>NC_143502.1:26043000-27257500 GCF_051622355.1 Phaseolus vulgaris | reverse complement strand
TCTCAACCTATCTCAGAGGATTCCATTTTTCCGTTCCGTAAGGTCTTTTTTTTAATTGAAGGCTCCAGGACCAGATAGGAAAGCATTGAGCTAGGATGACTTCACTACCTTAGTCTATTCACCCTCGGATCAATTCACTGGCTTGCTTACTTGCTTGGTGCACACTGACTTGACTGACTGAAGACCGGAATGGACCAATGCGAGATTTACTAAAGAAGGGCGCCAAGGAAAAGGCAAACTAGATAAAAAGCCAAGCTGACTGAATGAAATGCCGCAGCTTACTCTGACTCCGGTTTGGTACCTATTCCATATCTGAAGATTGACCACAGCCTAATGAATTGAATGCCTTACCGCTTTCAACTTTGCTTGGAGTTCGATCCGCCTATGAACTCTTCTTCATACGCTTACTCTCTTACCGGAAAGGCAACCCAACGAAAAGAGTCTTAGTCCACCACAGCTTCGTCCCAAAGCTTGGAGATGCCAGGGGCTGAAAAAGTGGGAGTTACAGTATGTTCTTCTCAAGCCAAACCTTCCGAATGGAGGCGCTGGGTTTCTCTGGACTACTCTTCTGCCATTCATTACCCTTTACATTATAGGTATATCGTTACCTTTGATCTCATTTCCATTTTTTTTATTTTTGCAGAGTCTCAGCTCTTTCCTCGAGCCCCACGGGGTCCTCTCAATCCCGCTCTCTCACTTCTGTCGCTAGAAGTGTGCTCCCCCTTTGTGCGCAGAACGCCGAGGGTGTTCAGGTCTTTCCCCTCTTTGATCTTATTGCTTTCTTTTCTCCATTTCTCACTTGGGTCTAATTGCCAGGTTCAAGTGAACCCTCAGTAGCTTGAACCTGGCAACGGTCTTTGACACATCTATTAGCTGAAGAGGCCTAACGCTGGTCTTTTTCTTCTTCCTATGACTAGCCGATGTAGACTATATCCATAGCCTTTCATATTAGTTAGGGTTGTGTCCTTAACGAATTTGTGAAACTCGTTTAGGCGAATCGATCAATATAAGGGCTTATACACCTACCTTTGAATGAAAGAAGTGTTGATTGTATGCCTGGAAAAGAGAAAGAGAAAGAGTGACTTCCGGCGGTCTGACGATTGATTGCATTTGGTTCAATTTATCTTGCTTGAGAGGGCAAAGGCAGGAAATAGAGTATGGAGTTAGAGGCTTGCTTAATGGCTTTCCGGCTTCAATGCTAAAGGCATTTCTTTGTTCTTTTTTTGGATTATGCTCTAGTGTTTTAATCATTTTTCTATCTATTCGTCTTTCTATTGATCTATTTGTTTTGCTATCATTCAGTATCAGTAAGATTGATTAGTATGTGGATTACGTGGCTCGCTCTCGCTCTTTGAGTTCTTGGTCTGAAGGTGAACGAGCTCTTGGTGTCATAATTCCTACTTGCTTTCCTTGTATCAGCTACAGCCACCGAAGCATTCTTTCGTCAACACGAGTTAGCTATTCTCTGATCTTTGTCTTATTCTTCCTTTTCGTATGTATTTTCAACCGCACAACTGGAACAAAAAATTTCATTGCCTTGAAGAGCCTTCCATTCTTAAGCCAGCCAATCCAGTCAATCAATAAAGGGGCGAAGCGGTGTGAACATGGCCTCATTCTATGACGAGTTGGAGGAGATAGCAGGCTACGGCGAGGAGCCGCCCTACGAGGAAGACAAAAGGGACACTGAGGTCCGAGGACCGGAGGCCCACGTATATGCACTCATGAATACTTATCAATTCAAAAAATTCTTTGATCGTAGAGCAGGCACGTTTCGCCGCTACGCTAAAAGGCTATTCTATTATGGATCACACGTCCAATTCTCTGGCTCAGAAAGGCTTTCGATGTTTTGATCCTTCTTCTCGTTTTCGCCGGCATGTTACCTTCCCTTTTTGGAGTACCAGCTATAGTAGTCAGTCCACTGGGTCTACCTTTTGCGTCCCTGGTGAGGTTGGTTCATCGGCCGAGTCAATCCAGTTTATAATCTTATTTTCTAGTTAGTTATAGAGCATCTAGTAGATAAACTACTAGCATGAGTAGTTAGACTACCCATACTCAGTTTACGCTGTTCGTGACAGCGATGTTCCAGTCAGACCCGTTCCAGAACCAATGAAAGAGAAAAACCCACTAGCGGGTAAACCTGTGCTTTAGCCCCCAGCAATAGATCTAGTGAGACAGGATTTTCCTTGCCTATGTTCCCCCTGAAGTGAGGCCCCACCGAATCGTCTGCTTAGTCTTCTTTCTCTTTCCTGTGCTATCCAGAAGAGTTAGACATAAGTCTAAAGTTATCCCACTAGTAATGTGCACTATCTGACTTGTCCTTGGTACATCTTATATGAAGCAGTACTGTAGCCTTACAAGCTGCTTGAATGGGTAGCGGACTTTCTATCTACGCCGAGTTTTGATGCCCGACTCAAAGCCTCCTACTCTTCCCCTTCCGCGAAGACAACCTCTGCCGCCTAGTCTGCTTGCCTTTGCTTCCTAAAGTTAGATGTCCAAGAGAAAAGGAACGAGGGGAAGAAGCGACGAGAACATAAAATCGTGAATGAAAGAGCGTGACGAGACTTTCTCAATTCGAGATGTTAGAAGGTGCAAAATCAATGGGTGCCGGAGCTGCTACAATTGCTTCAGCGGGAGCTGCTGTAGGTATTGGAAACGTATTCAGTTCATTAATTCATTCCGTGGCAAGAAATCCATCATTGGCAAAACAGTTATTCGGATATGCAATCCTGGGCTTTGCTCTAACCGAGGCTATTGCCTTGTTCGCATTAATGATGGCCTTTTTGATTCTCTTTGTTTTCTAAGTTTCTCCTTTTGAAAGGTGTAGTCTCTCCTACCTGAAGAGGACGAGGCCCCCGGAAATGGGGGGAGGAGATAAAGGAGAACCCTAAAATCCCTCATTAGGGAACACCTGTAAGATGAGTCTGCCGCTTTCTTTCATAACAGAGCCGGGAATAACGGCTGGCATAGAAGTCTCTCGCACGCAAGGAGATGCATTTCTGGTACTGGACAAGCTCTTAGGTAATAATCTCTTTCTTATTTATTCCTTTTTTCCCATGACGACTAGGAACGGGCAAATCAAAAATTTCACTTCGAAAATGCAACCCTAATGCTAGCCAAATGAAATGTAAATGTGAAGCACATGGGTGCACATGGCACATGGGTGCACAAATGAGCACATGGGGAGGGGTGTGTCTAGTTTTTATGCTCACCCCCTCCATGGGCTTTCTAGACCGGCCTTGGTAAATTTAGAGGTTTTTTTAGAAACTCTAAGTTTACCTAGGTTGGTGTTTTAGGTGCCAAAATTAATTCTAAGAAAATTAAAAATAAAGTTCCTATGCTAATTTTGACAAGAAATTAAAGTCTACTCTACACTAGAGTTTATGGCATTTGAACATGTAAAAGAACGTCTTCTTGGATCCTCTTGGCCATAACTCTATGGTTGGCCCAAATCTACCCTTTGGTGGGCTTGCATGTGGGCTTGTGCTTGGGCCTCTTCCATCAAGGAGCTTCCTATGTGTGCCTTGGGGAATACAAAGTTTTCCTTCCTTAAAAAGATACCCCTCGACCACATAGTAACCTCCTTGTGCTCTATGTTGACATTGAGCATAGATGGATGAAAATTCTTGATCTTCTTGATAAAGCTCTCTTATGTGATCAAATCCAAGAATTTGGGCACCTAATTTTGAAAAGAGCACATGCCTCCTTGAGAGAGCATCCGCCACTATGTTAGTGCTTCCTTTCTTGTATTTGATTACATAAGGAAATTGCTCAAGAAACTCCATCCATTTACCATGTCTCTTATTGAGCTTGTGCTGGCCCTTTAAATACTTTAAAGACTCGTGATCACTATGGATTACAAATTCTTTGGACACAAGGTAGTGTTCCCAAGTCTTTAGGGCTCGCACAAGAGCATAGAGCTCTTTGTCATAGGTGGGGTAGTTAAGGGTGGCACCATGGAGTTTTTCGCTAAAATACGCAATGGGGTGTCCACCTTGTAACAATACCGCACCTATGTCCACTCCCGATGCATCACATTCTATCTCAAAAGTTTTAGAAAAATTTGGGAGAGCTAGAATTGGTGCATTGGTGAGTTGAGCCTTTAGCCTTTGAAAGGCTTGCTCATGCTTATCACTCCAACAAAATGCAACATCTTTTTTGACAAGTTCATTGAGAGGGGAAGCTAAGCTTGAAAAATTAGGTACAAAATGTCTATAAAAGCTAGCTAGCCCATGGAAACTTCTTACATCGTTTACACTTTGCGGAGTTGGCCACTCTCGGATGGCTTTGATTTTCTCGGGGTCAACAGGCACCCCCCCTTTAGTTAACTATGAAACCTAGGAAAACTATGCTATCTACATAAAAGGTGCATTTATCACTATTGGCAAATAAACTATTTTTCCTAAGCACTAGAAGAACTTCCCTAAGGTGACTTAGATGGTCTTCTAGGGTTTTGCTATACACTAAGATATCATCAAAGTAAACTACTACGTATTTACCTATACAATCCCTCAAGGTATGATTCATGAGCCTCATGAATGTACTAGGGGCATTAGTGAGGCCAAATGGCATCACCAACCACTCATATAATCCAAACTTGGTCTTAAAAGCGGTTTTCCATTCATCACCCTCTTTGATTCGAATTTGGTGATACCCACTTTTAAGGTCAATTTTGGAAAATATAGTTAACCCATGTAACTCATCAAGCATGTCATCAAGCCTTGGGATTGGATGCCTATACTTGATGGTGATGTTGTTGATTGCCCTACAATCACAACACATACGCCATTTTCCATCTTTTTTGGCACCAACAAGACAGGTACAACACAAGGGCTTAGGCTCTTTTGAACCCAACCCTTCTCCAACAAGTCTTGAACTTGTGACTCTATGTCCTTGGTTTCCTCGGGGTTAGTTTTATAAGCGGGCCTATTTGGTAGGCTTGCCCCCGGAATTAAGTCAATTTGATGTTCTATACCTCTAATGGGAGGGAGTCCATTAGGTCACTCATTAGAGAATATATCTTCAAATTCACTCAAAAGATTTTCCACTTGAGGAGGTAGACTCATGGGTTCATTACTTGTGGCAGTGCATGCAAGTGTTCCCTTACAAAAGATTAGGCTAGGTTGTTCAACAAGAAGCAAATTTTTCAAGATGTTTTCAAAAGGCTTTTCTTGTTGAGCAACCTTGTGGGAAGGAACACTCTTCTCCCACGCCTTTCTATCCCTAAGGATTTTCTCTTTTTCTAGTGCTCTTTTCTTTTTGTTTTCCTCATCCCTCTTATGTTTCATTTGTATTTGGTTTTGTACCACTTGAGAATGTGGTAAAGGACTAAGTACAAACTTCCTATGCTTATGGGTGAAGGAAATCTCGTTAGTGAGACCATCATGCAAGGTTTTCTTATCAAATTGCCATGGTCTCCCTAATAAGATATGCCAAGCTTCCATAGGTACTACATCACATAAAACCTTGTCTTTGTAGTTTCCTATGGAAAACTTGATTTTCACTTGCTTATCTACACTTAGTTCCCCATTTTCATTGATCCATTGTAGTTTGTAGGGTTTGGGATGAAGAACTACTTGTAGATTGAGCTTATCAACCATCCTAGCACTACAACAATTGCAACTAGATCCACTATCCACAATGAGGGAACATATATTTTCTAAAACATTACATCCTGTATGAAAGATGTTCTCCCTTTGTGTTTCCATGGATGTGCTAGGTTGATTGTTGAGGGTTCTCCTAATCATTAACAATTCTCCCTCTAATGGAGCTACCCTCTCATCCTCTCCCCCTTCCTCTCTCTCACTTGGCTCATCCTCACCACTAGTGTACTCGTCTACACCTTTTAAGAACAAAGATCTTTGGTTTGGGCATTGTGCTTGCACATGCCCTCTCCCAAAGCACTTAAAAAACTTGACGTCCCTAGTTCGGATGGGTGGGGTGGAGGCATCTTTTGCTAAGGGCTTGGTAGTTTCCTTTGGTTTTTCTCTAGATGTGCTACCTTCCCTCTTATAGTCTTTCTTGGGATAAAAGTTGGAGTATGAACCCACCCTTTGACTTGAAGTTTTGCGCAAATTTTGTTGTTCAACTTTAATGCAAAGTTGAACCAAGTCATTCAAGTCTTGGTAGGGAAGGGGTTCAACCCTATCTCTTATCTCAAGAGAGAGGCCACTAAGGAATCTTGCTATGGTGGTTTCCTCTTCTTCTCTAATAGATGCTCTTATCATGGAGAGCTCCATTTTATGCCTATACTCCTCTACACTCATATTCTTTTGTTGGAGTCTTTGGAGCTTGTCCATTAACTCCCTATGGTAGTAGGAGGGTATATGTCGACGTCTTAAGGCTCCCCTAAGGTCATTCCAATATTCAATGGGAGGTTCCCTAGAAGACGTCTTTCTCTCTCTAGAGAGGTCCACCAATACATGGCATTTCCTTGGAAACTAAGGGTGGCTAAGGGCACCTTTCTTTCTTCACTCACCCTATGGCAAGCAAAGAGTTGCTCTACTTTCATTTCCTAATCTAGATAAATTTCTACGTTTTCCTTACCATGGAAATGAGGTAGGTCTACCCTAACTGATGGAGGAGGGCCAAGCACACCTCACCATGGAGGCCAAGACCCAAGACTAGACCGTGATGAGCGTCTAGACTCAAGGAGAGAGTGTCTAGGACGTGATGAGGGAAGGCTACACATGGAGCGTCTAGGAGGAGGCCTAGACCGTCTAGGCCCTATTACAAGGTCAATGGCTAAGCATATTCACGCCCACATGGACCTAGCCACGGATGGAAGAGAGAAGACCTTGTATATGTTACATGGAGGCCCATTAGGGGTGGCTTAGTAATTAAGGTAGTGTTAGAAAGCACAAGTTTGTCTTATATGTGATTTACCCTAGATTTGTGCACTTTCTAGAACCTTAGCACACATGACCGGCCATGTGCCATGTGCCTTGTCATTTGCATTTCATTTTGCTCCAATTTCATGTGTAATTAGCTTAGCTTTCACGGCCCATTAGCCTATAAAAGGGAAGGCCATCTCTTGTATTTTTCAAGATTATTGTGAGTAAAGTTATGCTGCCAACATTGTGCCATGCTTTGCTTCTACCTAGTTTCTAGGCTCTAATCTTCATCTTCCTCACTTACCATAGGGCTGGCCGAACCTCCCTAATCCCATACATATCATGCACCTTCAAGATCACCATAGCTCCTAGGAGGATCTTGTACATACACAACCATGGCTTCCGCACCATCTTTCACATGATTCTAAGAAGAGCTTCATGAATTTGCCATCACTAACCTCCCTTGGATTCTCTTGCTCTCTTTGCCTAGTTCTTCTAGGGGGTGGTTGGTAGTAATCATTGATTCTAAGGCTTTCCTCCCCTAGAAACTCATTGTCTTTAGAGTAAGATGCATGAGTGTGTGTTTTTTTGGAATTTTGAGATTTCTCTTCCTTTGCTCTAGTTAGTTCATTGATTTTTGACTCATTCTCCAATTGTCTATAGGAAATTAATTGAACATTCTTTGCAAGTTGTTTCAAAAGGGATTTGATGGATTTCACATCACTTTCCATAGACTTTGAAGAATGAGAAGACATGACTAGAACTTTGTGTATAGAAATGTTTTACTTTAAGAAAAATGAGGGCAGTTAATGAAGGTAGTTTTTCAGGTAAGAGAGATGAGTCACAATGGACTACTTAAATACCAAGTCTTGCCTTAGCCAAAAACTATCCCTCAAGATCTTCACACAAATCTTTCTCTTGGTGAATCACTTAAAACACAATGAGGAGGTAGAAATCAAATTTTTAATGCAAGCTATCTAACAACCCAAACAAAAATTATCAAAGCTTAAACAAGACAAAAGCAAAAGCAATTAAGCGTAGCTAACTAAATGCAATTGACGTAATTAAAACAATTAACAAATGCTAAGCTAGAAAGTTTAAGCTAGTCGGCCCTAGGTGAGGCTTTTTGGACACTTGGAGCCCTTGAAGACACACTCACCGTCTAATTGCATGATTAACAAGTAATTAACAAGAGTTAAATTGCAAAGAAATTAAATGACACTCCCTTTGTTGTTTTTCTAATTGCACTCCCTTTGTTGTTTCTTCTTTGTTGGGCCTTCCAAGGTGTGTGATGTATTTAGTATGTGTTTGTTGCTGCTCCTTGCCTTTGATCCTCTTGGGATTAGGTAATTAAATTCTTCAATTCAGCACCTATTAAGCAAAACTAGACTCCCCTCAAGTCAATTCCCACTCAACAAGTACCAATTGATATTTAATCCACCACCAAGCTTAGAGGTCAAAGAAATAAAGCAAGAAACAAGTTAATTTGAAAATACAGTACCACACAAATGTAATTAAATGTGACACAACTTAGAAAGAGTTCAAATGAAATTAGACAAGCAAATAAAAAGGCACTCAAAGAAATGGATGGCACACAAAAAGGAACCTATGGAATAACACTAGATTTGATTTAAAAACCAAAAACAACACCACTGAAACAAAATGTTGTGGTCCAGAATGCGTGACTTTTACAGATTTATGCTGAGATGGCTCTTTGATATTTGCTTCTGAAAATTGATACTCAAACAAATCAAAATCTTAAAAAAAAATTAGCATTGGTTTCACTCCAAACGCATGCACCAATTAATTTTAATAATTTTTTTAAAATCAGTGCTCAGAACCGCCAGATGTAACGTCAGGATTGCACACTTTTTTTGTAAGATTTATCTTTTTTTCAACTGATTCTTTTTTTGTTCTTTTTCTAACACCTCAATATAGTGAAATCCAGAGGCTTAGAATTTTCTTATGATGTATTTAATTTTCATAAAGCAAAACAGCCAAAACAAATTTGTGAAAACAGAGGATTCTGAAATCTGGAAACAAAAACAAAATGATATACCAACAAAAACACAATGGAATTAGTGTAATGGAATTTGTGTGGATCTAACACACAAATATGAACTCAAACTAAAATTAAAATGCACCAAAGGATCAAAACAATATAGTTTTCAGATCAAGCATTCAAATAAAACAAGAAACAAATCAATCAAGAAAAGTACTACTAGGATTTGTTGACAAATATGGAAACACATGACTTAGACAAAACTTATGGATTCATAAAATGAAAAGACTCAAGAAAATCATATGACCCAAATGAAATTTCAAGCAAGACTCAAATACCTAAAAATAAATAAAAAAACAGCAACACAAAGATATCAAGAATCCTACGCAAAATTAAAAATAGATGTTCAAGCACAATTTTGAACAAAACCCACCGATTGAAATGAATAAACAAGCATTCAAATCATATTAAAACAAAAAAACAGCAAGAAAACTTGGAATAAAGATGAACAACTTGGAAATAAGAAGAACTCAAAAAGAAAAATGCAAAGAGATACTCATCTTTGAAGAACCATAGCTCTAGATACCAAATGATGGCATTCCTATGAGCTCTTCTTTGAGTTTTGGTGATGAAACTTGCGGAAGCTTGAGGAGGAGATGAGTAAGGCCTTCCTAAGAAGTATGGGTGCCTTGAAGGTACATGAGAGTGGGGAATTGGGGAGGTTCGGCCAGCCCCTTTGAAGGTGATGAAGTGAAGATTAAAACCTAGATGTTAGGCAAGGAGTAGTGTATGGCACAAAATTGGCAGCATAACAATATTCTATTCAATCTTAAAAATACATGATGTTGGCTCCTCCTTTAATAGGCTAAGGAGGACCATAAAGGTTAACCCTAAGGATAAGCAAATGCAATCCAAATGAAACCTAAATGACATCACAAGGACTCATGGCACATGGTCGGCCCTAAAGAAGGAAACCTTGTAGAAACGTAGCAAATCTAGCAAATCTAGGTCAAATCCTCATGGAATCAAGTTTGGGCTATTTACACCACAACTAATACTAAGCTACTCTTGATGGGCCTTCATGTAGCATATACAAATAGCTCTCTCTTCCATCCGTAGCTTGGTCCAAGTCTTCATGGATTCTCTTGGCCATGGACCTAGTAATTGGTCCTAGACGCTCTTGGTTTGCCTTTGGATGCTCATGTCTTGGCTCTAGACGCTCTTGGCTTGGCTCTAGACGCTCTTGGTTTGGCTCTAGACGCTCTTGGCTTGGCTCTAGACGCTCTTGGTTTGGCTCTTGTCTTTCATGAGAGGTTGAGCTTGGCCCTCTTCCATCAGTAAATATATAGAAAAAAATGTAAATATATTTTTAAAAATTAAAAACAGTAATCGTACATAATAAAAAAACTATAAATATATTTAGAAAAAAAAATAAAAACTTACTTAAAGGTGAAGAGCACTGGAAAGAAGAAGTATCGAAAAGAAGAAGCACTGGAAAGAAGAAGAAGAAGTAATGTGATGAAGAGAATCTGAAAAATAAAATAAAAAGATAACAAAATTCAACATTTTTCTCACACAAGGGAGAATAGATTCTCCTTCTACCTTTAAAAGTCACATAATTGATTCTCCCAAATCACTTCTATAGAAAATCGATTTTACATCTTTTGGAAAAATATAAAATCAATTATGCGCCATTAACCATATGAAAAATCAATTTTACAACATGTACAAGATAGGAAAATCGATTCTACAACATGTACAAAGATAGGAAAATCGATTCTAAGCATGTACAATGATAGGAAAATCTATTCTGGAAAATTTGGAAAAATGGACACAAACCAGTGAGTTTTATCTTGCTCAAATCACTTCTCTCTCCTTCGTTCTTCGTTCTGGGCACAACAACACAACAAACATAACTATCAAACAACCTAATTTCATTTATAGCAAACACAACTTCACTTTCACATTCATGGGGTCTACCATTTTGGTCAAGATTCTTCTGCAATAGATAGCACTGGATAGTCTAATGAAAAGAAAAGTCATTGGCTCATAACTGCACCAGTATAACACAGTGTAAACTCATTCACATGTGCACAAAGTGTTTAAAGGGTACGAAAGTAAAATGTTATTTGTATCGTCTTTGCCACCTGTAATCCTCCCAAATCTCCTCACTTTTGTGAGGAGGAAAAAAACATCCCACTCCGCTCTCCCATCTAAACCCACGCCTTCAAATACACGAATCCAAACATGAATTCCACCCGTTCGTCCCTCCCTCCTCCTTAATCACACCCGGAAACAAACAATGCTTAATATTTTGTTATTTGTTGTCTTGCTTCCTCGTTTTTCTTCCAAAATTCCCCATTATTGACTCTATGGTAAGCGAACATTGCCATCAATATTTTTAAAAATAAGTAAAAGTGTAAAATTCACAGGTACTTAGTGTAATACTAAGAACTACACAACATTTATACTACTAGATGTAAAATAAACGATAAAGCATGAAGTGAGATCAATTAATAAAAACTTAAAAGAAAAGTTAATACTAAACACTACAATATTTTTTGTACTTTTGAAATGAGAAAAATAGTTGGTCGGATATAAATATATAACGTGGATATTATTGGGATTAGACTTCACCATCTCATTCTCTTTTTTCATTAAGCTCAAAAAGTAAATTTTTTCCTCTTCTTCATTTTCATCAATCCTTATCATGAAAAGTTATACTCTAATATCTTAGAGCAAACCTTAAGTAACCCTATTAAATTACAATTCCTTGTTAACTTAATAAAATAAGTTCACATTAAGTTCAAGGATTTAAATATGCAATAACTCATTCTCCATTCCCAGACGAATGATTTACTGATTGTTTTATGTTAGATCAAAAACTTATAAGAGTTTTCCAACCTCTTACAACTTTAACTAGTTTATGATTGAACAAGCTAGAATAAACAATAAGCATAAAAATTGAAGATCAATAGTAATATAACATTGTATATAAATATAATCAAAGTATACAAGAGTGGTGATTACATCTAACCTCAACAAAAGAAGCTTTAACTACTCATGGAGTTGAATAACCACTAGTACAGAAGAACTCATTAACGACGGTTAAAAATATCATATAAAGACGATTCTCAAACCGTCGTTATTGCGGGTGTCGTTATAAATCATTGGTTTATAATGACGGTTCTAGAACCGTCATTATAAACCCACATAAACTTGCTAATAAAAAAGTAAATAAATTAAAAAATAAAAAATATACTTATAACGACGGTTCTAGTCTGGAACCGTCATTATAAGTGCCTATGAGGGCTTTTAAAGACGGTTCCAGTGGGAATTATCGTTATAAAAAAAATATTTTTTTATTATATAATCTCTCTAATCCTGCATAAAATATCAAATTCCTATAATTAAATTCCCCGATCAATAATGCACGTAATATCACCACGTAGTATCATAATTAAAATATGAAAGTGTACAAAAAGTTTTATAACTATATGAAAAAAGTTTGTCATTCTAAAGTGTTATATATGGTTACCTTAAAGTGCATTCAAGTGAGTTTCTTTCCATTTGCACTTACACTTCTCCCCCACTCAACATGTTATATCTAGAATAAACATTGAAATAATAAGATTTCATGTTAGAACACACGCATAACAAATTCGTGAGGGAACCATCGTTATAAATGCCTCTGAATGAGTTATAAAGACAGTGTCTCTTAATTACAAAATTGCCACCGCACATTTTATAACGATGATTATTTTTAAATTGTCTTTGTATGGGGTCGTTAATGTACATTTTTGTACTAGTGAACATGGAATCTAAACAAAAAAATGAAGAAGAAATGGAGGTGGAAGTCATGGATGGAGTCTCCATTGGATGAATGCCTTAGCGTTCTCTTCTTTACGTTTTGTTACTCCTTCTTTTGTGTCTTCCTTTGTTAATATATGAGATTTCGAGTTAAAATGATAGTATTCTGCAAGTGACTCGTTTAGCCAAACACTTGGGCTTGAGGGGCGAGGTTTGTAAGCCATATTTTCATGCTCTTTGCCTGAAAAACTTTAAAATTCAAAATTCATATCAAATTAGTGAATTAGACCGGTCATGTTTCTTATGCTTGACTTACACTTCCCACCCATGCTTCATTTACACTTGTCATGCCAAACTTTCTCCTTGATTTTTGCTTGCTTTGACTTCCTTTGCTTGTCTGAAATTTAAATGGACTTCTTTAGGCTTGGATAATTTAAAAATGCTCCTTACTTTCGGGTGTTTTTTTTTGCACCCCGTCAATTAGGTAAAATTATCAAAATATCCCATCTAATTTGTCATAATTATAGAAAACTCTTTCCAGAACATAGTTTGAAAATTTTATTCCAGAAAACACATTTAAAAAAAGTTATTTGGAAGTCATTTAAAAAAAGGTAAAACAGTTTTTTTTCCAAAATTGATGGGTGCAAGAGAAATTTGTTGGCGTGCAGGGAGAACACCCCTTACTTTCTTGTCTTGTAATGTTTATACCCAAACTTTATTGGGCTCAATAAACCCAAATACAAAATAAAAAATACTATTTATACTTATTTTAAACATAAAATAATATGAAAGTAAATTTCTAATTTCTAAGATTTACAATAAAATAATTATACTCTACAAGAATTTATTTATTAAAAGTTATTTTATATTTTTTTATTCATGTACTAAAATCACCATGTGATCTATTTTGTAATTTTATGATTTATTTTGTAATTTGAAACCATAAAACAGTGAGAACAAAAATGCAGTGTATAGGGAAGATATCATAGAAGAAAAGAATACGATCCAATGTGATACCATGAAATGGAGCAAAGATAGAGAAGAAAGAGAAATTGATGAAAATGTTCCAAAATATATCCTTTTGTACTCCCATATACCATATCAATAACATATGAATAATAAGCAAGCACATTGGTGGAAAGAATAGCTAATAATATAGGGTATTTCAACCTCAAACATGAACAAAAAAGTGTTGAATAGATTAGAAGAATAGATAATAGTAGAGTATGAATAATCAATTACAGGAGCAATAGAAAGCATCAGTTGTAATTTTGTTAAGTGAGAACACAGTCTTCATTTCATCTCATTTTTTCCGCTCTTACTGCTGAAACTTTTTCAGTTGGGTTTTAAATGCATTGTTTTTTTCTACACACTCTCTCTCCTCTTTCCACTATATTTCACGCAAACACATTCTAAATGGTTTTGAATCATTTTTTTGTTTTTTCTTTCAATCTTAAATCAATAAAAATTATTTATTTTGTATCTTTTTTTTAATCTTTTTTAACTCATCAATCAACTCACTTCTTCTCTTTAAGAATGAACCAGTTGACCAACAAATGTTGAAGAAAGACACTAAAAAGAAATAACATCAATTTATCAACTAATTAAAATAAAATACATTACATAATTAACAAACCATGTATTTACAACAAAATCAAATTTGATACTTAGATAGAAACAAACAAAAAAAATATTTGAAACATTCAATATTTTTTTAATAGAAAAATAATTAAATATTTTAAATGTATAATGTACTTAAAATTTAATTAAACTTTTTTAATACTATATATATTAAATTGAATACTCAATCATTTATAAAATTTTGGATTAAGTCTCAAATATTTATTTATATTTTATCTCAAATATTACGTGGACACGCGATTTCTAAATATTTTTAGATTTCTATTTTAGTATTTTAACTTTTTTATTATAACAATCGATATACTTTATATCATATATGATGCTCATCTTGTCCGTAAAGGTAACATAAAGAAATTTAATATATACCATTCTTTAACACTTTAAATTGTATAACATATTTCAACTTGTGAAATACATAGACAATAATAACGTAAAAAACAAATCAAATTTTATAATTTATTAAATATTCAATTTTAAAAAAATATATATTATCGAGTACTCAACATAAAAATTGATCATATATTAGAAAATCAAAAGTTATTTAAGTGTTATATTTATATAAAATATATTTTTTTATTTGTAAAAGTTAATAATGTGTTATATAAACATTGGGAAGACTATGGATAGGGAGTGGCCGTTTTAAAAATTCTTTCTCTCTCTCTCTCTCTATATATATATATATATATATTATTTTTTAATAATTAAGTTTTAGTTATTAATATCGAAAATAAAAAACAACTTGATTAAATTTAAAACACTTTATAAAATTAAGTATTTTTAATTGAATTTCTGTTAAAAAAATTATTCTACTACCTAACATTTGATTATGTCTCCTAATTGAGTTACTCTAGTTTGATTTTGCTATCAATAGGATTACATCAATCTTGAGCCTACAACACCACTAACTCCTACAACAATATAAACAAAAATATAATACCTAATTATCTTTGTAAAGACAACATCGTTATATTTTTCTAAAATTAAATATTAAAATAAAAAATCAATGAAAACTCATAAGTAATAATAATATAAGTTAATAATCACGTCATTATAATTAACGCCCAAATCAAACTACAGAAATTTAATTAAAAAATATAATTTTTTTAAATAATTAACAAAAAATTATAATATAAACTCAATTAAAAATAATTAAATTTATTAAAGACTTAAAGTTTAATTAATTATTTTTTATTTTCAATGTGGAGACATGAGAATATAAAATAACCCTCATGTCATCTCAATTAATAACAAAATGAAATAATACAAATTTAATTTAAAATATAATTTTTTAAAATAAAAACATGAAGGAAGGAATCTTATATCAACTTATACTAAATTAAACACGTATAAAATATATTATGCAAACAAAATGGGGTACATATGCCAGAAACAAATTATTGGTTTAGTAATAATCAACATATTAGTTATAGAAAATAAGAGTTATTATTATACCGTGCTTTTGTTGACTTTTTTTCCCTTAAATAGCATTGATTTTGGAATTAATTCTCTTGTTTTTTTGGAATTAATTCTCTGGATAACACTATTTCACTATTTCATATTTAATTATCTACAGAGCACCATTTATTTTTCACGGTTGAATTTTCACATTTATTTTTTATTTTTGCAATTTTTTTTCTTTAGAATTTGGTTTTGGAAAGCCGAATTCAGGATGTATTTTCCCAATAATAACCTTAGCAATCGTCCAGTGGGCCATCAAAATCTGATTTTAAAAAATATAATTTTAACTTTCAATTTTGAACTTTAATATTTATTCAAAATTAATTATACGATAATCGAATTTTGTAATGGTGTTTTGGATTTTTTTTAGAGTGAATGAAAAAAAAATATAAAATAAAATAAAATAAATTTTATAATATAACATATTTTTAAAAAAACTTTTTTGTAACTAAGAAATGTTTTGAAAATTTTAATTAAAAATGGAGATAATAAATTCAAAATGAGAGGAGAAAATTATTAAATTATCTCAGGTTAAATTATTAAATTTTATTTTATAGTAATTTTAAATATTTATAAAATTTAAATAGAAGGAAATATAAAAATTGAAAATTAAAATTAAATATATTAAAATTTAGAAAGGATATAAGTAATTATAAGTAATTAATTTTGTTTGTGTTTACTACATGACACAAATAAATTATAATTGTAATTTATAAGAGCGGAATTAATTAAATAATTAATTATGAAATGGTGATATTCTGGAATTAATTCCTAAGAGCGTGTCATTTGCGAGTAAAAAATGTCAGCTTTTGCTACTTTCCATAAGTAATTAATTTTGTTTGTGTTTACTACTAGACGACTACAAATAAATTATAATTATAATTTATAAGTAGATACATATGACCTTATAAAATATACTGAAAGACACCGATTTTTATAATTGTAATTTGATGGATATAATTTTTTTAAATTTCTGACAATTCTAGTATGGTTCTAACACAATTTTAAAAAGAAAATATATTAATTTTCTAAAAAATCCAAACTTATTGTATAAATTTTTATTATGATTATAAAAATAAGAAACAAATCCTCACCCACTTATATACAATGAAAGGCTCTAATCTCTAGTCGATGCTCGTGCGTGGGACTATATATTATGGGTGGTCCGATAACGGCCCAATAGGGGGTGACACGATAGGCTCAACAAATACTCGCTAGGATAGGCTCGAAATGGCTCTGATACCATATTACGAAGTAGACTTTAAGCCTAACTCAACCCCATAAAACCGGCTCATGAGGTTGAAGTTTGCACCCACTTATATACAATGAAAGGCTCTAATCTCTAGTCGATGTGGGATCTCCAACACTGGTCGTGCCACCCGCTATTGGGCCGCTATCGGACCACCCATAATATATAGTCCCACGCACAAGTTGGCAGTCTCGGCGTGAGGGGTGTGTTGGAGATCCCACATTGACTAGAGATTAGAGCCTTTCATTGTATATAAGTGGGTGTAAACCTCAACCCTATGAGCCGGTTTTATGGGGTTGAGTTAGGCTTAAAGTCCGCTCTTCCATAACATGGTATCAGAGTCATTTCGAGCCTATCCTAGCGAGTGTTTGTTGGGCTTATCAAGCCACCCGCTATCGAGCCGCTATGGGACCACCTATAATATATAGTCCCACACACGAGTTGGCCCTCTCGGTGTGAGGGGGTGTGCCTATAACACTTTTATAAAGTTGAGTTTAACTCACTTAATGTTATTAAACATATTTATGTCCTTCTTTTTTTTTATTAAATAACTAATAGTTAAGGTTTTTGGTTCCATCCTTCATCTCATTATCAAGCTTAATAAAAATTAACTTACTGTGTTGAGAAATGTCATGTGAACTCAAAGTAGGAATGAAACAGAAAATAATGTAGAATAAAATACAATAGTTCTTCAATTTGTAGATACAACTTTAACAATTAGGTGACTGATTTTCTATCCTACAAACTATGTAGCCTTATCTATTTTTATTTCTCATAATTCCTGTCTATTTTTCTCTCATAACTTTTCTCCTCTATTTACTATATACAGAGGACTATAGTGGGTATAACGTGCTAGCTTCATAAATTCAAATGTTAGAAATAAAGTGAAATTACAATGTACAAGTGACTTAATCTCACTTTATAAGTTGTTAAATTTTATTTTATAAATAAGTTTTATAAGAATGAGTTAATCTTAAACCTATCGTGGCAAGCAAACCTGTCTGGAGGTTTACAAAGTTTTGGCTTGCATTGAATGCACCGGTTTTGGCTGGTGAAGGTAGTTCGAATTCAACTTTTTCTGCATTGTTTTCACACTGTTATTTGGCTGGACGCACCACAAACTCTATTGTTGGTTGATAGGATGATTAAGATTATGATGATTTTCTTGTCAATGGCCACCCATTATTATGTCATTCTTCATTCTGTATATTGTGTCTATTCATCCATTAATTAAAGATTCAGCATGCATGTGCCTCAACTTTATGTATAATATAGACATAAATATATACCAACCACTTTTTGTGGACATCACCTAAAACATGTCTACATTGCTTTCTGTTTGAAGAATGCCAGTTTGCTGTCTGGGACCAACTTGTTTTGAGATTTCATTGACTTTATGGAGTACACCTGCCTCATTCACAAACCACAAAAGTTGAAAAATCAACTCATCGAGGGAGTGCTTCAGGTTTTGTACTTCACTTTGTTCGTATACTACTACTGCATTTGAATTCAAACGATTACAAAAAGGATAAACAGCTTAATGGAAGGATTTACCTTGCTTCTGTTCTGCCTTGCCTTGCTGAATACTATAGCAGCTGCCACTGTGAGAGAAACTATTGATGTCTTGCAATCTATCCGTGAAGGCCAGATCATTGTTTCACCTGGCAAAACCTATGCACTTGGATTCTTCAGTCCAGGCAATTCCAAGAACCGTTATGTGGGAATTTGGTACAATGAGATCCCAACACAGACTGTAGTATGGGTTGCCAACAGAGACAACCCTCTTACTGACTCATCAGGGGTTTTGAAGCTCAGTGAAACTGGAGTTCTTGTTCTTCTCAACCATAACAAGACTGTCATCTGGTCTTCCAACACAACAGGTTCAGCACGACATCCGGTAGCAAAACTTTTGGATACTGGAAATCTCATTGTGCGGAATGGAAAGGGCAATGATGAGGAAAAGGATTTACTGTGGCAAAGTTTTGATTATCCAGGGGACACAATCTTGCCAGGACAGAAGTTTGGAAGAAATCTAGTTAAAGGTCTGAATCGATACATGTCATCATGGAATAGCTCTGAGGATCCATCTCATGGTGTATACAGTTATCAACTTGATATCACTGGATATCCGCAGTTTGTTTTGAGAAAAGGAACTTCCAAAAGATATCGTTTTGGATCATGGAATGGTATTCAGTTCAGTGGGGCACCTCTGTTGAAACAAAGTGAATTTACAAGATTTAGTTTTACTTCTAACAAGGAGGAGTTGTATTTTATGTTTGAGCGTACCAACAAGTCATTTTTACATAGGATGGTGTTAAACCAAGATGGTCGTATCCTGGGGAGTTATTGGGATGATGAACGAAAAATTTGGAACTTGCATGCACGAATTCCGGTTGATGACTGTGATTACTACGGCAAATGTGGAGCCTATGCTAGCTGCAACATAGACAATATCCCTCCATGTAAATGCTTGGATGGATTTGTGCCCAAAACGGCTGACCTTTATGGTAGTTGTGTCAGGAGAACTTCACTGAGTTGTCATGAAGACGGGTTTTTGCGGGTTTCAGGGTTGAAATTACCAGACACAGAGAAATCCTGGTTTGCCAGAAATACGAGCCTTGAGGATTGTAAAATATTGTGCATGAACAATTGCTCCTGTACAGCTTATGCAGCATTGGATGTGAGTAAAGGGCCCAATGGGTGTTTACTCTGGTTTAATGATCTGCTTGACATAAGAAAATTGACCGATGTTGATGAAGATATATACTTAAGGATGGCTAGGACAGAAGTAGGTATGATATTGTCTCACCATTGTGGAATTTTCCTTTGTTTTTTTCTTTTGTTATCATCTTCTCACTCTTACCGTTTTGCAATATCTCTTTCTTACAGAAGCTATTGAAGGAAAGCAATTGCATAAATCCAACATCCGGAAGCAAGAGACTCTTTTCATAAGTTCTGTGCTGTTTTTTGGAATTTTAGTACTATGTTTAACCTTCATCCTTTGTAGACGGTTGAAGACACGGCAGAAAGGTAATTAAGTAGTTCCTACTTATGACTACAAAATTACGTAACAGATTCTTCTGTATGTTTTTCTTTTTTACTGCAAACTTAGGTTGTTTACGCAATAGATTTTAACTTTCTTGAGTTTATCTTTCTCTCCTTGAGATTTGGTTAACTGGTATTAATCTCAACAAGAATAACTCATTATTCACAATCATTAAAGCATCAAAAGCTTTCAATACAAGTCAATAAAGTGAGTCCTGTTGTGAATAGCTGCAAAAAAAAAGGTGTTTAAACTAAGTTTGCTTTTATTCTGTTTTAGACTTGGGTGAAGCAGATTAAGGTAGAAAAAGTACAGAAGACAGCATATTCTACAATTCAACTTCTTTATTCCTTACACATACCAATTACTATATTGCAGGAAAGATGGAAGGTAATCTAGAAAGAGATGTGACTGAAATAAATGAGCACGAGAGTAAAGATCTAGAGTTACCCATGTTTGAGTTGTCTACAATTACTTCTGCAACCAATAACTTTTCACCTGACAACAAACTAGGGGAAGGTGGCTTTGGATCAGTTTATAAGGTAATGAAATGATAAAATGTCTTCACGTGCATCTTTTCCTCTTAACAATCCTCTGCTTGTCTAATTCCTATATATCACGTTATTGAACTTCTTTGTAATCAATTTTCCATATTAGCAAAACAGAATTCATTGTTGGAACACATGAACTGAATGATGAAATTTATGTAAATTTGCCTGTGAAATATTTTAGTAAAAACGAGTCTCTTCATAGCATAATTCGTCACAACTTTCAGGGCATCCTAGCCGATGGAGGAGAAATAGCTGTGAAGAGGCTCTCTATGAATTCCAAACAAGGACTTCCAGAGTTCAAAAATGAAGTTATGCATATTGCAAAGCTTCAGCACAGGAATTTAGTGAGGATACTAGGGTACTGTCTTCAAGCAGGAGAAAGATTGCTTGTTTATGAATTTATGCCCAACAAAAGCTTGGATTACTTCATATTTGGTTTGTTTCCAAAGAAACCTTATTGATTGTTTGATTCATTTGGGATTATATTTTCATTTGTTGGATTGGATACTCTTAGCTTGAAAATTATTGCAATTAAACAGATACATAGAAGAAGATCATGCTAGAAAGGAAATGAATTTTTCTCTATCCAGTTATTTATCATGGCATGAGGAAGAGATTTTTTGCACTATAATTATTTATCTAAAACTTGGCCACATTTTGAACAGATGAAAACAAGAGCATGTTACTAGATTGGCCAAGGCGCATGGTGATTATCAATGGGGTTGCTCGGGGTCTTCTTTATCTTCATCAAGATTCAAGGCATAGAATAGTTCATAGAGATCTCAAAGCCGGGAATGTTTTGTTAGATAGTGAAATGAACCCAAAAATCTCGGACTTTGGACTGGCTAGAAGCTTTGGAGGAAATGAAATCGAAGCAACCACAAAACATGTAGTTGGAACCTAGTAAGTGTCTGATTACTCCAATAGAGTATGAATATGATCGCTTGACATTGTCTCAAAACTATTTTTGGTGATTGCAGTGGCTATCTGCCTCCAGAGTACATAATTGATGGAGCTTATTCAACAAAGTCAGATGTTTTCAGCTTTGGTGTGTTGATATTGGAGATAGTGAGTGGGAAGAGAAATAAAGGATTCTGTCATCAAGATAATCTACTGGCACATGTAAGAATGAAGTTGAATTTTAAGCACCTTTGAAATGTTTCTGCTGTTAACAAAATGGTTTGAAAAATTATGCAGGTGTGGAGAGTGTTTACTGAAGGCAAATGTTCTGAAATAGTTGATGCAGCAATAACAGACTCACTCCATTTATCTGAAGCTCTAAGATCAATCCATGTAGGACTACTGTGTGTGCAACTATGTCCAGACGATAGGCCAAACATGTCATCAGTGGTTTTGATGCTGAGCAGCGAATCTGCAATGCCTCAGCCAAACTTGCCTGGATTCTTTACAAGTGCAAGTATGGTTGAAGATAGTTCTTCATCAAACAGTCATAAACAACACACAAATAATGACATGTCACTCAGCATAATGTCTGCTAGATAGTTGCATCTAAAACTTAATTTAAAATATTATTATATTATTACAAAGGGTTGTCTAATGAAAGTGGATTACTATTTTTGGGGTGTAAAAGAATCTTTATTCTTTGGATTGGTTTAAGAAAAAAGTTTCTTTGATAAGTGATTGTGGACAAGTAGAGACTAAAGCCACTCCTTCTCATACATGTATAATTCTGCTATCAGACACAAGTTATTACAAAATATTTCAAATTGAATTTCACAGGCATGCTCACTAATTTTTGACATTGTAAACTTAATTAAGTTTGAAGTTATAAATTTTAAAATTTTAACTGACTTCAAATATTTTTTTATTTTCATATACTCTTTTATCTGATTTTGTCTGTCAATAAGGTAATGTAATTGTTATTTTTGTCTTCTTTACTCCAACTTATTGATTAACTATATTTTTTCTTTTCTAATTTTCTCATTCTTGAAAAAGGAAGGAGTAAATAGGTGAGTTGAAAGATATTAAAGAAATAAATTAGTGATTTAATTAATGAGTTGAAGATAAGAAAAAAAGGATAACCTTCACATCATCTCGTTAACAATTAAAGTAAAAAATAAAATAATATATATTTTAAACATATTTATAACTTTTAATAAAAACTCAAATAATAAGATTTAAATTTATTTCTTTTTATGAATTTTAATAGTTATCACAAACAAAATATGAGACTGTCAGTGACTACTTTCTTAATGTCAGTTGGTTTAATTAATTAGATTGTAATTGGATGATATAATAAATTTGACATTAACAATATTACTATTTTATAATAATAAAACTAATAGAATTAAGAATATTTAGTAATTTTTAATAATAGTAGTACAGTTATAGCTAACTGGTTATAAAAATTATTATAACAACATATTATTATTATAATTACTATATTACTATTATAAAATAATATATATATATATATTTATAATAATATATTAATTATAATAATATTTTTCATGTTAATTTTTTTATAATTATTATAATTAATATTTTATTATAATAATTTTTATAATATTTTTAATAAATACTAAGCATAGGTAACAAATATTTTTATAACAATATATTATGTTAGTAATTTCAAACTTAATAATAAAATTAATATCAAAATTATTATTATTATAAAACTAAAATAATATAGAGACTACTTCAATAAGATTTTAACAAATTACCTACAAAATTTAATTATTAATACTATTAAAGTTATATTTATTTATACTATTTCAATTTTATTAATTATAATAATATTAGTTAGAACATTATTATTAATATTATAAAAATAAATATTATTAATGATAATATTTTTACTATTATTAATGTTAATTTTATTGTTATAATTATTATTAATTTATTATATATATTTTTTTAAATAATATATTTTTTTAATATTTTGACTTGCAAAAAAATATTAAATAAATAAAAGATAAAAAAGTGAAAAAGACAAAAAATAGAAAATTAACAAAATTCATCCTTATTCATGATACTAAATGTCATATTAATAATTTTTATTTCAGAATTCAGCAGAATATATTATCAACCTACAACATTGCAACATTCAACTTCTATTAAATGCTTTAGTTTGCCAACACAATGGCACCATGGAACTATGCCAATTATGCATAATTGAGTCAAATTTCTACATAGTCAGCAAATTCAGGCCTTTTCTTCCTACACCCCCAAGTTTTTCTTCCTGCACCCCCAATATTTTAAATATCTCAAAATTAACCTTGACCTATAATTTGAAAAGTGGTGCTGGACTTCTATTGTCACTGTTCATCTTCATCATTGAATATCAACTACTTTGGAGGGTCTTTGTAATTGTTTGGAGCAAGGTAGAGGAGTACGCAATGTTGCCGAAGTGTTGTTTGGGTTGTAGAGGTAAGAGTTAAGTTTTTTTAGGAGCATGGTGGTTATGGAGATTTCGGGGTTACCTGATATTGGAATCCGGTAATGTATTCCAGATTCATGAATCTGGAATTGATTAAATTGTGTTTTCTGGATGAGGGGGTGTTCCGGAAGTTAAAATATCATAAATTGTTGTTTTCCAGATTGCTGAATCCAGAAGCCTAAATTGTATTACAGATTGGTGGATCCGGAAGCCTAAATTGCATTATGGATTTCTGAATCCAGAATTGTTCTCGGAATCACAAATCCAAGATTTTACCGAAAGCATAAATCCGGGATTTTACCGTATTCTGTTATGCAAAATTATACCGGATTCTATAATCTGGAATGTGAAAAATCACTTACGGAAATGAAAATCCATACCAAAAATGGATGTCTAGATCCGAAAACAAAAAAATTTACTTACCTTTACCAAGAGCACTCTAAATCACCAAGAAAAAATGCGTGAGATTGAAAGGAGAATAGTTTGGAGGTGCCGCTAGTAGAAGATGAAGAAACATGCTGGTACGGATTCACGCTACGCAAGAACACCACTCCCTACCTTCATTAGGGTTTTTTTAGGTTAGAGATATTTTTGGAATTTTAAAAACTAATAAGGACGAATTAGTCTTTGCATAAGAGTGTGGGGGTGCAAGAAGAAAATATATGGGGATGCAGGAAGAAACTGCCACAAATTCATTTATCCAGTAGCTACATGTTAGAGCATTGGGCCGAGTATCAGGCCCCGAGAAAGCAAGTCCACTAGTCAGAAGAATCACTCTTCATGAATGAAAGAGTATGTTTAGGAGAAATGTCATGTCTAATATTGGTTGTAAAGCCTTAGGGTCCAATGACTTGTATCTGTTAGCATATATGGCCTTAAACGAGAGGGGGGGGGGGGTGAATTGTTTAAGAGGGGTTTTTGAAAACTTTTTGAGGTTTAACAAAATTCTTTGTATGAATTCAGAACAAGAATCAAGTTAGCCAAGAATATAAACAATTAAACAACAAAGCAACAGAAAAATAATTGGTTGTTTCTTCGAAACAATCGGTTGTTTATACCAGTAAAGCTTAAAACATAATTAAATGAGTTCAGAGTAAGAGAGAGATACACCAACAATTTATACTGGTTCACTCTTAAGCCAAGAGCTACATCCAATCCCCAGAAAACCAATGGGTAATCCACAAAGCAATCAAACCAAATTACAACACACAAACCACCAAAGTAGGGACCTTGAATCCTTTAAGAAACACACTCCCTTTGGAAAAACACACCAAGAGTATTGAAATTGACCACCTCAAGAACACACAACACTCCTTGGCAACACAACACCAGAAATACAGTAGGTTTAGAAGGGATTACACTTGTTCACAGTACAAACTAAAATCAATACAATTGCAATCCTATTCCACTCTCTTTGAAAATCCAAAGTTTGAAAACATAAACAAACCATTTATATTTTCCAAAGATTTGTCAAAGCAATTAATGAAGGAGCGTATTCAATTGAAAAACATATAAAGCACATAAAACAACCAAAACTGAATTTTGTTAGGATTTTCAAAGAAACAATTGGTTGAGACCACGAAACAATCGATTGTTTTTCTTGACAGTTTAGTCAATCAAACTGTACCGCCCAGGTAGTCGGAAGTGATGACGTGGCAGCAAGCGATAATATAGGCATGTTGAACGGAACACCTGGGTGACAGAAGGGAAGGAAGTCGGGGAGCTCGTGTAGTCGCCAATCGTTAAGTTGGCGTGCTCCGATCTCCAACATATCTAAACCGGCGGTCACCAGGTTTGTGTCGTAGTCGCCGGATGCGAGCCCAGGCGACCAAGTGATCAGAGATCGCCGAGAGGAGGACATCGCCGAAAGATCAGGAAAGCTTGTTCAAAACTTTCAAAGGGCACGAGTGCGAAGGATGAAGTTATCAGATGATCATTCCCTAGCTAGCCAGAGGTTGAGGCTAGGGAAAAGCTTACCAGGACATGCACGGTGAAGCAAGTGAAGCAGATTATGATGGCGGCCGGCGAGACCACAGGGAAGGTGTGCAAGGTGACACCCCATACTCGCCACACAGAAGAGATCGCGCTCCAAGGCAGCTATACGCCGAGTTACTCCTTGCATGGGTAACTTAGTCGAACGACCTGAAGAGTAAGAAGTGACGCTCAAGCAGAGGACGCTCCAGATGGTGACACGTGTACAACTGGATGCGAGCCACGTGTTCAGATGTGTAACCATCAGGAGAGAGAAAGTGCACAGGTATATAAGAGATTCTAATGAACTTCTGAGGTACGCGCGTTTAGAACACTTCTTTACGCTTGAGAATACTTGAGGACACTGAGAGAGTTTTTGCACGGTTCCTTGAGTTCTTAGTTTTCTCTCTTAGAGTTTTGGTGGTTCCGTCACTGACTTGAGCGTCGGAGCGCGATCGGCCGCAGCGACGCCACTCTGTCTTTTGCAGGTTCTTGAGGTGAATCGAGGTGTGAAGGACGGGAGCTAGCGTGGTGCAAAGCCGATCCAGAGGAAGATACCTTTGACGAGGCAAGGCTCTTGCGTTCTGGTCAACCGGCAGGATCACAAACTAAAAAAAAAATTCAACATTTTCTAAACTCTTAAGTGTAAAACAACCGGTTGATTCGACAAAACAACATTTTGTTTTTCACTTAGTTGGAAAAACACCTGATTTCAAAAAGGTTTTAAATCACATCAGTTTTAGATTCAACAAAGGAGTGGATTCACATTCTATTCTACCCAGTTCCCTTCCGGAACAACAACAACACCAACCTTTCATCAAACACTTGGATTTGGATTCTTCAAAGCACTTGATCACTCTTGATCTTCAAAGCACTTGATCATTCTTAATCAACAATATCCCCCTATTTGATGAAGACAAATCCCAGGTTGCTTGTGTTGATCTTGATTGAATCTGAAACTGCACCTGCAAAACAAAAACTATGCAATCCAAAGCATCTCTCATAGCAGATTATGATCATACATCAACTACTTTTTTGCATAATCACAAAAGCAGAAAAACCAGCCAAAACTAACATTATATCAGACAAACAACCGGTTGTTTTCTTGATTCAATCGATTGTTTTTATCAGCAGAAGCAAAATCAACTTAAAAACAGAAATTAGAGAGTTATAACAGTTTGTAGAGCAACACAAAAACCTATTCTCCCCCTATTTGTCTTCACAAATAGACTTTATGCATAGAAAACAGTTTAAAAGAGATTTTGAGAGTCAAGAATGTCTAACTCATTTCTTAAAAAGAAAAACCTGTCTTTTGGCAAAGGTTTTGTAAATATCAGCAAGTTGTAGTTTTGTTTCAATGAACTTAATCTTACAACCTCCATTATTCACATGATCTCTTATGAAGTGATGACGAATCTCAATGTGCTTTGTTCTTAAGTGTTGAATCTGATTTTTGGTGAGATTTATAACACTTGTGTTGTCACAAAGCAAAGGAACCTTGCTGATCTTCAATCAAAAATTTGCAAGCTGTTGTTTAAGCCAAAGAATTTGTGCACAACAACTCCCAACAAAAATGTATTCAACTTCTATAGTAGAAAGAGCTACACAAGCTTGTTTCTTACTATGCCAGGAAATAAGACTTGATCCAAGAAGATGACAAGTGCCACTTGTGCTTTTTTGGTCCAGCTTACACCCTGCAAAATCAGAATTTGAATATCCAATTAAATGTATAGGAGAGTAAGAAGGATACCACAGACCAACATTGGTTGTTCCTTTGAGATATTTGAGAATCCTTTTTGCAGCCTTGATGTGAGATTCCTTTGGATTTGCGTGATACCTTGCACAAAGACATACAACAAACATGATATCCGGTCTACTTGCTGTGAGATAGAGTAAAGAACCAATTAAACCTCTATATTTTGTTTGATCTACCTCTTTTCCAGCAGCATCTGCATCCATATAACAACTTGAATGCATAGGTGTGCTAGCTTCTTTGCAACTCTCCATTTCAAATTTCTTGAAGATTTCTTTGCAATACTTTAATTGGCATAGGAAAATTCCATCCTTTGATTGCTTAACCTGCAACCCAAGAAAGAATGAAAGCTCTCCCATCATGGACATTTCAAACTCACCTTGCATGGCAGCAACAAACTCCTCACATAAACTATCTTTGGTAGCACCAAAAATGATGTCATCAACATATATTTGAACCAAAATAATTTCAGAAATTGCTTTCTTGATGAAAAGAGTTTTGTCAATCATCCCTCTTTCATAGCCATGAGATAAAAGGAAGTTACTAAGTCTCTCATACCACTGCCTTGGAGCTTGCTTAAGCCCATACAATGCCTTTTTCAACTTAAAAACATGATTGGGATGTTGATGATCCTCAAAGCCCGGTGGTTGCTCAACATACACTTCTTCATTGATAAATCCATTGAGAAAAGCACTCTTCACGTCCATTTGAAAGAGTTTGAATCCACTCATAGAAGCAAAAGCCAGCAATAGCCTTACAACTTCTAATCTTGCAACAGGAGAAAAGATTTCACCATAGTCAATTCCTTCTTCTTGATTGTAACCTTTGGCAACTAGATTTGCATTGTTTCTAGTATTCACACTAGCCTCATCTAGCTTGTTTCTGAAGACCCATTTAGATCCAATGATGTTCATCTCATCTGTCTTGGGGACAAGAAACCACACATCATTCCTAGCAAACTGATTCAGCTCTTCATGCATTGCATCCACCCATTTTTCATCTTTAAGAGCTTCTTCAATTGACTTTGGTTCAACTTGAGAGACAAAAGTAGTGTGCCTGCAGAAGTTTGAGATAGAACTACGTGTAAAACACCCTCCTTTATCTGCCCAATGATGTTCTCCACTGACAGATATCTTGGAATTCTCCATTCTTTAGGCAACTCATCATGCTACAAAATTTCAACTAGTTGTTTCGATGAATCAATCAGTTGTTTTTCTGGACAACAATCCAATTTCTGCATAATGATGTTCTGTTCATCCTCTTCAGTGCTGATCTTTGAGGGTGTTAAGACTTTGTGATCAACTTCATCAAATACCACATGAACAAATTCTTCTACAATCATGAGCCTCTTGTTGTAGATTCTATAAACATGACTATTTGAGGAATATCCAATGAAAATGCCATTGTCCGCTTTTTCATCAAACTTTCCCAAATTTTCTTTCCCATTATTCAGAACAAAACAACTGCATCCAAACACTCTTAGGTGACTAATGTTTGGCTTCCTTCCATTGAAGAGTTCATAGGGTGTTTTCTTCAAAATTGGCCTTATTAGCACTCTATTCATCACATAGCAAGAGGTGCTAACAACATTAACCCAAAAATACTTAGGTAGGGAGGATTCACTTAGCATGGTTCTTGCTAACTCCTCAAGAGATCTGTTATTTCTCTCCACTACACCATTCTGTTGAGGAGTTCTTGGTGCAGAAAAATTGTGCAAGATCCCTGTCTTCTCACAAAATTTGCTGAATTTCTCATTTTGAAATTCCCCTCCATGATCACTTCTTATTGAGCCAATACTGTTGTTCCTTGTGTTCTGTAAACGTCTAGCAAGCTTTTTGAAGGCAGAGAAAGCATCACTCTTTGATTCCAAGAAGAGTGTCCATGTGTACCTAGAAAAATCATCCACAATAACAAGAGCATAATAGTTGCCACCAAGACTCATGGTTCTTGAAGGGCCAAACAAATCCATGTGGAGCAGCTTAAGGGGTTTTGAAGATGAAAGAACATTTTTAAGTTTGAAGGAATTTTTAACTTGTGTCCCTTTTTAACATGCTTCACATATGTGGTCCTTCTCAAACTTAAGCTTGGGCAACCCTATCACAAGATCTTTTGAGATTAATTTGTTTAAGTGATTTATGTGAATGTGAGCTATTATTCTATGACAGATAACCAATGGAACAAGGAGAAGAGATATCTAAGAGATAAACATGTTGATTCTTTTACCAATCAACATTACATCCTTTGAGTTGGGAAGGTAGATTTCACAAGAGTTTGATTTGAAGATGACTTGATAACCTTTGTCACACAGTTGGCTAATGCTTAGCAGGTTATGTTTTAGTCCTTCCACATACAAGACATCATGGATTAACAATATACTCTTGTCTCCTATAGAGCCTCTTCTAAGAATCCTCCTACCTTTGTTGTTGTCTCCATATGTCTCATGCGCTTCTTGTTTGAGGATGATGTTCACAAACTTAGATTTATCTCCAGTCATGTGTTTTGAACAACCATTGTACAGGTACCACAGCTGCATGTTTTCCATCAATTTTTCCTACAAAGACGAGTTCAAGTGCAAAGATTTGGTCCTCTTACAAATGTGGGTCCTTTTGATTTACATTCATCATTGAGAACTTCATAATTTTTGGGAATCCATCTCATAATACCTTTAGGAACAGAATATTTCCTAATTTTACAGAACCTAACTGAATGACCTCTTTTCATGCAGTAGAAACATGTAACAACCAATTGTTTCGATTAATCAGTTGTTTTTCTGGCACTTTTGAAAAAGAGTTTGAAAACTTGTTCTATGGATTAAATCCCAATCTAGCTTTTCCAAAAACACAATTTTGAGATGCCAAGACACTCTCAAAGTTGGATTTACCTTTTGAAAGCTTATCCACAATTCTTACAAGGTAGTGAACCTTCTTTTCAAGAGATTCACAGTTTTCACAAACAAGAGAGTCACACTTGCAAGAAGAGTTTTTGTAAAGCATTTCAAGGTTTTCAAAATCTGTTTTTGAATTTTCCAATTCTTCTTCCAGTGCTTTGACTCTGTTTTCAAGCCAATTGTTCATTCCTTTCAAACAGTTGTTCAAGAGAGCCAATCGGTTAGCTTCTTCATGAGTTTCTTTAAATGCTTGAAGCAATTGACTATAGTTTTCAACATTTAAGGAGGCACAAGAACTTACACTGCTTTCACTACTTGAATCATCTTCCTTTTTAGCCATCAAACAGAGATTGGCTTTTTCAACTTCACTTGAAGATATGCTTGATGAGTCATCATTGCAGGCTTTTCTTGATTTTCCTTTCTTCTCTTCTTTGTTTAGTCTTTTAGCTTTATTATATCCTTACTCAACACATTCAAGGTATGCATATAATTGTTAGTTTTAACCTTGGTAGGGTTTTTGTTATCATACCTTTTGGATGAGTATCTTTTGCTTCAAGAATTTTCTGAGTTTCTTAAACAGCATGCTAAGCACTTTCTCTTCATTCTCATTTATCCCTTCATGAATGACTTCTAAAGTGTCCCACATTTCTTTAGCTGATTCACATTGCGAAATCCTGAAAAATTCATTGGAGTTTACAACAGATGTTATGATATTCTTGGCAATGCAATCAAATTTGGCCTTTTCACTTTCTTCATTAGTCCATTGGGACCATGGTTTTTTAGTAAAAGATCAAACCTTTTCAATTTTAGGAATGAAAGGGCCATTTTCAATTGCATCCCAAATTCCTTGATCAATAGATTCAACAAAGATTTTCATTCTAGCTTTCCAATACTTATAATTCAAACCGCAAAACAAAGGTGGTTTGTTAATTGAAGCACCCTCCTCAAAAGGTAGTTTTTCAGCCATAGAAAAAGATTTTAGGATCAAACTTGAATAATTTTCAAGTACCTTGCTCTTGATGCCAATTGTTAGAATATATGGCCTTAAACGAGGGGGGGGGGGGGGGGGTGAATTGTTTAAGAGGGGCTTTTGAAAACTTTTTGAGGTTTAACAAAATTCTTGGTATGAATCCAAAACAAGAAATCAAGTTAGCCAAGAATATAAGCAATTAAACATCAAAGAAACAGAAGAACAATTGGTTGTTCTTCGAAACAATCGGTTGTTTATACCAGTAAAGCTTAAAACAGAATTAAATGAGTTTAGAGTAAGAGAGAGACACACCAAAAATTTATACTGGTTCACTCTTAAGCCAAGATCTACATCCAGTCTCCAGAAAACCAATGGGTAATCTGTTGAACAAGATGCTTTGATGTCTCCAAATCAAGAGGAAAGCTTGAAGACCTTGCTGTTGGGTGTGTGTGTGTTGTCTAGTTGTTTTAAACTTGTTAATTCACTCCTTAAGATGATCCAAGTTCATTTGAATCTTTAACCTTTTGAAAAGATGTGTTTTCTAAAAAGCTGTAAAAAATTGAACAGGTTGTTTTTTGAAACAACAAGTTGTTTTACATTAGTAGTTTTTGAAAAAGGTTGAAAGCTGTTTGACTTGGTTGACTTTGCTGTCAAACCAAAACAATCGATTGTTTCGACAAAACAACTGATTCAGTTTTAATATGTTTTAAATGATCCTAACTAACTTGGCTCCTTTATTAAATGCTTTTGACCACTTGGTGGACCTATATAAAGGTGGTTTTATGCTTCTAATCTTGGAGTAAGAGAAAGAGTTTATAAAAACAGTTTTTCCAAGATTTGAAAGAGCTTTGGATCATTCTTAAGTGTGTGGAATAGGATTGGGTTGTAATTCTTAACTTTAATTTTTGTAATACCTAGGTGTATTCTATTCTCTTCTTCCTTGATTACTGTATTTCTGTAGTTGTGTTGCCAAGGAGTGTTGTGTGTTCTTGAGGTGTTCATGATCAACATTCTTGGTGTGGTTTGCCAAAGGTAGTGTGTTTCTTAAGGGGTTCAAGGTCACTACTTTGGTGTGTGGTGTGTGTAATCTGGTTTTGATTGCATAGTGGAATACTCAGTGGTTTCTGGGGACTGGATGTAGCTCTTGGTGTAAGTGTGAACCAATATAAATTGCTTGCGTGCTTATCTCTTACCCTTAACTCTTTAAATTTTGTTTTTAAGTTGTTTTTATAAACTGTTGATAAAAACAACCGATTGTTTCGACAAAACAACCGATTGTTTTTCTGATATCATCTTAAAACAGTTTTGGGTATTTGTTTCCTTGATTCTTTTCTCTGTAATTCAACATTGATTTTCATTATACCTTCAAAGTTTGCGAAAATCCCTCTTAAACAATTCACCCCCCTCTCATTTAAGGCCATACTTTCTAACAATTGGCATCAAGAGCTTGGTTCTTGAAAGATATTCAAGTTTGATGCTAAATCTTTTTTCTATGGCTGAAAAACTACCTTTTGGGGAAGGTGCCTCAATTAACAGCTCACCTCTGTTTTGTGGACTGAATTATCAATTATGGAAGGTTAGAATGAAATTCTTTGTTGAATCTATAGATAGAAAAATGTGGAATTTTATAACAAATAGTTATCTCATGCCTATATCTGAAAATGTTTTTTCTGAAAGAGAACATCTTGATATTGTAGCTATGAAAATCATTGTATCTACACTTGATTCTAATGAATTGCTCAAGGTTTCAGAATGTAGTTCTTCCAAAGAAATGTGGAATACCCTTGTGTTGAACCAAGTGGTGTTCAAGCTTTGAAGAATCCAAACCCTTTGAAGGATGTTGAAGCCTTTGCTGTGCTTGGTGTTGCTGTGTTGGTTTAGCTTAGTTCTGGGGTAGTTTATATGTTGTAATCCAACCTTTGATTAAATCTAAAGCATTAGCAATCTCAATCTTTGTGAAAGTAGAATGTTTTCAAACTAAGTTAAAACAACTGATTGGTTTGTCGAAACAACCGATTGTTTATACTTAGGTGTTTTGAGAAAAAGATTAAAAACTGTTTTTAAAATGGTTGAACTGTTAAGTACCAAAACAACCGATTGATTTGAGGAAACAACCGATTGTTTGTTTTGGGACTTATGTGAATGTAACTACAAGAACACATGATTCTTGACATTCTTAGGAACAACTTGAGCTGGATTTGAAAGGCACTTTACTTTAGAATTGGATCAATGTTCTAAATTCAAGAACTCACCAAAACTAAGCACCAACCAAGACTCATATGGAAGTCCATGTATTGTCAAATTGAATCAAAACAAAAGGAAAGAAGAACAAGAATTAAAACTGGACAGAATTTAAAAGATAGCTACTGAACCAAAACAGAAATAAGAACACAATGCTGGAAACACAAAATTAAACGATAGAAAAAGAAGTAAACTCTAGGAATCAAAACTACCGAATGGAAAATTGAAGAAAAGGGAAGAAGAACACTTATAGAAGAAGATGCTTGCTGGATTTTGAGAATTGGAAGAAGCCATTCACGCCACTTGGAACCTTTTACCAAGATAAGTGATGGAGTGCCACCACTTGAAGCTCACCATAGCTCACAAGATAAGGCAAAGAAGAGGAAGACTAAAAAACTCACAAATTCTCTCCCAAATTGAGTATAATCTCTCTACTATAAAATTCCAATCTGAATTGTACAAGCTAAGCACCTTTATTTATAGCCTAGAGGTGCTGAAAATGCAAGCTAAATGGCACACAAATGCAATGAAATTCGGTTTGGCACCCCCTAGGCTCCTATCTACACTCCCCCCTAGACTCCCTTACTACTTACACCTTTTTATTACATTCACACCCCTATTCTACAAAAGAAATAAGAAGAGCCATTTTATTATACTCTTGTCCCAAAGCTCTTGTCATGCTCCTAGTAATTCGTTGGGCTTGGGCCCCTTGTTGGGCTTGGACCCCTTGATGGGCTTGGGCCCCTTGTTGGGCTTGGGCTTCATGGCCTAGAGCATCCTCTACTTGGTTTCCATCATACTCCCCGGGTTGGAGAGAATTCGTCCACGAATTTGGGAAACCTGCAGTAAAAGGAGTGAGATCAGTAACATTGAAAGAATTACTACCAAGATAAGTAGAGGGCATATCTAACTCATAGGCATTATCATTAATCCTCTTGATGACTTGGAAAGGGCCATCACCACGAGGCATAAGTTTGGACTTCCTTAGAGAAGGAAATCTATCCTTTCTCAAATGAAGCCAAACCCAATCACTGGGCTCAAAGATTAATGCCTTTCTCCTTTGGTTGGCTGTGTCAGCATACTTACCAACTTTCTTCTCAATTTGTAACTTGATGCGGTTATGCAAATCTTTAACAAAAGATGCCTTTTCAAAACCGTCTTTGCATAGAACCTCATCAAGGACAGGAATGGGAAGAAGATCTAGAGGTGTGAGGGGATTAAACCCATAAACAACCTCAAAAGGAGAATGGTTAGTGGTGGAATTCACTACTCTATTATAGGCAAATTCAACATGAGGTAGTAAATCCTCCCAAGCCCTTGGATTCCCGGAAATAAAGCATCTTAATAATTGACCCAAAGTTCTATTAACCACTTCGGTTTGACCATCAGTTTGGGGGTGGCAGGTAGTAGAAATCAGAAGTTTGGTGCCAAGTTTCCCCCATAAGGTCCGCCAAAAGTGACTTAAGAACTTAGAATCCCTATCAGATACTATACTTCTAGGAAGTCCATGCAAACGAACAACTTCCTTGAAGAAGAGATTTGCAATATGGCATGCATCATCCACTTTGTGGCATGGAATAAAATGAGCCATTTTAGAAAAACGGTCCACTACCACAAAGATGGAATCCTTACCCTTCGATGTCTTGGGTAGTCCTAAGATAAAATCCATAGAAATATCAACCCAAGGCATTGTAGGGATAGGAAGAGGGGTATATAAACCATGAGGTTGGACCTTAGATTTAGCCTTCCTACATGCTATACATCTATCACAGAAGGTATGTACGGATTTGCGCATGTGAGGCCAAAAGAAATGTTCATGCAATGTTTCTAAGGTCTTAGCTACCCCAAAATGTCCCATAAGCCCACCCTCATGAGCCTCTCTAACAAGAGATTGTCTAATGGATCCTTGGGGAACACAAAGTCTTTTTCCTTTGAAAAGAAAACCATTATGTAAGAAAAAGTCTTTGTGACCTTCCTTGGAACACTCTTGATAGATTAGAGAGAAATCTAAGTCATCATGATAAAGTTCCTTTATGTGATCAAAACCTAAATATTGAACATTTAAAACATTTAACAAGGTATATCTTCGTGAAAGAGCATCGGCCACTACATTAATTTTACCTTGTTTATGTTTGATCACATAAGGAAATTGCTCAATAAACTCCACCCACTTAGCATGTCTCTTATTAAGCTTGCTTTGGCTTTTCAAATATTTAAGGGACTCATGATCACTATGAATCACAAATTCCTTTGGAAAAAGATTATGTTGCCAATTTTGCAAAGCTCTAACAAGAGCATAAAGTTCTTTATCATAAGTGGAGTAATTGAGATGACTCCCTTTGAGTTTCTCACTAAAATAAGCGATGGGGTGTCCTTCTTGAAGGAGGACAGCCCCAATGCCTATATTAGAGGCATCACACTCTATTTCAAATGTCTTAGCAAAGTTAGGAAGGGCTAGAATGGGGGCTTTAGTTAATTTATCCTTCAAAGTTTGAAAAGCGTTTTCTTGCTCTTATCCCCACTTAAAAACCACATCCTTCTTTACTATGGCATTTAAAGGTGTGGCAATTGTACTAAAGTCTTTCACAAACCGCCTATAAAAACTAGCAAGGCCATGAAAGCTTCGTACTTCATTGACATTGGTGGGTGTAGGCCAATGTTGAATTGCTGCAACTTTTGTTTGATCTACATGCACCCCTTTATGACTAACCACAAACCCTAGGAAGTCTATATGATCTAATGCAAAGAAACATTTAGCATGGTTAGCATACAACTTCTCCTTCCTAAGGGTTTCTAGAACTTGTCTAACATGTGACTCATGATCTTCTAAGGACAAGCTATATATAAGAATATCATCAAAGTAAACCACAACAAACTTGCCAATGAATGCTCTTAAAACATGATGCATGAGTCACATGAAGGTACTAGGAGCATTAGTCAAGCCAAAAGGCATGACCAACCACTCATATAAACCAAATTTGGTCTTAAAAGCGGTTTTCCATTCATCACCATGTTTAATTCGAATTTGATTGTAACCACTCTTAAGATCAATTTTGGAAAATATTTTAGACCCATGTAATTCATCCAACAAGTCATCTAACCTAGGAATGGGATGCCTATATTTGATGGTGATGTTATTTATAGCACGACAATCCGTACACATCCTCCATGTCCCATCCTTTTTAGGGACAAGTATGACAGGCATAGCACATGGGCTCATGCTATCTTGTACCCACCCCTTAGCTAATAAATCCTCAACTTGTCTTTGAATTTCTTTGGTCTCGTGGGGATTGGTCTTATATGCAGGGCGATTTGGTAAAGAAACCCCGGGCATGAAGTCTATTTGGTGTTCAATCCCTCTTAGAGGTGGTAAGCCTTTAGGAGGATCTTGAAACACATCTTCATATTCCTTTACCAAATGGTCCAAACATGTGGGACTATCCTTAGCCGACTCATATTCAATAGGTCTAGGAATAGCTAAAAAAATAGGCTTGTGAGTAACTATTACCTTTTGAACTTGTTGGGAAGATATGAGAAGGCTTCTCTTGGAATTTTTAATTTCTTTTTCTTTCTTTCTCTTTTCTCTCATTTTGACTTGGTCCTCATGTACCTCCTTTGGAGAGAGAGACTTGAGAATGACTTTGTGTCCATGGAAGTTAAAAGAAATTTTGTTGGTAAAGCCATCATGAAAATTTTTTCTATCAAATTGCCATGGCCTACCTAAAAGGATATGAGTAGCTTCCATTGGAACAACATCACACAAGACCTCATCTTTATATTTGCCAATGGAAAATGTAATGAGGACTTGTTTGTTCACCACTATCTCACCCACCTCACTCAACCATTGTAACTTGTAGGGCTTGGCATGAGAGATGGTAGACAATCCAAGTTTGTCTACCACTCTTGTGCTTGCCACATTTGCACAACTCCTCCCATCCACAATCAAAGAGCAAACTCTATCATTAATAAGACACCTTGAATGAAAAATATTTTCTCTTTGAGTTTCATCAAAAGGTTTTAATACTTGTCCAAGCATGCGTCTTATTACTAATAGGTCACCCTCGTGTGGGCTTTCACTTTCACTCTCACTTGGGGATCTAGAAGGTGAGGAATGTCTAGAAGATTCGGACCCATGCTCACTACTATCTACCCCATCATGCATATACATAGTTTGTTTAGTAGGGCAATTAGAAGCAATATGTCCATAGCTTAAACATTTAAAACACTTCTTACTAGACGATTTTTGTGGTGATTTAGGCCTAGCATTGGAAGTGGAAGGCTTAGACTCTCTAGGTTTGAAAGTAGAGTCCTTAGAAGGGATATTTGAAAAAGAGTTATTTTTATTTTTCCAAGAAGAGTGGTAGTAGTTATCCTTAGAAGAATTTTTGAAAGCATTTTTCCTTGCAAGTTGATTTTCAATTTTGCTAGCAAGGTGCACCACATTTTCCAAAGAAGAATATTCTTGTAACTCTACCACGTCTTGAATGTCCCTTCGAAGGCCACTCACAAACCTAGCTATCTTAGCCTCCTCACTCTCATCCATATTAACTCGAATTAAAAGCGTGTCTAGTTGTTTAAAGTAATCATCCACACTTAGCGCGCCTTGATGAAACCGTTGGAGTTTCAACATAAGGTCTTTCCTAAAGTGTGGGGGTACGAATCTAGCGCGTAAACATGCTTTCAAATCGTTCCAAGAGACCACGGGTGACCTCTTGTGTAGGTCAATGTCCATGAGGTATTGATGCCACCATTGCATGGCATAGTCCAAAAATTCTAAAGAAGCTAACTTAACCCTATGCTCATCCCTAACCCCATTTACATAAAAAATTTGGTCCACCTTAGCCTCCCATCCTAAGTATACATTGGGATCACTATCACCACTAAAACTAGGAAGTTTTACATTTGGAGAACAAGGGCCAGGCACATGTTGGCGCCTCTCTTCATGGTGATGATGTCTTGGCCTTGGATTGTCTTCATAATAACCATGGGAGTGCCTTGAAGAATGCCGACTAGGAGGAGGAGTTCTTTGCTCACGGTTTTGATGCATTTCCTCTCGGTTTAACTCCAAACTTTGGAGCCGTGCTTCCATCTTCCTTATCACCTCAAGATAGTGAGCATTGGATTGCTTGGCATTCTTTAAGTCCTCATAAAGGGCTGCCTTTTGTGGTGAACACGGTTTGGAGGACTCTCCACTAGAGAAATGAGCCATGAGCAGAAAATACACAAAAACAGAAAACAAAAGAGTGAAAGAAACTTGTTAAACAATTAAAAACAATGAGATATAGGTTGCTGGAAAAATGCCCAAGAAAGCACTCAAACCACTCTAAGAAAATATTCTGTCCTCAACCAAGCCTTGCTTGTGAAATGGAGTAGCTTCAAGTGAAATATGTTACAGCAAACCAACTTACTTAAGAACAAGTCTCCACACAACTTTTAAGAAGAACAAAAAGACAAGCAAGAAAAAGGTGTAAACAATAAAAGCTAAACCAAAAACAGAGAGTAATGTATGACAAACTAGAAAGAATATGAATGAAAGACAATCAAGAAAAATAAGGAACTCAATGAATAAAGAAGGCACACAAAAAGAGTCCTAAAGAAAAGTGCTAGAGTAGATTAAAGAAAACAGAAAACAGCTACTGGAATTTTTTTTTTTTTAAAGCAAACTGTGCTATGTTTACAGATTTAACTGTACCGATTGAAAGCGAACTGGAATGTGAAAAATTAACCACAGAAACTTCAATGTCTTAACTCAAAAATGGCACTGGAATGAGGTAAAAACAGTAAGCCAATTGAGAGAAATAATTTTTTCAAAATTGCTGCCCAATTACCGTATTCTTTTCGGCAGTATAGTACACTTTTCGTATTTTATTTATCATTTTTTGTGTACTTGGAATTTTTGAGTGATTCTTTTTTCTATGCTTTTGTAACACTTTGAAGTATGTAAATCCAAATTTTCAGAAATTTCCTATGAGCCAATTAATTGCAGTAAATTGAAAACAGTAGCACGTTTGTAAGAAAACAGAGGAGCCTATTTAGGAATGAAAAACAGTATATGAACTAGCAAAGACATAATGGAAATTGTGTAAAGGAACTTGTATAGAATGAAAATACAAGCATGAACTCAAATCTAAAAAGGAAAATGCACAAAGGATCAAGCAATAAACTCAAAAAACAGAAAGTAAACCAAAGCAAGAAACAATTAAAGCAATAAAAGTACTACTAGAAGTAATGACAATTATGGAATAACATGACTAAGACAAAACTTGACATGATTACAAAATTAAAAGACATATAACAAGATATAACCACAAGTGAAAGGAAGCTTAAGGTCAGCTCTAGGAAGGAGAATGCCATTCCAAAAGAGCAGCCATACTCATATGAACAATGAGTGCTAGAGTCCTTTTCACAAACACATGGTGTAACAAAAGAAAACAGCAAGAAAACTCAAAATAAATCCTAAAACAGAATGGTAAACAACTTGAATTAAAGAGCTCTTGAAAGTAAAGTGCAATACAACTCAAGAATTAAGCAAAAACAAGCCTAGACTCTAGATACCACATGATGTGAATGTAACTACAAGAACACATGATTCTTGACATTCTTAGGAACAACTTGAGCTGGATTTGAAAGGCACTTTACTTTAGAATTGGATCAATGTTCTAAATTCAAGAACTCACCAAAACTAAGCACCAACCAAGACTCATATGGAAGTCCATGTATTGTCAAATTGAATCAAAACAAAAGGAAAGAAGAACAAGAATTAAAACTGGACAGAATTTAAAAGATAGCTACTGAACCAAAACAGAAATAAGAACACAATGCTGGAAACACAAAATTAAACGGTAGAAAAAGAAGTAAACTCTAGGAATCAAAACTACCGAATGGAAAATTGAAGAAAAGGAAAGAAGAACACTTATAGAAGAAGATGCTTGCTGGATTTTGAGAATTGGAAGAAGTCATTCACGCCACTTGGAACCTTTTACCAAGATAAGTGATGGAGTGCCATCACTTGAAGCTCACCATAGCTCACAAGATAAGGCAAAGAAGAGGAAGACTAAAAAACTCACAAATTCTCTCCCAAATTGAGTATAATCTCTCTACTATAAAATTCCAATCTGAATTGTACAAGCTAAGCACCTTTATTTATAGCCTAGAGGTGCTGAAAATGCAAGCTAAATGGCACACAAATGCAATGAAATTCGGTTTGGCACCCCCTAGGCTCCTATCTACACTCCCCCCTAGACTCCCTTACTACTTACACCTTTTTATTACATTCACACCCCTATTCTACAAAAGAAATAAGAAGAGCCATTTTATTATACTCTTGTCCCAAAGCTCTTGCCATGCTCCTAGTAATTTGTTGGGCTTGGACCCCTTGATGGGCTTGGGCCCCTTGTTGGGCTTGGACCCCTTGATGGGCTTGGGCCCCTTGTTGGGCTTGGGCTTCATGGCCTAGAGCATCCTCTACTTGGTTTCCATCAGGGACCATAACAAAAAAACTGTTTTAGCTTTGACTGAGCTTTAAATGTTTTAACTGCCTACGCTCCAGTCATTAAATGCTTTGACCAATCTTTTAATGCAATTTAAGAGTTTGTTGAGATTTGATAACAAACTACATCTTTGAATATATTCAGAAAAACAGATTTGACAATAAAATCTTTTGACAAGTTTTGCAAAGAGTTTTCTGAGTTTTTAAAAGAGCTAAGATTGCTAAGAGTGTGTGATTGATCAAAGTTGTGGAATAGGATTATGCTTGTATTGATTTCAGATTATCTTCTGTAACAAGTGTAATCTGTGTATTCTCTGTAAAGATAAGTTTCGTTTCTGTGTTTGCTAAAATTGGTTGTGTGTTCTAGAGGGGATCAAGATCCGCAATCTTGGTCTAGGTGTGTTGGCCAAGGAGAGTGTGTTTCTTGAGGTGTTCAAGGTCATTCTCTTGGTTGTTGTGTAAGTGATCAAGGTGTGGTTGCTTAGTGGATTTCCTCAGGGTTTCTGAGAAGACTGGATGTAGCTCTGGGTTTGGAGTGAACCAATATAAATAACTGTGTATAATCTCTCTATCTCTAACTCTTTAAATTCAATTTTATTTGTTGTTTGCTGGTATAAACAACCGATTGTTTTTCTGGTACTGCAGCTTTTGCTTGCTATTTTGGCAAACTGAATTTCTGAATCAATTGTTTCTTGAGATAAATTCATTCTTGTTTTAAAAGTTTACGAAAATCCTCTTTAAACAATTCACTCCCCTCTAGTTTAAAGCCATCTATTCTAACAATTGGCATCAAGAGCTTGGTTCTTGAAAGTTATTCAAGTTAATCCTAAAAATCTTTTTTAATGGATGATAGACTACCTTTTGGGGAAGGTGCTTCAATTAACAGACCACCTTTGTTTTGTGGTTTGAATTACCAGTTTTGGAAAGTAAGAATGAAAATATTTATGGAATCTCTTGACAAAGGAATTTGGGATGCAATTGAAAATGGTCCTTTTGTCCCAAAGTTTGAAAAGGATGGATCTGTCATTGAGAAACCATGGTCTCAATGGACTGATGCAGAAAGCAAAAAGGCCAAATTCGATTGCATTGCCAAAAATATTATAACCTCTGCTTTAAATTCTGATGAGTTTTTCAGGGTCTCGCAATGCAAATCATCAAAGGAAATGTGGGACACTTTGGAAGTCACTCATGAAGGAACAAATGAGGTGAAAAGAGCTAGAAAGCATGCTCTTATCCAAGAGTATGAGATGTTTAGAATGCTTAAAGAAGAAACAATTGCTGAGGTGCAGAAAAGATTCACGCACATCATCAATCACCTTATGAGCCTTGACAAGACTTTTAATAAAGAAGAGCTGAACATCAAGATCTTGAAATGTCTTGATAGAGCATGGCAACCAAAGGTAACTGCTATTTCCGAATCTAAAGATCTAACATCATTAAGTGTTGCTTCTTTGTTTGGAAAGCATAGGGAACATGAGCTAGAGATGAATAGACTTAATGTTCAAGAGAGTGAAGATACGCACACAAGGAGCAATAGCCTTAAAATCATCCAAGCACAAAGGAAAGCAAGATTCCAGTGATGATAGTGATGAGGAAAACCTTGGCTTGCTGTTAAGAAAGTTCAGCAAATTCCTAAAGAGAAACCGCAACAAAGACAACAACAAAGAAAGGTATGGAAACAAGAAATCCAATGATTTTAATTCAAATAACTATACTTGTTTTGGTTGTGGTGAGCAAGGTCATATAAAGGCAGATTGTCCAAACAAGAGCAAAGAGAAAAAGTCTAGCTACAAGAAGAAGAAAGGCAAGACAAAAAGAGCCTACATAGCTTGGGATGAAAATGAGGTGTCATCATCAAGTTCTTCATCAAGTGAAGAGGAGAAAGCAAACATATGCTTGGTAGCTGAAAATGATGATGAATCTTGCAACTCAAGTGATGTAAGTTCATGTGCTTCCTTAAATGAACAAAATTACAATGAATTACTTGAAGCTTTTCAAGAAACACATGATGAAGCTAATAGATTGGTTCTTTCAAACAACCAATTGAAAGATCTTAACAGTTGGCTTGAAAAGAAAGTTAAATCACTTGAAGAAGATTTGGAAAAAGCAAAAAGTGATTTTGAAAAATTGGAAAACCATTTAAAAAATGCTTCTTGCAAGTGTGATACTCCCATTTGCGAAAATTGTGAAAATCTTGAGAAAAAGGTTCACTATCTTGTTGAAATTGTGGACAAGCTTTCAAAGGGGAAATCTAACTTTGAGAATGTCCTGACATCTCAAAGTTGTGTTTTTGGAAAGGCTGGTTTAGGCTTTAATCCACAGAACAAGCAAGATAAGTTTTCAAAAAGTTTTTCAAGAAAATCAGAAAAACAACCGATTGTTAAGACGAAACAACCGATTGTTACATGCTTTTACTACATGAAGAAAGGCCACTCTGTTAGGTTCTGTAAAATAAAGAAATATTCTGTTCCAAGAGGTTTTTATAAAATGGATTCCTAAGGGATGTGAAGTTTCTAACTGCAAAGAAAAGTCAAACGGACCCAAATTTGTAAGGGGACCAAATCTTGCTGCTTGAAATCTTTTATGCAGGAAAACTAAAGAAAAAGGAGGGACTTAGTCATCTGATCAAGTTCTTGAAGAGAAAGACAGTCATTGAAGTTGAATCAATGATATGCAAAGGACCTCTATAGTGAAAAGAGGCTTCTTGATCATAAAACACATGGCTCATTGAAGAATTAAAATAAGGATAAGACTTTCCTTTATCTGTTCTTAATTTCTGTTTCAAAGTTCTTTCACATGGTTAAATAATCTTTTTATTATGCACAATGTTATCTGCTTTGAAATCCTTCTGCTCATGGTTAAAATTCAAAAACAGTTTTAACTGCTGCAGAAAAACAATCGATTATTTTGGGTCTGACAGCATTATGAAGAAATTGTTTTAATTGCTAGTTTAAATTTCTATCCGTTGCAGATCAATTCAAAGAGAGAATCTTGGTCAAAGAATCTGTGTTGAAAGCTGAACATGTTCAGAAAGAAGTTACAACAGTCATAAAGGAGAATATTCCAAAATCTTGGAAATTCAAGAGCCTTAATGACTAGTGAAAGATCACATGTGAAGACCATGTGATTCTCAGCTTTTTCTGACATTTTCTATGCAAAGCAAAGTCAAGTCCTCTCTCTCTGAAAATCAGGTACCCACTGAATAAAATTAAATGCTAATTGATTCATTTTCTGCTATAAAATCTGGTGCAGCTGATCTCTTCAACAAGAACAACCAATTGCAACATCTCTTGCAAAAATCTGTGAAGTGAGCTCCTCTCTGTTTTCGTCTCTGCCATCATGGAATCAACTCCTCCCACTTCAAAGAGAATCAAATCCAGAGTTGTAAGGTCTGGAGGAAGGCTAGAAGGCTGGTTTTCTGGAGACAATGATCTAATTGAGAAGTATAGGTATGAAACAAGTATCAAGAAGATAAATAACCCCAAGGTTGTATGCTTTGATTGGCTGAAAAGTCAAAAGCTTGATAATGTGAGATGACTGCTCAAGGATCAATCTCTCAGAAAGTTCCTAGAGATGAAGGGAAACATATATCCAGATTTGGTGAGGGTGTTCTACACAAACCTAAAGTTTGAGGGAAACAATCTAGTTTCTCATGTGAAGGGTGTAGAAATGGAGATAACTCATGAAGTATGGACTGCTGTTGCTGGTCTCAAGTTCTCTGGTCTTAGAATCAACTAGGGAAACCTTGGAGTGGTGGAGGATTTTAACAAAATCCAATTCTACAAGAGTTGCTTGAAGAATAAACATGCTCAATTAACCTTGAAGATGAAACTTCTGAGTTGGTCAAGTCAACTCAAGAGTTGAACAATGGATCACTCAGCAAAATGGGTTTTACAAAAGTAGGTGGAAAATGGATAAGCAAGGATGGTGATCATGGTGCCTCATCTAGTGGTGCTGCTAATCTTGAACAAGATGAACCTGCTGATATGGATGTTCAACATGAAGATCCACCTGAAGATTATCAAGATGTTGGGCCTAGTGTTGGTGCTAGAGATCAGGAAGATGGAATGCCAACCATGTCTTCTTTTGAAAGATACATGATCAATAGGCTTGATACTTTTCGGGAGAATCAAAGGAATCTTCATGATTTGTGTGTTAGCAACTTCCAGAACATTGATAACAGATTCAACAACATGGATGCAAGGTTCATGACTCTGGATGAACAGATTGAAGCTGTTCAGAATCAAATCTTTGATCTTTAGTTTGCTGATGAAGAAGAATGAAGGAAAAACAACCGATTGGTTATCGGAACAATCAATTGTTTTTGGCTGTTTTATCTGGTTTTTAAATTTCTTTCCTTTTGCTGTTACTGCTTTAATTCTGATGTAATCAAACCAATATCTTGTTTTATCTCTTCTCTTTGTCTATTTGTGAAGACAAATAGGGGGAGATATATGCTGTGTTTCTGCTATGTTTAAGGTTCGTTTTTCTTTTGTTAAAACAGTTTGGGATGAGTAATATTTTCTGATATTTAGCTCTGAAGTTTATTACTGTTTATCTGTGCTAACCAAATATCAAAAGTTCTATGCTTTGTTCAAAACTGTATCTTGTAGGAACTGCTTCAGATTTAATCAGGTACAACACAAGCATCAGGGATTTGTCTTCATCAAATAGGGGGAGATTGTTGAACCAAGTGGTGTTCAAGCTTTGAAGAATCCAAACCCTTTGAAGGATGTTGAAGCCTTTGCTGTGCTTGGTGTTGCTGTGCTGGTTTAGCTTAGTTCTGGGGTAGTTTATATGTTGTAATCCACCCTTTGATTAAATATAAGTTTTAGCAATCTCAATCTTTGTGAAAGTAAAATGTTTTCAAACTAAGTTAAAACAACCGATTGGTTTGTCGAAACAACCGATTGTTTATACTTAGGTGTTTTGAGAAAAAGATTGAAAACTGTTTTTAAAATGGTTGAACTGTTAAGTACCAAAACAACCGATTGATTCGAGGAAACAACCGATTGTTTGTTTTGGGACCATAACAGAAAAACTGTTTTAGCTTTGACTGAGCTTTAAATGTTTTAACTGCTTACGCTCCAGTCATTAAATGCTTTGACCAATCTTTTAATACAATTTAAGAGTTTGTTAAGATTTGATAACAAACTACATCTTTGAATATATTCAGAAAAACAGATTTGACAATAAAATCTTTTGACAAGTTTTGCAAAGAGTTTTCTGAGTTTTTAAAATAGCTAAGATTGCTAAGAGTGTGTGATTGATCAAAGTTGTGGAATATGATTATGCTTATATTGATTTCAAATTATCTTCTGTAACAAGTGTAATCTGTGTATTCTCTGTAAAGACAAGTTTCGTTTCTGTGTTTGCTAAGATTGGCTGTGTGTTCTTGAGGGGATAAAGATCAACAATCTTGGTGTAGGTGTGTTGGCCAAGGAGAGTGTGTCTCTTGGTTGTTGTGTAAGTGATCAAGGTGTGGTTGCTTAGTGGATTTCCTCAGGGTTTCTGAGAAGACTGGATGTAGCTCTGGGTTTTGGAGTGAACCAGTATAAACAACTGTGTACAATCTCTCTATCTCCAACTCTTTAAATTCAGTTTTATTTGTTGTTTGCTGGTATAAACAATCGATTGTTTCTGTGAAACAACCGATTGTTTTTCTGGTACTGCAGCTTTTGCTTGTTGTTTTGGCGAACTGAATTTCTGAATCAATTGTTTCCTGAGATCAATTCATTCTTGTTTTAAAAGTTTACGAAAATCCTCTTTAAACAATTCACCCTCCTCTAGTTTAAAGCCATATATTCTAACACCTTGAAGAGTATCACAAGAATCCTAGGATTGCCTTGATGGACAAAGAAGAATCTTCTATTGAATCTTTCTCTTCAGAATCCAGAAAAGAGGTTTGTCTTATGCCAAAAGAAGAATTTGGATCAAGTCAAGCTGCTGGGAACAAAAACTGTCAATACTCAAGTGATGAGAGTGAAGAGGAAACATTTAGGTTGCTGTTTAAGAAATTCAGCAAGTTCCTAAAGAAGAGAAACAACAAAAGTGACTCATCCAACAGGTATGATAACAAGAAACCTACTGAGTTTAACACTAACAAATATACATGCTTTGGATGTGGTGAACAGGGTCATATTAAAATTGAATGTCCAAACAAAGAGAGGAAAAACTTCAAGAAGCATGAGAAGAAAGGAAAATAAAGAAGAGCTTATAATGATGACTTATCAAGCTCCTCTTCAAGTGATGAAGAAGAAGCAAATTTATGTCTAATGACAAGACAAGAAAGTGACACAAGCAGTGTAAGTTCAAGCACTTCTATTCATTTTGAGAATTATAGTCAACTTCTTGAGGCCTTCAATGAGACTCATGAAGAAGCTAATAGGTTGGCCCTTTTGAACAAACGGTTGAAAGGTTTAAACAACTCGTTGGAAAATAGAGTCAAGATCCTGGAAGAAGAGTTGAACAATTCATAAACTGATTTTGAAAATTTGGAAATGATTTACCAAAACTCTTCTTGTAAGTGTGTTGATTCAAATTCTTGTGAAAATTGTGAATCTCTTCAAAAGAAGGTTCACTATCTTTTAAAAACCATGGACAAGTTTTCCAAAGGCCAATCCAATCTTGAAACTGTTCTTGCTTCTCAAAAATGTGTTTTTGGCAAGGCTGGGTTGGGGTTTAATCCAAACAGCAATAACAGATCTGTTTCATAACCCTTTTCAAGTTTCTTTGAAAAACAACCTGTTGTTTTATCGAAACAACCGGTTGAAATTTGTCATTACTGCTTGAAAAGGGGCCACACTATTAGATTCTGCAGAGTAAGAAAGTTTTTTGTTCCTAAAGGTATTTTGAAATGAGTTCCTAAGGTTTCTAAGGTTCCTAAGACTCATACTAACATCATAGGACCCAAATTCATAAAGAGACCAAATCTTGCTTCTTAATCTTTTCTTGTAGGTATCCTTGGCAGCCAAGAATCATTTTTGGACTTGAAGAATGACTGTCAAAGGGAAAAGCGACAAGAGTAAAGTCAATCTTTGTACCTACACCTTCAATTGTATATGTCTTGCAAGGTTCTTTGAAAGTCAAGAGACATCTTGGCACATGCATAATGGGTGCTTAAAAGAGAAACTTCAAGAATAAAGAGAGTATGTGTGTTTTCATTTCTCATTTTATATAAGTGTGCCTTGTGACCATATGAACATCTCAAAGTCTTCTTTTTGGGTGAATCTATTGGGGTTCTCTATGCAAAGGTATGAACAAATTGCATACTGCATTTTCATCAATTTAAAAGGTAATTTCTGGTTATGAAAAATGTTTTTTTTTGCTGTCACAGTAAAACAACCGATTGTTTTTTCGAAACAACCGATTGTTTTTTTTCGAAACAACCGATTGTTTTTCCTCTGGCATCTCTATATAATGTTGTCAAGTTTGCTTATGCATGAATAAACCATTCCTCTTTTTCAAATCTTGCTTTTGGACAAATATACATTGAATGTGCCTCAGAATCTGATAATAAAAGATTATATCCACTTGTTTTCTTGAAAGCTCTATGACATGTTCTATTCTTGAAATGTCAAAATTGTTTGTACTATCAAACTACTGTGTTATCATTCTGATTTCTGCTTTGTACAACCCTTCTCATTTTGTATTTGTAGATCAAATAGGGGGAGAAGTGTATGCTTGATTTGGTTGTATAGTTAGCTTTAAATCTGATGCATTATGTTGTTGCTTCTCTGCACTTGAGTACTTCAATTTTTCTGGTTTTTCTGCTAATGTTGTATATGTAGAAAACTGGTTTGTGTGTGTCTTGTTATCTTGTTGCTATACTTGCTTTGTATATGCATCAATTCTGTGTTACAAGACCCTTCAAGTACAAGTGCTATGATGAAGAATGATCAAAGTGATGCTTTTGGTTCAAGAGCATACACCTTACTCAAATTCTTGACAAGTCAAAATTCATGACCTATGTAAAGTAAGTTGTATATGTTCATCTTATGCTTTTGGCTTCATAAGACCAAATGAGATTCTAAACATGCTTGAGGTAATGCAAAGGTATGAATGTATTTCATTATGCATTTCCCATCACTTTGAAAGATGATTTGCTTTGAAAAATAACATTTTCTTGTTGTCTCAGAAAAAACAATCGATTGTTTTCACGAAACAACCGATTGTTTTACCTCTGGCACATTTGAATAAAGTTGTTGTGATTTCTTATGCATGATTACAACTATTTATTTTCTTTGATAACCCATTATGAGTCAAATATGCATTCTTTATGCCTCTGAATTAGATCATAAAGAGATATATTTTTTGTCATCCTTGAAATTCAAAGCTTTTTATGAATGGGAACCACATTGGTGGTCATGAGGTTGATGAATATTTGTGAATGTATCTTTGGAATGTCTGAAAGGTTTGCTCTTAACAGAAGAAAGAATATTTCTACCAAATCCACCTATTGAGCAATCATTTGACCAACTTGAATTGCTGGATGAAGAAAAGATAGGGGGAGAAATTGTGGTCTCCTTGCTGAAATTTCTTGGAGTCTATGGTACTTTGATTCTGCTGCTGTCATAGCTCTGATACACCATACATTTTCCTGCAATTCTGATATGGTATCAAAGGTTTGTTGTTGCAATGGTGCTGCTACACATACTGGTATTATGGTTTTTCTTAATCCTATTTTTATCCCTTCTTTCATTCTAATTGAGAAGACAAATATGGGGAGAATGGTGTGGTTTTATGTGTTGTGTTGTTGCTGCTACACTATGGTGTTATCTGGTTTTATCATGGTTTAAATTCTCCTGTTGCCATGCTCTTATTCACCATAGTTCTGCTGCACACAAGTCTCTTTTTGGCACTGGTTTTTATGGTTATTTGACTGGTTTTTCTACTTAAAGGCTTATGCAGAAAACTGGTTTTGTGTGCCTTGGTATCCTGCTGGTATACTTGCTTTGTATATGCACAAATTCTATTTTGCAGGACCTTTCAAGTTCAAAAACAACAACACAAACAAACCAGGGATTTGTCTTCATGCTGGGTGTGTGTGTGTTGTCTAGTTGTTTGAAACTTGTTAATTCACTCCTTAAGATGATCCAAGTTCATTTGAATCTTTAACCTTTTGAAAAGATGTGTTTTCTAAAAAGCTGTCAAAAATCCAACAGGTTGTTTTACCTTAATAGTTTTTGAAAAAGGTTGAAAGCTGTTTGACTTGGTTGACTTTGCTGTCAAACCAAAACAATCGATTGTTTCGACAAAACAACCGATTGTTTTCCTGAAAACCTTAAGAAAATTCTATTAAGCGGTTTTAATATGTTTTAAATGATCCTAACTAACTTGGCTCCTTTATTAAATGCTTTTGACCACTTGGTGGGTATGTATAAAGGTGGTTTTACGCTCCTAATCTTGGAGTAAGAGAAAGAGTTTATCAAAACAGTTTTTCCAAGATTTGAAAGAGCTTTGGATCATTCTTAAGTGTGTGGAATAGGATTGGGTTGTAATTCTGAACTTTAAGCATTGTAATACCCAGGTGTATTCTATTCTCTTCTTCCTTGATTACTGTATTTCTGTAGTTGTGTTGCCAAAGAGTGTTGTGTATTCTTGAGGTGTTCAAGATCAACATTCTTGGTGTGGTTTGCCAAAGGTAGTGTGTTTCTTTGGTGTGTGGTGTGTGTAATCTGGTTTTGATTGCATAGTGGAATACTCAGTGGTTTCTGGGGACTGGATGTAGCTCTTGGTGTAAGAGTGAACCAGTATAAATTGCTTGCGTGCTTATCTCTTACCCTTAACTCTTTAAATTTTGTTTTTAAGTTGTTTTTATAAACTGCTGATAAAAACAACCGATTGTTTCGACAAAACAACCGATTGTTTTTCTGATATCATCTTAAAACAGTTTTGGGTATTTGTTTCCTTGATTCTTTTCTCTGTAATTCAACATTGATTTTCATTATACCTTTAAAGTTTGCGAAATCCCTCTTAAACAATTCACCCCCCTCTCGTTTAAGATCATACTTTCTAACATAATCCACTAAGCAATCAAACTAGATTACAACACACAAACCACCAAAGTAGTGACGTTGAATCCTTCAAGAAACAAACTCCCTTTGGCAAAACACACAAAGAGTATTTATCTTTGTTGAACCAAGAGGTGTTCATGTTTTGAAGAATCCAAATCCTTTGAAGGATGTTGAAGCCTCTGTTATGCTTGTTGTTGTTGTGCTGGTTTAAGCTTTGTTCTGGGGTAGTTTATATGTTGTAATCCATCTTGGGATTAAATCTAAAGCATTAGCATTCTCAATCTTTATGAGTGTAAAATGTTTTCAAACTAAGTTAAAACAACCAATTGTTTTCTCGAAACAACCGATTGTTTATACTTAGGTGTTTTGAGAAAAAGATTGAAAACTGTTTTGAATGGTTGAACTGTTAAAGTACCAAAACAACCGATTGATTCGAGGAAACAACCGATTGTTTGTTTTGGGACCATAACAGAAAAACTGTTTTCTTGTTGACTGAGCTTTAAATGTTTTAACTGCTTACGCTCCAGTCATTAAATGCTTTGACCAATCTTTTAATGCAATTTAAGAGTTTGTTAAGATTTGATAACAAACTATATCTTTGAATAAATTCAGAAAAACATATTTGACAATTAAGAATCTTTGACAAAGTTTTTCCAAAGAGTTTTTCAAAGTGCTGAGATTGCTAAGAGTTTGTGATTGATCAAAGTGTTGGAATAGGATTCTGCTTGTATTGATTTCAGATTATCTTCTGTAACAAGTGTAATCCTTGTACTCTGTTGAACAATTCGTTTTTGTGTTTGCTGAGATTGGCTGTGTGTTCTTGAGGTGTTCAAGATCAACAATCTTAGTGTTGGCCAAGGAGAGTGTGTTTCTTGAGGTGTTCAAGGTCATTCTCTTGGTTGTGGTGTAAGTGATCAAGTGGTGATTGCTTAGTGGATTTCCTCAGGGTTATGAGAAGACTGGATGTAGCTCTAGATTTGGAGTGAACCAGTATAAACAATTGTGTACAATTTCTCTATCCCTATCTCTTTAAATTCAGTTTTGTCAATTAATAACTGGTATAAACAACCGATTGTTTCGGTAAAACAACCGATTGTTTTTCCAGTATTGTGCTTTTGCTTTATGTTTTGAAAAACGTAATTCTTAATCAAGGTTTTCTTGAAGTATTTTTCATTCTAAGCTTAAAAGTTTACTAAAATCTTTCTTAAACAATTCACCCCCCTCTCGTTTAAGGCCATAAATTCTAACAATCTTGACCACCTCAGGAATACACAACACTTCTTGGCAACACAACACCGAAAATACAGTAGGTTTAGAAGGGATTACACTTGTTCACAGTACAAATTGAAATCAATACAATTACAATCCTATTCCACTCTCTTTGAAAACTCAAAGCTTGATGTGAATGTTCAAATCTTAGAATCAACTTTGTCACAACTGAAAAACTCAAATTTGTTTCTCTTGCTTGTTTGAAAACATAAACAAACCATTTATATTTTCCAAAGATTAGTCAAAGCAATTAATGAAGGAGCGTATTCAGTTGAAAAACATTGAAAGCACATTTAACAACCAAAACTGAATTCTGTTAGGATTTTCAAAGAAACAATCGGTTGAGACCTCGAAACAACCGATTGTGTGGCTTGACAGTTTAGTCAACCAAACTAAAATAGTTTTCAACCTTTTCAAAACTCTTAAGAGTAAAACAACCGGTTGATTCGACAAAACAACAGGTTGTTTTTCACTTAGTTGGAAAAACACTTGAATTCAAAAAGGTTTTAAATCACATTAGTTTTAGATTCAACAAAGGAGTGGATTCACATTCTATTCTACCCAGATCCCTCCCATAAACAATAGCAACACCAACCTTTCATCGAACACTTGGATTTGGATTCTTCAAAGCACTTGATCACTCTTGATCAACAGTATCAGCCCAAATAATCTATTAAGGTTATGAGAATATTCTGAGCTTAGCCTTTATCTTGGTAGGCAACAGTAGCTGTAACCTATCATTGGTGTTTTCATTCATCTCCACCATGCCTCCCAAACCCCAATCTAAGGTCCTCGAAGAAATTCTCCACACCATCGAAGAACATCTTTGATGAGTATATATTTATTCACACTCAGTAGCCTTAATCATAGATTATTGGACTATAATAATAAATAAATCCATTGTTTTAATTAATATTCTTATAATTGGGTTTATTTGGGCCTTAACTATTATTTTTGTTAATTTTGTGTTTGTAGGGTAAATGATCTGAAGCTGTCTACCTTTGTGAATGGGCCAAATATGCAAAAGTCCAAGTTGCTTCTTTGAATCAAAACAAAAAACAAATTCTGAGGAGAAGAAAGAGAAAATAAAAGCTACAAGATCCCAGAAACAGAATTGGAAGCAAATCTTCTGCAAAATACAAGAATTCTGGAAAGTGGAAACTGTTTACAAAAACTAAACTGCAATATTTTCCCATGATCCTTGGAGTAGAAAAGCCTATAAAAGGACACAAGCATCAAGGAGAAGAGGGCACTAGCACAAAATGTATAAACAACGACTATTTATTTAATGCGGTTTTTGGGTTAGCCGTTGTCATTCAAAATGCGGTGGCATTTTTGAAATTAATTTCATTTACGAATGCAGCTATTTAAATAGTCGCATTCTTAAATCAAAGTGCATGATTTACGAATGCGGCTATTACTAATAGTCGCATTCTTAAATCTTTTTTTACCCTAATTTTGAAGCGCGCCACTTACGCTTTCATACTTTCTTCCCTTTTGGCGCTTCGCGTTTTCTCTTTGTTTTTGCTCTGATGTTCCTCTCTTCTGCGAGTTTCATTGTGTTCTCATTCCAATGTAAGTTCATTTCGATTCGCTCTCTTTCTTCTTCACCAATGGTTTATAATTTTTTTTCGTTTCACTTGTTTATTTGTTTGTTTTCTTGCATTGGCAAAGGGTTCTCTGACGCTTCATTTTCTCTTTTGTTTATGCTCTTGTGCTTCCTCTCGTTTTCTACGAGCCTTCATTATCTTCTTTGTGCCATTGTAAGTTCTTTTCGAGTTCTCTTTCTTATTCACCATTGATTTATATATATTTTTTTCGTTTCTCTTATCTATTTGTTTTCTGTATTGACGAAGGTCACCAACTTTATTGCCTGCTGTTTGGATTTTTGCTATGTCGTATTTGCTCTGTTGTTGTTGCTGCCACCGCTATTACTACCTTAGAGTTAAATAAGAATGTGGCTATTTATCATAACCGCATTTATAAATCGCATTTACGAATGCGGCTAAATAGCCGCACTTGTAAATCTTCGATTTAAGAATGCGTGCTGATCAAGTGCGGCTATATAACTGCCTTTGTAAATGTAAAATAGTTGCACTCGTTTGGCCTGTGTGCACTAGTGGGGAGAGCTTCATAGGGTTTTCTTAGTTTCTTTTCTTCTTTATAATTCTTTTGTTTTGCCTCCGCATGGAAGGCTAAACCTTTTTGATTGATTCTTTTGTAATTCTCCATTGAGTTCTGAGGTTTTGTTCAATAAAAGTTTCATTTTTCAATTCTTTATAGCAGTTGTTTTTATTGTCTAATCTTTTGGAAAACTAGTTTTTGTGAGAGGTTGTACTTGAACGCATGATTGAGAGTCTTCCTTATCTTAAACTTTGGTTTCTTAGTTAGTTCGCATTGTTCTATTTAATTTCTTGGGCGCATGATTCAAGAGAGATGAGATAAGCATTCCCATGGAGTATACGCATGGAACAAAGTGGGTATTGATTAAACTAGTAGACGCATGTTTTACTGGTGAGTTTCAATTAAATCAGATCGGCGCATGTTCAATCTGGTTTAGCTTTGTTGGAGGATTGAGAAAGGATTAATCTTTAGAGAACTTGTGAAGAATTCAATAGTGGAAGAACTTGGGGATCAACCGCTTTTTTATTTTCTATTTCAATCTCTTTTATATTTTATGCATAACTATCTTAAGCCCCTTTTTATTATTATTGTTATTACTAACTTTTATTGCTTGCAGATAAATTCTAAACACTGATCTACTGATTTTACTATTGGATTCATTGGGAGACGACTTGGGGTCATCTTACCACAATTATACTATTATCTCTCTAGTGCTAGAATCATATTAATTTGACAGCAAAATGTCAGCTATCAAATTTGGTGTCGTTGCCGGGGAATTCAATTTGATTTTGGTTCTCAGGTTTTTCTTTTTATCTGCATAATTTTTTTTATTTCCCTAATTTTATTTTCTGCATATTTAACCCGTGTTTTCTTCCTATTAGTTTTTATTTATTTAGTATAGTAATAAAAAAACGAAAAAAATAAAAATAAAAATAATTTGATAGCAAAACAACAGCTATTAGTCTTTCAGTTATACAAAAACAAATGGAAACCACCGAAACTCGATAGACCAACACAGAGGCCAACAACGAGTTCCTTCAAACCTCACTCACATCCTTAGTTGACCAGGTTTCCTTTTACCCACCTACTACTTTTTCCCCACACATTTTAGCACAAGACTAGCCCCATACTCCACCCACCATACGACCACCAAAACTACACCTAGCCTTCTTTGAAGTAACAGACCCTTTGGACTGGTTATTTCAAGTTGAACAATATTTTACATTCTATCAAATTTTCCCGGACCGAAGATTCTCCATGGTTCCTTTTCACACGAAAAGGGATGCCCTTAGCTGGTTTAAGTGGATGCATCAAAACAACCTTCTCACTGATTGGCTTTCTTTTAGCCATGCTTTAGAACTGCGTTTTGACCCCTCTTCCTATACCAACCACCAAGTTGAACTATTCAAATTGCAACAACAATCTTCGGTTTCAGAATACAAAGCACGCTTTGAAAAAATATGTAATTGTGTCAGGGGTTTTCCTCCAAAAAATCATTTTGAATTGTTTCACCTCAGGCCTCCATCCCGAGATCTGACGGGAACTTGCTATACTAAATCCCTACTCTATTTCCCAGGCTATTGGCCTTGCCAAACTCATCGAGGACAAAATCAGGTTCTCCAAACCTAAAACCTTTCGTTTACTAAATCTTACCAATTTTCAGCACCCCACCACCAATAACCTATGACACCTTCCCCTTCCTCCAACAACCACTACTACCCAAACCAATATGAATCACCCTGTTGTAGCCCATAACCCACCACCCGCTCCTAACCTACCCATTAAACGTCTCACAACCACACACCTTCAAAAAAGAAGAGCATTAAGTTTATGCTATAACCAACACATACTCATGGTTCTGACTCTTCATTGTGTTGGGTTCAATGGTGTCAAAGTTCAAGAGGGGGGGTGAATTGAGCTTTTAAAAATTTCACATAGATTCAGTTTTTTTTATAAAACAGAGGAAAATAATCAATTTATTTTAAAAAGAACAAATTTATTTTTCTGCTTACTTTATCAAGGCAGTATTTCAATTATCTGATTTTAAGGTATTGAGTGATTTCAACAGAGAGCAAAGAAACACCTTGATATGCACAGATGAAAAACAGATAGTTGAATCCATAGATTTATGACAGCCAAACCACACAACACCTTTGAATGGGTCGTACTAATTGATATACTTGGTTTTTGCAAAACAATGTGCTTCAATTCTACTCAGATTAGTTACACAGATTTCAACAAGTTCTTCAAATTGATTTATCAGAAAACAAGAACAATATGAACAAACCCAGAATGATCAGATTCAATTTTAATTGAACAGATTTATTTTCTGTTAGAACAACATACACAACAGTTATTGAGTGCAGGGATTAAGAAAGATTGAACACCACAAGATTATACTGGTTCACTCAAATGATCTACATTCAGTCTCACCTTTCCTAAGGTGAAATCCACTAAAAACAATACACACCAATTACAAAACCTAATGTTCTTGAACCCTACAAGAACAAGGCACACCTAGCTGAAAAAACCATTTCAACACACACAATTATTCTAGCAACCCTATCAAGAAGAGTCTTACAACCACACTTTACAAAGAAAAGAATGATGAAATGAATACACCTGGAAAGAGAATGCAAAATTCTGACTAGACTAGTAGAACAAAATGCCCAAAATAGTGTCAACACCTCCAACCAAGCTTAGAACAAAAAGAAGAACAAGCATACATTTTTCTTTTGAAAAAACTCTTTCAAGAACATGTGCTAATTTTCTGAAAACTCTCGATCTCTATTTTAAACTTGTTTTCTCAACACATTTTTTAGTGAGTTATAACTCTCTTTTATATAAGAAATTATTTATAACAGAATTTTAAAAAATAGTTTAAAAAGTTGTTATAAAAAGAACAAATTGAAGTTATAATGAATAAATTTATTTTCAAAAAATACAAAGAGAGATTTTAAAACAGTTGCAACTCAGTCGTTTTGATAGCATAACAGGTTGAGCCAAGATATTTGATGCACAAAACGAAGTTATCAATAATTTTTAAAGAACAAGGCATTAGGTTAAAAAAGAATCTATTCAATTGAGAAAAAACAGATTCATTTTCTGTGCAGTAAAGCATATTTTGGAAAAAACATGAGAAAACCCTTTTAGAAAACATTGTGCTTGATCTTATCACCTTGATAAGAGTTAAAAGGTGGGTCACGATGCAAAATGCTCACTTTAAACACACTCTAACCTATATACAAGACTACCCAATTACAAATACAATCTTCAAAGCAAAACACACACATTGCTACATCAAACTCATTGACTTAAAGGAGCCGCATCCATCTTCATTAATATCCCCCTGTTTGATGGAGACAAATCCCGATAGCTTTGTTGCTTTGAAGAGAGATCAGCATCTGTACTGCACCTAATATCACAAAAGAAAAGCTGATAGTGAACATATCATAAAACAAATTTAGGACCAGAGTGTAACTTCCTGTACTACAGCAGCTTATCAAGTTTGTATCACCCAACATTATGAGATATCTGCCCCTTTGGATTCATCAAACAACATTGAAGCATATAGAAATATAAAACCAGATAAAAGCTAAACATAATAGTCCAGAAATGAAAACTACAAATCGTTCAACAACATAAGCATAAGATATGCACCGAAAATATATCACTTCTACTTCTTGTAGTACAGTTCTGCCAACTGCTCCTGGATTCCTTCAATTTGATGGTCAAGATGCTAGAATCTGGCTTGTGTTGCCTCAAAATAGGTCTTTTGATCATCTGAAAGCACATCAAGACGATACAGAACCTGCCTTTCAAGCATAGATGATAGTTCACCTCTGTATTCAAGAGCATGATAGGCAACAAGAGCATTGTGGTTAGTTGCAATGGTGGTGCTGGTGAACCTCCTCTGTATTCCATAGATGGAGATTTCATTCTTTGACTCATAGAAGGTTAAGCAATAGACTCCATTCTTTGGGATGATGTGTGATGAACTTCATAGCAAGACTGTTATGTTGCTTGCACCATATCATCTTTAATAGGTACTGCATCATCTCTTTCTTCGTTGTTGAGGTTTGATCCTCGATGTTCCTCCCTGTGAGTTCTGCTCTTCTGAAACACCCAGTTGTTTTCCACTTTTTGAAAACCCATCTTGATGAGAGTTGAATTGTTAATCTCACTCATAGCTTTGATAGTTTCATTCCTATCATTAGCAGTATCAATACCAAAGTAATCAATTAATTTTTATACAAGAATAGCATAACGAAATCTATAATCATCTAACCTTTTCGATTTTAACATGTGTTCCATTATGATGTATACCCAGTTAACTTTTATCAAATTCATAATGCAGTAAAGGAGGATTAAATCTTCATCATGCAAAACAATATGGTTAGTGCCTCTGGGAATAAGTTGCCATGCAATAATATAGACAATTAATCTTGGGGTTAAATTCAGATTACCTGCATGGAACCTGTTAACACTTTGAGTTGGATTCCTCACACAGCTCCTGTAGTATTGGATTTTCTTAAACTCTTCAATTCCATTTGTGTTCCCTTTTCCAACCTTCAATCCAGAATACTTGATTCCAGCCACTGAGTTCCACACATCATTTGATATTTTCATTTTAATACCTTTCACATAGGACACACGGTTCTTCCTATCCAGTGTCAAGTTGGTGTAGAAGAACTTCACTAGGTCAGGATACTGATAAGTGTCTAATTTCAGTAATATTTCATATTAAAATATAGACACTTATGAGGATTTATTGTTAATTTACATATAAAATAATCCTCAATTTATGAATTTATACCTTTTTACATTTTTTATGATATTTATTTGAATAAGAGCATTTTATTCCCAAATTTGGTGTTAATTGCAGATTTCTAGGGAGCAGTGAAGATTTGGAGTAAAGGAGAATAATTTGAGCTAAAAAGAGAAAGCTGGAAGGTCCTAGAATGGAAAAAGATGCTAAGAAAGATTAGGCCTTTTTTATATTTTATCATTTAACCCATTATAGTGCGACACAGGAAGCAACCTATCCCTAGAAAACTAGGATAAATAGAGGGCTAGAGGCTCAACCCTAGGGTGCCAGATTGAGAGCAAAACACCATAGAGTGAATTGTAACCCAATTGGGAGAATGGAAGGTGCTATAAGTATGCATGCCTAATTCTACCCTTTGAGATTGGGAGTAATCTGCTCAAACTCTTATGTATTGAGGTGATATCTTATATATTAATATTCAGTTCTTGATTGATTATTGGTATTGTTGTTTTACTTCTAATTTTCCGTGACAAATTGAGAATCTTAAATCTGACCGGGAGGTATTTTTAGGGTTTGGACCTAAACAACAATACTTAACATATTTGAGTGTTAGGGATAAACTTGAAATGTTAATTGCCATTAACGTCTGAGCTTTGTTCTAAGTTGTTCTTATAATTATGCAAGAGATCGATAGTTGGGGAACATTCTTAAGGATTTTTATATGCGAGGAATCGATATAAATGATTTTTATACGGGCATCAATTTCAATCAAAGAACTTAATATTGACATGCTAATCAAAATACATAAGAGTGAGAAAGATGAAATCTAATCCCTATTTTTCCAACTTGAAGCAACCAATTCTTTGTCTGTTTTCTTATTGATCAGTGCCAACACAATTAATTCAAAACTCTTTTTATTGTTCTGTTTTTATATTTAGCGATTATTGTACTCGATAATTCACTGTTCCTTGTGGGATAGATATTTGTCCTTAGGGACAATTATTACTTCTGAAAAACGCGGTGCACTTTCTGATGGAGAAGGGCCGAGCACACCTACCCAAGGAAGCCACGGCCCAAGCCAAGGAGAGCGTCTAGACCAAGACCAAGGTGAGCGTCTAGGACGTGAAGGTGAGCGTCTAGGACGTGAAGGAGGGAGGCTATCCATGGAGCTAGACCGTCTAGGCCCCCTTACAAGATCAATGGCCAAACATGCTCAAACACAAGTAAATGAAGCCACGGATGGAAGAGAGAAGGCTTTGTATATGTTTGCATAAAGGCCCATTAGGGGTACTTAGTAGATAGGATAGTGTAGAAAGCACTTTTGGATGGAAACATTCTAGAATCTAGGGTTGTGTGGCCGGTCATTGCACATGGCACATGGCTTAGAATTTAGATTTAATTTTGGTTTTCTTTTCCTTAGAATTCAGCTTAACATTTACGTCCAAGATAGCCTATAAATAGGAAGGCTATCTCATTGTATTTTTCAAGTTTAATTGAGTAAGGTTATGCTGCCATTTTTGTGCACAAGCTTTACTTCTCCTAGAAATCTAGGCTCTAAACTTCAATCCTTTCACCTTCTCCCTTGAGCTGGCCGAACCACTCAAACACCATACTCATCATGCACCTACAAGGCCAACACAACTCCTAGGAGGGTCTTGATCATCTCACCCATTGCTTCCGCACCTTATTTTCTACTTTGATTCAAGAAGAACACATGAAAATGCCATCACTTTCCATAAAAAGTCATTAGATACACATCCCCAATCATCTCTAGAAACTGCTTCAGTTTTTTATGCTTCAATGCAAATCTGGTTTTAGTCAATTTCTCAGTTTTTAGCCAGGTGAACTCCAAGACCTTGGGTATGTTGATATGTTTTCTATTCATCTCATGTATGTAAGCAGTTATGACCTCGTCATCTCCAGCAAACCAATTTTCCAAAACCCCTTGAGAGTTGTTGTGCTTCTCCTGGTTCTGCTTTTTCTGGCGTGAAGAGGAAGCCATTGTTAAACCAGTCTTAAGTCTGCACTTTAATAAACTTGAAGACAGATTAGTGTGAAGTGGAAATCATACAACAACAATCAAGCAAAGAACACAATTACCTTACCAGGTTTGAGTTACGAAGTGAATGGTAAGAATTAATAATGCTAGAAACAGATTTATATAGCAAAACAGTAGTGTTTTGATAAAGTAATAAAGAGCAAAGATATGTGAAGATTTGATTCCCTCTGCATGTGCAGAATATCTTTGAAAAGTAGCAGAAAATATTTTGAAGCACGGTTCAGTCATCAAACTTCCCAATGGTGCAATCAGTGCATCAAAACAGTTACAAAATCAAGACAGAAACCATCAAAGATCTGTTGGTTAATACCCACAATGTCAGTTAAACAGTCAAGGAGCAGATATTAATGTTTCTTTTTCCTAGTCATCAATGCACACCAGAAAAAAAATAAACATGTTTAATTGATAAACAACAAATTTATTTTTCACTACAGGACAATTAACATTTATAATACCTAATTCATTCAGTAGAAAGTTAAACCTATCTTTGACTAAAGGTTTAGTAAACAAGTCAGCAAGTTGCAAATCAGTACAAATGAATTTGATTTCACATGTTCCATTTGATATGTGTTCTCTTAGGAAGTGATGTCTTATCTCAATGTGCTTAGTTCTTGAATGCATAATGGGATTTTTTTGTTAAATTAATGGCACTTGTATTATCACACAAAATAGGTATTTTATTAAGCAAGATACCAAAGTCATTTAGTTGTTGCCTTAACCATAGAGTTTGAGCACAACAACTCCTTGCTGCAATATACTTTGCTTCAACAGTAGAGAGAGCAACACACACTTGCTTTTTGCATTGCCAAGAGATCAAGCTTGATGGAAGAGGCCCAAGCACAAGCCCACATGCAAGCCCACCAAAGGGTAGATTTGGGCCAACCATAGAGTTATGGCCAAGAGGATCCAAGAAGACGTTCTTTTACATGTTCAAATGCCATAAACTCTAGTGTAGAGTAGACTTTAATTTCTTGTCAAAATTAGCATAGGAACTTTATTTGTAATTTTCTTAGAATTAATTTTGGCACCTAAAACACCAACCTAGGTAAACTTAGAGTTTCTAAAAAAACCTCTAAATTTACCAAGGCCAGTCTAGAAAGCCCATGGAGGGGGTGAGCATAAAAACTAGACACACCCCTCCCCATGTGCTCATTTGTGCACCCATGTGCCATGTGCACCCATGTGCTTCACATTTACATTTCATTTATCTAGCATTAGGGTTGCATTATGGTCCTCCTTAGCCTATAAAAGGAGGAGCCTACACCTTGTATTTTCAAGTTTATTGTGAGTAAAGTTATGCTGCCATTTTGTGCCAAGCTTTGCTTCTCCTAGAATTCTAGGCTCTAAACTTCACTTCCTTCACATCTCCTTGGGTTGGCCGAACCTCCCTAGCTTCATACACTTCATGCACCTTCAAGATCAACACCACTCTTAGGAGGATCTTGCTCACACACCTTCATAGCTTCCGCACCACTTTTTCTTACATGATTCAAGAAGACCTTCATGAAATGCCATCATTTGGTATCAGAGCTATGGTTCTTCAAGATGAGTTGCTTTTGGTCTTTCATTTTTAGTTCTTCTTTACTTTCATGTTGTTCATCTTATTTTCCATAATTGTCTTGCTTTTTTTTACATTTTAATTGTTTTGGTGTGCTTTGTGGAAGATCCAACCGAAGCACTTTTGTTCAATTGATCTTGAACAAGTTCTTGTGCAAATTGTGATAGGATTCCATGCACCTTTGAGTTGCCATTTTCTTTTAGGCTTTTGAGTCTTTATTGCTTTCATTATTTGGTTCATATTATGCTTTTGAGTCTTTAATTTCTGAATCTTATATGTTTTGTCAAGTCATGTTCATCCACATTGTCAACAATTCTTAGTAGTCCTTTATTTGGCTTGATTGTTTCTTGATTTTGGGTATCTTTAATTGCTTTGAATCTGCTGTTCTTTGCTCTTTTGGTGCCTTTTTAATTTTAGTTTGAGTTCATATTGTGGTTAGATCCTACACAATTCTATTTCACAAATTTCCATTGTGTCTAAACTTTGGTATCTTGCTGTTTTTGTTTCCAGTTTTCAGAATCCCCTATTTCAGATTTTCTGTGCTGACTGTTTTGATCCAGAAAAATAATTTCACTCATAGGAAAATTTTGATTCTCTGGAATTTTCAAGTTTGAAGTGTTATAGAAAGGAAAAAAAAAGAATTAGTCCAAAAGAAGCAACAGAAAAAAAAATGATAAATCTTTTAAAATCAGTGTGCAAATCTGAGGCGCTACAGCTGGCGTAACTGAACACCAAAATTGCAAAGTTTATTAAAAAAAATTGGTGCATGCGTTTTGAGTGATTCCAAAGCCAGAATTTAGCTAAGATCTAGAATATCTTGCATATCAAATTTCAGAATCATATCTTAAAAACACAGCTCAGCATAAATTGGGGAAAAACACGTTTTTGACCCACAACATATTCCAGTGGTGCTGTTTTTTTTTATTTGGTCATCTAAATCTAGTGCCATTCTTAGGATTCTTTTGTGTGCCTACCTTTATTTTGGTACCTTTTATTTGCTTGCTTAATATTTCTTGAACCTCTTTCTAGTTGTCATAATCTAACTCCTTTTGGTGGTACTGTTTTATTCAATTTAATTGTTTCTTGCTTTTGTTCTTTGACCTCTAATTTGGGTGCTGGAATTTATTCTCCTTTGGTGCTTATGTGAATGGAAACTTGACTTGGTTAAGGTTTAGCCCTTTGATAGGTGCTGGAAATTGGAGAATCAAGACCTTCATTCTAAGGAGAAGACAAAGACAAAGCCGAAGCACACTTTCTCAAAACACTATACACATTTGGAGGGCTAACAAACAAAGACAACAAGAGGGAGTGTCACTAGCAAAAGAGGATCAACAAAGGGGGTTTTTCTTAATTTCCTTGCAACCTAATTTGTGTTAATTACCTCTTAATTACGATTTAGATGGTGAGTGTGTCTTCAAGGGCTCAAAGTGTCCAAGAAGCCTCACCTAGGGCCGACTAGTATAGAATTCTTAATTAGCAATTGTTAATTGTTTGTAATTGTCTTTTCTTTTGCTTAGTTAGTGACGCTTTGCATGATTATTTTGTTAAGTTTGTGATAAACCGTCTACCTTTGTTGATTAGTTAGCATACATTGTTTTTTTTTGCATTGAAAAAAAAGTTTTGATTTCTCAACTTAATTGTGTTCTGTACCGTCCCGTATCCGGGCGTTGACTAAGTCAAAGTCAAAGTCAACGGCGGTGGAGTCAAAGTCAATGCGAGGCGTCGCCTAGTTGGAGAGGCGCCAAGGGGAAGCGTCGCCAAGGCAAGGCGTATCCTAGGTGAAGGCGTCGCCCAACCAGGGCGTCGCCAGATCAAACAGTGCTAAAGTAAGGTAATCACGGTGTGGTTCCCCGATACCCATGGGTAGGAAAGACCATGGAGGGAGCGACGCCGTGGGAAGGCCTCAGGTCCCAATAGCACGGGGCAGCGATAAAGAGAAGGAAAAGGTGGCTTCAAGGCCATAGTAATAGTACCAGTGAAGGGCAGCCTGACTCGTGAAGTGCTCTTGTCGCCCCAGAGACGCCCATGGGGCAAATACGACTCAAGAGGAAAGTCACGCCCAGGGCAACCGGGTGTAAAGTACAAAAGGAAGGAAGATACGCTCTCAAAGTAAGTGACTAGATACTTGGGGGCATGAGTTGGCACCCAAAAAGTCACCCCTAGCGCAGTAGCACTCCCAGCAGGAGGACTCACACGTAGAAACGTCCCCAGGTGGGCCGAAGCGCCCCCAGATGGGGTCATGGCGTCGTGAGGCCCTCCACGTGTACGACAGCCATGCCAGAATAGAAACACCCTTTAGTCAGGTGCCAGGTAATTAAAAGTTATTCAATACAGTTTCCCTTTCGAGCATTCAGGTACTATAATGGCTCCCGAGCGTTTCAACGTCTTAAATGCGCTACGTTTTCTAATTAAGCGCTTTAATGAGTGCGTTACGTTTGTGATTAAAAGCGCTTTAAATGCTTGGGTAGTTTAAATAGCGCAGAGAATGTTGGAAAAAGGGTTGAAACTTTCGGCAAATTTACCAGAGAACTCTCTAGTTGCTTGCTCGTGCTTCAAGGTTACGTACAAGTGACTGGGGAATATTTTTGCCTGAAGGAGACAACACACACATATACACAGTTCTTTTACCACCTTCAGAGTACCATACGCGGTGCTCAGACACGTAGGTGGACAGTTTTTGGTGTTTCTTGCTGGCTGACTTGAGCGTCGGAGTGCACACGGCCGCTAGGGCGCCTTTTTGTCCTCTTTTTTGCAGGAATCCACAGGCAACCAGTGGGAAGGAGTCCCTAGCTGACGGTTGAGGTCGCACACGAAGACGTCCCGGTCAACCGGACGGAACATGTTCTAAGTAGTTTACTAAGAGGAAGTTTTGTGTGAAGACATTGAGGGATAGTTTTTGGCTAAGGCAAAGGCTTGGTACTTAAGTAGTCCTTTGTGACTCACCTCCCTTACCTGGAAAACTACCTTCTTTGACTTTCCTAAATTTTCTTAAGGTAAAATACTTGTATACACAAAGCTTTAGCCATGTCTTCTTCTTCTCATTCTACAAAGTCTATTGGAAGTGAATTAAAATGTTTAAAAACTCTTTTGAAAGAAGTTTCACAAACTGTGCAATCAATTGCATATAGACAATTGGAGAGTGAGACTAAACTTAATGTTTTGACTAAAGCAAAGGATGAGAAGTCTCACATTTTAAAAAAATTACCTTCTCATGCATATATCTCTAAAGATCATGATTCTTTTGGGGAGGGAAGCATTAGAGTAAATGATTATTATCAAGCACCCCCTAGAAGACATAGAGGAGATAGAAAAGAACAAGAAAACCCAAGAGAGGTTAGGGTAGAACAACCCCATTTCCATGGAAAAGAAAATATAGAAGCTTGCCTAGATTGGGAAATGAGGGTAGAAAAATTGTTTGCTTCCCATAAAGAAAGAAAGGAAAGAAAAATACAAAAGAAGAGAGGAGAAGTCGAAAGGGAAGCTAAAGAAAAAGAAGAAAAAAAAAAGCATGAGAAGACCCTTGAAGAACAAAAGGCGTGGGAGAAGAGTGTTCCTTCCCACAAGGTCATTCAACAAGACCAAAGATTTAAAAATACCTTTGAAAATATGTGTCTTGCTGAACAACCTCAAAGCCTTACCTTTTGTAAAGGAACACTTGCAAGCCTAAGTGAAAAAGAAGAGTCTTTAAAAGAAGCTTGCATAGATAAAAATGAAATAGATTATCTCTCATATGTGCTAGGATATCACCAAGTGAATGTCATGTTTTTTATAAGCATCTACAAAAACAATTTTTTATGTGAAGTAGTGCCTAAAGAAACTTGTCATGTCTTATTGAGACAACCATTGCAAAGTGTACAAATCCTTATAAACAATGGTTGTCACAACGAGACTATCCTTACACATAAGAGAAAAAGTCTTCATGAAGGAGAACTCATGGGACAAATTAGAGTTGATAAAACTCTAGAGCTTTTAAAAGGAAAACTTTTGTCCCCCATGAGAAAAGAAGTTCAAAGACATTACCTTAGGTACAATTCTTGTTTTCAAACTACGCCTAAGGCAATGTCTCATAAACTCTATACTCCTTCACCTTTTGCAAATGATCCTTGGGAAGATATAAATTTCATATTAAAACTCCCTAGGACAAAAAAAGGTTGTGATTCAATCTTCATGGTTATGGATAAACTCTTCTCTAGAGAAGTGATACATCTTCATGGTTTATCTTCAAGCATAGTGTTGAATAGAGTTCCAAATTTCGCAAACCATGATTTGAGGATTTCCTTTGGAAAACTTGCAACTAAATTGCACACTTTAAATTCTTTTCATCCTCAAACGCATGGTCAAAATATATTTGAAAATATAGCTCTTTCTACTATGCCTAGAATAATCATGAAGTGCACACACAACTCTAGAGGTGAGCAAACATACCATAAAGTAGTTCACAAAACTACTTATATTTCTACTTTTAAATTTATGTGTGGGTTCAATCATCTTTCTCCTTTTAAGTTGCTACCATCTTCTATAGGATTTATGCCTAAAGAGAAAGTAACCACAAATGAACATTTTAAAATACATAAGATGATTAGAGACTACACACAACCATTAAAAGAGAAACTTTGTCCAAGGTTGCCAAAACCAAAAGAAAAACAAAAATGGCAACCTAGTAAAATTAATTTGCAAACTAACACCTATGCCTTATTTGATTATTTCTATAGGTGGACGTTTGATCCAGGAGGACAAGCTTTGGCGAAGCAAAAGGTTGCTATCCGAGATCAAGTCTGTAGATCTGAGGATAGATCTTCTCAAGAAGGAGGAGATGATGGACACCATCCAGCCACATCCATTCCCCTAGCCATGAAGAAGAAGAAGCAATGGATTTGAGGACAAATCCTTTTCAAGAGGGAGGGGATGATGGAAGAGGCCCAAGCACAAGCCCACATGCAAGCCCACCAAAGGGTAGATTTGGGCCAACCATAGAGTTATGGCCAAAAGGATCCAAGAAGACGTTCTTTTACATGTTCAAATGCCATAAACTCTAGTGTAGAGTAGACTTTAATTTCTTGTCAAAATTAGCATAGGAACTTTATTTGTAATTTTCTTAGAATTAATTTTGGCACCTAAAACACCAACCTAGGTAAACTTAGAGTTTCTAAAAAAACCTATAAATTTACCAAGGCCGGTCTAGAAAGCCCATGGAGGGGGTGGGCATAAAAACTAGACACACCCCTCCCCATGTGCTCATTTGTGCACCCATGTGCCATGTGCACCCATGTGCTTCACATTTACATTTCATTTGGCTAGCATTAGGGTTGCATTATGGTCCTCCTTAGCCTATAAAAGGAGGAGCCTACACCTTGTATTTTCAAGTTTATTGTGAGTAAAGTTATGCTGCCATTTTGTGCCAATTTGTGCTCAACTTTGCTTCTCCCTAGAATCCTAGGCTCTAAACTTCAATTCCTTCATCTTTTCCCTTGAGCTGGCCGAACCACTCAATACCCATACTTAACATGCACCTACAAGATCAACACCACTCTTAGGAGGATCTTTCTCACACACCTTCATAGCTTCCGCACCACTTTTTCTTACATGATTCAAGAAGACCTTCATGAAATGCCATCAAAGCTTGATCCAAGCAAGTGACAGGTGTCACTGGTGCTTTTTCTATCAATCTTGCAACCTGCAAAGTATGAATCAGAACTGGTGCTTTTTCTAAAGTAGATCACTAGACTTAATGAAACATTACCTGGATACCATAAGCCAACATCTTTTGTTCCTTGTAGATATTTTAGAATCCTTTTGGCTGCATTGAAATGTGACACTTTTGGAGCAGATTGAAAACGAGCACACATGCACACAACAAACATTATGTCAGGTCTGATGGCAGTAAGATACAATAAAGACCGAATAAGTCCTCTGTACTTGGTCTCATCAACTGGATTTCCAGCCACATTATGATCAAGATGGCAGTTGGTTGAGAATGTTGTGCTGATTGATTTGCACTTATCCATTCAATTTTTTTAACAAGTCCTTGCAATACTTAGCCTGATTTAAGAATATTCCATCCTTGAGTTGTTTGACCTACAAACCTAGAGAGTAATTCAGTTCACCCATCATGGACATTTCGAACTCACTCTTCATAATTTCCACAAAGGTATCACACAGTTCTTCATTGGTTGATCCGAATATGATATCATCCACATAAACCTGAATCAGAAATATGTGCCTCTATCATATCCTTGTGAAGTCAGAAAAACACTCAATCTCTCATACCATTGTCTAGGGGCTTGCTTAAGTCCATAGAGTGCTTTCTTGAGTTTGAATACATGTTCTAGATGTTGTTGGTCTTCAAAACCTGGGGGCTGTGAAACAAATACTTCTTCATTGATATATCCATTCAAGAAGGCGCTTTTCACATCCATTTGGAATAGTTTGAAACCTTTTATACATGAGAAAGTAAGGAGAAGTCTAATAGCTTCTAGTCTAGCCACTGGTGCATAAGTTTCATCATAATATATTCCCTCTTCTTGGTTATATCCTTTAGCCACAAGTCTAGCTTTATTTCTGGTGATCACTCCATGCTCATCCACCTTATTCCTCTATATCCACTTTGTTCCAATGATGTTCATTTTAGACGTTCTTGAAACTAGAGGGTAAACTGATTCAGTTCTTTCTGCATAGACAAAATCCAGTTGCTGTCCCTTAAAGCTTCATCCAGATTCTTAGGCTTCACCTGAGAAACAAAAGCCATTGTCTAGTGATCTATTTTTTCCTCTCAACAACACCATTCTGTTGGGGAGTCCTAGGGGCTGAAAAACTATGTCATATTTCATGTTTTTCACAAAACCTTTCAAACTTAGCATTTTGAAATTCACCCCCATGATCACTACGAATAGATTTTACACAACATCCATTTTCATTTTGCAGAACTTTTGCCAATTTCTTAAAAGCCTTATAAGCATCATTTTTATAAGCAAGAAAGAGAGTCCATGTATATCTAGAATAATCATCAACAATCACCAATGCATAGAGATTTTCAGCAAGACTAGCAATTCTAGAAGGTCCAAACAAGTCCATATGCAGCACATCTAAAGGATTCTTAGTAGATACCGTGTCTTTTAATTTAAAAGAATTTCTGATTTGCTTACCTTTCACACATGCATCACATAGTCTATTATCCTGAAATTTAATATTAGGAAAACTAGAAACAAGATCCTTGCATTTCAATTTATTCAAATGATTTGTATGAATGTGAGCTAACCTTCTATGCCACTGTACCGACCAGGTCATCGGGTGTGATGACGTGTCTAGCACGTGACTATGTGGGGCGTGCTCAGCAGAGCACGTGGACAAGAGAAAGGTGAATGGTTCAGAAGTGAGCATAGTCGGTTGTCGCCGAGTTTGTGTGTCATCGACGTATTAGATAATGGAAGATCGGGTGGTCTGACATCGCCAGAATGAGCACATCGCCGGATCTCCCAGTAAACTTAGTTAAAGCTACTGGGGGCCCAGGAGAGTAAGTTCTAGCGTATAAGCTCCGTAAGATGATTGTTGCACTAGCATGGGGCGTGAAGGTCGAGTGGGTTGAAGGGAACAGCTTGCTCATCAGCGACAGGATTCCCAGAGTGGACATTCGTTGGTGGCAAGGTTTCCTCAGCTAGAACATGCATGGCGTAGCGATGAGGAAGGTGGCATTTGCGACAAGCGATATCACAGAGATGGTGCGCTTTGTTGCATCCGATACTCGCCTTGTCAGGTGGTGTTCCAGAGCGTATACGTGCTAGGTTACTCCTTGAATAGGAGACTTAGCCGCGCGACTGGTTACCCCAACCCAGATGACGACACGTGTAGGCTTGGATGCTACCTATTGCTCCAGCCCAAATGACGACACGGGTAGGGTTGGATGCTACACAGAAGTGACGCTCGAGTTATCCCTGCCCAGATGATGACACGTGTAGGGCTGGGTGCTACCTGCTACCCCAGCCCAGATGATGACACGTGCAGGGTTGGATGCGAGCCACGCGTCCAGAGCGTAACTACCTGGAGAGAGAAAAAACCTAGCTATAAAGGTAAACTTAACAGAATTCACAAAGGTACGCTTTTCATTACGGCTCGTTGCTTTGGGTTGAGTGCACTTTAGTACGGTTCTGCAAAGTATATTTCTCTCGGTTTTTGGGTGTTCTTGTCACTGACTTGAGCGTCGGAGCGCCACCGGCCGCAGAGGCGCCACCTTGTGTTTTTCAGGTTCTGAGAGAGGCCATCTGTGGTGTGGACTTGAAGGGCACGTGGAGTCAAGCTGGTGAGGGAGAACGTGACGAGGCAATGCTCTTGGGCTAGGTCAATCGGTAGGAACATCTGGCGCCCACCGTGGGGCCGTATAAAAGGTGATTCCCAACCACAGTTCGAGTTTGTTGAAGTTTTGGTTTTTTCTGTTCGACTGTTTGTTGTCGCAGTCGGTTTTCGAAGTTCTACTGTTCGTTCAGAGCTTCTTTGAGTTGCTGAGTTTGTTGAGAAAGATGAGGACAATGCGGTCCAGTTCAGTCGCGCCGTCAACAGATGAAGATGTTGTGTCTATGACACAGGTGATGAATATGATGAGGACGCTGCAGGAGAACGTAGCTGCATCACGTTCTGAGCAAGAAAGAATGCACGAGGCACTGGTGGCTTCACAAGCTAGGAATGAAGAGCTCAACAGGATCAATGAAGAGCTGCGTAAAGCTCTTCAAGAACAGGAGGAGCGCGTGGTTGGGGACAGATCTGCACCCCCGTCCCCACCGCATAGCTTTCCCATGCCATTTTCTCAGGAGATCATGGATTCGGTGGTCCCCGCAAATACGGTGGCGGTGAAGGCGTCTTTCACCGGAGTGGAGGACCCTGAGGCCCATCTCACGGCGTTTCACACTCAGATGATGCTTTCGGGGGGGGGGGGGGGGGGTCCGACGCGGTCTACTGTAAGGTGTTCATGAGCACACTCAATGGAACAGCGCTGGAATGGTTCGTTAGTTTGCCTACTGGCCACATTACCACATTTCAGCAATTTTCTAAGATGTTCGTTGAGCAGTACATAGTGAACAAGGCACCACCGTTAGTGTCTTATGATTTGTTCGACGTGAGGCAGTATCTGGGGAGTCCCTGAAGGATTTCTTGAACAGGTTCGGAGCTCAAATAGTCCGCTTGCCAGGAAAAGATGAAGAGATGTTTGTACATGCCTTCAAAAAGTGCGTTTTGCTAGGGCCCTTTAGCGAGTAGCTTATCAGGTGTCACCCCGCCACTTTCGCTGAAATTCGGCGACGTGCCGTGGCCCACATCGCCGCTGAGAGCGAAGTCTCCGAGAAGAGGGGAAATGTGGCCCCAGCTAAGTAATTAGTGGTGGCCTTGTCTCAATTCTTTGGTGGCCTTGTCTCAATCTTGTTCAACTTTCCCCAGAAGGGTCTCCCTCTCAGTCGACGTCTTCTCCAGATTGGCCATCTTTTTGGCGTCAGCTCTTTGGGCCTCCTCCAGCGTGGCAATTTTCTCCCTCAGGGGGACGAGCTTGCTCTCCAACTCGACGACATCCTGAAGCTTGTCGTGCAGTTTCCGGCGCAGTTCCTTTTTTTCCTTACGCAAGCTTCAGAGCTCTTCGTTGAGAGCGTGTGGCAATTTTCTCCCTCAGGGGCATGAGCTTGCTCTCCAACTCGACGACATCCTGAAGCTTGTCGTGCAGTTTCCGGCGCAGTTCCTTTTTGTCCTTACGCAAGCTTCGGAGCTCTTCGTTGAGAGCTTTTCGACCCGCGAGAACTCTAAGCCTTGCATCATCATATCGCACTTGGCTTTTTCAGCTTCGGCTCTCGCGGTGCTCGCCACCTCCTGATGAACGCAGTTGTCAAGCTCAAATTTTTCCAAGGAGTCTTTTAGCCCTTCACCGACAATTTGGGGAAGGCACCCGTCGACCATGGCGTGCAGACGCACTGTGAAAGACTTCAAGGCCTCTTGGAGAGGAGCAGGAAGGCTTGGGGTCGAGGGAGGAGCTGAGGGTTGGTGCTCACCGCCGCCCTCGCAAGGTTGGATGGCGAGGGGAGCCTCGAGGCGAGGCGGTGCAGCAGGATGTTCTGTGGCAGCTTGGGAGGAAGCTTGCGTATCAGCAACCTGCTCGGGCGCAGTTTCGGCGGCCGAGGCGTTTGAGGCGAGAATGTCCCCAGCGGACTCAAAAGGAGTGGAGGCGCTGAGGGGATTCTCGACATAGTTGGGAAGGGCGGCCTCAGCAGCTGGTGGTTCTGTTGTAACTCCCCTTTTTCGTTTGCAGATTAGCCCGTCCTCGGTGCTCTCATCCGCCTCATCGTCCGACACGACCCTGGGGGCTTTCCTCTTAGCCTTTTGGGGTGGTCTCTTCTTTCGTTCAGAGGCAGGAAGAGCAGCAGCGTTGGACGGACCAATTGGTGAGGACTGGCCTTGGGCAGCGGCGATCTCTGCGACGGAGTTGGGGACGGTTTGAGAGCCCGCCGCAAGTTTGTGGAGTTTAGCTATGGCGCGCAGCTCAGCCATCCTATCTTTCCCCAGCATCATATCTGCATAAAGAGGCCAACAATTATGAACCAATACCGAGATTCAATAGTCAGCGAGGCATAGGAAAATAAGTAGTGTAAGTCAATCCATGGAATAAGTTAAAACTATGCGCTAACCAGAACAGCGGCACCAAAGTAAAAACAAAGTTAGGCGAATTCGAGCTAGGGATAGGACTTAAAGACAAACCTATGTGGACATCCAGCTGGTCTTCGAAGAACTCAAAGGTGATGATGGAGGAGGTGGGCAAGGTCACGTTGGAGGACGCAACTCCTTTCCAGAAGTTGCATAAGTCCCTGTCGAGCTCCCCCATCGTTTCTGGCCCCCTAGCCCTCTTGAAGCTGGACTCTTTCTGATGGAGGAGGGCCAAGCACACCTCACCGTGGAGGCCAAGACCCAAGAATAGACCATGATGAGCGTCTAGACTCAAGGAGAGAGCGTCTAGGACGTGATGAGGGAAGGCTACACATGGAGCGTCTAGGAGGAGGCCTAGACCGTCTAGGCCCTATTACAAGGTCAATGGCTAAGCATATTCACGCCCAAATGGACCTAGCCACGGATGGAAGAGAGAAGACCTTGTATATGTTACATGGAGGCCCATTAGGGGTGGCTAAGTAATTAGTGTAGTGTTAGAAAGCACAAATTTTTCTTATATGTGATTTACCCTAGATTTGTGCACTTTCTAGAACCTTAGCACACATGACTGGCCATGTGCCATGTGCCTTGTCATTTGTATTTCATTTTGCTCCCATTTCATGTGTAATTAGCTTAGCTTTCACGACCCATTAGTCTATAAAAGGGAAGGCCATCTCTTGTATTTTTCAAGATTAATGAGAGTAAAGTTATGCTGCCAACATTGTGCCATGCTTTGCTTCTACCTAGTTTCTAGGCTCTAATCTTCATCTTCCTCACTTACCATAGGGCTGCCCGAACCTCCCTACTTCCATACATATCATGCACCTTCAAGATCACCATAGCTCCTAGGAGGATCTTGCACATTCACATCCATGGCTTCCGCACCATCTTTCACATGATTCTAAGAAGAGCTTCATGAATTTGCCATCATTTGGTATCATGAGCATAGGTTCTTCAAAGATGAGTTGTTCTTGGTCTTTTCATTTTTAGTTCTTCTTTATTTCATGTTGTTCATCTTGTTTCCATAATTGTCTTGCTGTTTTTTAAATTTTAATTTGTTTTGGTGTGCTATTTGGAAGATCCAACCGGTGCACTTTGATCAATTGATCTTGAACAATCCTTGTGCAATTTGTGATAGGATTCCATACACCTTTGAGTTGCTGTTTTTCTTTTAGGTATTTGAGTCTTTATTGCACTTTTATTTGGTTCATTTTATGCTCTTTGAGTCTTTTAATTTCTGAATCCATATATGTTTTGTCAAGTCATGTTCATCCACAATGTCATCAATTCATAGTAGTCCTTTATTTGGCTTGATTGTTTCTTGATTTTGGGTAATTTTGCTTGATTTGAAACTGCTGTGATATTGATCTTTTGGTGCCTTTTAATTTTTAGTTTGAGTTCATATTTGTGTTTAGATCTACACAAATTCCTTTACATTAATTCCATTGTGTTCATCTTTTGGTCTCTTGCTGTTTTTTTCCAGTTTTTCCAGAATCCCCTGGTTTACATTCTCTGTGCTGGCTGTTTTGTTTCAGAAAATTATTTTCCCTCATAGGAAAGTTTTGATTCTCTGGATTATGCAAGATCGGGGTGTTACAGAAAAGACAAAAAAAGAATCAGCTCAAAAGAGTCAATAGAAAAAAAATGATAAATATTTTAAAAACAGTGTGCAAATTTGGGCGCTACAGTTGGCGTAACTGAACACTGAAATTGAAAAATTTATTAAAAAAAAAATGGGTCATGCGTTTGGAGTGATTCCAAAGCCAGATTTTAGTTAAGATCTTGAATATTTTGCATATCAATTTTCAGAGGCAAATTCCAAAAGGGCAGCTCAGCATAAATTAGGGAAAACACGTTCTCTGGCCCACAACAATTTTCCAGTGATGCTGTTTTTTTTTTATTTTGTGATCTAATTCTAGTGCTATTCTTAGGATTCTTTTTGTGTGCCTACCTTTATTTGAGTACCTTTATTTGCTTGTCTAATATTCTTGGAACTCTTTCTAGTTGTCACAATCTAACTCCATATTTGTGGTACTGTTTTCTTCAATTAATTTGTTTCTTGCTTTTATTCTTTGACCTCTAAATTTGGTGCTGGAATTTAGTCTTTTTTTGTGCTTATTTGAGTGGAAATTTGACTTGGGTAAGGTCTAGTTTTCTTGATAGGTGCTAGAATTGGAGAATTAAAGTCCTTGATTCTAAGAAGAGCTTCATGAATTTGCCATCATTAAAAGCAAAATTTTGTTGGCCACACATGAGGAAAGACGTCCAAAGACATTGTTCTAGATGCATATCATGTTTAAAAGCAAAGTCTAGAACAATGCCTCATGGACTCTACAGCCCTTTGCCGATTGCAAATGCTCCTTGGGAAGACATTAGCATGGATTTCATTTTAGGACTTCCTAGGACTGCAAGAGGCCATGACTCTATCTTTGTGGTAGTGGACCGTTTTAGCAAAATGTCCCATTTTATTCCTTGCCACAAGGTAGATGATGCTCAAAATATTTCTAGACTCTTCTTTAGAGAAGTGGTGAGACTTCATGGTCTCCCTAGAAGTATAGTATCCGATAGAGATCCCAAGTTTATAAGCCACTTTTGGAAAACTCTTTGGGGCAAACTTGGAACAAGACTACAATTTTCAACTTCTTGTCATCCTCAAACGGATGGCCAAACCGAAGTAGTCAATAGATCTCTTGGGACTATGCTTAGGGCTATCATGAAGGGCAACCATAAATCTTGGGATGAGTATCTTCCCCACATTGAGTTTGCTTACAATCGAGTAGTTCACAAGACTACTAATGCTTCTCCTTTTGAAGTAGTATATGGTTTTAATCCTCTCACACCCATGGATTTGTTGCCTCTTCCTAATCCACAAGAATTTGTGCATAAGGAAGGAGTAATCAAAGCCGACTTTGTGAAAAAAATGCATGAGAAGATTAAACTCCAAACACAACAACAAAATGAGAAGTACACAAAATACAACAATAAAGGGAAGAAAGAAATAATTTTTGAGGAAGGAGACTTAGTTTGGCTTCACCTTCGCAAAGATAGATTTCCAACTCAAAGGAAGTCCAAACTAAGTCCCCGAGGTGATGGACCCTTTCAAGTCCTCAATCGAGTCAATAACAATGCATATAAATTGGACCTACCTCTTGAATATGGAGTACATGACACTTTTAATGTAATTGATCTTTCTCCATTTGTAGGTACCAATGACGAAGACGAGCTGGATTTGAGGACAAATCCTTTCCAAGGGGGAGGGGATGATGGAGGAGGGCCAAGCACACCTCACCATGGAGGCCAAGACCCAAGACTAGACCATGATGAGCGTGTAGACTCAAGGAGAGAGCGTCTAGGACGTGATGAGGGAAGGCTACACATGGAGCGTCCAGGAGGAGGCCTAGACCGTCTAGGCCCTATTACAAGGTCAATGGCTAAGCATATTCACGCCCAAATGGACCTAGCCACGGATGGAAGAGAGAAGACCTTGTATATGTTACATGGAGGCCCATTAGGGGTGGCTAAGTAATTAGTGTAGTGTTAGAAAGCACAAATTTGTCTTATATGTGATTTACCCTAGATTTGTGCACTTTCTAGAACCTTAGCACACATGACCGGCCATGTGCCATGTGCCTTGTCATTTGTATTTAATTTTGCTCCCATTTCATGTGTAATTAGCTTAGCTTTCACGACCCATTAGTCTATAAAAGGGAAGGCCATCTCTTGTATTTTTCAAGATTAATGAGAGTAAAGTTATGCTGCCAACATTGTGCCATGCTTTGCTTCTACCTAGTTCCTAGGCTCTAATCTTCATCTTCCTCACTTACCATAGGGCTACCCGAACCTCCCTACTTCCATACATATCATGCACCTTCAAGATCACCATAGCTCCTAGGAGGATCTTGCACATTCACATCCATGGCTTCCGCACCATCTTTCACATGATTCTAAGAAGAGCTTCATGAATTTGCCATCACTTTCTTTCCCTTGTTCACCCAATACAAGGGAAATCCGTCGAGGAGGGTAGGGTCTCGGTCGTTGCAGAAGATGCGCACGAACTTCCCTTTCTAGTCCTTATAGGATTGCTGGAAGATGGAGAGTATGGACCTCCTAGCGACCCCATTGAGGCTAACCCATAGACGATCGCCCGGGTTCTTGGCCTCGAACAGGTAGAGGAATACGTCCACTGAAGCTGGATGACCCAAGTGCGCGCAGATGATCTGGTAAGCCCGGACAAACGCCCAGCCGTTAGGATGAAGCTGGGCGGGGGCAATGTCAAGCTCGGTTAGGAGCTCCCTCTCGAAGCGGGTAAGAGGGAATTGGAGTTTGACCTTCTTGAACGTCGTGGCGTAGACGAAGCAAAAGGGGACGCCGTCGCTCCCTTGGTTATCGGTGCAAATAGGCTCTCCGGGAGGACAAAGATGCACAGATACCTTGTCATCGTGTTCTTTGCTGAAAGAGAGGTGATCCTAGTCACCTTTCTGGAGGCGGAGGATGTCGCGGTCGGTGTTGATGGAGGAAGTCTCACCTAGCAAAGCTGAAGAGGCCCAAGGGTATAGTTGCTTGTAGTCTGGAAGGGACCTCACAACTGCGTTGGTGTAAGGTGGGTTTGGCTGCGATTGGCTAGGTCGAGAAGACGCAGGTCTCACGACCTGGCTCAAAGGGACGTTAGGATCCCTTGGGGGGACGCGGGAGGAGGAACGGTTGGCCCTACGATTTTTCGTCGGAGGGTTGCGGGGAGATGGATGAGGGTTTGGTGTAACTTTGGAGCGAGCCATCAGAAAAGCTGCAAGAAGATGAAAAGGGGAAGAGATGAGAGTTTGTAAATAGAGCGACTCAACAGAAAAGAAGGAGACAGAAGAACAAGGGGGGCTCGCAGAGAGAGGGTTAGAAACCCCAAGCGCAGAAAAAAGCGAGGCAAAGAAAAACATCCCACAACGTATGCTCCAGACAGTTAATGGATGATGCAAACCGATTAAAATGCAGTAAATATCAGTGGGAGTGATAAAAAAGTTACCTTTTGATGATCAGAAGAGCGTTCAGTAAGATGGTGATTGAAGGAGTCGAAGTGTTCGCTGAAGCATTTCGGAAGTTTGAAGTAAGGAAGATGATAATGAAACAGTGAAGTGGCGCGAAGTGTTTAAGAGTTTCAAAGACTTTCGAACATTGCGAGAAGCGCAAACGGCAATGAATAATGGTCGTTGATGAGTCCATGTGTCGTATGATCGAGGGGGTTGGTGAAGTGTCCAATCAGTGAACAGTCTGAGCGCCAACGCGCAAGGCCACATAGGTTGCCGAAAATTCGACCCTTTAGTCTTTTCGCTGAACAAGTCGCAGCTCAAGACTGGGGGGCTTGTGTACCGACTAGGTCATCGGGTGTGATGACGTGTCTAGCACGTGACTCTGTGGGGCGTGCTCAGCAGAGCACGTGGACAAGAGAAAGGTGAATGGTTCAGAAGCGAGCATAGTCGGTTGTCGCCGAGTTTGTGTGTCATCGACGTATTAGATAATGGAAGATCGGGTGGTCTGACATCGCCAGAATAAGCACATCGCCGGATCTCCCAGTAAACTTAGTTAATGCTGCTGGGGGCCCAGGAAGGTAAGTTCAAGCGTATAAGCTCGGTAAGATGATTGTTGTGCTAGCTTGGGGCGTGAAGGTCGAGTGGGTTGAAGGGAACAGCTTGCTCATCAGCGATAGGATTCCCAGAGTGGACATTCGTTGGTAGCAAGGTTTCCTCAGCTAGAACATGCATGGCGTAGCGATGAGGAAGGTGGCATTTGCGACAAGCGATATCACAGAGATGGTGCGCTTTGTTGCATCCGATACTCACCTTGTCAGGTGGTGTTCCAAAGCGTATACGTCCTAGGTTACTCCTTGAATAGAAGACTTAGCCGCGCGACTGGTTACTACACAGAAAAGACGCTCAAGTTACCCCAACCCAGATGACGACACATGTAGGGTTGGATGCTACCTATTGCTCCAGCCCAGATGACGACACGCGTAGGGTTGGATGCTACACAGAAGTGACGCTCGAGTTATCCCCGCCCAGATGATGACACGTGTAGGGCTGGGTGCTACCTGCTACCCCAGCCCAGATGATGACACGTGCAGGGTTGGATGTGAGCCACGCGTCCAGAGCGTAACTGCCTGAAGAGAGAAAAAACCTAGCTATAAAGGTAAACTTAACAAAATTCGCTGAGGTACGTGTTTTATCACGGCTCGTTGCTTTGGGTTGAGTGCACTTTAGTACGGTTCTGCAGAGTATATTTCTCTCAGTTTTTGGGTGTTCTTGTCACTGACTTGAGCGTCGGAGCGCCACCGGCCGCAGAGGCGCCACCTTGTGTTTTTCAGGTTCTGAGAGAGGCCATCTGTGATGTGGACTTGAAGGGCACGTGGAGTCAAGCTGGTGAGGAAGAATGTGACGAGGCAACGCTCTTGCGCTAGGTCAACCGGTAGGAACAGCCACAAACAAGACTCATCACTTTTTGACAAAAGACATTCATTTTTCAGAATCATTTTCCAAGATATCCAAGAGATATATATATTGTTTACTTTTTTACCTGTAAACAGAACCTTACCAGAAGAATCATGTGAGATAGTGCGCCCATTTGATTTGAAATTTACCTTGTACCCTTTGTCACACAATTGACTGATACTTAGAAGACCGTGCCTTAGTCCTTCCACATATAAAACATTTTCAATGGTGGTTGAACTTTGAGTTCCAATAGTTCCTCTTCCTAGGATTCTTCCATGGTTATTGTCTCCATAAGTGACATGTCCCTCTTCCTTGAGTTTTAGGCTAGTGAACATAGTTAGGTCACCAGTCATATGCTTTGAACATCTACTATCCAAATACCACTAGTTCCTCTTGTTGTTTTTCTGGAAAACAAAACAAAAATAATACACATGGTACCCCTTTTAGTCTAGGGTCCAATAGGGATTAATACCTTTCCTTTGGAAGCCATTTGGCTAAGCTTTTAGGAACAACGTATTTTCTAGCAATGCATGTTCTAGAAGTATGTCCAGATTTCATACAATAAAAGCAAGTAACAGGATATACCTTTCTACCACTGTTGAAAGAGGAAAAACTTGTTTATGAAGGAACAAAGAAACTTGATAGCTTTTTAACATTGTTTTTCTTTCCTGGATTATATCTAATTCCATTTTTGTTGAAAACAACATTTTGTGACCCTAAAAGAGTCTCAAGATTATCTTTTCCCTTAGTTAAATTAGATAAAGTTTTCAGCAAATATTCAACTTGTTTTTCCAGCTTTTTATAGTTTTTGCAAGTCTTTATAGAAGCATGCAGACATGTCATTTCAAGGCTTACAAGATCAGTTTTAGCTTTATGGAATTCCTCCTCAAGAGATTTTACCTTAGGTGCGAGAACACTATTTACATTTTGTAATTTAGTACATATAACAACCAACCTATTTGCCTTATCATGAGTTTCTTTGAAGGCAACTAGCAATTGATCATAATTGTCAGATTCCATAGAGAAGTCACTAACCAAATTAGATATTGATCCTTCATCTTTCATCATAAAACACAAATTAGTTTCTTCACTTTCTGTTGAAGACACTTCATTCTCTTCCCAAGAAATATAAACTATTCTCCCCTTGCTTCTTTCAACCTTCTTGCTGGCTGGTTTTTCTTTAGTTTGATTGTTTGGACAATCCATCTATGTGTCCTGTTTTACCACAACCAAAGCAAGTATAGTTAGAAGAATTAGATTCATTCGGTTTAGGATACCTCCTTTTTTGTTGAGTCCTATATTTGCCTTTCTTCTTTAAGAATCTGCTGAATCTTTTTGTAAGTAGACTTATTGTTTCATCATATTCAGCATTCTCTGCCTCCTCACTGATATCATTCTGTACACTTGCTTTCAATGCAAGTCCTTTAGTTTTCCTTTCCACTGTTTCTTGCTCTTTAAGCCTTTTGAGCTCTAGCTCATGCTCCATTAATTTTCCAAACAGTGCAATAGTGGTTTTACATATCTCTGCTTTCTGATATAGCAGTTGTTCTTACCGAAAACGTCTTTGTGCGTCTACGAAAATCTTACGCCCAAGAATCCCTGCGTTCACTCATGCTTTCCTTCCAATTGAACACCTGAAAACACAAAGACAAAGGGCGCCCTAGAGGCCGTTTGCACTCCGATGCTCAAGTCAATCTTAGGGTTAGGAAACACCAAAACTAATAACTATAAAGCTCTGCGTCACTGTGTGTGTTAAGCAACACAAAATGAATAGCGTACCTTACTAAGTTTGTTACTTTCCTTTATATAGCCTAGGGTTTCCACTGTTTCCGCTTCCCAAAATAGGCTTTCTAAATGGGTGGGCCCCACATCGCTGTTACCCACTCTTAGGGAAACCTTGCGCGTGGGGTTCCTTAACTGGAGTGCAACCTCTGACGGGATGACCAACAAGATGCCTCCTCGTGCACCTGATCTCTGGGGTCACCCGTCTTGGGAGCGCCCTAGCTGTTCACGTGCCATGCATGCAACTCACCCCTGGAACGTGACCCTCACAGGTCATATCTTTTCCAGTGGCTCTTTACTTGTGTTACGCATGAACGCGTCATCCACACCACACGCATGGACCCTCGTGACCTAGGCTTCTCCCTAACTGATAAGTGGTGTGTGGTATGGGGTCCAGCTTTTATAGCCCAGTTCTACTGCTTGAGTCACCGATGTCCGATCTCTCATCGCCCTCACTATACTGCAGAGGACACATTAGTACATCCTGGTGAGACACTGGCCCACGCCGCTCGTGGAACCCAATTTACGTGGCTCCATCATTACTAGGGGTCAACTGCGCCCGAGCACTGGTCGGTATACAAGCCCCCAGTCTCGAGCTGTAACTTGTTCAGCGAAGAGACTAGGTCCTCGCCCCTGGCGATTTGTGTGGCCTTGTGTGATGGAAGAGGGCCAAGCACAGCTAACCGTGAAAGCCAAAGCCCAACACTAGACCATGAAGAGCGTCTAGACCATGATGAGCGTCTAGCTAGAAGGATGGAGCGTCTAGGACGTGAAAGGGAAAGGCTACCCATGGAGCGTCTAGGCGGAGACCTAGACCGTCTAGGACCTATCACAAGGTCAATGGCTAAGCATATTCAAGCCCAATTAAATGAAGCCACGGATGGAAGAGAGAAAGCTTTGTACATGTTGCATAAAGGCCCATTAGGGGTGCTTAGCAATTAGAGTAGTGTAGAAAGCATATTTGAGTGAAACATTCTAGAAGCTCTCTAGGTTTGGCCGGTCATGGCACATGGCTTTGTGATTGCATTTAATTTGGTTTTCATTTCATTATGTATTAGCTTAAAACTTACGGCCAAGTAGCTTATAAATAGGGAGGCCTACACCTTGTATTTGCAAGTTTATTGTGAGTAAAGTTATGCTGCCATTTTGTGCCAAGCTTTGCTTCTCCCTAGAATTCTAGGCTCTAAACTTCATCTCCTTCACCTCTCCTTGGGTTGGCCGAACCTCCCTAGCTTCATACACATCATGCACCTTCAAGATCAACACCACTCTTAGGAGGATCTTGCTCACACACCTTCATAGCTTCCGCACCACTTTTTCTTACATGATTCAAGAAGACCTTCATGAAATGCCATCATTTGGTATCATGAGCTGCTTTTGGTCTTTCATTTTTAGTTCTTCTTTACTTTCATGTTGTTCATCTTATTTTCCATAATTGTCTTGCTGTTTTTTACATTTTAATTGTTTTGGTGTGCTTTGTGGAAGATCCAACCGAAGCACTTTTGTTCAATTGTTCTTGAACAAGTTCTTGTGCAAATTGTGATAGGATTGCATACACTTTTGAGTTGCTATTTTCATTTAGGCTTTTGAGTCTTTATTGCTTTCATTATTTGGTTCATATTATGCTTTTGAGTCTTTAATTTCTGAATCTTATATGTTTTGTCAAGTCATGTTCATCCACATTGTCAACAATTCTTAGTAGTCCTTTATTTGGCTTGATTGTTTCTTGATTTTGGGTATCTTTAATTGCTTTGAATCTGCTGTTCTTTGATATTTTGGTGCCTTTTTCAATTTTAGTTTGAGTTCATATTGTGTTTAGATCCTACACAATTCTATTTCACAAATTTCCATTGTGTCTAAACTTTGGTATCTTGCTGTTTTTGTTTCCAGTTTTCAGAATCCCCTGTTTCAGATTTTCTGTGCTGACTGTTTTGATCCAGAAAAATATTTTCACTCATAGGAAAATTTTGATTCTCTGGAATTTGCAAGTTTGAAGTGTTATAGAAAGGACAAAAAAAGAATTAGTCCAAAAGAAGCAACAGAAAAAAAATGATAAATCTTTTAAAATCAGTGTGCAAATCTGAGGCGCTACAGCTGGCGTAACTGAACACCAAAATTGCAAAATTTATTAAAACAAATTGGTGCATGCGTTTTGAGTGATTCCAAAGCCAGGATTTAGCTAAGATCTTGAATATCTTGCATATCAAATTTCAGAATCATATATTAAAAACACAGCTCAGCATAAATTGGGGAAAAACACGTTTCTGGCCCACAACATTTTCCAGTGGTGCTGTTTTTTTTATTTGGTCATCTAAATCTAGTGCCATTCTTAGGATTCTTTTGTGTGCCTACCTTTATTTTGGTACCTTTTATTTGCTTGCTTAATATTTCTTGAACCTCTTTCTAGTTGTCATAATCTAACTCCTTTTGGTGGTACTGTTTTATTCAATTTAATTGTTTCTTGCTTTTGTTCTTTGACCTCTAATTTGGGTGCTGGAATTTATTCTCCTTTGGTGCTTATGTGAATGGAAACTTGACTTGGTTAAGGTTTAGCCTTTGATAGGTGCTGGAAATTGGAGAATCAAGACCTTCATTCTAAGGAGAAGACAAAGACAAAGCCGAAGCAAACTTTCTCAAAACACTACACACATTTGGAGGGCTAACAAGCAAAGACAACAAGAGGGAGTGCCACTAGCAAAAAGAGGATCAACAAAGGGGTTTTTTCTTAAATTCCTTACAACTTAATTTGTGTTAATTACCTCTTAATTACGCTTTAGACGGTGAGTGTGTCTTCAAGGGCTCAAAGTGTCCATGAAGCCTCACCTAGGGCCGAATAGTATAGCATTCTTGTTTAGTAATTGTTACTTGTTTGTATTTGCTTTTCTATTGCTTTAGTAGTGACGCTTTGCATGGTTAGTTTTGTTTAAATTTGAACCGACTAGCTTTGTTGAATAGATAGCTTACATTGTTTTCTTACATTTATTTCTCAACTTATTTGTGTTCTAAGTGTTTCACTAAGAGAAAGTCTTGTGTGAAGATTTTGGAGGATAGTTTTTGGCAAGGAAAAGGCTTGGTACTTAAGTAGTCCTTTGTGACTCACCTCCCTTACCTGGAAAACTACCTTCTTTAACTTTCCTAAACTTTCTCAAAGTAAAACACCTATATACACAAAGTTTTAGCCATGTCTTCTTCTTCTCACTCTCCAAAGTCTATTGAAAGTGAAGTAAAATCTTTGAAAACTCTTTTGAAAGAAGTATCACAAGAGGTACAATTAATTTCTTTTAGACAATTGGAGAATGAGAACAAAATCAATGAGATGGCTAAAGCTCAAGAAGAGAAATCACAAAAATCACAAAAATGAAAAAAAACTCATACTCATGCATCTAGGAGTAATGAGTCTCTAGGGGAGGGAAGCCTTAGAATTAATGACTACTACCAACCACCCCCTAGAAGGAATAGGCAAAGGGAACAAGAGGTGCCAAGGGAAACTAGAGTAGACCTACCTCATTTTCATGGAAAAGAAAATGTAGAAATCTATCTAGATTGGGAAATGAAGGTAGAGCAACTCTTTGCTTGCCATAGGGTAAGTGAGGAACGTAAAGTACCCTTAGCCGCCCTTAGCTTCCAAGGGAATGCCATGTATTGGTGGACCTCTCTCGAAAGAGAAAGGCGCCTTCATAGGGAACCTCCCATTACATATTGGAATGACCTTAGGGGAGCCCTAAGACGCCGACACATACCTTCCTACTACCATAGGGAGTTGATGGACAAGCTCCAAAGACTCCAACAAAGAAACATGAGTGTGGAAGAGTATAGACAAAAAATGGAGCTCTACATGATGAGAGCCTCCATTAGAGAAGAGGAGGATACCACAATAGCTAGGTTCCTTAGTGGCCTATCACTTGAGATAAGAGATAGAGTGGAGCTCTTACCTTATCAAGACTTGAATGATTTGGTTCAACTTTGCATTAAAGTTGAGCAACAAATTTTACGCAAAACATCAAGTCAAAAGGTGAGCCCTTACTCTAACTTTTATCCCAAGAAAGAGTTTAGAAGGGAGGGTAGTACATCCAAAGAAAAACCAAAAGAACCTACCAAACCTTTTACCAAAGAAACCTCCACCCCACCCATCCGAGCTAGAAATGTCAAGTGTTTCAAGTGCTATGGAAGAGGGCATGTGCAAGCACAATGTCCAAACCAAAGGACTTTGTTTCTTAAGGGTGTAGACGAGTACACTAGTGGCGAGGATGAGCCTAGTGAGAAAGAGGAGGGGGGAGAGGATGAGAGGGTAGCTCCACTAGAGGGAGAATTGCTTATGATTAGAAGAACCCTCAGCAATCACCCTAGCACATCCATTGAAACACAAAGAGAGAACATATTTCATACAAGATGCAATGTTTTAGAAAACATATGCTCTCTCATTGTGGATAGTGGATCTAGTTGCAATTGTTGTAGTGTTAGGATGGTGGAGAAGCTTAAGCTACAAGTAGTTCCTCACCCAAAACCTTATAAACTTCAATGGCTTAATGAAAATGGGGAACTACATGTAGACAAGCAAGTGAAAATCAAGTTTTCCATAGGGAACTACAAAGATAAGGTTTTATGTGATGTAGTACCTATGGAAGCTTGTCATATTTTATTAGGGAGACCATGGCAATTTGATAAGAAAACCTTACATGATGGTCTCACTAACGAAATTTCCTTCACCCACAAGTATAAAAAGTTTGTACTTAGTCCTTTACCACATTCTCAAGTGGTAAAAGACCAAATACAAATGAAGCAAAAGAGGGATGAGGAAAACAAAAAAAAAAGCGCTAGAAAAAGAGAAAATCCTTAGGGATAGGAAGGCGTGGGAGAAGAGTGTTCCTTCCCACAAGGTTGGTCAACAAGAAAAGCCTCTTGAAAACGTTTTTGAAAATTTGCTTCTTGTTGAACAACCAAGCCTTATCTTTTGTAAAGGAGCACTTACATGCACTGCCACAAGTAGTGAACTTATGAGTTTACCTCCTCAAATAGAAAATCTTTTAAGTGAATTTGAAGATCTATTCTCCCATGAGGGGCCCATTGGGCTTCCTCCTCTTAGGGGGATAGAACATCAAATTGACTTCATTCCGGGGGCAAGCCTACCAAATAGGCCTACTTATAGAACCAACCCCGAGGAAACAAAGGAGATAGAGTCACAAGTTCAAGACTTGTTGGAGAAGGGTTGGGTTCAAAAGAGCCTAAGCCCTTGTGCTGTACCTGTCTTGTTGGTGCCCAAAAAGGATGGAAAATGGCGTATGTGTTGTGATTGTAGAGCAATCAACAACATCACCATCAAGTATAGGCATCCAATCCCGAGGCTTGATGATATGCTTGATGAATTGCATGGGTCAACTCTATTCTCCAAGATTGACCTTAAAAGTGGATATCACCAAATTCGAATCAAGGAGGGTGATGAGTGGAAAACCGCTTTTAAGACCAAATTTGGATTATATGAGTGGTTGGTGATGCCCTTTGGGCTTACTAATGCCCCAAGTACATTCATGAGACTTATGAATCACACCTTGAGGGATTGTATAGGTAAATATGTAGTAGTTTATTTTGATGATATCTTAGTATATAGTAAAACCCTAGAAAACCATCTAAGTCACCTTAGGGAAGTTCTTCTAGTGCTTAGAAAAAATATTCTTTTTGCAAATAGAGATAAGTGTACCTTTTGTGTAGATAGTGTAGTTTTCTTAGGCTTCATAGTAAACAAAAAGGGGGTGCATGTAGATCCCGAGAAAATCAAAGCCATCCGCGAGTGGCCAACTCCACAAAATGTAAGTGATGTAAGAAGTTTTCATGGGTTAGCTAGCTTCTATAGAAGGTTTGTGCCTAATTTTTCTAGTCTAGCTTCTCCTTTGAATGAACTTGTTAAAAAAGATGTTGCATTTTGTTGGAATGAAAAGCATGAGCAAGCCTTTCAAAGGCTCAAAGCTCAACTCACCAATGCACCCATTCTATCTCTCCCAAATTTTTCCAAAACTTTTGAGATAGAGTGTGATGCATCGGGGGTAGGCATAGGTGCGGTTTTGTTGCAAGGTGGACACCCCATTGCTTATTTTAGTGAAAAACTCCATGGTGCCACCCTCAACTACCCCACCTATGACAAAGAGCTCTATGCTCTTGTGCGAGCCCTAAAGACTTGGGAACACTACCTTGTGTCCAAAGAATTTGTCATCCATAGTGATCACGAGTCTTTAAAATATTAAAGGGCCAACACAAGCTCAACAAGAGACATGCTAAATGGATGGAATTTCTTGAACAATTTCCTTATGTAATCAAATACAAGAAAGGAAGCACCAATATAGTGGTTGATGCTCTTTCAAGACGGCATACACTCTTTTCAAAATTGGGTGCCCAAATTCTTGGATTTGACCACATAAGAGAGCTTTACCAAGAAGATCAAGAACTCTCATCCATCTATGCCCAATGTCTACATAGAGCGCAAGGAGGTTACTATGTGTCCGAGAGATATCTTTTTAAAGAGGGAAAACTTTGCATTCCCCAAGGAACACATAGGAAACTCCTTGTCAAAGAATCACATGAGGGGGGACTCATGGGCCATTTTGGAGTTGATAAGACTCTAGATCTTTTAAAAGCAAAATTTTGTTGGCCACACATGAGGAAAGATGTCCAACGACATTGTTCTAGATGCATCTCATGTTTAAAAGCAAAGTCTAGAACAATGCCGCATGGACTCTACACCCCTTTGCCGATTGCAAATGCTCCTTGGGAAGACATTAGCATGGATTTCATTTTAGGACTTCCCAGGACTGCAAGAGGCCATGACTCTATCTTTGTGGTAGTGGACCGTTTTAGCAAAATGTCCCATTTTATTCCATGCCACAAAGTAGACGATGCTCAAAATATTTCTAAACTCTTCTTTAGAGAAGTGGTGAGACTCCATGGTCTCCCTAGAAGTATAGTGTCCGATAGAGATCCCAAGTTTATCAGCCACTTTTGGAAAACTCTTTGGGGTAAACTTGGAACAAGACTACAATTCTCAACTTCTTGTCATCCTCAAACGGATGGGCAAACCGAAGTAGTCAATAGATCTCTTGGAACTATGCTTAGGGCTATCATGAAGGGCAGCCACAAATCTTGGGATGAGTATCTTCCCCATATTGAATTTGCCTACAACCGAGTGGTCCACAAGACTACTAATGCTGCTTCTTTTGAAGTAGTATATGGTTTTAATCCTCTCACACCGATGGATTTGATACCTCTTCCTAATCCACAAGATTTTGTGCATAAGGAAGGAGTAATCAAAGCTGACTTTGTAAAGAAAATGCATGAGAAGATTAAACTCCAAATACAACACCAAAATGAGAAGTACACAAACTACAACAATAAAGGGAAGCGAGAAATAATTTTTGAGGAAGGAGACTTAGTTTGGCTTCACCTTCACAAAGATAGATTTCCAACTCAAAGGAAGTCCAAACTAAGTCCCCGAGGTGATGGACCCTTTCAAGTCCTCAAGCGAGTCAATAACAATGCATATAAATTGGACCTACCTCTTGAGTATGGAGTACATGACACTTTTAATGTAATTGACCTTTCTCCATTTGTAGGTACCAATGACGAAGACGAGCTGGATTTGAGGACAAATCCTTTCCCAGGGGGAGGGGATGATGGAAGAGGGCCAAGCACAACTAACCATGAAAGCCAAAGCCCAACACTAGACCATGAATAGCGTTTAGACCATGATGAGCGTCTAGCTAGAAGGATGGAGCGTCTAGGACGTGAAAGGGAAAGGCTACCCATGGAGCGTCTAGGCGGAGACCTAGACCGTCTAGGACCTATCACAAGGTCAATGGCTAAGCATATTCAAGCCCAATTAAATGAAGCCACGGATGGAAGAGAGAAAGCTTTGTACATGTTGCATAAAGGCCCATTAGGGGTGCTTAGTAATTAGAGTAATGTAGAAAGCATATTTGAGTGAAACATTCTAGAAGCTCTCTAGGTTTGGTCGGTCATGGCACATGGCTTTGTGATTGCATTTAATTTGGTTTTCATTTCAATATGTATTAGCTTAAAACTTACGGCCAAGTAGCTTATAAATAGGGAGGCCCACACCTTGTATATGCAAGTTTATTGTGAGTAAAGTTATGCTGCCATTTTGTGCCAAGCTTTGCTTCTCCCTAGAATTCTAGGCTCTAAACTTCATCTCCTTCACCTCTCTTTGGGTTGGCCGAACCTCCCTAGCTTCATACACATCATGCACCTTCAAGATCAACACCACTCTTAGGAGGATCTTGCTCACACACCTTCATAGCTTCCGCACCACTTTTTCTTACATGATTCAAGAAGACCTTCATGAAATGCCATCATTGTGTGACAGGACGTGAACAGTGCACCGAAGTGACACTTCTCTATGTTTTTTTTAATCTGCACGCACGTGTCTTGATCAACGGTCAGGACTTAATGTCACGTGTTCTTCTTAGTTTACGTTACTCTTTCAAAAACGCGCGCTTGGCTACTTTCCATCACTTTCTCTGAAAACCCCTTTGCACGCTTCATCTTCTTACTGCGAGTGCTCCGAACCTTCCTTCTTCAAAGCTCAAGACTTTCCATCCTCTCGATAAGTAGCCTTCGCCAGACCGAGAAAGAGATCAAGAAACAACTCTACGACAAAGGTCAAAAGTACATTGATCTCGAATCGAATGTCTTGCCCGTGCACACCGGGGGGGTTGAGCTGGAGCAAGAGGTCGAGGCGGCTAAGGCTAAAATATCCAAACTTGAAGAGAGAGCCACTAATCGGGAAGTGCATCTTGGCCGTGTGGAGGCTGAACTCATTCGACAAGCTTAAAACTGCAAGAAGATCGAAGCCGAGCTAATTGAAGACGCCGCTGATTCGTATGTTGCGGGGTTTGAGGACGCCCTTGCTCAGGTTGCCTACGCGCATCCTGAGATGGACGTCAAACGAGGTGGTGGATGGGCAAATTGTGCCCAGGGCACCACCGTCTTAATCTGTATTTGGTATTCCCAAGAACAATTCTTTCTTGTCTATGAATGCTTTGTCTTCTTTCAACTATCTAAGGTGTTTACCTGCTTTAACTTCCTAACTCTCAACCTATTCGAACTCTGCGCATAACCTCGTTCTGATCATTAATTGTTGTATCTCGCGCCCCTCATTAAAGGAGGGTTTAACTGCGAACTAGGTTGTTTCGTTCGACCTTGGCGTTTTCGCTCAAGGGGGGAGGTGTTCTCTACGAACCTACCTTTCCGCTCTCGAGACTTCTAATGCAAGGGAACAAACTCTTAACTGACCTCAACTTCGCTCGAGGGCGAGGAGGATTTAACTAGTGAACTATTTCGTTCGACCTTGGCGTTCTCACTCGAGGGGGGAGGTGTTCTCTACGAACCTACCTTTCCACTCTCGAGACCTCTAACGCAAGGGGAAACAAGTTCTTACTGACCTCAGCTTCGCTCGAGGGCGAGGAGGATTTAACTGGTGAACTATTTCGTTCGACCTTAGCATTCTCACTCGAGGGGGGAGGTGTTCTCTACGAACCTACCTTTCCACTCTCGAGACCTCTAACGCAAGGGGAAACGAGTTCGTAACTGACCTCGACATCGCTCAAGGGCGAGGAGGATTTAACTGGTGAACCTCAGCTCAACCCTGGTGTTTTCACTCGAGGAGGAGGTTTCCTCTGCGGGGACTACTACTCCCTCTCGATACCTCTAACACCAAGGTGAAAGGTTTCTAACTGCATTGTACAAAAACATTCGAGAACATATATGTTTCAATCGAAATTTATTGGGTGATCTCATTAAAAAAACCATTTGAAGGGAAAAAGAGTGTCCCCTTAGAACTGTGTACAATGTTCAAAAATTTAACTGTAATAAAACTTGAGGTTGGCCACGTTCCATGTACGAGGAATCGGGCCTCCTTCCAATGTCTCAAGCCTGTATGCTCCATTCCCAGCGGCCTTTGTCACACTGAAAGGACCAGTCCACTTGGGGGATAACTTGTTCTCTAACTGGTATAGGTGGGCCTTCCGCATCACCAAATCGACGACTTGGAATTGACGTGGCTTCAACTTGGAACTGTACTTATAATCCACCCTTCTCATCAAGACTTCGGCTTTAATTCTCACTTCCTCCCTGACCTCGTCCAGCAGATCCAGGTTCACCCTTCTTTCTTCGTTGGATTCTTCAGCCACGAAGTTCTGGAAGCGTGGCGAGCTCTCCTGGATCTCTACCGGAATCATCGCGTTCGACCCGTACACCAAGCTGAAAGGGTGTCTCTCTGGTGGTGGACTGGGGAGTGGTGTGGTAAGGCCACACAATCCTAGGAACCTCCTCTGCCTAAACTCCTTTGGCCTTCTCCAGCCTTCTCTTCAAGCCTCTGAGCAAGACTCTGTTGGCAGACTTGACTTGCCAATTCGTTTGGGGGAGCTCGACTGACGCAAACACCTGCTTTATTCCAACCTCTGAGCGCTTCGGCACCCCAAAGCGGCACACTATGTTTCTCGATACGAAGTGAGTAACCTTGTGAGCCATGATCTGGGCCACAGGCTCAGCCTCGATCCACTTCGTGAAATACTATATGGTGCTCACGAGGTACTTCATCTGCCTTATCACCAAAGGGAAGGCCCCAAGATATCGATTCCCCACGTATGGAATGGCCAAGGGTTGTAAATCGACTTGAGCTCCTCTGGTGGCGCCTTGTGCCAATCAGCGTCTTGCTGACACTATTTGCACTGCTAAGCGTACCTTATGCAGTCTTCCCTTATTGTGGGTCAATAGTATCCCGCACGAATAGCCTTTGACGCTAGAGATCGTCCATCGATGTGACTCCCACATATCCCTTCGTGAAGCTCTGCCATTATGCGTGTGCATTGGTCTGCACTTACACATACCAAGATTGGGTGGGTGAGCCCGTGTCTAAACAAATCCCCGTCAATGGGAGTGTACTTGGCAGCATTTTTCTTTATTTTTCTGGCTTCTGTGGGTTTCAGAGGAAGTATCCCGTTAGCCAAGTAGCGTTTGTAAGGCGTCATCCAAGTTTCTCCTCGTTCAACCTGGCAGACCTGCCTTGCAACCTCCTCCCCCAGAACTGGGTATACGCCTATCCGGGGTGCTCTCAGCGTCTCCTGAGTCAGTGACTGATGACTCCTTGCTCTTCCTCTCGAAGTGCTGACCTAATGAACCCCCACCATGTTATCTACTGTGAAGTTTCACGATGTCTTGAGAGTCTCCTGTATGACAATCCTCTGTTTGCCCCCCTTGCCCGAGCTGGCGAGCTTGGCTAGCAAGTCAGCTTTGGCATTCTGGTCCTTGGGAACGTGTACTAGCTCAAACATCGCGAAGGACCCCCTCAAAGTTTGGACGTACCCTAGGTACGCAACCATCTGAGGGTCCTTGGCTTGATATTCTCCAGTCACCTGACCTATGACCAACAAGGAGTCACTTTTCGCCAAAAGACTTCGCGCGCCCATCTCCTTGGCCAGCAGCATGCCTGCGATCAGGGCCTCGTACTCCGCCTGATTGTTGCTTGCTTTGATGGCGAACCGTAGGGCCTGCTCAATCAACAACCCGTTTGCTCCCTCCAAAATGGTGCTCAATCTACAGAGAGCACCCACCAAAAATTGGACTCCTCTTGGTGTGCATTTGCCGAGGAGAGCTCTACCACAAAGTCTACATAAACTTGGCCTTTGATAGGGCCTCTGGGCTCATACTGGATATCGAACTCTGATAGTTCCACCGCCCAGCGCACCCTTCTTCCTGCCACATCCGGCTTCTGTAGGACCTTGTGAATGGGTAGATTTGTCATCACCACCACAGTGAAACTCTGGAAGTAGTGACGAAGCCTTCTCGCCGAGAATACCACAGTGCCTGGTACCTTACCTCAGGTCCTTGCAATACCTTGCTCAAGAAGTATATTGGTCTCTGAACCTGGTCCTGTTCCTGTTCCTGAACAAGGACTGAACTGATCGCTTTGTCAGTTACCGCAAAGTACAGACGAAGAGGTGTGCTTGGTTGTGGCTTGCACAGGACTGGAGGGCTGGCTAGATACTCCTTCATCTTGTGGAACGCCTCTTCACATTCTTGGGTCCACACGACTTGTTGTTCCTCCTTAGGCACTGGAAGTAGGGGTGGCCCTTGTCTCCTCCAACTGACATGAATCTGGACAAGGCGGCCATGCGCCTTGTCAGTTGTTGCACCTCCTTCATGGAAGTTGGGCTCCTCATCCCCAATATCGCAACACACTTCTTTGGGTTCACTTCTATCCCACGTTCGATGAGCAAGAAACCCAGAAACTTCAATGCCTCAACTCCAAACACGCACTTCTCAGAGTTCAGCTAAAGTCGGTACTTGGCTATCGTCGTAAATAGCTCTTCCAAGTCAACAACGTGTTGCTCTTTCGAATGCGAGGTTACCACCATGTTGTCCACGTAGGCTTGCACATTTCGCCCTAACATGGGCGCTAACACTCTGTCCATCAACCTCTGGTAGGTGGCGCCCGCGTTCTTTAACCCGAAGGGCATCACCGTGTAGCAGTAACAAGATAGCTCTGTCATGAACGCTGTCTTACACTCGTCCTTGGGGTGCATCTTGATCTGGTTGTACCCAGAAAAAGCATCCAGGAAGCTGAGCATCTTTCAGCCCGAGGCACTGTCTACCAAGGCGTCGATGCTTGGTAGAGGATAGGAGTCCTTCGGGCATGCTTTGTTGAGGTTGGTGAAGTCAACACACATTCTCCACTTCCCGTTGGCCTTCTTCACCAAGACCACGTTGGCCAACCACTCAGGGTACTGGATCTCCCTTATGTGTCCGGTGCTCAGCAGGTTTTTCGTCTCTTCATTAATGACCTGCCACTTCTCTTCGTTGAACTTCTTTCTTCTCTAGCGGACAGGCCTGACCTTGGGGTCCATGGTGAGGCGGTGGCACAGGAAGTCTGAGTCTATGCCAGGCATGTCCAAGTTCCGGGCTATTACCTCGACAATCTGATTATGTGTCGTTTGGTCTAGGGCTTTCCCAAGCTTGAAGGCACTTCCTCCAATCTCTCTTTCCCCTACCTCACCTGCTGGCTCGGGTCGCTTCTCCCAGGCGATCTCCGCACGGGTGATATCTGCTTTGGTCACCCTCTCTTCACTCTGTTCTCGAGTAGTGACGGTAGGTACTGATCTCTGCACTCGCCCCCCTCCCCCCTGGGCGATTTCAGCGCGATTGGTCTTGGGCTAGGCGACCTCTTCTGAGCGCGGGGGCTACGTAGTGACCATGAATACCCCCACTCTTTGTCTTGAGGTTGTTCTCATAACACCTCTTGGCCTCCTTCTGATCTGACTTGATGGCGATCACCTTTCCCGCCAAGTCAGGTAGCTTCATCTTCATATGCCTTGTCAACGGTATTGCCCCCAACCTGTTCAGCGTAGGTCTACCTAGTAGCACGTTATAAGCGGAGGGGGCATTGACGACAAGGTACCTAATGTTCTTCGTGCGGGATGTGGTGCCGTCTGTGAAGGTGGTACTCAACTCTAAGTATCCACGCACCTCTACCTGGTCTCCCGCGAAACCGTACAGACAGCCCATGTAAGTCCTTAATGTATCAGGGGACAACTACAGCTTGTTGAAAGTCGTCCAGAACATTACGCCTGTCGAACTCCCCTGATCCACCAGTACTCGATGCACCTTCCTTCCAGCAGTCACAACTGAAATCACCACCGGATCGTTATCATGGGGAACGAAATCTTGGAGGTCGACCTTTGTGAAGGTGAGGTCAACATCAAAGGCGTCGTCTGCCCTTAGTGCTTCCACCGACATCACTGCCCGTGCGTACTTCTTCCGTTGAGAAGCGGTGCAACCACCTCCTGAAAAACCTCCCGCAATGGTGTGGATTTCACCATGCATGAGAATTTCATGCCCCTGGTCACCCCCCGTTGCTATCACATCCTCAGCACCCTGAGTTTCCTGCAAGTAATCTCTCAAGAATCCGTTCTTCATCAACTTGTCCAACTGGTGTCCCAGTGCCAAACAGTTGTGTATGGGGTGGCCGAACGCTTGGTGGAACTCACACCAGGCGTTCTTGTTGGGCCCAAGCTTCTTGTCAGTCTTGGGGGGCATCGTCAGCCTCTCTGCTATGTTGGGGATAACGATGAGGTCTTTTAACTCTACCACGAAGTTGTGCCTTGGCAGCACGTTTTCCCTTGCACGCCCCCTGGTTTGGGGCTTCCTTGGTTGGTAAGGCTACTGCTTCACGGGGGTCTTCTTCTCTGTCGTTGCCTCGTGTACCCTTAGGGGTTGAGGTCGACCTAGTGCAGGTGGGCGCGTGGGAACCACGCACGTGCACTTTTCACTGGCTTCACCCTCTACAGCAATGTGAGCCACTGCCTGACACCTTATTTCTCCAAACGTTTTAGGATGGTTTCTGATGAGCGATTCATTGAAAGGTCCCGGTACTATGCCATTACTGAACGCACGCACCATCATTGTTTCGTCCTTGATGTTCAACCTCACCACCTGTGCTCCAAAGCGGTTGAGGAATTCTTTTAAGGACTCTCCCTGATATTGTCTTACGTCGAAAAGATCGTAAGAGACCGGCGCGATTTGCGATGTACTGTTCCCTGAGCAGCTTGGTCAGCTACGCGAACAATGTTATGTGGCCATCTGGGAGATTAATGAACCACTCCATTGTCGTTCCTATCAGGGTGTTCATGAACAACTTGCATCGCACCGCATTAGAGCCCCCAATCAACATCATTTGGATATGGAAGGTCGTGAGGTGAGCCTCTGGGTCCTCTGCACCCGTGAAGGTGGCTGTAGGGCCCACGAATGTGGCTGATATCATAGCGTCCATTATCGCTTGCGAAAACGGCATTGGGAACTCTCTGGGTGGCGTTGTGGCTCCTTGTTCTTCCACCTCATGTTCCCCTGCCTAGTTCTGCAGATCCCTGCGCAACTCCTCATTGGATCGGCACAGTTCTTCATTTGTTGCCCGCGATGCCTCCAAATCCGCCTGGATGCGCTCTTGGTCCGCTCTCGACGCAACCACCTGTTCTTGGAGGGTCTGCATCATATCCATAATCTGTTGCAGGGTGAGGGTTTCGCCCCCATTCGGTGCAACGGATCCTTGTCTAGTATTTCTCATCTTCCCAATCCTTTTGGTTCTTGTTGGTGGGATAGTGTTTTAAATTGTGCCCCACGGTGGGTGCCAAATGTTCCTGCTGATTGACCGAAAACGTCTTTGTGCGCCTACGACAATCTTACGCCCAAGAATCCCTGCGTTCACTCGTGCTTTCCTTCCAATCGAACACCTGAAAATACAAAGACAAAGGGCACCCTAAAGGTCGTTTGCACTCCGACGCTCAAGTCAATCTTAGGGCTAGGAAACACCCAAAATTGATAACTGTAAAGCTCTGTGTCACTGTGTGTGTTAAGCGGCACAAAATGAATAGTGTACCTTACTACGTTTTTTACTTCCCTTTATATAGCCTAGGGTTTCCATTGTTTCCGTTTCCCAAAATAGGCTTTCTAAGGGGGTGGGCTCCGCACCGCTGTTACCCACTCTTAGGGCAACCTAACGCATGGGGTTCCTTAACTGGAGTGCAACCTCTGACGGGATGACCACCTGAATACCTCCTCGTGCACCTGATCTCTGGGGTCACCCGTCTTGGGAGCGCCCTACCTATTCACGTGCCATGCATGCAACTCACCCCTGGAACTTGACCCTCACAGGTCGTATCTTTTCCAGTGGCTCTTTACTTGTGTTACGCCTAAACGCGTCATCCACACCACACACATGGACCCTCGTGACATAGGCTTCTCCCTAACTAATAACTGGTGTGTGGTCTGGGGTCCAGCTTTTATGGCCTAGTTCTACTGTTTGAGTCACCGATGTTCGATCTCTCATCACCCTCACTATACTGCCAAGGACACATCAATACATCCTGGTGATCGACGCCTGACCACTCCTTGGCACCTTGGTTCACGTGCCTTGCGAGACATTGGCACACACCGCTCGTGGGACCCAGCTTACGTGGCCCCAACATTACTTGTGGTCAACTACGCCCGAGCACTGGTCGGTACAACAGTTGCTTTAGTTTGCCAACTCCTATCAAGAGATTTCAGCACCTTTATATTGAACTCTTCTTTGTCAAACTCTTTTCCCAATCCAGTAAGATGATTTACAATGTGGGTAAACCTCTTATGTATATCAACAATGTTTTCTTAAGGTTGCATCCTGAAAAGCTCGTATTCTTGAATGAGTGAGTGTTTTCTTAATCTCTTCACATCATCCGTGCCTTTATGAGGAACTTCCAAAACTTCCCACATCTCTTTAGCCGAATTGCACTGAGATATTCTGAAGAATTCATCCATTGTCAATGCAGAAGTTATGATGTTCTTAGCTACTAAATCATATTGAGCCTTTTTCTTTGCACTCTCATTCCATTCAGATCTTGGTTTTGCCACTGTTTCATCTTTGACAACCTGCATTGGCACAAAAGGTCCATGGACCACAACTTCCCAAATACAAGAGTCAATAGATTCCATGAAAATTTTCATCCTTATTTTTCAGAAAGCATAATTCATTCCACTAAACTTAGGGGGTCTATTAATAGACGAACCCCTCAGCAAAAAGCACTTTAAACCCAGACATATTGCACACAAACTTGAGTAAAATACAAGTCCTAACTCTTTGTACCGCCCTGGTAGTCGGAAGTGATGACGTGGCATCAAGCTACAGTATAGGCGTGTTGACAAGACGCCAGATTGGCAGAAGGGAAGGAAGTCGGGGGGCTCGTGTAGTCGCCAGTTATGTAGTTGGCGTGCTCCAATCTCCAGCATACCAGAACCGGCGATCACTAGGGTTAAAGATGAAGTCGCCAGATGTAAAATTAGGCGACCAAGTGATCAGAGATCGCCGGAACAAGGACATCGCCGGAGATGAAGGTGGTGCAGATTGTGAAGGCGGCCGGCGAGACCACAGGGAAGGTGTACGAAGGCACCCTAACTCGCCAATTCCAGTAGAGATCGCGCTCCAAGTTAGCTATGCACTGGGCAGTACCATGCATAAGTAACTTAGCCAAAGGAGAGTCAGAAGCAGCGCCCAAGTCAAGGAGGCTCCAGATGATGGCACGTGCACAGCTGGATGCGAGCCACGTGTCCAGGTCTGTAACTGCCAGGAGAGAGAAAGTGACCAGGTATTTAAGGGTTTCTCAACGAACTTTTGAGGTACGCACGTTCAGATTGTATTCTTTCCGCTTGCGAGTTCTTGAGCATACTGTGAGAGAGAACATTGCACGGTTCCTTGAGAGTTCTAGAGTTTTGCTCTTGAAGTATTTGGTGGTTCAGTCACTGACTTGGGCGTTGGAGTGCGATCGGCCGCAGCGGCGCCGCTCTGTTCTTTTGCAGGTTCTTGAGGTGGATCGTGACGAAGGACGGAGGTTGAAGCGGTGCACACGTCGATCCAAGTTTGACGAGGCAAGTTCCAACGTTCCGGTCAACAGGCAGGATCATCAGGCGCCCACCGTGGGGCCGTGTAAAACTTGTTCCCATCCGCAACGTGAGTTCTTGGAGGTTTTCGTAGTTTTCTGTGTGGTTGTGTGCTGGTGCAACCGTTGTTCGCTGCTCATCTAGTTTTGTTCGGTGTTTCACGTTTTCCACCGTTTGTTTGGGTTTTTGTTCGGTGAAGCGAAGTTTTCTGCTGTTTACGCGAGTTTTGTTCGGTGAAGTTTGAGTTCTTTGGCTCGTTTCGCTATCCGTGGGGGAAGCGGTGGTTTCTGGTGGAGTTGCAGGTTTCTGTGGAGGTTCGCCGTTGCTGCTGAAGGCGCCGCCGCCATGACCATGGCGCAGATGGTAGAGATTATGCGCTCGTTGCAGGCAACTGTGGAAGCCTCGCGCATAGAACAGGCGAGAATGCATGAGGACCTGGCCGCCTCTCGGGCCAGGAATGATGAGCTTAGCAAAGTGACGGAGGAGCTGCGTCAAGCTCTTCAGGAGCAGCAAGGGCGTCCTATTGCTGAAGAGGACGCGCCGTCGACGCCGCCTCGTGTTTTTCCTATGCCTTTCGCTCAGGCGATTACTGACACGCCTATTCCTACGAGTGTGGTACCTATTAAGGCTGTTTTTACCGGCGTGGAGGATCCTGAGGCTCATCTCACCACGTTCCATACGCAGATGATGCTGTCAGGAGGATCGGACGCCGTATACTGCAAGATGTTCGTGAGCACACTCCAGGGAACGGCGTTGGAGTGGTTTGTGAGCCTGCCTAACGGTCACATTACCAACTTCCAACAGTTTTCAAAGATTTTCGTCGAGCAGTACATCGTGAATAAGGCACCGCCCAGGGTGTCTTACGATTTGTTTGATATAAGGCAGTACTAGGGAGAGTCCCTCAGGGACTACTTGAATCGTTTTGGAGCGCAGATGGTCAGATCACCGGCCAAGGATGAGGAAATGCTGGTCTACGCATTTAAGAAGGGCGTGCTGCCGGGACCATTCTGCGAGGCATTGATCAGGGCCCACCCCGCCACGTTTGCTGAGGTTAGGCAACTTGCGGTGGCCCACATCGCCGACGAGAGTGAAGTCGCCGAGAAGAGAGGAAGCGTGGCTCCCACTAGGCCACGCGCCCAGACCAGGATCCAGCCACAGAGGGTGCTGGAGACAGCGGCGGCCAGGAGGGATCAGAGGACTCGCCATCCTTATGATCCAAGGAAGAACAAGGGCAGGGGCCAAGGACGCCGGCAACCAGCACGCCGGGAATACAATCGCCCGCCTAAGCACAAGTTTGTCATGGGATTGGCGGACCTGATCGCCATTCCCAATATATCTGCTAGGTTGAAAGCGCCAGAGAAGGTGGGCGACAAGGTGCTGGGACCAAAGCCAGACGCCTGGTGTGAGTTTCACCAGGGCTTTGGCCATACAGTGGATTCGTGCTTGGCTTTAGGATACCAGCTCGACAATCTGGTTAAGAGCGGGTTCCTAAATGACTATTTGCTGGATAGAAGGACGGGGGGCGCATCGAGCTCCCAACCAACAGGTGGAGAAGTTCAGCAGCACGAGCTGCCTACGCACGGGGAAATCCACACCATTGCAGGAGGTTTCTCGGGTGGTGGATGCACCGCATCACAGAGGAAGAGGTATGTGAGGTCTGTGATGACGGTGGATATGTTCGAAGACCACTCGCCGGATGTGGATATTACATTCACCAAGCAGGATCTTCGGGATGTCGTGCCTCATGACAACGATTCCATAGTAATTTCGCTGATAACAGCAGGAAGAAAGGTCCACAGGGTGCTGGTGGACCAAGGAAGCTCGGCAGACGTGATGTTCTGGCCGACTTTCACGCAGTTGGAGCTGCCCCTTGACCAGTTGAGGCCCTATGGAGGGTGTTTGTATGGTTTCTCTGGTGACCAGGTGGAGGTCAGGGGGTACATAGAGTTGAGGACCACGTTTATGTTGAAGATGGTTGCTGCCCCTTCAAGATTGTGTTTGATGAAGACTTGTATGTTGTGTTTGATGAAGACATTTATGTACTTTCCATGTATTTGTGCTTTGCTTTAAGAATGTCTTAGTTAGTGCTTAGAGGTTGTCTAAGAGTAGCTTTTTGCTGAGTAACTCACCTCATAATCACTGGCCATGTGTTAAGAACAAGCATAAGTTTTCTAAAACTGTTTTGCACATGTTTTACACAAAAACACGTTTTACTGCATAAAAATAAATCTGTTCTTTTCTAAATAAACAGATTCATTTTCTTCACTGATGCCTTGGCTAAAGTCTTGTAAAAATTGGATTTTGTGCATCAGGTATTTTGACTAAGTCTTCTTCTTTTCAAAACGACTGAGTTTCAAATAGTTAAACTTCCTCTGTTTTCGTTTTGAAAAATAAATCTGTTCATCTGTAAATGAATAGATTCTTTTTTGCCTCTGGTGCCATGTCAAGCTTAAACGTTTTTCAGTTTTATCTCAGCACCAGAATGGTTGACTAAGTCTCCTCACTTAACAGATTCTCTAACTGCTTTTGAAAATAAATCAGTTTATTTTATTTTCAATCTGTTCATTTTATAACAGCTTTAACTGTTTTTCAAAATTCTGTTATAAGCTGGCTTTCTATAAAATGCAAACTTGTTTTCTGAGTTTAACAACGATTCAAACAGTTTATACATTTGCAAAAAAAAAACAAGTTTTGACAGCAGAGAGTTAAGTGTTTTCAAGGATTAGCATTTGTTCTTCAAAGATTTCAAAAATCAAAAAGTGCTTGTTCTTGGTTTGGTTCCAAAAGCTTGGTGTGAGGTGCAGCTACTGTTTTAGCAATCTTGCCTACTGGTTTAAGGCTGATCTTTGTTACCTCAATCAGGTGTAGTCGTTTCACTTCTTATTACTTGTAAAAGTTTGGTTGAATCCTCTTCTTGATAGGTGTTCTTGGAGAGTGGATGTGTGTGTATGAGTGCTGAAATGGGTTTTTTCAGCAAGAGTACCTAAGTTCTTGTAGGTTTCAAGAACAGTGGGAAGTGTACTTGATTGTACTGTGTGTTAGTGAATTCCACCTGTTGTTGGTGAAGACTGGATGTAGCTCAGGTTGAGTGAACCAGTATAATTGCTTGTGTTCATTCTCTCTCTCTCTCTGCAATTTTGTTTCTGCATAATTGATAAAACAGCAAAGAAATAAATCTGTTCAATTGAAAATAAATCTGTTCTTTCTGGGCACAGTGCATACTGTTCTTGATTTCTGGAAAAGCTGTTTTAATCTGATAAGAACATATAAAATCTGCTAAAAGCTACTGGAACAGATTGACTGTGATAGGTTGCTCAAGAAACTGTCAATGCCATTAATTGAACCTTAAACTTGCTTGAAATTGAAGCTTGCAGTTTTGTGTCTCACTGTTTTTCAAATCTGATATTTGTGAGTGTGCTGCTGGAAATTTTCACTGCATAATCTTGTGATTAATCTTGCTGAATTAAAAACTTTTCAAACAAAAACAGTGCTGAAATAAATCTGTTCATTTTTACATAAATCGATTTATTTTCTGTAAAACTGGGTTAAACACTGTTTCTGCGAAGAAGTTTTAAAAGGTCAATTCACCCCCCCTCTTTAACTTTGGCACTATTAAACCCAACAGTTTACAGATGAGGCGGGTTCAAGAACAGAGAAAATCAAATACCTTGTTATAAACGCCCCTTCAGCATACAACATCCTATTGGGAAGACCCACCCTCAACAGGATAAGTGCTATACCGTCGACCCGGCACATGAAGGTGAAGTTGCCGTCTATGGAGGGGGTGGTGATCACCATCAAATCCGATCAGAAAGAAGCGAAAAAGTGCTATGAGAATAGCCTGAAAAACAAGAGATCGGTAAGATACGTAACAACCACCCCGCCTCCTGGTGCGAATCCCAGATCGACGGTAACAGAAGAGACCGCCGGAAGGGACGTGGAGATGGTGGATGCTGAGCTGGGGGAGGGGAACGCTGGTCTGGAGGAAGAAGAGGCAAGGAATCGCCCTGAGGAAGCGAGAGAACTGGGAATCGCCAGGGCGGTGATCGCCAGAGAAACCAGACCAAAACCCGTCGAGCAGTGGCTCGAGAGAGAAATCGGGGGAAAGATCTTCAAGCTGGGAAGATCCCTGGAGGTCGAGCTTCAGGACCAGATTGCTAAGGTGATAGAACGGCATCTGGACGCCTTTGCATGGTCCGCTTCGGACATGCCCGGGATCGATCCCGATTTCTTGTGCCATCATCTGGCGATGGACAACTTGGTGAGACCAGTGCGACAAAGAAGAAGAAAGTTCAACGAGGAGAGGAGGCAGGCGATTAGGGACGAAACACAGAAACTCCTCCCTGCAGGCCACATCAAGGAAGTTCAGTACCCTGAATGGCTGGCAAATGTCGTGCTGGTGAAGAAGAGTAATGGGAAATGGCACATGTGCGTCGATTTCACTGATCTGAACAAGGCTTGCCCAAAGGATTCATATCCTTTACCAAGCATAGACGCCCTGGTGGATAGTGCTGCAGGGTGTAAGTTGTTGAGCTTCCTGGATGCCTTCTCGGGGTATAACCAGATCAAGATGCATCCCATGGATGAAGAGAAGACTGCCTTCATGACGGAGAGATCGTGCTACTGCTACAAGGTGATGCCGTTTGGGCTGAAGAACGCGGGGGCCACGTACCAGAGGTTGATGGATCGAGTACTTGCACCGATGCTGGGAAGGAATGTGCAAGCGTACGTCGATGACATGGTTGTGACCTCGCCAGAAAAAAGCAAGCACGTTGCAGACTTGGAGGAGTTGTTCACGACGATCGCCAAGTTCAGGTTGAAGCTGAATCCAGAGAAATGCATCTTTGGCGTGGAGGCTGGAAAGTTCCTGGGATTTCTCTTAACTGAAAGAGGAATAGAGGCCAACCCGGATAAGTGTGCCGCCATCTTGGCGATGAGGAGCCCAGCTACAGTGAAGGAAGTTCAACAGCTAACAGGTCGGATGGCAGCCCTGTCTCGCTTCGTGTCAGCTAGCGGAGAAAAGGGCCATCCCTATTTTCCGTGCTTAAGGCGCAATAACAAGTTTGCTTGGACGAAGGAGTGCGAGGAAGCCTTCGTCAAGCTGAAGGAGTCTCTGGCGAGCCCGCCGGTTTTGTGTAAACCGCTGGTGGGGACCCCTCTCAGGTTGTATTTTGCTGTAACTGAGAGGGCGGTGAGTGCGGTGCTCGCCCAGGACCAAGATCAGGTTCAAAAGCCTATTTATTTTGTTAGTAAGATGCTGCAGGGCCCAGAAACGAGATATCAGGCCCTGGAGAAGGCTGCGCTGACTGTGGTATTTTCGGCGAGGAGGTTGCGTCACTACTTCCACAGCTTCACGATACTGGTGATGACTGACCTGCCCATCCAGAAGGTCTTGAAGAAGCCTGACGTTGCGGGAAGGATGGTGAAGTGGGCAGTAGAGTTGTCAGAGTTTGATATCAAGTATGAGCCCCGAGGCCCGATCAAGGGGCAAATCTTCGCAGATTTCGTGGTCGAGCTCTCGTCTGAGGCGACACGAGTTGAAGGGGACGACTTCCGCTGGGTGCTTTCAGTAGATGGATCGTCGAACCAGCAGGGTAGCGGTGCTGGAGTCATTTTAGAAGGACCCAACGGCGTGCTGATCGAACAATCTTTGAGGTTTGCCTTCAAAGCCAGTAACAATCAAGCAGAATATGAGGCGCTGATCGCCGGGATTTTGCTGGCCAAAGAGATGGGAGCCAGGGTGTTGATGGCTAAGAGTGACTCGCTGCTAGTCACGGGGCAAGTAACAGGCGAGTTCCAGGCTAAAGATCCACAAATGGCGGCTTACTTGGAGTATGTGCAGGAGTTGAAGAGTTCCTTTGCCTCCTTTGAAGTGGTGCATGTGCCCAGAGAGCAGAATGCCCGAGCTGACTTGCTAGCTAAGCTCGCCAGTTCAGGCAAGGGGGGTAGGCAGAGGACGGTGATTCAAGAAACTCTGAAGACGTCGAGAGCATTTGTGGCAGATCACCTGGTTCTTCAGATAAGCAAGTCGACGGAGAAAGCGGCGAGGAGTCACAAATCTTTGACCCAAGAGACCCTTAGATTGCCGAGAATTAGAGCATGTCGAGGAGAGAGGGTGAACATGACGCAGATCTGCGCTACCCATGAGCCAGACACCTGGATCACAAAGTACAAGCGGTACCTGGCAGATGGCCTTCTCCCGCTGGATCCGATAGAGGCTAGGAGGATAAAGAAAAATTCTAGCAAGTACACGATGATTGATGGCGAGTTGTACAGGTTTGGGTTCACTCACCCACTCCTGGAATGTGTGTATGGCGAGAAATGCACGAGGATTATGGCAGAGCTCCATGAAGGTATATGCGGAAGCCACGTCGGGGGTCGAGCTCTGGCCGCAAGGACTCTCCGTGCAGGTTACTACTGGCCAACGATGAGAGAAGACTGCAAGAAGTATGCACAATGTTGCAAACAATGCCAACAGCACGCCGATTGGCACAAGGTGCCTCCCGAGGAGTTGAAGTCGATTTACAGCCCTTGGCCGTTTCATACTTGGGGAATCGACATGCTGGGACCATTCCCGCTGGCGATCAGGCAGATGAAGTACTTGGTGGTGGCGATTGAGTATTTCACCAAGTGGATCGAAGCAGAACCAGTGGCCCAGATCACCGCACACAAGATCGAAGGTTTCGTGTGGAAGAACATTGTGTGCCGGTTTGGTGTGCCCAAGCGCCTGGTGTCGGACAATGGGACTCAGTTTGCAAGCCACCTGTTGAAGAAGTTGTGCGAAGGGGTGGGAATTCAACAAGTGTTTGCATCCGTCGAGCACCCTCAGACAAATGGCCAAGTAGAGTCAGCCAATCGGGTGTTGCTGAAAGGTTTGAAGAGAAGGCTAGAGAAAGCCAAAGGAAGCTGGGCTGAGGAGGTACCCCGTATAGTCTGGGCGTACCACACCACCGAGCAGTCAGGAACCCATGAGACCCCGTTCAACTTGGTCTATGGGTGTGACGCAATGATTCCAGTAGAGATCCAGGAGAGCTCGCCGAGATTCTAGAACATCGTAGAGGAAGACTCGAACGAGGAAAGAAGGTTGAACCTAGATCTACTGGATGAGGTCAGGGAAGAGGCGAGATTGAAAGCTGAGGCGGTGAAGAGAAAGATTGAACGAAGATATAACTCGAAGGTGATGCCGAGACAGTTTAGAGAAGGCGACCTGGTGATGAGGACAACCCACCAGTACGAGATGGAGAGTAAACTGTCGCCCAAGTGGACGGGGCCGTTCAGAATAACCGAGGCGCTCGGGAACGGCGCCTACCGTTTAGAGACATTGGAAGGAGGGGCGATTCCTCGCACTTGGAACGCCACGCCCCTGAAGTTGTATTACAGTTAAGAAGCTTTGTAAGTAAAGACAAACACAAAGTTATATTACAATGTCTCTGTTAAAACAGTTTGAAGGGGGCACTCTTTTTTCCCTAAGGAGGGTTTTTAATGAGGCCACCCAATAAAGAGAAGTTTTCAAAGTGCAAGTTGTTTTAGATTGCGTGCTTGTTGTTTTCATAAAGTTTTGAAGAAAGACCTTGTCACCTATATGTGACTTAAGGCAAGTTAAAGATATGTTGCATGCTTTCTAAAAAGTTTTAAGTCCTCATCGTCTTTCAGCGATCGGAGGCATCAGTTAAAGTTTTAAGTCCTCATCGTCTTTCGGCGATCGCAGGCATCAGTTAAAGTTTTAAGTCCTCATCGTCTTTCGGCGATCGGAGGCATCAGTTAAAGTTTTAAGTCCTCATCATCTTTCGGCGATCGGAGGCATCAGTTAAAGTTAAAGTCCTCATCGTCTTTCGGCGATCGGAGGCATCAGTTAAAGTTAAATTCCTCATCGTCTTTCGGCGATCGGAGGCACCAGTCAAAAGACCTCAACGCCCTCGCGCGTCCTGAGGCGACATAAAGACCTCCTCGCCGTCGAGCGAGTGCAGGCGAGGAAGAGCGAAAAGTCCTCAGTGTTTCTGGGGGCGAGAAGATGTAACCCCTGGGGCAATGTAGAGGCACCAGTGAAAAGTCCTCAGTGTTTCTGGGGGCGAGAAGATGTAACCCCTGGGCAATGTAGAGGCACCAGCAAAAGTCCTCAGTGTTTCTGGGGGCGAGAAGATGTAACCCCTGGGGCAATGTAGAGGCACCAGCAAAAGTCCTCAGTGTTTCTGGGGGAGAGGAGATGTAACCCCTGGGGCAATGTAGAGGCACGAGTTAAAAGACCTTCTCGCCTATGAGCGAGTTCAGGCGAGTTAAAAGACCTTCTCGCCTATGAGCGAGTTCAGGCAAGATAAAATCCTTCTCGTCTCGAACGAGTTCAGGTATGGTGTAAAGGGTGGAAGAAGTTTGGAGGGTGGCTAAGGTAGGTTCGAAGAGAGCGCCTAGCCACCCGGTCTCTTGCTCTGAAGCTTAAGGAGGTAGAGAAGGATCCGAAAGGCGCCTCTACCCCCAGATAAAAGAACAATGGCCAAGGTATGAAGCCAGAAAGAAGCTGATATCGCCAAGAGTCTTTGGCGACCAGGAAAAGTTCAAACAGTGGCAAGAAAGTTAAAGACCCGTTTTGATGAAACAGATCGGGTGAAGCGATGTTTTAAGCCAGTAGTTGAGTTAAATTTCGTTGCTTGAAGAGTCATTTTGCGCTAAGGTTCATTGCCTTGAGATTACAAGTTTTAAAGCGATTGTTATTTGAAATCGAAGTGGTTCGAAGCAGTTAAGTATATGCTCGCGCTTACAGAATCGCTAAGTTAATTTCTTGAAGAAAGTTGTGCAAGAAGAGTTAAAGCAGCCAAAGAAGTTATAAGAGGAAATACAAAAGACTTTGTCATTAAAGTAAATGTCAGTTCAAGGCACATGTACAGGAAAATGTGAAGTTTATTACAAATTATATGCAAAGAGAAAGCATAAAGGCAGTGGATGGAGGGAATTGATCAGTCTTCAGCGGGAACCACCTTCCCATCCACCACCTCGTTGTTAAGGGACACCATGCTAAGGTCCAGATCGGGGAACAAGCAGGCGAACTGTTCCCGTGCAGCCTCGAATCCAGCAGCGAGAATTTGGGCAGAACTCAGATTAAGTTCTTCAATCTGTGTCTTGAGTCCTTCAGTTTGTTCCTTCAGCCCCTCATTCTGCTGCTCCAGCTCTTCAGCTTGCTTCTTGAGTTTTTCGATGGTTTCCTGAGCTTGAAGAAGGTCTTCAGCAACCTTCTTGGATTCTGCTTGCACCTGGCCCAGTTCAGCAGCGATCTCCCCTTTTTCTTTGTTGGCTTCAGCAAGCTTTGCCATGGTGTCATCCCTTTCTTTTTCCACCGTCCCCAGGAAGACCTCCCGATCGGCTGACCTTTGCTCTAGTTTCTTCACCTTGGCGGCATCAGCTTTGATTAAGGCCTCCAGGTCAGCCACTTTGACGCGATAAGGTACAATCTTGCTCTCTAGCTCGATCTTCTCTTGAGCCAAGAGTTGTACCTTATGGCGGAGATCGGTGGCCTCCTTGCGCGCCACCCGGAGCTCGGTGCTCATTGCATCTTCTACTCGGGAGTGTTCAATCTCCGCGAGTGTTAGATTGCAGGACAACTTCTCCGCCTCGATCCTTATAGTGCTGTTCTCAGTTCGAAGGGCGTAGAGGTCGTCCTGGAGCTTCCTGGTGGAGCTCTCCACAGCTTTAGATATAATGACGGGGAAATCCTCCGCCATCATCTTGAGTTTGGCAGAGAAAGGCTCCCACATCCTCGTGACCTCAAGAGAGAGGTTTGCTGTTGGAGGCACCGGGTGGGTTTGTTGTTGGGTCTCGCCGCCACCTTCTTGAGTTGGTTGCTCAGCAGGTGCTTCTTGACGTGGTGGCGACGTCGGGGATTCAGTAATCAGAATCGAAGAGTTATGGGCAACCTCATCCCCGATTGGTGCGATGTTGGCGGTTGAGGCATTTGAAGGAGGACCCCCTCCAGCTGATACGTAAGGTGTGGAGGCGCTCGGGGGGTCCTCCATGAAGTTTGGCTCGGGGGCCTCAACCACAGGTGGCGCAGACGCCAATGGAATTGCTTGGACTGGTGAGGCAGGAGCTGGTGGAAGAGGCAATGTTGGAGGCGGGGCAGGTGTAGATGGTGGCGTTGATGTCGGAAGGGGGGGTGGAGCGGATGGTGAAGAAGGTGCCACCCTCTTCCTCTTCGTGACGAGGCCATCTTCAGTTGCCTCGTCGTCTTCCTCTTCCTCCTCGTGGACTACTTGGGGGGCTTTCCTCTTGGGTTTCCTGAGGACAAGCTTCTTGCGTTGGTTGGCGGGTTGGGCCTCAGAGGAAGTTGGGCCCCTGGGTGGCGATCTGCCTTGAGCAGCGGCGATCTCCACCACAGAGTTTGGCACGGTTTGGGAACCCGATGCCAACCCGTGGGTTCGGGCGAGCGCCCTAATTCAGCGAGCTTGCCCCGGCCCAACATATTATCTGCATAGAGCAAAAATGCATGGGTTAGCTCAGAAAGAAAATAAATGCATAAGGCAGTATGCAGCAAAGCAGACAAGCAGTGCAGAAAAATAAAACCAAAGTCTTGCGCACAACGCATAAGACGCCCAGAAACAGTTAACAGAGGTAATGTTAGAACAAAAATTTAGACGTTCTAACCTATGCGAATTTCGAGTTGGTCCTCGAAGAACTCGAAGCAGATGAGTGTGGTGGTGAGGAATGTGATGTTGGCGTCTGCCACACTCTTCCAGAAGAAGCAGAGGTCTCTGTCCAAGGCGCCCATGCTATCAGGACTCCTTGGCCTCCTGAAGCTGCTTTTGGACTCTTTGTTCCCCTTGTTTACCCAATACAAGGGGAAACCGTCGAGCAAGGAAGCGTCCTTGTCGTTGGGACGCACCTGGACAAACTTGCCCTTCCAGTCTTTGTAGGATTGCTGGAAGATAGAGAGGATCGACCTCCCAGCAATCCCGTTCAAGCTTACCCACAGGCGGTCTCCTGGGTGCTTGGCTTCAAAAAGAAATAAGAAGACATCCACTGATGCTGGCAACCCCAGATGGTCGCACATGACCTGGAACGCCCGCACGAACGCCCAGCTGTTGGGATGGAGCTGGGCGGCGGCGATGTTGAGCTCGGTAAGAAGCTCCCTCTCAAAGCGAGTGAAGGGAAACCTAAGTTTCACCTTCTTGAACAAGGTTGTGTAAACGAAGCAGAAGGGTCCGCCGTTGTTCGCCTTGTCGTCGGCGCAAACTGGCAGGTCGGGGGGGCAAGGTAGCACCGTCATCTTTTCGTCGTGCTCCTTATGGAATGATTGGTGAGGCTCATCCCCCTTCGTCAATCGCAGAACTGCCCCAGCAGAGTTTACAGAAGATGTCTCCCTCAACAAAGTCGAGGTGGCCCATGGGTACAGTTTTTTGAAGTCTGGGGAGGGAACAGAGGCTCCTCCGGCGACAGGGGGAGTGGCCTGGGCCAGGTTGGGGCGGGAAAGTGCAGGCCTCTCAGCCTGAGAAGACGAAGCACCGCGTGCTCGTGGTGGGTCGTGTGCTTGTGAGGAGGGGTTTCGTGATGAAGGAGGAGGATTTGGGGTGATCTTTGAGCGAGTCATTGCGGAAGCTGCAGAGGAAAAAAAAAAGGAAAAATGATCAGGGTTCGCAGAGGCTGACTCGATCAGGAATGAAGGGTGAAAAAAAAAAAAAAAAACCAACGAACGAAGGTTCGTTGTAACGAAAACGAAGCCCTAAGTTACGAAGAAGGAGAAATAGAAAAAACAACCCACAACGTATGCACCAGACAGTTAAAGGATGATGCGAATCGGTTAAAATGCAGGAAAAACCAGCAGAAGAAGGAAAGGAAGTACCTTTTTATGATCGGAAGAGTGATGAAAGAAGTTGGTGATTCGGGAAGTCGAAGAACGTTGAGAGCTTTTTTGCAGAAGAGAGTTGGAGCGTCAGAGAATACGAAGAAAGTGATGGAACAGTGAAGCGAAATGAGTTTAAGGGTTTTTCGAAATGGGTTTGGGAAGCGCAAACGTTAACTGAAGGTAACCATTGATGAAGCCACGTGTCGAACGATGGGAGGAATGTTTGGTGGAGCGTTAGAGAAGCAGAAAGTACAACCGCTTGGAATTCTGCGCCAGTGCCACGTAGATCGGTATTGACGTGACTCCTTTAGTCTTTTCGTTGGACAAGTCTTCGCTTAAGACTGGGGGGCTTGTGTACCGCCCTGGTAGTCGAAAGTGATGACGTGGCATCAAGCTACAGTATAGGCGTGTTGACAAGACGCCAGATTGGCATAAGGGAAGGAAGTCGGGGGGCTCGTGTAGTCGCCAGTTATGTAGTTGGCGTGCTCCGATCTCCAGCATACCAGAACCGGCGATCACTAGGGTTAAAGATGAAGTCGCCAGATGTAAACTTAGGCGACCAAGTGATCAGAGATCGCCGGAACAAGCACATCGCCGGAAATGAAGGTGGTGCAGATTGTGAAGGCGGCCGGCGAGACCACAGGGAAGGTGTACGAAGGCACCCTAACTCGCCAATTCCAGTAGAGATCGCGCTCCAAGTTAGCTATGCACTGGGCAGTACCATGCATAAGTAACTTAGCCAAAGGAGAGTCAGAAGCAGCGCCCAAGTCAAGGAGGCTCCAGATGATGGCACGTGTACAGCTGGATGCGAGCCACGTGTCCAGGTCTGTAACTGCCAGGAGAGAGAAAGTGACCAGGTATTTAAGGGTTTCTCAACGAACTTTCGAGGTACGCACGTTCAGATTGTATTCTTTACGCTTGCGAGTTCTTGAGAATACTGTGAGAGAGAACATTGCACGGTTCCTTGAGAGTTCTAGAGTTTTGCTCATGAAGTATTTGGTGGTTCAGTCACTGACTTGGGCGTTGGAGTGCGATCGGCCGCAGCGGCGCCGCTCTGTTCTTTTGCAGGTTCTTGAGGTGGATCGTGACGAAGGACGGAGGTTGAAGCGGTGCACACGTCGATCCAAGTTTGACGAGGCAAGTTCCAACGTTCTGGTCAACAGGCAGGATCACTCTTGATACCAATTGTTGGGTTCAATAGTGTCAAAGTTAAATAGGGGAGGAGGGTGAATTGAGCTTTTAAAAATTTCACACAGATTTAGTCTTTTTATAAAACAGAGGAAAATAATCAATTTATTTTAGAAAGAACAGATTTATTTTTCTGCTTACTTTATCAAGGCAGTATTTCAGTTATCTGATTTTAAGGTATTGAGTGATTTCAACAGAGAGCAAAGAAACACCTTGATATGCACAAATGAAAACCACAAGATTATACTGGTTCACTCAAATGAGCTACATCCAGTCTCACCTTTCCCAAGGTGAAATCCACTAAAAACAGTACACACCAATCAAAAAACCTAATGTTCTTGAACCCTACAAGAACAAGGCACACATACCTGAAAAAACCATTTCAACACACACAACTCTTCAAGAAACCCTATCAAGAAGAGTCTTACAACCACACTTTACAAAGAAAAGAATGATGAAATGAATACACCTGGAAAGAGATTGCAGAATTCTAACTAGACCAGTAGAACAGATTGCCCAAAACAGTGACATCACCTCCAACCAAGCTTAGAACAAAAGCAAGAACAAGCACACCATTTTCTTTTGAAAAAACTCTTTCAAGAACATGTGTTAATTCTCTGAAAACTCTCAATCTCTATTTTAAACTTGTTTTTCTCAACACACTTTTTAGTGAGTTATAACTCTCTTTATATAAGAAATGATTTATAACAGAATTTTAAAAAACAGTTTAAAAAGTTGGTATAAAAATAACATATTGAAGTTATAATGAATAGATTTATTTTCAAAAAGACAAAGAGATTTTAAAACAGTTGCAACTCAGTCGTTTTGATAGCATAACAGATTAAGCCAAGATACTTGATGCACAAAATGAAGTTCTTAAAATTTTTTAAAGAACAAGGCATTAGGTTGAAAAAGAATCTATTCATTTGAAAAAAAACAGATTCATTTTTTGTGCAGTAAAGCATATTTTGGAAAAAACATGAGAAAACCCTTTTAGAAAACGTTGTGCTTGATCTTATCACCTTAAGAAGGGTTAAGAGATGGGTCACGATTCAAAAAGCTCACTTTAAATGCACTCTAACCTATATACAAGACTACCCAATTACAAATACAATCTTCAAAGCAAAACACACACATTGCTACATCAAACTCATTGACTTGAAGGAGCCACATCCATCTTCAACACATTGGTCATTATTTTGGTCTATGTAGATGACACCATTCTAGCATGCTCTGATTCTTCTTGTGCTGATAAGGTACAATTGACATCGAGTTCTTTATTAAAATTAAAGATGCTTGGTTCTCTCAAATACTTCTTAAGCTTGAAAATTGCTAAATCAACCAAGGTGTCTCTTTGAGTAAGAGAAAATGTACTTTATCAATACGTGATGATACTCATGTTTTGGGTAGCAATCAACTACATTACCTATGGATCCTAATTTAAAATTTAGTCTGAATGATGGTGACCATATTGATAATCCCTTTGTGTATAAAAGATTAATTGGAAGAATTATGTATTTGATAATTTCTAAACCATACATTACTTTTGCAGTTCATAATCTTAATCAATACATGCATATTCCATTAACCACACATTTAGTTGTAGTCCATCATCTATTACAGTACTTGGAGTTGAGGTCAAGGTCTCTTTTTCCCTGCGAACAACTAATTCCATCTTTCAGTATATGCTGATGCAAACTAGAGTAATTGTTTAGATACCAAAAAATCAACTACTGGTTTTTGTGTTTTTCTGGGTGATTCTCTAATTTTCTGGAAGTCTATCAAACAAGGTACTATGTCCAAGTTTTCAACAAAATTAGAATATCGTGCTTTATCTTCTTGGAGTGAAGTAGTCTGGTACAACGATTATTCAAACACTTTGAAATTTTAATTGACACAACTATGCTCTTTTATGATAAATTCACGCACCTTGCTTTTAATCCGTCTCACCATGGAAGGTCCAAATATATAGATATTGAATTTCACTTCACTCGTGAACTTGTTCAAAAACAACTTTTGACTCACAAATATATCAAAATTGAGCATGAAAAAGCTAATATATTCACCAAGGTCATTCCTTCTACTACATTCAATCGTTTCATTGGCAAGTTGGGAATGCTCTGATGGGAAAAACGCACGCGGAAGCAACACACACAATCACGAATCAACTGTAGAAAATAAACAACACATGATTTAACGTGGTTCAGTCGCCAACTGCAACCTACATCCACACAGGCAACCACTAGGTTTTCATTCTATCCTGTTGCACACCAATTACAAGTACAATGATCTCTTTAAATAGAGATTACAAAAGGGACACAATGATTAAGCCCACTCACTAAACATGGTGCCTAGGTAGCCCAACCCAATTGGTCATGGCTTCATACCCAACAATCTCCCACTTGAAGCCATGGAACAATGTTCACTTGCGCTTCAACTGTGTACAATGATTAAGCCCACTCACTAAACATGTGTCTAGTCAGCCCAACCCAATTGGTCTTGACTTCATGCCCAACAATCTTCCACTTGAAGTCACGGAACAATGTTCACCACGCTTCAACTGTGTACATGTACTTTTGTAATCTGTCGATGAAACTCAATGTTCCACCTCTAGTTGCCACCAACCTTCTTAATCATTTTGAAGACTTTGTTAAAAATCTCATGAGTTTCAATACGTCAGTCACTGACCCGTTCTCTATTCCTACCGGCTCCCACTTACAGGAACTGTCGGATCTTGGAATAGCCTGAGAACAAACATACTCCATACTCGACAAGAAATTTTCTGGAGATGTTTCAACAGCTGGAATACTGGTTCTCCTAACCCACTGTCGTCTAGGAACCTCAGTTGAAGCACGACCCGTGCTCCCACTGCCATAACTACCTCTGACTGGTCTACCTGAACCTTTCCATGCTCGTTCATCCTGAATCTGACCTGTGGCTCTGGGTTTCTCTCTTGTAAAGACAACCCTCTTCTGCCCACGAGATTCTGTGAACCTGTCTTTGTTTATCTTCTGAACTGGGACAGTCACTCCCTCAGACGGTAATCCGACCATATACGGCGAACCTTTCTTTCTTTCGTGGGCCATGACAAGATTTTCCTTGACGACCTTCCACTGCTGATTTCCGAACTTCACTTCATGTCCTTGTTTGTCCAACTGCCTAATAGAAATCAAACTTTTCATCAAGCTTGGAACAACTCTGACATCCTTTAAAGTCCAAAAACCAACTGGTGTCTTCAACACTATGTCACCCATGACCATAACATCAAGAGTTCAGTTGTCCGCTAGTCTTACCTTTCCAAAGTCTCTAATAACTAGATTCTGCAATGCTTCAGAATCCATGACCTAGGAATCCACATTGCTATTCGCACAACAGACTAAAAGGTTCTCGTCTGTGAAGTCTTATGCAATGTTGACTTATTTATCATTTGGGCATTGATTCCTGAAATGCCCCACCTCTTTGCAGTTCCAACATGTTACACTTGAGCAATCCTGAGTCTTTGACTGCCTCCTTCTTTAGTTCTTGCTCCCATTATCTCTGATATTTTTCTTACCTCTGATGACATATAACGATTCACTACATAATTCCCCAAGACTCCTTCTTCGGACATCCTCGCCAAGAATGAGATCACGAATCTTCTCAAAAGTGAATTCATTGAATCCCGCTGAACTGGTAACTACTGTAACCGTTCTGGACCAACTGTCAGGAAAAGACAATAGCAGTAGTAAAGCTTGAACTTCATCATCGAACTTAATGCCCACTAACATAAGTCTGGCTAAGATCGAATTCATTTTATTGATGTGCTCAGTAACTGAACTGTCTTAACTTCGTGCTGTAGCGAAAAACAGCCACACCCCGCGCCTAGCACCGCACCGTCATTGCTGCACCAGCAGAAAATGCACGTGCCACCTTGCATCTTTCGTCACTGCCATCGCACTGCACCTCCGTGCCATCTCGCTCAACGCAAGCACCCGTACCTGTTCGCCGCGAAACGCGATCTACCGTCGCACTGGCGCACTTTGTTGCACTGCCTGGACACGACCCTACTGCGAGCAAGCACCTGCACAACGTTGCGAGCCGCCACCACTCTTGTCGCGACCCACACCACTACACGTCACACCGCCTACTGCGCGCGCCTGCCGCAAGTCGCAGGTCTGGGCTGTCGCTAATCCTGGGCCACCGTGAAACCCTAACTTTGGGACGCCGCTGCAGCCGTAATTTTCACGTCTCGTTGATTAATTTTTGCTAATCGGATCTCTAGTGTGTAAATGAACCAAGGCTCTTGATACCACTTGATGGGAAAAACGCACGCGGAAACAACACACACAATCATGAATCAACTGCAAAAAATAAACAACACATGATTTAACGTGGTTCGGTCGCCAACTGCAACCTACATCCACACGGGCAACTATTAGGTTTTTATTCTATCCTGTTGCACACCAATTACAAGTACAATGATCTCTTTAAATAGATATTATAAAAGGGACACAATGATTAAGCTCACTCACTAAACATGGTGGCTAGTCAGCTCAACCTAATTGGTCTTGGTTTCATACCCAACTTAATCAATATTTATTCTCCAACTTGAGGAGACATTAGATAAAATTCAATTAGATATTATAGATATTATATATAATCATTTATTTAATTTTCAAATATTATATATAATAAATTATTTAGTTTCTAGATGTTATATATAATCTGATTATTTTCCTGTTAGTATGTTTGCTATTACATATTACATATAGTTTTTACTTTTATGTAAGCAATACATTTGGTTATGCTTCCTTAGTTTCCTTACTTTCGTGTGGTGTTTCATTCCAAAAGGATGAAGAAAAACTGACTTGTTCAGCTACGGAGAACGTGTGCATTAAATGCTATGCTAAATCGCAGAGAGTATCATTGTTAGTTAGAAGTTGACTTGCATTAAGTGATATGCAACTTGCATATGACTCAGTCTTTTGCTATCATTAATTCAAACAAATAGACGTTCATCATCAAAAGCTATTATTAACTTCATTTGCAATACATTACCTGCGAATGTGAAGCATGCTCTGAATGATGTAACCATCAAATTATGCAGTAACTGAGTCCTGAATGAGGTGTTTTGTTTAGCTCACTCACTGTGTATTTTCACAGTTGCTACTGCTGTTGTTAATGGTAGATGACTTCTCAGACTGCAGAAGTGGAACAATCAACTCATAATGAGGGAGTGCTTCAGTTTTTGTGCCTCAGTTTGTTGATATATCTTAACAATGTAATTTAACAGAAGCGGTTACAGGAACAACGAATGGAAGGCTTTACCTTGCTTCTGTTCGGCCTTGCCATGCTGAAAACTTTAGCAGCCGCTACTCTGAGAGACACTATTAATACCATGCAACCTGTCAATGATGGGCAGATCATAGTTTCAGCTGGAGAAGTCTTTGCATTAGGATTCTTCAGTCCAAGCAATTCAAAAAGCCGTTATCTTGGAATTTGGTACTACAAAATCCCAATACAAACTGTAGTATGGATTGCCAACAGAGACAACCCTCTTACTGACTCATCAGGGGTTTTGAAGCTCAATGAAACTGGACTTCTAGTCCTTCTCAACCATAACAAGAGTGTCATCTGGTCTTCCAGCACAACAAGGTCAGCACATTATCCTATTGGAAAGCTTTTGGATTCTGGAAATTTCATCGTGCAGGATGGAAACAACAATAATGACCCAAAAGATTTTCTGTGGCAAAGTTTTGATTATCCTGTAGACACATTCTTGCCATAACAGAAGTTAGGAAGAAATTTAATTACGGGCCTCAATCGATATCTATCATCATGGAATAGCTCTGATGATCCGTCCCGAGGTAAATACAGTCATCAAATTGATACTGCTGGATATCCACAATTTGTTATGAGAGAAGGCACAGTCAAGAGATTTCGGTTTGGATCTTGGAATGGTATTCAGTTTAGTGGGGCGCCTCAGGTCAAACAGAATAGTATATTTAGATTCAATTTTGTCTCTAATGAGGAAGAGATATATGTTAAATATGATCTTATCAACAAGTCAGTTCTGCATAGGTTGGTATTAGCAACGGATGGATTTCTTACTGGCATTAGTTGGAGTGATGAAGAAAATGTATGGAGAGAGTTTGCAATAGTTCCTGTGGATGACTGCGATTACTATGAAAAATGTGGAGCACATGCTAGGTGTAATATAAACAATTTCCCTCCATGTAATTGCTTGGAAGGATTTGTGCACAGTAGGCAATATACAAATGGTGGTTGTGTGAGGAGAACTTCACTGAGTTGCTATGGAGATGGATTTTTAAAGTTTTCAGGGTTAAAATTACCTGACACAGAGAGGTCCTGGTTTGATAGAAGCATTAGCCTTGAGGATTGCAGGATCTTGTGCATGAAGAATTGCTCATGTACAGCTTATTCAACCTTGGATATCAGTAAAGAATCGACTGGGTGTTTAGTCTGGTTTAACGATCTGATTGACATAAAAGAATTCACTGAATCTGATCAAGATATATACATAAGGATGGCAGGGACAGAAGTAGGTACGAGATTGTCTCTCAATTGAGAATTTCTTTCTCTTTCTTCTTCTTTCTTTATTTAGTTATCTTCTGTGATATCTCATTAACGTCTCTTTCTCTCAGAAGCTATTCAAAGTATGCAATCACATAAATCCAACAGTAGGAAACAAAAGACTATTATCATAAGCTGTGTGTTGTCTATTGGAATTTTACTCCTATGCTTAACCTTCATCATTCATAGACAGTGGAGGACATGGCAGAAAGGCAGTTAAGTAGTTCTTACACTTACTGACTTGTTTGTCTTGATTCTTCAATACATTATCCACAAAATAGGATCACCTCTATTATCTTAACTGCATAGGGTTTCTCTTTCTCTCCTTGAGTTTTGTTTAAATTCTACAATAATATACACTTCGTTATTCACAAGTAGATTAAATCATGAAAAGACATTTGGTGTGGGGTAGATAAAGGTAGAAGAGTATGGAAGATAAACCATGTTGTACATTTTAAACTCTTTATCTTTACACATCAATTGGCAATTACTACAATGCAGGAAAAATGAAAAACGATCTAGAAGAAGATGCAAGTGTAATGAATGAGCAGGGGAACGAAGATGTAGAGTTACCAATGTTTGATTTGTCAACAATTAGGTCTGCGACGAAAAACTTTTCACTTGACAATAAACTAGGGGAAGGTGGTTTTGGATCTGTTTATAAGGTAATGAAATTATAAAATGTGGCCCTGATCCTAGAATGATTGATATTAATAAACATTATTTCGTGAAGTGTTTTAATCTTACTTGTATATAATCTATAATTGTCTAGATATGTCAATTTCATGAGACAGTTCTGTGGTTCAATAGTTTGTGTGAAAGAAGTTATCTTTTTGAATTTTAAATGATTAGTTTAGGTGCTGATGGATTTAGTTTGATTCAGCCTTATGCATTTAAAAACTTCAGTAGGGCATTTATACTTGTTCTCATCACCAACATATGCATAACTTAAGAACCATGAATACTTTGTTGGTTATTTCCATTACATATTTAAACCTATATTGCTCGAACCAGATTTGTTATCCTGTTTTATCAGCTAAACATGCCCTTGACTTGAAATGTGCAAACACGTTATTAGTAACAAGAAATTGTAAAACTTTTAGCCATTCTCTTCTCCTTTTGCACGAATTTAACTTAACTAGGTAGATACAAAGCAGCTACTATTTTCCAATTGAGATGTCTTTTCCTGATACCAATTAACTTGGTTCATCATATATCACCTTGTTGTTTCTAGAAAAAAAACTCCCAACAATTTTGTATTCTTCAAAACATATTATTCAATATTAGGACACACTGAATGACCAAATTTAAGGAAATTTACCTCTAATATGGATCTTTTTCAATGAAAAATTCTTTATAACTTTCAGGGCATCCTGGAGGATGGAAGAGAAATAGCTGTCAAGAGAGACTCGAAGAACTCAAGCCAGGGACTTCGGGAGTTCAAAAATGAAGTTATGCATATTGCAAAACTTCAGCATAGGAATTTAGTGAGGCTACTGGGGTACTGCATTCAATCAGGAGAAAGATTGCTTGTTTATGAATTTATGGCAAACAAAAGCTTGGATTCCATCATATTTGGTTTGTTTCCAAAGAAACCTTCATTCATTAATTGTTTAATTCATTTGGAATTATATTCCCATTTGTTGAATGGCTTATTCTTTGTTTCAAGATCACTGCAATGAAAAAAAATCGATCTAAAACGTAAATGAATTTTCCTCTGACCTGTTGTTCATGGCGTGCGTAATAAATGCTTCTTGCATTGAAGTTTGTTACTCTTTTACCTAGAAAAACTTTATTATGGTTTCCACTAAAATCTGTACCATCGTTCAAACTTTAGAATCTTACCTGAAAAAGAGTCCAACATGGCAACTTTTTTCGCAGATGAAAAGAAGAGCGTATTACTAGATTGGCCAAGGCGCTTGCACATTGTCAATGGGATTGCTAGAGGGCTTCTGTATCTTCATGAAGATTCAAGGCATAGAATAGTTCACAGAGATCTCAAAGCTGGGAATGTCTTGTTAGATTGTGAAATGAACCCCAAAAATCTCAGACTTTGGATTGGCCAGAAGCTTTGGAGGAAATGAAACTGAAGCAAACACAAGTTGGAACCTAGTAAGTGCCTGATGACACCTCTATGGTATGAATTGCTTTGTATTAAAATGACTTTTGGTTCATGTAATGTGCAGTGGCTATATGCCGCCAGAGTATATAATTGATGGAGCTTATTCAACAAAGTCGGATGTTTTCAGCTTTGGTGTGTTGATACTGGAGATAGTGAGTGGGAAGAGAAATAGAGGATTCGGTAATCAAGATAATCTTCTGGCACATGTAAGAATGAAATTCAATTTTAACCATCTTTAACATGTTTGTGCTGTTATTAATCAAATGGTTTGAAAAATACGCAGGCATGGAGACTATTTACTGAAGGCAAAAGCACTGAAATAGTTGATGCAACAATAAGAGACTCACTCAATCTATCTGCAGCTGTCAGATTAATTCATGTGGGGCTACTTTGTGTGCAACTATGTCCAGATGACAGACCAAGCATGTCCTCTGTGGTTCTGATGCTGAGCAGTGAATCTACGTTGCCTCAGCCAAAATTGCCTGGACTTTTTACAACCAGGAACCTGGTTGGGGACAGTTCTTCATCAGGCAGTTATAAGCAATACTCAAATAATAACATGACAGTTAGCACAATGTCTGCGAGATAGGTTGCATTTCAAACTTAAACTTAATATTGGAGGAGTTCAATGTGTGCATATCTATGCACTGAGTAAAAGAAATGTTTTTCATATGTAGCTATTTCTCTGTGAGACCGACACAAATTATTAAACTTAAGAAGAAAAGTAAAAACATGACACTGAAAGGACAGAGATTAAAAATGTAAACCTCCTCTTTGATTTTCTGAATGTGGTTGTCACCTTAGTCCATGAACATGACAAGAAGTCAAAAATATATGTATTCCGTCCAAACATTAACACGTGTTTATTATCTTTAACTAAATGTCTTACATGGCATGTTTATTTAACTAACCTTGTTGACATAATATAATTTATAATTGTTAGTATTAAAAGATTTATTTTTCCATTTGAATAGTCAATAATTATTATCTTTAATTCTAGTTTTGAATATAATTTATACTATGATTTAAATGTAAATTATAGTATAGGTTATATGAGAGAGAATGTAGAATTTGAGAAGTTTATTGTAAGACTATTTAGAGAGATTGTAATTTTATTTGAAAAGTAGTGGTGAAATAAAATTTATATTCTTTGTTCACAAATATCTTGTTCTGTTCTATTCCCTCAACACCAACAATTAGTATCAAAGCTATTTTCTTGAGGGATCTGTGAGGTTAGTAGACTGCACCAATGGAAGTAGAGTGCACCAATGGAAGGAGGATCAAATTTTTCAATAATGGCAACACCTATCTTTGATGGAGACAATTATCAAATGTGGGTTGTTGGTATGGAGACCTACCTAGAAGCATTGGATTTATGGGAAGCTGTAGAAGAGGACTATGAAATTCAGTCCCTTCTAGAAAACCCTACGGTGGCACAAATAAAATCATAGAAGGAAAAAAATATGAAGAGATAAAAGGCAAAAGCATGCCTATTTGTAGTTGTATCTCCTATGGTATTCACAAGAATAATGTCCTTGAAGTCAGCAAAAGCAATATGGGATTACCTCAAGGTAGAATATGAAGGTGATGAGAGGATTCGTGGAATGCAAGCCCTGAATCTAATAAGGGAGTTTGAATTGCAGAGAATGAAGGAGTCGAAATCCGTAAAAGAGTACTCGGACAAACTTCTAAGTATTGCCAACAAAGTGAGGTTGCTTGTATTTGTGTTAAAAGATTCAAGAATTATGGAAAAACTACTTGTAACAGTTCCAGAGAGGTTTGAAGCCACCATATATAACAACCTTGGAGAATACAAAGGACCTATCAAAAATTTCTCTCGCAGAGCTCTTAAATACTTTACAAGCACAAGAACAAAGGAGAGCCATGAGACAAGATGGAGAAACAAAGGTAGAAATTATTCCCCTTGTAAGCATTGCAACAAGTTAGGTCATCGACCATTTTTTAAGTGTTGGAGAAGACCTAATGCTAAGTGCAATCAACTTGGGCATGAAGCAGTCATTTGTAGAAACCAAAGTGAGAAACAAGATGTAGATGCTCAAATTGCAAATAAGGAGGAGGATGTACTTTTTCATGCAACTAGTTTTTGCAGCAATATTTCAAGTGCATCTTGGCTAATTGACGGTGGCTGCACCAACCACATGACACATGACACATGACAAGGAACTCTTCAAAGAATTGAGAACTACTAAGATTAAAAGGGTGAGGATTGGAAATGGTGAACACCTGACCGTAAAAGGAAAAGGCACAGTAGCTATCACAAGCTATAAAGGTATAAAAATCCTTACGGATGTTCTTTTTGTGCCAGAGATTGATCAAAATCTTTTGAGTGTTGGTCAATTGTTGGAAAAAGGCTATAGAGTGATGTTTGAAAATAAACATTGCTTAATCAAAAAGATGTTGATGGCAGAGATTTGTTTAAAGTTGAAATGAAGGGAAAAGTTTTGTTCTCAATCCAATGGAGGAGGAGCACATGGCCTTTAAATCCAAAGAAAGTGTCACTGAAATTTATGTACCTGACTTGAAAAGTAATATTCTCATTATGGGACAATTATTGGAGAGTGCTGAAGCAACATTTGATAACCTGGAAAAAAGGTTTACAAAATTGGAAGAAAAATATGTTGATATGGAGAAAGACAAGGAAGCTAGATTCAATCAAGTTGAAGAGCTCCATTTGTTGCTTTTGGCACAAAAAGAAAAGGTTAATGAATTACAATTCAAATTAAAAGCCTCTTTTGATTCATGTGTTTTACTTGAAAATAGTGGTTTTGATTTAGGAGAAGACCATAAATGGAATGGTGTTGAAACATCATCTGAAAGGGATATATGGTCTAATCATTATGTTTAAAGCTCATTGAAGCCATAGTCTTTCTTAAATCTTTTAATTCAAAGGGTGAAAGTGAAGAAGATTTTGTTTGGAAAATTAAAAGTAATTCAATTCAAAATTCTGCACGGATTGACGCAGTGAAGAAAGCTGAAGTTGCTTCTAATCTAGAAAAAATATTGGAGGCAGTTGGGAGTTGGGGTAAGGAAAAATATAAAATTGAAAGTGTGAGCGATGACAATAAAAAAAAACAATCTGAATGAATGATATGAAAGGTTTGAGTTTAAAGGGGAATTTGTTAGCATTAAACTCAAAGTCGTCATCAGTTTTATTTTAGCATTTGAATAACCAATAATTATTATCTTTAATTCTAGTTTTGAATGTCATTTATACGATTTAAATGTAAATTATAGTATAGGTTTTATGAGAGAGAATGTAGAATTTGAGAAGTATATTGTAAGACTATTCAGAGAGATTGTATTTTTATTTGAAAAATAGTAGTGAAATAAAATTTATATTCTTTGTTCACAAATATCTTGCTCTGTTTTATTCCCTCAACACCAACAATAATAATATAATGTATAGACTAGTCCGTGTCTTATATTTTAGAGATTATACATATCAAAATATTCAATTTCCATATCTATATTTTTGTATCCTTGTTAGCATCCGTACATACACTCATGTATGTCTTGTCTCTACACATGATCCCTTTATATATAGAAAAAGCTTTCTACATAGATCAGACTTAGTGAGCTTAAATTATCCCACCTCTTCAAGAGTGAAGACGAATTCACCATGCGTTGGAAGCTTTTCAATTACTTGCATTAATATTTGGAAAATTTGGATTGATGTTTCCCACAAATTCCATGTCGGATTATCATGCAAGTGAAAAAAAATTTCCCTCTCTCTAAGAGGCTTACAGGTGTTCATGCTCAGGACACAGAATGTGTATTTCATCTGGTGAAACTGAAATATCATATTTGAAAACATGGCAAGAGATTCTTCAACATGGTCATTAAGGGCAAGCCCAATTATCATTGATGTCCAGGTAAATTTATCTCTCATGCATTTTCCTCAAATGCATTTTCTGCTTTCCCAATATTCCTGCATTTAAGTATAATGTGCATTCCGAAAGAAAGTATCACTTATGCCAATGTTTGTATTTTCCAATCCCCTAGTTCAAGTGCTCCCAGATGGGCACATGATCTTAGATTAGAATGCTAATTTGCTGAACTTGTCAACAGGTTTCACATAAATCAACTATTTAAACCAAATTGGTCAAATCTGATGACAATATATACAGTAATATAAAAACTATAAAATGCGGTAGCTAATTCAATCAAATTTTGACTAATTTAGCCTCATTTACATTGAAATCTATAAACTTCATATATATAAATAAACTATCTTGCCTCCAACAATGAGATAGAAATACCATTGGTTGATTGCAGTTTACTATTTCCTGATGAAGAGCCAGATTGATGGGGATAAAAAGCAGGTTCCCTTGGCCTAGGCAGTGGTTTCTCACCATTCAGCATTAGAACTATTAATGACATGTCTGGTCTATCCTCTGCTCTGTCTTGTACACATAGAAGCCCAATGTGAATACATCTCAATACATTAGCTTCAGCAAGAGCTATTGAATCGCGTAGTGATTCATCTATCAAATCCATTGGTTTTTCTTCACACCAAAGTCTCCATGCCTATCGTCATCAAATTTAAATTGTCAATTTTGAGTTCACTGTGTTTGTATATATGTTTTGTATGCGTGTCAATACTCAAAATCATGACCAATAACGAAAAATATTCAGTAGCTTCTCTATAACGTGAATCAAAATGGAGAGGTTTTCAAACATGCTCTGAAGAATATGCCGATATAAAGGGTAGGGTATTGAGTGTGCTAGACTTACATGTCCAAGAAGGTCATGATCAAGATGGTCAAAATATTCCCTATTCTTTTTTCCACAAACTATCTCTAGTAATATAACACCAAAACTGAAGACATCAGATTTCACTGAGAAATTTCCACGGGCTGCATATTCTGGAGAAATATAACCACTACATTACAGAAAATGAAATGGAGATCAGAAAGGGGGAAGGGGGAAATTTTATGAAGATAAAGTAACAAATCAAATTATTTAAGCATGCATACTAAGTTCCCACTATTCTCTTTGTTTTGCCTTCAACTTCATCTCCTCCAAATGTTGTAGCGAGACCAAAGTCTGATATTTTTGAATTCATATTTTCGTCTAGAAGAATATTGCTGGTCTTGAGATCTCTGTGGATAATTCTTAATCTAGAATCTTCATGAAGATAGAGAAGTCCTCGGGCAATTCCACAAATAATTTGGAAGCGCTGAGCCCAATCCAGCAAACTTTTTCTAGCTTCATCTGAAAAAAATTCAGTTAGTTAGCATGAAGATGACTTGGTGATCATGGCAAGAGAAAACCAAGTGTTGGGTTGGGACGGGATAAAATTTCTGACCAAAAATAAAGTAGTTCAAGCTTCTGTTAGTCATGAATTCATATATCAAGATCCTCTCATCATCTTGAATGCAACACCCAAGAAGCTTCACAAGGTTTCGGTGCTGAAGATTAGCAATTAGCACAACTTCGTTTATGAATTCCTTTGGTCCTTGTCCTGAAGTATTGCAAAGCCGCTTCACAGCTATATCTTGGCCATTTGCCAAAGTACCCTGACAATCATTTTATTAGAAAGTTATTCACAGAAGATAAATCCAATGGCAAGATATAAGTTTAATCAAATTACCTTGTAAACTGGTCCAAATCCACCTTCTCCCAATTTATGAGTAATGCAAAAGTCATTGGTTGCATTAGCTATGGTTGAAAAATCAAATATTGGAATGTCAATGTCTTCCTTCTGTGTCTTATCAGTGTGATTCTTCCAGCTACCTATAGAAAATGAATGTATATAAATAGGTTCTATCAGAAGAGGAAAATCTAATGGTTACCAAACCTTGTAATTGTCAGGAAATAATATTTGCAGTAAAATAACTACTAATTTTACCTGGCTTCTCAAGCTTTTTCCTCCGAAGTGTAACTCCCAATAATATCATGACAACAATAAATACAGTACAACCTACAAGAATTCCTGCGAGCTGCTTCTTGTTTAAGCCTTTTTTATGACCTGATAAAATAAAAACGCTGTTAACCAACACCAAATTTTGAGCAATTTAGAAATCCCAAACGATAAGGTATCTAAAGCACATATTCACAATGAAAGTTGATGGCAGTTAGATATGCTTCCTGATCATAATTTTCTTTTTATGCTAAGTAGTATTGTATAACGTTCTCTAATGTTCATCATATTCTTACATGTTGTATTATCTACCTGCAACAAGGATGAAATTAATAACATGCATCCAAAAAACTGTCAGGCAACCAACATAATTTGCAGCTTAGTAAGAAGTAGAATTTATATATTTTTACTCTGCAGAGGTTAAACCAAGTTCTGCAACAAACGAAGGTAGATGGAAATAAAGTATTAGCACCTAGATCTGAAGCTGCCACTCTTATGAAAAGATCTTGTCCTCCAGTGGTTAGTTTTCTCACATCCACAATGTTATTAAACCAAAGCAAGCATCCACTTCCACCATCTCTGATATCTAAATTTGCAAAAGCTGTACAGGAACAGTTTTTCAGACAGAAATTCTTACATTCCTCAAGGTTCATGCTTCTGTCAAACCATGAGGTTGATGTATCCGGCAACTTCATTCCCTGATACTTCAGAAATCCATCACTATTGGCACAATCTAAATTAACTCTCCCAACACACCCATCAGACCAGTTTTGTGCATTCCATTTTTCTTGAGATCTGGGAATGAAACCCTGAAGGCACTCACATGTTGGAGATCTATTTACATCACAATTAGAATTCACACCACAAACGGCATAATTATCACACTGGTCTCCGGGGCCAGAGTAGAAAAGCTGCCAACTATTTGTCAAATCAGACAAAACGAAACGTTGTATTTGACCAGATAACGTGATCATGTATCTAGAAACAATTGACTTGTTCAGTAGTTCATATCCATAAGAAACTTCTTTCTCAGTTATAACAAAAGAGAAATTAAAGATTTTGTACAACGTTTCAGAAGGGATCCCAGATAAAATATTGCCATTCCATGAACCTGGTCTGTATAACAATATGCCTCCCTTGGTAATCACCACTTGAGGAAACCCACGAGTATCTATGTGATATGAATACACACCTCTACCAGGATCTTCTGTGTCTCTCCAAGATGTCAGAGATGTAAAACTACCATTTACCATGCTACTTCGAAGTCTCATCCCTGGCAACAAAGTGTCCCCAGGAAGATCAAAACTCTGCCATAGAAGATTCTCTTGGTTGCTTTCTTCTTTCACAACAAGGTTTCCAGTCTCCAAAAGCTGCACAATAGGCTTCTTTGCAGCTGCTGATGTATTGGAAGACCAGACTATGGCCCCTGAACCATTCAAAATAATAAGATTTCCCCCATCAGTTACATTCAAAACTCCTGAGGAGTTTCCAACTGGAGTATCTCTATTGGCTATCCATACAACTGTTCTTGGAGAAATATCCTTGTACCATATACCAAAGTATTTGCCACTATGATCTCCAAAGTCGAAGAACCCTGCTTCAAAAGTCCCTTCTGCTGAAACTAGAGTCTCATTATCCTTCACTGATTGGCCTGGAGCAATGGTTTCAAGGGTGCTGAAGCCTGGTATGAAATGCAACAGAAGAGACCACAAAACCAAAGCCTTTAAGCTTTCCATTCATTGCTTCTTGGATTAGAGGTTCCTCTAAATTTCTCTAGTGCTTTTCAAATTCTTCAAAGATTAGCTACATAATTGGATCATTTTCCTCTACTCCATATCTACACAAAATTTGACTGTTATTTATTATTTTAAAGTATCAAAGACTATTCAACATGATGACTTCTTCCGAGGAAAAAGGGAAAGATTTGATATTAAGAACAAGAGATGAAGACACCCTCCAACCTTTATATGCTGTACTGTTCATCTTCCTAATTCATATTTAACTTAATCTTAGAATCCTTACTTATGGATATGAATTTATAAAATTATTATGCTAAATCAGACGGAAATGTCACCCTTGTACATGACATTTATTGTCAATATCCACGTTCTGATTAATATTTTATAAACCAAATGATCAATTGATAAATAATTAAATAAATCAAATATTTTTTTTACAGAAAACTAAATCAATTATTAAACCTTGATGGATCAAACAGTTTCTAACTTCGAAATACTTCGAAGCATGCTTGTCTGCTAAAAGAATGTTCTAGTGTAATTTTTTGTTAAATTGGAAAAGGTAGACAATGTGTTTAGGACAAAATAAAAAAATAAAAGTGTTTTTTACAAATTTATCTATTTAAAAATTAATTGTATTTTATGAAATAGCTTATTTCATTTTTCTTAAAAAAGTTTATGAAAATATTTATCAAGCATATTCTCCAAAGCTGAAGGAATGTTTATTATTTTATGATAGTTTGATAGGTAGAAGTTATTTAAAATGTTATATTTCAACATGTACAGGTCAACAACTTGCGTATACTGTAAACTCATAATTTTATACGTAATGAGCAAGTACAGAGTATAATGAATTTTATTATGAAGAAATTCAAGTGCATCATCATTTCTTGTATAATATTATTTTTAAAGAATACAACTATTTTCTTATTCAAGATAACTAGATAACTCATGCGTTCCAGGATAAAATTATATATAGTATATTTTGAAAATATAATTACGTTAAAAAAAATTATTAAGCTGAATTATTAGATTTAATAATTAATTTTTTATTTTTTAAATCCAATTTTGAAACAAATTGTATTTGACACAAACTCATCTGAAATTGATCTCTGCTCAATTTGAAAACCTTTAGATTCATTTTTAAAATAAAGATAAAAATTGAAGATTTAAATTATAGCGTTTAATTTTAAAAAATATTACATTTTGTAATTCTCGTCTATTACTAATAACACCATTATGATCATTATTACTTTTAATCCAATAACCTTATGATCATTACTACTTTCAATCCAACTACACTACACCAACAAAATATTATTATCATACTATTATAAATATTATATTTTTTAAATATGTTTATTATAAATACTATATTTTTAAATATATTTAAGTATGTATTTAGTCTCTATGCGAGATTGAATTTCATCCCTATTGAATTTGTAGAGTTATTAAATCTTTATACTTTGAAGAATCATATAAGACATTCTCAAAAGTAGAACATGGTTTTTTTACGTGCCAAATAGAATTTTTTATGTTTTTATGTGCCAAATATAAGACATTCTCAAAAGTGATCTCTGACTTTGACTATTTATCCGCATCAACATGACTCTTTATTTTGATCAAAGTTCAACAACTAAAAACATATCTAATTATAATTTTTTTTAATCAGTCATATTTAACTCTAATAAACTATGAACTATTTATTTAATATTATTAATATTAATATTAATAATATAATTATTTAATATTAATATTATTATTAATATTAATATTAATATTCTTAATATTATTTTAACATTAATAATAATTATAATATTAACATTAATAATAATAATATTAAGTAAGTAGTTTATAGTTTATTGTAGTTAACTATAGTTGATTAGAAAAAATTATAGTTAAATATATTTTTAGTCAGTAAACTTTGACGTAAATTTTGATAAAGATGGAGAAACATACTTACTTGAACACATATTGTTGGCATTATTACATGACAAAATTGTTAACATCATCTGCAAAGAGAATGTCTTATATGAGTTTCAAATATGAGTTTCAAAGTGTAAGAGTTCAATAATTACAATTTCTTTTTTAACAAAATCTAATTTCACATCAAAATTGAGAGATTAAAAAGTATCTATCACTTTTAAATATTTCAAAAGAAAGCATAAAAAATAAATAAATTATATAAAAGAAAAACGTGTTGCTGCTAATTAAAAATCTAACATCTATTATTTTCTTAATCATTAAGAAATTATTTCTCTCTGCTTAGGGGAATCCTGTGGCAGTTACGCAACTGTTGGGGTTGGTGGATTTTGACCACCCTGCATGCTAGGGAGGAATCTTGTCTATGAAGAATTCATACTAAGGGAGGAATCCTTTTCATATTGGTAGTAGAAGGCTTGGCAGGTCTAGTAAGACAAGCTACTAAGGCGAATCTACTCTCTGGCCTTAAGATTGGGAGGAAGAAGGTTGAGTTGAGTATCCTGCAGTTCGCAGATGACACCATGTTCTTCTGTGAGGATTCCTACACCAATGTGGTGACGTTGAAGGCAATACTCAGGGGTTTTGAGTTAGCTTCAGGTCTGAAGATAAACTTTCACAAGTCAAAACTAGCAGGCATCAATGTCCAAAGTAACAACTTAGATTGCTATGCCAAGACCCTCAACTGTGCTCAAATGGGGATACCTTTCAAATATTTGGGCCTTGAAGTAGGAGGGAATCCTAGGACAAGCAAGTTTTGGGAGCCTGTGCTAAACAAGTTAAAAGACCGACTCAACGTGTGGAAGGGTAGATTCCTATCCATGGCAGGGAGGGTGTGCTTAATCAAATCGGTTCTCACCTCTGTCCCGCTTTACTACCTATCTATGTATAAAGCACCGGCGTCGATCTGCAAGAGTATCACCAGAATCCAAAGGAGGTTTCTTTGGGGTTGGGGGAAGGAGAAGACGTCTATCTCTTGGGTAAGCTGGGAAGTTGTGTGCAAAAATAGAGAGGAGGGTGGTCTGGGTGTGAGAGAGATTCGGAAGTTCAATGCAGCTCTTCTGGCTAAATGGAGGTGGAGATACATTTCGGAGGAGAAAGGGAGATGGAAGGAACTGCTAGATTCAAAGTATGGTTCGGAAGTGCAGATTCCGGTCAAACTTCAATCATGGTGGTGGAGAGACTTATACAAAGTATGTAGGGAGGGTGAAGGTGAAGGGTGGTTTTATAAAGAAATTGGATGGAAATTAGGATGTGGAGATAAAATTAGGTTCTGGGAGGATGTGTGGATTGGTAACTGTAATCTCAAAACTTTGTTCCCCAGATTATACTCGTTGTCTTTAAACCAGGGGCACAAGGTGGGAGAGGTAGGTGTGTGGGAAGTGTCGGGGTGGTGCTGGCGGTTAAGGTGGAGACGGGAAAGATTTGAGTGGGAATCCGCTCTAGTACAAGAACTTGAAGTGCTCATAACCACGACAACAATTCTTAAAGAAGAGAAGGACGTCCAGGTATGGGGGAACGAGGAGAAAGGGTGCTTCTCAGTCAATAATGCTTACGTGTGTCTATCAAAACAAGGAAGAGGGCCTCAACATGATGTCTTTAAGTCGCTGTGGGAAGCTAAGGCGTTCCCAAGTGCGGTGACTGTAGCATGGAGAACTATGATGGATAGACTTCCTACTAGAATATGTTTGAGAAGGAGAGGGGTGTTGATGGAAACAACCTTATGTGCTCTTTGCCAGACGAAGGATGAATCGTGTCAACATCTATTTTTGGATTGTAAATATGCTAATCAAGTGTGGTCCATGTGCTTCAAGTGGATTGGAATGTTGTCTGTTCAACACAATGATATAATGGCGCACTTCGAGAGCTTCAACCTGTTTCAGGTTAGTCATAATCAAAACCTGGTTTGGAAAGGGGTTTAGGCAGCGGTAGTCAGGTGTATTTGGGATCAGAGGAACTTGGTAGTGTTCAAACAAGGCGTTGTAGATGCAGAAGAAATTTTTCAGCAAGCACAAATTAAATCTTGGCAATGGCTAAAACATAAGACAAGTTCCTTTAACTACTCCTTAGTGGATTGGGTCCTGAATCCAATGTGCTGCATAAAATGCTACAAATAACCAGATCTTGGTGACATGCTCAGTGGAGGAAAGGAGGAGATGTTGCTAGCGTGGGAACAAGGCATTGGTAGTGTGCTGGTTGCAGGGTTTAGAGGCTGTTGACTAAAGGTTTTTAGTTTCCATTGGTCTTGTCCTGTTCTGTAGGTACCGGCTGAACTGGCCAACTTAGCTTCTCAGACAGATCGGTGGTGAATTGCCCCTGTCATGCTCATTGGATTGGAAGTTGTTGTCACAGCCATATTTGCGGGATGGTGATTTTAATTCACCTATGGAAGGTTGCAATGCAGCTGGCTATAGTGGGCGAACCTGAGCAAAGGAGTACCTCAGGGTTCTCCTTGGAAGGGTGAGGTCTATTGTTGGTGTAAGTAGCGGAAGGCAAGGGTTCTGGCTCTGGAGCATCTGAAGGACTGTTATGTGGAAGGATAATACTACAGTCGGTGATCGTCGAAGGTATGCAAGTCAACATGATCGCCGGTCGGTGAAGTGGTGCTTTACATAGGTTAACTTGATTGCCGATCGGTGAAGCGGCATGACCCATTTGTATGTAGTCGGTGATCGCCGATTGTGCAAAGCTCAACATGATCGCCGGTTGATGAAGCGGCGCTCTCCATCTCTGTGCAGACGGCGATCGTAGATGGCAGCACTCAACATGATCGCCGGTTATAAAAAACGGCGATGGTCAATATGATCACCGATCGAGGAAGCAGCGTTCCCCATATGCGGTGGATGTCGAAATGATGCAAAGGCTAACATGATCGCCGGTCGGTGGTCGCCGAAGTTATGCAAAGATAATCGCTAGTCGAGGAAGTGGCATGCTCTTTATGGATGTAGTCGGTGGTCGCCGAAGGCGATGTGCATGGGTAACTCGTTGCGTGGCGAGGTGAATGTAGTTTCGTGGTCTTCTATAAGGGTTAAGTTGGTTCTGTCTTAGGTGGTGAGTGAGGGTCTTTTGTGGTGGTTTTGTCTGTTGGGGTAAATGGGTAAACCATATTTGAGGTTGGCTCTTTTATGTCTAGCAGAATCGGTTTAGCTTATGCGTACAGTCTAGACTTTAAGGTCTGATGTATACGGGTTGGGACACCCCTAAAGTGTCTCTTTTAATTTTATTAATTCGTTGCTGATAAAAAAAAAAGAATTGGAATTGGAGTAGTGATCCTCTGGGACAAATTTCTCAGGTGTCGTTACCATGTGTAGGAAGTACTCCTGTTATGCTTCAACCCAGGTTGGTGCTAGAGGCTGATGACGTGCTTTTTTGAGGCAACTGGTTGGTGTGGAGGCTTAATTTTTGGGTGCACAGTAGAGCATTGGGGTTGTTTTAATAGCATGGGGTGCAGCTTTTGTTGTAGGAGTAAATCCTAGTTAGATACAAAGGGTACCACATAATCCATTTGTAGGGATGTAGGGTGCTATGTGTTGAAGTGCTGGTGCCGCCCCTGACCCTAGTCCTTGCTGTTGATATGGTGATTCTGATGGCAGTCGCGGTTGCTACTTTTCAAGGCCAAATCAAGAGTTATGCAGGAGCAAAGTAGTGATCATGACATGAAGTAGGAAGGAAGAAGTAAGAGGCCATGGAGCTGTCTGGCAGCAGAGGATGGGGATTTTCTAGGACTAATTCGGTTGTTATCAAGATGCAGCTAGTTTTGTCTTGTTGATAAGGGAGGGGAGGGAGTTCTTTTTTCTCATCACTCCAGTAGCTGTGTAGTAGGTTACTTATACCAGCAACTTCTTTTTTCTGCTAGTCTATATGCAGATCAGGTATCCTTTGGGTTGGGACTCCTAAGTACTTTAAGTTCTCTAGTATTAAAGGCTCTAACTCTTATCTTGTTTTGTTTTTGGTGTTTGGTTAAATTAGAAGTGTCTATGTATAAGGGTTGAGACCACCCTTAAGTGTCTCATTCTATTTTATTAATTTATTGCTGATAAAAAAAAAAAAAATTATTTCTTGAGAAAAATTTATTATATTAAATCTTAAAAAATAACTTTTGCTCATATATTTTTCCGTCAAACGAATTTCAAAATCTAATATTTCTATGGAACATTCCTTCTTGTTTCATATACTTCATTGCCACCCAAATAAAATAAGAGATGTAGTATAGTTTAAAATGTCTAGAGTGGCAAGTTGCAAATAAATTTAATTGACTTTATTCAAAAGTAATATTAATTGTGACTGCTACAAGAGTTGGAACGAATAAGACTTTGAAGACAATTGCTTAGACATATTTAAATTATACGTGATTTACTTGATTTTTTATAAAAATACTATTAATGTACTAAATTAAACTCTATTATAATTATTTTACTTTTTTTACTATTGATTAATATAAAACTCAAATATTCATAATATTTAATAAAAACAAGCTAAGAAAATATGAAATTATAAAATATTTTCTAATGGTTCAGTCCTCAATAAGTAGAAACAGTTTCATTGTGCTTTTCATTCTCTTTTGAAAGTGATTTTGGTTTCTATAACTCTAAGGTTGAGTCAATTTCAAATGTTTGAAGTATTTCTGAAGAAAAAAAAAATACTAAAGGGAGTTTTATTAAAACTTTTTAAAAAGGATTAAACATTTTTTTTTCAATGATTAATATATTATTTTTTTTAATTTCTCAAAAATTACTCTTAATAAAATCCAACTCGTTGAATTTCCCTAGGTCTTTTCCAAATATATACCCTTTTCAAAAGCACAAGAAAGTGCTTTACACTTTCACATAGAGACCACGATGTTATATATATGTGTGTATATATATATATATATATATATATATATATATATATATTCTTTTTGTCTTCCATAAATACTATGCAGTATATTGATTAAACTGTGTTTTTAATCTTTAATTTTTTTTCTCAAACTAAAAAAAGAAACTAATTTTAGTTTTTCAAATTTAAAAATTTTATTTTAATATTTTAGATTTTGAAACTAAATTTTTTATTTCTTAAATTTATAATTTTAAATTAGAAGTAATTTAAAAAAAAAAAACGTGTTAGTCCATCAAGTTTAATAATTATGAGTTAAAAAAGCATTTCTTAAATTTGAAGAATTAAAGTAGTTTCAAAACAATACAAATACCAAGACTAAATTTGCTTTAAATGTCAAAAAAATATGTAATAAAGCGTTGAATATTTATTTGATGTCCATTATTGAATATTGAATTGGAAGAATTGACCTGCTTTCGTCTTCCAACCTACTCTTCATTAATTGGCTTCATTAATTGGACGGTCAAGTCTGCAAATTTTATATTGCAAGTTCAAATTAAAAATATAACTAAAGATGTAGAAAATTGTGAGACTAAATAGTATAAATTTGCGTCATGTAAGAGAAAAACTAAATTATGTGTTGACTAAAACTTGCATTGCTACTATAAATTAGATCAACTAAAAAAATATATTCGTTGACTGGTGTACCGTCCTGATAGTCGGAGGTGATGACATGGCAGCAAGCTATTATGTAGGCGTGTTGAGCAGGGTCCATGGCTGGCAGAAGGAAAGGAAGTCGGGGGGCTCGTGTAGTCGCCAGTTATTAAGTTGGCGTGCTCCGGTCTCTAGCATACCTAAACCGGCGGTCACCGGGTTTGAGATGAAGTCGCCGGATGCGAACCCAGACGACCTAGTGGTTAGAGATCGCCGAAACAAGGACATCGCCGAAGATGAAGTCAGATAGTCATTTCCTAGCCAGAGGACGAGGTCGGGAGACAGCTTACCTGAACATACACGGTGAAGCAAGAAAAGTAGATCATGAAGGCGGCCGGCGAGACCACAGGGAAGGTGTGTACGAAGGCACCCGAACTCGCCACGCAGAAGAGATCACGCTCCAAGGCAGCTGTGCGCTGAGTTGTTTCACGCATAAGTAACTTAGCCAAAAAGCCTGAAGGATAAGAAGTGGCGCCCAAGTCAAGGATGCTCCAGATGGTGACACGTGTACAGCTGGATGCGGGCCACGTGTCCAGATGTGTAACTGTCAGGAGAGAGAAAGTGCATAGGTATATAAGAGATTCTAACGAACTTCTGAGGTACGCACGTTTAGATTACTTCTTTACGCTTGCGAGACTTGAGTACGCTGAGAGAGAATTTTGCACGGTTCCTTAGAGTTCTTGAGTTTTCTCTTAGTATTTGGTGGTTCAGTCGCTGACTTAAACGTCGGAGCGTGATCGGCCGCAGCGGCACCGTTCTGTCTTTTGCAGGTTCTTGAGGTGAATCAAAGCGAAGGACCGAAGCTAACACGGTGCAGAAGTCGATCCAGATTTGACGAGGCAAGGCTCCAGCGTCTTGGTCAACAGGCAGGATCATCAGGCGCCCATCGTGGGGTCGTGTAAAACTTGTTCCCATCCACAGCGTGAGTTCTTGGAGTTCCTGTAGTTCCTGTGTGGTTGTGTGCTGGTGCAACCTTCTTCCGCCGTTCATCCAAGCTTTGTTCGGTAGTTTTGTGTTTTCCACCGTTCGTTTGGGTTCTGATCGGTAGTGTGAGGTTTTCCACCGTTCGTTCGAGCTTTCGATCGGTTTTCTTGGAGTTTCTTGCTGTTCGCGCGGTTTTTAATCGGTTGTTCGGTGCTTTCCCCGTTCGATTGCGTTTCTGGTTAGTGAGTCGGGAGCTTGCTGGAGAAGCGGTGGTTTTGTGGTGAAGTCGCGAGTTTCTGTGAAGGTTTCTGCTGGTTGAGTTCGCGTTCTTGAAGTTCTTCGGAGTTTACGAAGTTCTGACCGATTGATCGCTGAATCGATCGTTGCTGAAGGAGGTGTTGTTCGTCGCTCATTGTGATATGTCAAGTTTTCATGAGAAAGATGAGAAGCAACCGTTCAAGTCCAGTTGCGCCGGTTGCTGCTGAAGGCGCCATGACTATGGCACAGATGGTGGAGATTATGCGCGCGTTGCACGCGAATTTGGAGGCCTCGCGCATAGAGCAGGCGAAGATGCATGAGGACCTGGTCGCCTCTCAGGCTAGAAATGAAGAGCTCAGCAGAGTGACTGAGGAATTGCGCCAAGCTCTTCAGGAGCAGCGAGGGCGCCCAGTCGCTGAAGAGGTCGCGCCGTCAACGCCGCCTCGCGTTTTCCCCATGCCTTTCGCTCAGGCGATCACAGACACGCCTATCCCTGCGAGTGTGGTACCCGTGAAGGCTGTTTTCACCGGCGTGGAGGATCCTGAGGCACATCTCACCACGTTCCATACGCAGATGATGCTGTCAGGAGGCTCGGATGCTGTGTATTGCAAGATGTTTGTGAGCACACTCCAGGGAACAGCACTGGAATGGTTGGTGAGCCTGCCTACAGGTCACATAACCAATTTCCAGCAGTTTTCGAAGCTTTTCGTCGAGCAGTACATAGTGAACAAGGCGCCGCCAAGGGTGTCTTATGATCTGTTCGATATAAGGCAGTACCAGGGAGATGGTCCGCTCGCCGGCCAAGGACGAAGAAATGTTGGTCTACGCCTTCAAAAAGGGCGTGCTGCTGGGACCTTTCTGTGAAGCGCTGATCAGGGCCCACCCCGCCACGTTTGCTGAGGTTAGGCGGCTTGCGATGGCCCACATCGCCGATGAGAGTGAGGACGCCGAGAAGAGAGGGAGCGTGGCCCCAGCCAGGCCACGCGCCCAGACCAGAATCCAGCCACAGATGGTGCTGGAGACAGCGGCGGCCAAGAGGGATCAAAGGACCCGCCATCCTTATGATCCAAGGAAAAACAAGGGCAGGGGCCCAGGGCGCCCCAGGGAGTACAATCGCCCGCCGAAGCATAAGTTTGTCATGGGGCTGGCGGACCTGATCGCCATCCCCAACATAGCAGCCAGGCTCAAAGCGCCCGAGAAGGTGGGCGACAAGGTGTTGGGGCCAAAGCCAGATGCCTGGTGCGAATTCCACCAGGGCTTTGGCCACACCGTGGACTCGTGTTTGGCGTTAGGATACCAGCTCGACGACCTGGTCAAGAGCGGGTTCCTAAATGACTACCTGTTGGGCAGAAGGACGGGGGGCGCGTCGAGCTCCCAGCCGGCGGGTGGAGAGGCTTAGCAGCACGAAATGCCCACTCACGGGGAGATCCACACCATCGCGGGAGGTTTCTCGGGTGGTGGATGCACGGCGTCGCAGAGAAAGAAGTATGCGAGGTCAGTGATGACAGTGGACATGTTCGAGGACCACTCGCCAGATGTGGACATCACGTTCACAAGGGAAGATCTCAGGGACGTTGTGCCTCATGACAACGATCCAATTGTCATCTCGCTTGTTACGGCGGGAAGGAAGGTCCACAGGGTTCTGGTGGACCAAGGAAGCTCGGCAGATGTGATGTTCTGGCCGACTTTCACACAGTTGCAGTTGCCCCTTGACCAGCTGAGGCCCTATGGGGGGTGTTTGTATGGTTTCGCTGGCGATCAGGTGGAGGTTAGGGGGTATATAGAGTTAAGAACTACATTCACGGATTAGGCGGGCTCGAGGACGGAGAAAATCAAGTACCTCGTTGTGAATACGCCCTCAGCATATAACATTCTGTTGGGAAGGCCAACACTCAACAGAATAGGAGCTGTGCCTTCGACCAGGCACATGAAGGTGAAGTTGCCATCGATGGAAGGGGTGGTGATCACCATCAAATCTGACCAGAAGGAAGCGAAGAAGTGCTATGAGAATAGCCTGAAAAACAAGAGGTCAGTGAGTTACATCACAACGACGCCGCCTCCCGGTGTGAAGCCCAAGCCAACAGAATGGCGAGTTGTTGGTGCGGCGATGGAGGTGGCCGCCGGGGGCGACATCGCCATGATGGATGCCGAGGCTGAGGGAGAGAACGCCGAGCGGGAGGAAGAGGCGAGGAACCGCCTAGAGGAAGCGAGGGAGCTGGAAATCGCCAGGGCGGTGATCGCCAGGGAAGCTAGACCCAAACCCGTCGAGGAATGGCTCGAAAGGGAGATCGGGGGAAAGGTCTTCAAGTTGGGAAGATCCTTGGAGGCTGAGCTCCAGGACCAGATTGCCAAGGTGATAGAGCGGCATCTGGATGCTTTCGCATGGTCTGCTGCAGACATGCCGGGAATTGACCCCGACTTCATGTGCCATCATCTAGCAATGGACAACCAGGTCAGACCAGTGCGACAAAGGAGAAGGAAATTCAACGAGGAGAGAAGGCAGGCGATCAAGGAGGAAACCCAGAAGCTCCTCGCTGCAGGCCATATCAGGGAAGTCCAGTACCCTGAGTGGCTAGCCAATGTCGTGCTGGTGAAGAAAAGCAATGGAAAATGGCGCATGTGCGTTGATTTCACTGATCTGAACAAGGCTTGCCCAAAGGATTCGTATCCTTTGCCAAGCATAGACGCCCTGGTCGACAGTGCTGCAGGGTGTAAGTTGCTGAGTTTCCTGGACGCCTTCTCGGGGTACAACCAGATAAAGATGCATCCCATGGATGAAGAGAAGACCGCCTTCATGACCGAGAGATCGTGCTACTGCTACAAGGTGATGCCCTTTGGGCTGAAGAATGCGGGGGCCACGTACCAAAGGTTGATGGATCGGGTACTTGCACCTATGCTGGGGAGGAATGTGCAAGCGTACGTAGATGACATGGTCGTGACCTCGCTGGAGAAGAGCAAGCACGTCGCGGACTTGGAAGAGTTGTTCACCACAATCGCCAAGTTCAGGTTGAAGTTGAACCCCGAGAAGTGCATTTTCAGCGTGGAGGCGGGAAAGTTCTTGGGATTTCTCTTGACTGAAAGAGGAATAAAAGCCAATCCTGATAAGTGTGCTGCCATCTTGGCGATGAGGAGCCCGACTACCGTGAAGGAAGTGCAGCAACTTACAGGTCGGATGGCCGCCCTGTCTCGTTTCGTATCAGCCAGCGGAGAGAAGGGCCATCCGTACTTTCAGTGCTTAAGGCGGAACAACAAATTTGCCTGGACGAAGGAATGTGAAGAGGCCTTCGACAAGCTTAAAGAGTACCTGGCGAGCCCGCCGATTTTGTGCAAACCGTTGGTGGGGACCCCTCTCAGGTTGTATTTTGCTGTGACTGAGAGGGCGGTGAGTGCGGTGCTCGCCCAAGACCAGGACCAGGCTCAGAAGCCTATTTATTTCGTCAGCAAAGTGCTGCAGGGCCCGGAGGTGAGGTATCAGGCCCTGGAGAAAGCCGCGCTGGCTGTGGTATTTTCCAAGTTTTACAATACTGGTGATGACCGACTTGCCCATCCAGAAGGTTCTGAAGAAGCCCGATGTAGCTGGGAGGATGGTGAAGTGGGCGGTGGAGCTGTCGGAGTTCGATATCAAGTATGAGCCCCGAGGTCCGATCAAGGGGCAGATTTTCGCTGATTTCGTGGTCGAGCTCTCTTCAGAAGCAGCACGAGTTGAGGGGGATGACTTCCGTTGGGTGCTCTCGGTGGACGGATCATCGAACCAGCAGGGTAGCGGTGCTGGAGTCATTTTGGAAGGGCCCAACGGTGTGCTGATTGAGCAATCCCTGAGGTTTGCCTTCAAAGCCAGCAACAATCAAGCAGAGTATGAGGCGCTAATCGCCGGAATCTTGCTGGCCAAGGAGATGGGAGCTAGGGTGCTGATGGCTAAGAGTGACTCACTGCTGGTCACGGGGCAAGTAACAGGCGAGTTCCAGGCCAAAGATCCACAAATGGCGGCTTACCTGGAGTATGTGCAGGAGTTGAAGAGTTCCTTTGTCTCCTTTGGGCAAGGGGGGTAGGCAGAGGACGGTGATCCAAGAAACGCTGAAGACGCCTAGAGCATTTGTGGCAGATCACCTGGTTCTTCAAATAAGCAAGTCGACAGAGAAAGCAGTGAGGAGTCACAGGTCTTTGACTCAGGAGACCTTGAGATCGCCGAGAATAAGAGCACGTCGGGGAGAGAGGGTGAACATGACGCAGGTCTGCGCTACGCATGAGCCAGACACGTGGATAACGCAGTACCAGCGATGCCTGGCAGATGGCCTTCTCCCGCTAGATCCGACGGAGGCTAGGAAGATAAAGAAGAATTCTAGCAAGTTCACAATGATTGATGGTGAGTTGTATAGGTTTGGGTTCACACACCCACTCCTGGAATGTGTGCACAGAGAGAAATGTACAAGAATCATGGCAGAGCTCCACGAAGGGATATGCGGAAGTCACGTCGGGGGTCGAGCTCTGGCCGCAAGAACCCTCCGTGCAGGGTACTATTGGCCTACGATGAGGGAGGACTGTAAGAAGTATGCACAGTGTTGCAAGCAATGTCAGCAGCACGCCGATTGGCACAAGGCGCCTCCCGAGGAGTTGAAGTCGATTTACAGCCCTTGGCCGTTTCATATATGGGGAATCGACATTCTGGGACCTTTTCCATTGGGGATAAGGCAGATGAAGTACTTGGTGGTGGCGATTGAATATTTCACCAAGTGGATCGAAGCAGAACCAGTGGCCCAGATCACCGCACACAAGATCGAGAGCTTCGTGTGGAAGAACATCGTGTGCCGGTTTGGTGTGCCTAAGCGCCTGGTGTCGGACAACGGAACTCAGTTTGCAAGTCACCTGTTGAAGAAGCTGTGCGAAGGGGTGGGAATTCAACAAGTATTTGCATCCGTCGAGCACCCTCAGACAAATGGCCAAGTAGAGTCCGCCAATCGGGTATTGCTGAGAGGCTTGAAGAGAAGACTAGAGAAAGCCAAGGGATCATGGGCTGAGGAGGTACCCCGTATAGTTTGGGCGTACCACACCACCGAGCAGTCAGGAACCCATGAGACCCCGTTTAGCTTGGTCTATGGGTGCGACGTAATGATTCCAGTGGAAATCCAGGAGAGCTCGCCGAGATTCCAGAACTTTGTAGCGGAAGACTCGAACGAGGAAAGAAGGTTGAATCTGGATTTGCTGGATGAGGTCAGGGAGGAGGCGAGATTAAAAGTTGAGGCAGTGAAAAGAAGGATTGAACGAAGATATAACTCGAAGGTGATGCCAAGGCAGTTCAAAGAAGGCGACCTGGTGATGAGGAAGGCCCACCAGTACGAGATGGAGAACAAGTTGTCGCCTAAGTGGACGGGACCGTTCAGAATAACCGAGGCGCTCGGGAACGGTGCCTACCGATTAGAAACATTGGAAGGAGGGGCGATTCCTCGCACTTGGAACGCCACGCACCTCAAGTTATATTACAGTTAAGAGCTTTGTAAGTAAAAACAAACACGAAGGGTTTGCAAGCTTTCTGTTAAAACAGTTTGAAGGGGGCACTCTTTTTTCCCTAAGGAGGGTTTTTAATGAGGCCACCCAATAAAGAAGAGTTTTTCAAAGATTAAAGTGTTTTAGATTGCATGCTTGTTGTTATTACGAAAATTTTGAAAGAAGACCTTGTCACTTATATGTGATTTAAGGCGAGTTGAAGTCATGTTGCATGCTTTCTAAAAAGTTTTAAGTCCCTATCGCTTTTCGGCGATTAGCGGCATCAGTTAAAGTTTTAAAAGTCCTCATCGTCTTTCGGCGATCGGAGGCACCAGTTAAAAGACCTCAACGCCCTCGTGCGTCCTGAGGCAAGGAAGGGTTAAAGACCTCCTTGTCGTCGAGCGAGTGCAGGCGAGAAAGAGAAAAAGTCCTCAGTGCCTCCAGGGGAGAGAAGATGTAGCCCCTGGGCAATGTAGAGGCACTAGTAAAAAGTCCTCAGTGCCTCCAGGGGAGAGAAGATGTAGCCCCTGGGGCAATGTAGAGGCACGAGCTAAAGACCTTCTCGCCGTCGAGCGAGTTCAGGCGAGTTAAAGACCTTCTCGCCGTTGAGCGAGTTCAGGCAAGATAAAATCCTTCTCGTCTTGAACGAGTTCAGGTATGGTGTAAAGGGTGGAAGAAGTTCAGAGGGTGGCTATGGTAGGTTCGAAGAGAACGCCCAGCCACCCGGTTCCTTATTCTGAAGCTCAGGGAGGTAGAAAAGGATCCGAAAGGTGCCTCTACCCCCAGATGAGGGAACAGTAGCCAAGTTGTGAAGGCAAGAGGAAGCATACATCGCCAAGACCCTCTGGCGATCAGAAGAAATCCAGGCGAGGGCATGAGTAAGGGCCCGTTTGATGGAGCAGATCAGGTGAGCTATGCCTTAAGCTATCAGTTGGGCTGAAACTCGCTGTTTAGTGAGTAGTTTACGATGAAGTTCGTTGCTTTGAAGCTCACGAGTTATTAAGATACTATCGTTTGAAAATTGGTAGTTTGGTCGAACTCGAAGCAGTAAGTAAACAGTTACGCCCGTAGAATTGCTAAGTCAATTTTGTTTAAGCGGTTTTTATAAGAAAAAGCAAGGCAAACAGGGAGATCATATGAAGAAGTAGAGAGATTCATGGTAAAGTGGCATCAGTTCAAATACAAGGGAAGAAAGTTATTACAAAGTTTGTGCAAAGAGAATAGACAAATAAGTGATGGAGGGAAGCAGCTAATCTTCAGAAGGGACAATCTTCCCATCCACCACTTCGTTGCAATTAGAGATCATGGAGAGGTCAAGCTCGGGGTACTGGCAAGCGAATTGCTCCAGGGCAGCGTCGAACCCGGCGGCGAGGACTTGGGCGGAGCTCAGCTCAAGCTCTTCGTTTTGTTGCTTGAGCCCCTCAATTTGCTGCTTCAGCTCGTCAGCTCGCTTCTTCAGTTCTTCAGTTTCCCTGCGAGTCTGAGCAAGGTCTTCAGCAACCTTCTGGTTTTCCTCCCGCGCCTGGGCCAGCTCTGCAGCGATCTTTGCATTTTCCGCTCTAGCTTCGGCGAGCTCAGCCACGGCTTCATCCCTCTCCTTTTCAACTTTTCCTAGGAGAACCTCCCGATCGACCGACCTCTTCTCCAGGTTCTCTACCTTGGCTGCATCCGCTTTGATTGATGCCTCCAGGTCAGCCACCTTGAGACGGTAGGGAACCAGCTTGCTCTCCAGCTCAATTTTCTCTTGAGCTAGGAGATGCAACTTCTGGCGCAGATCGGTGGCCTCCTTACGCGCCACCCTCAGTTCAGTGCTCATGGCGTCCTCCACCCTCGAATGTTCGATTTCAGCCATCATGAGGTTGCAAGATAATTTCTCCGCCTCGATCCTTATCAAGCGATTCTCCTCTTAGAGCACGGAGATGTCGTCTTGAAGTTTCTTGTTGGAGCTCTCCACAGCTTTTGTTATGATAGAGGGGAGATCCTCTGCCATCATCTTGAGTTTAGCCGTGAAGGGCCCCCAGATTCCTCTGACCGCGAGGGGAAGGCTTGCAGCCGCTGTTGGTGGAGGTGCTGGAGGAGCCTGGTGCTGATTCTCGCCACCGCCCTCTTGAATTGGTTGTTGAGGTTGGGCTTCTTGGCGTGGTGGTGACGTGGGGGATTCGGTGATGATTATCGGCGAGTTATGAGCACCCTCATCCCCACCTGGCGCAACTTCGGCGATTGAGGCAGTTGAAGGAGGACCCTCTCCAACGGATACGAATGGCGTAGAGGCGCTCGGAGGATTCTCCATGAAGTTGGGCTCGTTAGCCTCAATCGCAGGTGGTGCAGCCGCCAAAGATACTGCTTGGACTGTTGGTGTTGGAGCTGGGGGTGAAGGCGGTGTTGGTGTTGGAGGGGAAGGTGGAGCAGGTGGTGAAGGAGGTGCCACGCTTCTCCTTTTGGTGATAAGGCCATCCTCTGTTGCCTCGTCGTCCTCTTCTTCATCTTCTTGGACCACTTGAGGAGTCTTCCTCTTTGGTTTCCTCAAGATGAGTCTCTTTCGTTGAGGAGCGGGTAGTGCTTCTGGAGGAGTTGGGCCTTGAGGGGGCGACCTGCCCTGAGCGGCGGCGATCTCCACCACTGAGTTTGGCACGGTTTGGGAACCCGATGCCAACTTGTGGGTTCGGGCGAGCGCCCTCAGTTCAGCTAGCTTGCCCTTGCCCAACATGAGATCTGTACAGTGCATGTATACAAGTAAGCTCAAAGACGAAAGTAAAATATATGAGTACATGTACAAACGAGACAAACAAATGATGCAGGAAATAGAAACCATGTCTAGTGTGCAGCCAGCAAGACGCCCAATAACAAGTAACAAAAATGCAGCACAAGATAAGGCCTAAAGGTCGAAGTGAGTGCTAACCTATGTGAGCTTCGAGTTGGCTCTCAAGGAACTCGAAGGTGATTATTGCGGAGGTGGGGAAGGTGATGTTAGCGGCTGCTACGCTCTTCCAGAAGAGGCATAGATCCTTGTCCAGCTCGCCCATGTTATCAGGACTTCTAGGCCTTCTGAAGCTTCCCTTGGAGTCCTTGTTTCCCTTGTTTACCCAGTATAAGGGAAATCCGTCGAGCAGCGAAGGGTCTCGGTCATTTTGGCGCACTTGGACGAATTTTCCCTTCCAATCCTTGTAAGATTGCTGGAAGATAGAAAGGATCGACCTCCCAGCAATTCCGTTTAGGCTTACCCAAAGGCGATCTCCGGGATTCTTGGCCTCGAACAGGAAGAGGAACACATCTACCGAAGCCGGTAGTCCCAAGTGCGCGCACATGATTTGGAACGCCCGCACGAATGCCCAGCTGTTGGGATGGAGTTGGGCGGCGGCGATGTCGAGCTCGGTTAGGAGCTCCCGTTCAAAACGGGTGAAGGGAAACCTGAGTTTCACTTTCTTGAAGAGGGTGGTGTACACGAAGCAGAACAGCTCGCCGTCGTTCCCCTTGTCATCCGCGTAGACCGGCACGTCAGGAGGGCAAGACAGCACCACCAGTTTATCATCATGCTCCTTGTGGAACGAGAGGTTGGGCTCGTCCCCTTTTTTCGGCCGTAGCACCGCCAGTGCAGAGTTCACTGAAGAAGTTTCATTCAACAAAGTTGAGGTGGCCCATGGGTACAGTTTCTTGTAGTCTGGAGAGGGGATGGAGGCTCCTCCGGCGACTGGTGGAGTTGCCTGAGCAAGGTTGGGGCGAGAGGTTGCAGGCCTCTCAGCCTGGGAAGAGGGAGCACCAGGTGCTCGCGGTGGGTCATGCGTTTGGGATGGAGGGTTTCGTGACGAAGGAGGAGGATTCGCGGTGGTCTTTGTACGAGCCATCGCGGGAACTGCAAAGGAAAAAGGAAAAGAAAGGTGAGCGAAGGTTGTAGAGGTTGACTTGATTGTGAACGAAGGATGAAAAACGAACGAACGAAAGTTCGTTGTGATGAAAGAAATGGAAGACGAAGCCCTAAGTTACGAAAAGGGAGAAGAAGAAGAAACAACCCACAGCATATGCACCAGACAGTTAATGGATGATGCGAATCGGTTAAAATGCAGCAAATATCAACAGAAGAAGTAAAAGAGGTACCTTTCGATGATCAGATAAACGTTGAAGAGGGTTGGGGATTGAGAGAGTTGAAGAGCGTCGTGGGTTTGCAGAAGAAGACTTAGAGCGTTTCGAAGGCAGGAAGATGATGAAACAGTAAAAATGAAATTGGTTTAAGGGTTTTTCAAACGATTTTTGGAAGCGTGAACGACAGCTAAAGATGACCGTTGATGAAGCCACGTGTCGAGCGATCGGAAAGGTGTTTGGTGGGGCGTCAGGAAAGCAGAAAGTACGAACGTTTGGAATTCTGCGCCAGCGCCACGTAGATCGGTAGTGACGTGACTTCTCTAGTCTTTTCGCTGGACAAGTCTTCGCTTAAGACTGGGGGGCTTGTGTACCACCCTGGTAGTCGGAGGTGATGACATGGCAGCAAGCTATTATGTAGGCGTGTTGAGCAGGGCCCATGGCTGGCATAAGGGAAGGAAGTCGGGGGGCTCGTGTAGTCGCCAGTTATTAAGTTGGCGTGCTCCGGTCTCTAGCATACCTAAACCGGCGGTCACCGGGTTTGAGATGAAGTCGCCGGATGCGAACCCAGACGACCTAGTGGTTAGAGATCGCCGAAACAAGGACATCGCCGAAGATGAAGTCAGATAGTCATTTCCTAGCTAGCCAGAGGACGAGGTCGGGAGACAGCTTACCTGAACATACACGGTGAAGCAAGTAAAGTAGATCATGAAGGCGGCCGGCGAGACCACAGGGAAGGTGTGTACGAAGGCACCCGAACTCGCCACGCAGAAGAGATCACGCTCCAAGGCAGCTGTGCGCTGAGTTGTTTCACGCATAAGTAACTTAGCCAAAAAGCCTGAAGGATAAGAAGTGGCGCCCAAGTCAAGGATGCTCCAGATGGTGACACGTGTACAGCTGGATGCGGGCCACGTGTCCAGATGTGTAACTGTCAGGAGAGAGAAAGTGCACAGGTATATAAGAGATTCTAACGAACTTCTGAGGTACGCACGTTTAGATTACTTCTTTACGCTTGCGAGACTTGAGTACGCTGAGAGAGAATTTTGCACGGTTCCTTAGAGTTCTTGAGTTTTCTCTTAGTATTTGGTGGTTCAGTCGCTGACTTGGGCGTCGGAGCGTGATCGGCCGCAGCGGCGCCGTTCTGTCTTTTGCAGGTTCTTGAGGTGAATCAAAGCGAAGGACCGAAGCTAACACGGTGCAGAAGTCGATCCAGATTTGACGAGGCAAGGCTCCAGCGTCTTGGTCAACAGGCAGGATCAACTGGAAAAATGTATAAAGAATTAAGATAAACTGGAGTGGATGGGAAATTTGATGCTAAAATTTCCCACATCATCTGGTAATTAATATGTTAATTAAACGTAATTTTTTAATACATTTTACTTTAAATAATTTTATAATACATATCTTATTTTTCAAAATATTTTATTAAATTCATATTTATTATTGTACAGGAGTTTCACATATTAGTTTATATTTGTTTTTCGTAAAGACTACAAGTATACTTTATTATGACAGCAATATAATTATGTTTTCGTGCTTTTGATTATTATAGAAAATTAGAACCAAAAACAGGGTTAGAATAAATCTCCTACGCTGAGTGTTCTTGATTAGTCGGATGAAGTCTCTTTTCTTATTTTGATTAGTTTTTCTTAAAGGATTGTTAATTAATTTTTTTTTAATTCTTATATAGATATAAGATATAGACAGAGAGGAAGAATGAGTGTGTATTAGGATTTGATTATGAGAGATATAAAAGTTAATCAAGTTTTATCTTCAATAATATTTTATAGAATATAAAGTTTAATCAATTCAATAGTTTTTAAAATCTATATATATAATACTAATATTCATAGTGCACATCAAATAAAACAACACTAGTTTATACATATATGTTCAAAACTCATTTAAACTAGAAGTGACATATATGTTCAAAACTCATTTAAACTAGAAGTGACATGTGTCAAGAATACTTAAGGGGTGTGATTACGAGTTCAAAGAATACTCAAAATGTATTTCATAACATTAATCTGTTTAGTTGAATTTAGTTGGTCAAGAACTGATTGGTATGTTACGATAGATGAACCAATATAAATTACTATGTGTCTTTTTTTTTCTCTCTCACCTTATTTGTATTGCTTGTTATGGTACTAATCCAAGAAGGAGAGTTAATGTTTGAGTACATACTAAAATGTTTTACTAAAAGGCTTTTCAAACTAACTATTTGTTTTACACCTGTATTAGTTGGCCAGATGCTAAAAATATGTTTAGCCACTTGTTAAAGTAAACATGAGAATATGTTAATCAAGTGATTTAGTTGAATTGTAAAATCTACGTCTGACATGACCTTTCTGGAATGGAAAAGCTAAGCATAAAATAAGCTTGTGAACATGTTCGTATGATCACATTTGTTATAAGTTTTCTTTAAGAAATATGTTTTATGCTCCATCAAACAAATAACAAAACCTATTGAAAAATGTTTATAAAAATATCTCTTTTAAGTCTATTTTTCTTAATAGATATTCTTAGGTCAAATTTGTATAAAGTATTATCTGTCAGACGAAATAATTACAGTATAATCATTAGTCAAAATAAATAACAAAATGCAGAAAAATGATTTATAGAAGTTAGCAAAGTACATTTAACATTTTTTTTTATGAGCAATGAATAAATGAATTAAAAGGGACATTTCAGGGGTGTCTCAACCCTTATAGAGAGTCCACCTTCAGAGATACAAAACTAAAACAAATAACAAACACAAAGGCCTAGTCTTCTTTGACACTTGCTTTGACAAAACACAAATGTATCTTAAACTAAAGTGTGCTCCTACAAAAGACATGGCAGCAAGCTGCACCTAAAAGGACTAGGCCAAAACTTATTTTACCATTGCAAAAAATAGCTGTTGAACATAACTACACCAATGCCTAGGCTCCACAAGCTTGCACCAATTATGAACCAAACATGTAGATTTTTTAAAAAGGTTATGCAGCAAAGAAAGCAATAGGCAGCCGTAGTTCCTTTATGCTAACTATGGTTGTAGCAACTCTACAAACTTGCATCACTAAAGTACCAAACATAGGTAAAGATTGTTGTTCCTAAATAGCACTCGTGACAATGATCCCTTTCTTTAGATAGCTTCCCACATAACAACAAACCAAATGCTCCATATGCCGCTAACTCAAAAAAGTAGGAACATCCTAAAGCATGCTAACTTACAAACCAAAAATGCATTTCTACTACTATACTCACGTAAGCTGCCTGATAAGAGTTGCCCACACTAGAAGCTCTGCTAAAACAGATCTATATCTGCAGAACCTCTGAAGCATCTCTAGGATTTGACCTCCAAAGCATTGTTCCACTTCACCTCTAGGGATTCTAACAAAATTTTGTTTGTGCTCATTGGATAAAGATGCCTTGGCACAACACATGAATGCAACTTACACATTGAATTCCTCTTTTTCGCTTTCTTCTAAAAAACCCTGATCTATTTTCGCCATCAAAATCATCATTTTTACCCTGTTGCAGCACCAGCAGAGTTGTTCCCAACTAACAATTCCTGAAACCTGCAAAACTGCTCTTCCAACACAACAGGAACTGATTTGAGTTCTAGACACAAAGCTTAAAGCAAGATTTACATCCTTACCAACTAATACCCACTTACTTATAGCTTTTAATGCATAACATTGGGTTAAGGACCCAATCCATAAAAGAGAAGTTAAAAGTTTGCACCTTATTCTTCATCCATAGCCACGACTTGAGTTGAACCTTTTGAAATATCTCTTCCGCATCTATAACCACTTGTTTGAAAACAACCAAATTTCTATGCTCCCAAATGCACTTGACTATAGCTGCCTAAACACCTTTCCAAACCTGATTTTGCTTACTACTAACTTGGATCAAATGAAAAATCTCAAAGTGGGTCTTTAAGTCGTTGTGTTGGACAGATAAGATACCAATCCATTTAAAGCACAAAGACCAAACACACATAACATATTTGCATTCCAAGAAAAGATGTTGACATGATTCATTCTTAGTCTGACACAAATACATAACGTTGTGTTCAACGTCACCCCTCTCCTGCTCAAACACTTTCTTGTAGGTATTCTACCCACCAGAACCCTCCAAGTTGTGGTCGTCACATTTGGAAATGCCTTTTCCTTCCATAGGTACTTAAACGCTTCATGATGAGGTGCTCTGTCATACTTAGTTAGGCATTCATATGCAGAATTCATTGAGAAGAGCCCTGATTTATCAGTCCCCCACACCTGGACGTCCTTCTCTTCCTTAGTCATATTGGCCCTGGATATATGCATTACAAGATCTGCTTCCAACAAGGATTATCACTCAAATCTGGCACGCCTCCATCTTAATCTCCACCGCCATACCGATTCTTCCTATTCCCTTACCTCTTCCACCTTTTGACCTTGGTTTAACGTCATGGAGTATACATCAGATGTATTATTCTTTTTATTGTTTTATAAACCAAATAGTCATTTTAGAATCATTAATCAAATGATATTTAGAAATGTTTGCAAAATTAATAAAATCATAAATCAACACCCTCCCTTCTTATGATTTTCCTATAAGTCACAGTAATACAATAAACAAAGTAGTGGATGTGAGTCTGGATATTGTGTAATACAATAGATGACAACCATTGTTCAAGTTAGTATTGAAAGAGGTTGGAACTAGATAATTATTTAATTAATTCATAATTAAACAAACTATGTCTATTTTATGTACTAATTCAAGTTCTTATTTATTGCAATATTTCATGGATGTTCAATTGTTTGATTTTTGAATCTATTAACCACATGGAAAACTTATTTTTATCAATTTCTACAATATATTAGGCTAGTTGATATTACAATACTTTGTAGATTTCTTTTTGTAATTTTACCTTACACTTATGGATTTTATGTTTTAAATTTTTCAAACTTTATATTTGTAACACTTTCTTTCATGGTTTCATATGATATTATTTCTTATGGTTGGTTTTTCAATACATTTTATATGAGGGAAATTTACAAATCTGGTGCAATTTTTCTTTGTTTTTACATAAATAGGTAAATTTTAAAAAAATTGCAAAGTCGTGTGAGGAGGACATTTTTAATTTGAAGAAGTCATGCCTAAATGCACGACCTCCGTTTCAATTAAATGAGAGAAAGAGTAATATGAGGATATATATATATGGTGTGACTTTTTTTTTCCTGTAAAGTTGGATCCGTTTGGAGCCTGATTTTGAAAAAAAAAACATCATTTTATTCTATGCTTGGTTTTGAAAAAAACAAAAAAAGTCCTTTACATAATATATTATGCTTTAATGTATTCTACAAATATAGGATATTGAGGCATGTAATGATGTTTGTTCATTGCATGCATAATCATGGCAAGTAGTTTTAGGGGTAATAATGCAGACTGACTCACCTGTATTGACCTGCCTTGCATTGGTCTGCAAAATGTGGTCGAGTTAGTACATCCTGCTTAAATAATGCAACTAATATAGGTTTGTCTTGCATAAGGAATGGCTTGCAGGCTAGCCCGCATAAAAAAATAATTTTTATTAAAAATAAAACATATTAACGCAGTTGTAATATATATAGAAACAAAAACTAGAAGAGGCACATTGTATTTTTTATTAGGGTGTTTCTTTCTGCACCCCATCAAATTTCTTTATGCACCTCATCAATTTCAGAATTTAATTTCAATAACATAAAAGTCAATTTTGAAAATGGAAATCTATAAGAAAAAAAATCTTTTGAAATAACCTTTCTGGAGTAGCTATTTTATCTTCCAAAATCTAGGACAACTATTTTGGCTTTCAAATTTCAATTTCTAAAATATATTCGGTGCAGGAAGAAATTTGAGAGGTACTGGAAAAAAAATACTCTTTTACTATTATGCTGATTAGTAGGTTGATTTGCCCCATCCCGAACTTGACCGGAATGAATTGCGAGTTATACGGAGCGGGCCTAAACGATCAGCTAGCCAAAATAGTGAGTCTGCCCCACGTTTTTCTTAACGAGTTGCAGGCCGGCCCGCACACACCGCCCCACATTTCCACCCTTAAGTAGTGCTCCACTCTAATTTTGCTTTTAATCTAACATTTTAGAACAGGTGATGAATGTGTTGAGACACCAAGTTATTGCCACCAATGAATTGTGTGCAAGAAATCAAACGTGGAACTCTAACTCCATAAACCACACAAGGGAGAGATCCTCACGTTTTAGGATTATCTGAATTCTGACTGAATACACCATTATATTTTGAGAGGGACTTCAAAATTATCGTAGTAGAAAATTGGATTTATGAGATAGAAATATTTTAAGTTATGAAGTGCAATAAGGATCACAAGGTGGACTATGCATGGTCCTGAGTGAAACATAAGCTCTGTGGGGTCTTTTTTTCTAATACTCTTATCGGTGCTTATGTCTATTCAAGTGTTTGAATGGTCTATAACCTCAATCTTTAAATACATAGTATAATGCAGGGTCTCAAGAAAGTATATAGGTAAGAAGTATGTTCTTTGTTGTAAGTTTTGTGGCTTGTTGTCCTAGTTCCTTTTCACTATTTTCTTCTTGTAGTTTGTTCTTTTGTTCTGTGTATCTTGGCATGTAAAGTTTTTTGTCAGGATGTTTAGTAGGTGTAAAAGAGTTGTAGAATGTGTCTATCATCAAAATGGGCACAATTTTGAAGGAAGATGTATATAACTTAAATTGGAGCAAAGTAAGGATATGTGGTATATTGAGGTTTGAACCGAAGATGGATGCAGGGGAGCCAATGGAGTTGAGGAAAGGAGTGGGTGTGCTAACAAACTTTTTAGGATGCAACAAAATGCAATACTTCAACTGGTTGTATTTGGGTTTCGTGATTACTCACATTCTCTGTACTTTCTGCTCTGCTCTGTCATAATATTCTCACTATTTCTACTAGATGGTAGTCATTTTGATTTAATAAGTTGGGTTCCTGCATTTCCTGCCTATTGTACTCTTTCTCTGTTGGGGAGGTCTATACCCACAACATTGCTATAAACAATAATTTTGGGTTTAGTTGTAATGTTTTTAATGGGTTTTTGTTTTGTTGTATAATTTTTCTACTGTTGTTAACATCTGTGTGTAACAGATTTGGGTCAAACCATTTCTTAACTGGATGTAAAAGGATATAGGGAACTAGAATTGAAACATTTGTGTGTAATGGCTGCCATGAGTGGCTAATTTTCTTTCTTTGGGATTAAATGTAATCCTTTCAGACTCTTGTGTATTTTGGTAATATTTATATATGATTTTCTGTCCCTATTTGATATTGGTATTTTCATTTTATGCTTAAAGCTTGATTTTATTCTTGAATTAGATCCTTGGATATGACTGAAAAGTATTTATGAGAATCTATACTAAATGGAAATATTTGATAAAATTTTGATGCTAGGAATAGGTTTTGATATATCAAATGTTTTATAACATCTTTCTAAGAAACCCGCTAAATAATTGAGGAATTAGTGTTTAGGAGATGATCTTAATAATTTTATAATTGAGGAATCAATGTGAATTAATCTTTATGTTGCATCAATATCCCTTAATTCAGAATATTGTATATTTTTATGTATCCAAAATACAGATGAGTGAGAAAGATTAACTTCAATCCCAAGTTTATTAACTAAATTACAATAATCATTTACTTTGTTTTTATTTAATTTACAATAAAAAAATTATTAAAACAATTTCAATACATCTTGTATCAAATTATTTTACACATTGCGATACTTAGTGAATGTTATGAGGTAAAATCTTAAAAAAATTGTTCCTCTGGGTTCAACATTCGTCTTTTGAGACAATATTACATTTGACTCAGTACACTTGTCAAAAGAGTCTAAGTAATTGGCTTCATGCAATAAAAATTTATCCCCCCTTAACATAAAAATGGTTGTGTACAAATCAGACCTCATGGTTCAATTATCAAAACAACTTTTATTCACTAACAATAGATTAATTTAGAAAACTATGGTACTTCCAACTCCAAATGTAGCAAGATATAGAAGCAATCAATTTCTAGGATAAACAAATGTAACAATGACATGACAATTTCATTAAAGAATTTCTTTTCATGTTCTCACAAGTAAGAGTTTTCTCTCAATATCCAGTAAATCTTAACAAATCACAATTGCCTTTCATTTTCTTCATAATACAATCACATAAGAAACATGAATCTTAAGGCTTTCGTCGGGGTTGTAATGCGAATGGGTTTTAGAAATATTGGTTTTTCAAATAACAAAATGCACACTAAAAAGAGAGAGAACATACCTAAAATTCAAGTATAATTTCATTTGTGGTATCAATAACCAATTCTCTGAATTTAACACTTCACCCATTTTCTTTTATTTTCTGTGCTTCACTTCTTCTTTTTTATAATAGTAACATGATCAAATTATTCCAATTTCCAACAACACGAATCACTTAATATTTTTCGTTTCTTTTTTCATTTATGATAATCAAAACCAACCCATGAATTGATATTTCTCCCAATTGAGTACGATATTAGTCTCCACACACCGTTTCAGTACGGTGTCTATATTTTCCAAGCAAGAATCAAAAGTAGGGCCAAATACTGAGAAATCATCCATGAACAATTACGATGAATTTTCCCACCAAATTTGCAAAAAATGGCCAACATACATATTTGGAAAGTAGCTGGGGCATTACATAACCCAAGTAGCATTTTTCTTATAAGCAAAAATAGCGAAAGGGCAAGTGAAGTTAGTTTTTTCTTGATCTTCTAGATCTACAAAAATTTGGTTATAACCTGAATAACTGTCCAGAAAATAGTAATAAGCCTTTCCTGCCAACCTTTCCAACATTTGATCCATAAAAGGTTAGGGAAAAGGATATTTCCTTGTAGTTTGATTTAACTTTCGACTTCATCGGACTAACCCAGGTACTATCTGAGATGGGATAAATCATTCTTTCCTCCAACAACTTTTCAACCTCTTTCTTCACAACCTCCTTCATTGTAAGATTTATACATCTCTGAGGTTGGGCCACATGTCTATAGTTTTTCTCCATGTGAATTTTGTGCATGCAGGACGAGGGATTAATACCTTTTAGGTTAGATAAAGTCCACCCTATGGCCTCTTGGTTCAATATCAACACCTAAATCAGCTTCATTTATTCGTCTTTAGAAAGCGAACTACTGATAATGACTGGATTGCTATTTTTTTCTTTAATAAAAACATACTTTAGGTCGGATATCAAAATTTTCAACACCATTTTTGTTTCTTTAGAGTTCAGAATCTCATGTAGCTCTTCAACGTTACTTGTAGAGACTTCTTTGGCCGAATCTAAATTTCTCAAACAAGCCTCCATGTCTTTTTCTTCTTCTTCATTCCAAAACTCAGATGCATCAATAAGTGCTTTCTCCAGAGGATTAGTAGTATGCACTTGCTTGCTAGTAGAGAGAATCACATCATCGAGCACATCCAGTCTCTATGTTGCATGGCCTCAAAAACATTAAAAGTTACTTCTTCATCTTGGACTCTAACCTTGAGATTTCCATTATCAACATCAATCAGAACCTTGGAAGTCTTCATGAAAGGCCCACCTAGTATCAAAGGAACCTTCATGTCCATCTCAATATCCATTACAACAAAGTCTACAGAAAACATAATTTTTCCACCTTAACAAGGACGTCTCTAACCACATCATGTGGATATATAATTGATCTTACAGCTAGTTATAGTGTCATCCTAGTGGGTCTAGCCTCCAAATCCCTACCCTTTTCATCATAGTCAAAGACATTAAGTTGATGCTGGCCTCCAAATCTAGTAAAGCCTTTCGCACCAGCAAATCACCTATGGTTACTGGAATAGTTGATGACTATTTTACGACAAGTGTACTGTGTCAAAAGTAATAATTTTTCCCTAAGGACGAATATCGAAACCAAGGGGAACAATTGAATTCTTAAGTTAAATATTTACTAAATAGAAAACAATGGGGATGTTTGTTGTATGTGAGATTGCGAGAATTATAAATAAAGCAAAGTAAAGAATTTGTTAATTGAATTGGGAAAATTGGGATTGGGTTCATCCTTCTCACTCTTTTGTATTTTGAAAAGCATAATAATATTTTATCTTTGATTGATATTGATGCCCATATAAAATTCATTCATATTGATTCCTTGCATGTAAAATTATTAAGATGGTCTTCTAAATATCGATTCCTTGCTTATTTATAAAAACTCCTTATCCTTACAAACAAATGTTGATAGCAATTAACATTTCAAATATATTCTTAGCATTCAAATATGTCAAGCATTATCATTTAGGTCAGACACTTAGAAACACTTTTCAGTCAAATCTAAGGATCAAAATCATGATAAAACAAACATTACAAATAAAATGACAATACCAATCATCAATCAAAAACATAGTATTATATTTAAATATCATCTCAATACATAAGAGGTTGAACAGATTACTCTCAATCCCAAAGGGTAGAATTAGCCACTCATGTTGGTCATTACAACCATGGAAAGCAAGAAAAGAAGATATATAATGTTTCTCCTTGACAGTTGCCTCCTCTAAGATTTTTTACCACCTTCTATTCTCCCAATGATGTTTAGAGTTGTGCCTTATACCACGTATTTAACCTAGTTGATCTTGGGCTAAGTGATTTCTCATATGGGCATGATTGGGCTCGCCTAGGCATGCTTGGGCGAGTTCCTATGGAGTGTTTCTAGCTTAGGCAAGTTTTGTGCGTTCCAACCTTCCCTTTTTCATCTTGTTTATTTTTCTTTAGCCTTTTCATCTCCATTTTCCCCCAGAATCCTGAAATTAAAACAAATTTGGTTATAAATTGTTCTTATTCATATTATAATCACTAAATATGTAAAAAGGTTTAAATTCATAACTTAAGGGTTAAATTATAGAAATTTTATCAATAAATATCCATAAGTATTTGTATTTTAATATGAAATATGACACTTATCAATAGTGAAACTTCCTGGATCGTTGGATTTTAAGGGCAAGGATTTCTAAATAATTGCACTGTAACCGACCTCTAACTCTATGGTCTCCTCTTCTATGAATCTTCTTTTCTTTGTTAAAAATTACTTTATGAATTTTGCATATGTTGGCATTTGCTTTATAGCATCTACAAATGGATTATTAATTTGCAACTTCTTAAAAATCTTTTGAAATATAGCAAATTGTCTATCTTTATCTTTTCTTGAAGGCACATGAGGATAAGGAAGATTTTTCACCAGTAGGACTTTGGGTGCCTCTTTCTTTGTCTTTCCCTTTTTTTTTTCTTCTTTTCTCACACTGTCCTCATTCAATTCTTCTTTTTTTTCTCAATCTTTTCTTTATTTCTTTCCTTTTCTCCCTCACACTCATTTTTTTCTTTCTCATATTTTCTCTCTTCCTCAACAACTAAATTATAATCAATCCCCCTTTCTACAACTTTACCACTTCTAGTGGTGATTGACTTACAATGCTCCTTGGGATTTGTCTGTGTATTTACTCAAAATGGACCATCCTATTGATCTGCCAATTGTTTAGCAAGTTGTCTTAGTTGTGTTTCTAAGCTTTTGATTGAAGCTTTGGTGTTCTTATGGTTGGACAAAGAGGCTTGCATAAATTTCTCCAAAGTGTCCTCCAATTTGCTTGTTCCCTTTGGAACTGGAAGATATAGTGGTTGTTGTTGATAAGGAGTTTATCTGTTAGATGGACCAACATCTTATTTCCACCCAAAACCTCGATTCTGATTGTTTCTCCAACCTTGAGACATATTATTCTGATAATTATTATTAGAGAAATCATTTTGTGTTCCTTGATTTCTCATGTAATAGACTCTTCTTCTTTAGATGAATTATTTTATTATGAGCAATGAACATTTGGATGATCACCCCCACAGAAATCACACCTCATGGATTGATTCTGGCTTTGAGAGGACTGCACAAGTTGTATTATTTAAGGTAGTTTAGATACTTGTTTGGTCAATGCTTCAATTTTTTTGTGTTAAAACTTTATTCTCAGTCCGAGTTGCATTTGAAGTGCTCAGATCAAGCATCCCTTTCTTCTTAACAACTTGTTTATCATGTTGAGCTTGATAATTTGTTGAAGCTAATGCATCAATAATCTTTGTTGCTTGTTCAACATCAACAACCATCATTGTTCGACCAATTGCTGCATCCATAATCATCTTTATATCCGATCTGAGCCATTTGTGAAAGATTTTCAACTGCGAAATATCTTCAAACTCATAATTTGGACATCTTTTTAGCATGATTTTAAATCTCTCCCAAACTTCACAAAATGGTTCATCCTATCGTTTTCTAAATGTTGAAATGTCAGACTTTGGTTTGATGTGACGGAAGAGTGGAAAGAATCTTTGTAAGAATTTCTCCTTTACATCATTCCAACTGGTGAGACTCTGGTTTGGGTGTGACTTGAGCCACTCTTTAGCCTTTTCTACTAATGAAAAAGGAAACAAACGTAGATAAACTAATTTAATATCACCTTCTTTTAAGCCCATTGTTGCTACTAGCTCGCAAAATGTACACAAATGTGTATATGGGTCTTCATGGTCCATGTCAGTGAATTGATGAGTACTAATTAGACTAAGGAAAGCTGGTTTCATCTCCAAAGACTTAGTAGCAAGGGGTTTTGCAATGCTCGAAAAGTGTCTTGGTCCCTGCTGCATTGCATAATCACCAAGTGTTCTTTTTGGTGGAGCTCGTTATTCACCAACCACATTTTCCTCTTCTTGAATTGTTGCAATGTGAGTGGTGGAAGTGTGAGAGGATTCTTCTCTAAATTGTCCTTGCTTTTCTATTATTTTCTTACTCCTAACTAACAAAAATAAAAAAATTACTCATAATACTTAGTAAGTTATATTGGTGATGACACCAAAAACTTGTTGACTCTTTTGGCGAGTGTATCGAGTCAGATGTAATATTTTATCTCAAAAGATGGATGTTTAAACCACAAGGAACAATTTTCTTAAGATTTGATTTCGTAACATTCATTAACTATGATATGCTACGTTTATGTTGAAGGAAAGAGGTGGGGAATGGAAGAAAGTTAGGAAAATGATTGAGGCTAGGAGTATTCATGATAAAGAAAAAAACAACACAAATTAACGGTAAAGCAAAACATATTTAATGTTGAACTTTATCCTTCTTTTGTTGAATAAGGTTGTGAAGTGTCTAAAGGTAAAATATTGTCCATGGACATGACAGAAGGAAATGAAGTAGATAGAAGAAATATGAAGAGGTTGACTAAAAAATTCTTAGCCAATTTTACTAGTAAGCATTTAAGAGTATGCAGGTCTACCATTTTGAAATTATTATTATGGTTGCGATGAAAATACACTCTCTTGTCAAATTGGCCAGGCTTCGACAAATGATGGTGCTTCCTTCAATATTACATTGTTTTAGGATTATTAGATAAGCTATGTAATAGGTTGAACAAGAAAGAATTTATATCTAATTTTACACAAATGTAATATTTCTTAAATAAGTATAAATTATATTTATAATACTTTGGTGCATCTAATGCTCCATCTCTTAAAAAGAGTTTTAAATGAGTTAGATCTTACAAGTTTAATATATATGAGTTGGATTTGATTGAGCTAAGTTGAGTTTGAATGAGTTGGATTGAGTTTCCCTAAATGTATTACTTAATTAAATCAAAAGTTAATTTATGTTTAATAGGATTTAAACATTTTCTTATGAGATTCAATCTAATCCAACCTACCTTTAATAAATAATAAAAGGAGATAAAGTTGGCTAAATTGGATAACCATTTTGAATTATCTTAAAGCCTTTTTATTAAATTGTTTAGAATCTTTTTTAAAAGTAGACTACATTATTTAATATTTGAATTATTTCAAAAGTACACTAAGCGGGAATAAAAATTAGCAAGCTTGATAACCTAGCAAAATATAAATTATCTATCTTACTGTACCGCCCTGGTAGTCGGAAGTGATGACGTGGCATCAAGCTACAGTATAGGCGTGTTGACAAGACGCCAGATTGGCAGAAGGGAAGGAAGTCGGGGGGCTCGTGTAGTCGCCAGTTATGTAGTTGGCGTGCTCCGATCTCCAGCATACCAGAACCGGCGATCACTAGGGTTAAAGATGAAGTCGCCAGATGTAAACTTAGGCGACCAAGTGATTAGAGATCGCCGGAACAAGCACATCGCCGGAGATGAAGGTGGTGCAGATTGTGAAGGCGGCCGGCGAGACCACAGGGAAGGTGTACGAAGGCACCCTAACTCGCCAATTCCAGTAGAGATCGCGCTCCAAGTTAGCTATGCACTGGGCAGTACCATGCATAAGTAACTTAGCCAAAGGAGAGTCAGAAGCAGCGCCCAAGTCAAGGAGGCTCCATATGATGGCACGTGTACAGCTGGATGCGAGCCACGTGTCCAGGTCTGTAACTGCCAGGAGAGAGAAAGTGACCAGGTATTTAAGGGTTTCTCAACGAACTTTCGAGGTACGCACGTTCAGATTATACTCTTTACGCTTGCGAGTTCTTGAGCATACTGTGAGAGAGAACATTGCACGGTTCCTTGAGAGTTCTTGAGTGTTAGCTCTTGAAGTATTTGGTGGTTCAGTCACTGACTTGGGCGTTGGAGTGCGATCGGCCGCAGCGGCGCCGGGAAGGTGTACGAAGGCACCCTAACTCGCCAATTCCAATAGAGATCGCGCTCCAAGTTAGCTATGCACTGGGCAGTACCATGCATAAGTAACTTAGCCAAAGGAGAGTCAGAAGCAGCGCCCAAGTCAAGGAGGCTCCATATGATGGCACGTGTACAGCTGGATGCGAGCCACGTGTCCAGGTCTGTAACTGCCAGGAGAGAGAAAGTGACCAGGTATTTAAGGGTTTCTCAACGAACTTTCGAGGTACGCACGTTCAGATTATACTCTTTACGCTTGCGAGTTCTTGAGCATACTGTGAGAGAGAACATTGCACGGTTCCTTGAGAGTTCTTGAGTGTTAGCTCTTGAAGTATTTGGTGGTTCAGTCACTGACTTGGGCGTTGGAGTGCGATCGGCCGCAGCGGCGCCGCTCTGTTCTTTTGCAGGTTCTTGAGGTGGATCGTGATGAAGGACGGAGGTTGAAGCGGTGCACACGTCGATCCAAGTTTGACGAGGCAAGTTCCAACGTTCTGGTCAACAGGCAGGATCATCAGGCGCCCACCGTGGGGCCGTGTAAAACTTGTTCCCATCCGCAGCGTGAGTTCTTGGAGGTTTTCGTAGTTTTCTGTGTGGTTGTGTGCTGGTGCAACCGTTGTTCGCTGCTCATCTAGTTTTGTTCGGTGTTTCACGTTTTCCACCGTTCGTTTGGGTTTTTGTTCGGTGAAGCGAAGTTTTTCTGCTGTTTACGCGAGTTTTGTTCGGTGAAGTTTGAGTTCTTTGGCTCGTTTCGCTATCCGTGGGGGAAGCGGTGGTTTCTGGTGGAGTTGCAGGTTTCTGTGAAGGTTCGCTGTGTTCTTGAGTTTCTTGCGGAGTTTCGCGCAGTTTTGATCGATTGATCGTTGAGTCGATCGTCGCTGAAGGAAGTGTTGTTCATTACTCTCTGTGATTTGCTGAGTTTTCATGAGAAAAATGAGAAGCAACAGTTCAAGTCCAGTTGCGCCCGTTGCTGCTGAAGGCGCCGCCGCCATGACCATGGCGCATATGGTAGAGATTATGCGCTCGTTGCAGGCAACTGTGGAAGCCTCGCGCATAGAACAGGCGAGAATGCATGAGGACCTGGCCGCCTCTCGGGCCAGGAATGATGAGCTTAGCAAAGTGACGGAGGAGCTGCGTCAAGCTCTTCAGGAGCAGCAAGGGCGTCCTATTGCTGAAGAAGCCGCGCCGTCGACGCCGCCTCGTGTTTTTCCTATGCCTTTCGCTCAGGCGATTACTGACACGCCTATTCCTACGAGTGTGGTACCTGTTAAGGCTGTTTTTACCGGCGTGGAGGATCCTGAGGCTCATCTCACCACGTTCCATACGCAGATGATGCTGTCAGGAGGATCGGACGCCGTATACTGCAAGATGTTCGTGAGCACACTTCAGGGAACGGCGTTGGAGTGGTTTGTGAGCCTGCCTAACGGTCACATTACCAACTTCCAACAGTTTTCAAAGATTTTCGTCGAGCAGTACATCGTGAATAAGGCACCACCCAGGGTGTTTTACGATTTGTTTGATATAAGGCAGTACCAATGAGAGTCCCTCAGGGACTACTTGAATCGTTTTGGAGCGCAGATGGTCAGATCGCCGGCCAAGGATGAGGAAATGCTGGTCTACGCATTTAAGAAGGGCGTGCTGCCGGGACCATTCTGCGAGGCATTGATCAGGGTCCACCCCGCCACGTTTGCTGAGGTTAGGCGACTTGCGGTGGCCCACATCGCCGACGAGAGTGAAGTCGCCGAGAAGAAAGGAAGTGTGGCTCCCACTAGGCCACGCGCCCAAACCAGGATCCAGCCACAGAGGGTGCTAGAGACAGCGGCGGCCAGAAGGGATCAGAGGACTCGCCATCCTTATGATCCAAGGAAGAACAAGGGCAGGGGCCAAGGACGCCAACAGCAACCAGCACGCCGGAAATACAATCGCCCGCCTAAGCACAAGTTTGTTATGGGATTGGCGGACCTGATCGCCATTCCCAACATATCAGCCAGGTTGAAAGCGCCCGAGAAGGTAGGCGACAAGGTGCTGGGACCAAAGCCAGACGCCTGGTGCGAGTTTCACCAGGGCTTTGGCCACACCTTGGACTCGTGTTTGGCTTTAGGATACCAGCTCGACGATCTGGTTAAGAGCGGGTTCCTAAATGACTATTTGCTGGATAGAAGGACGGGGGGCGCGTCGAGCTCCCAACCAGCAGGTGGAGAAGTTCAGCAGCACGAGATGCCTACGCACGGGGAAATCCACACCATTGCAGGGGGTTTCTCAGGGGGTGGATGCACCGCATCACAGAGGAAGAGGTACGCGAGGTCTGTGATGACGGTGGATATGTTTGAAGACCACTCGCCGGAAGTGGATATTACATTCACCAAGCAAGATCTTCGGGATGTTGTGCCTCATGACAACGATCCCATAGTGATTTCGTTGATCACAGCAGGAAGAAAGGTCCACAGAGTGCTGGTGGACCAAGGAAGCTCGGCAGACGTGATGTTTTGGCCGACTTTCACGCAGTTGGAGCTACCCCTTGACCAGCTGAGGCCCTATGGAGGGTGTTTGTATGGTTTCGCTGGTGACCAGGTGGAGGTCAGGGGGTACATAGAATTGAGGACTACGTTTACAGATGTGGCGGGTTCAAGAACGGAAGAAAATCAAATACCTTGTTGTAAACGCTCCTTCAGCATACAACATCCTGTTGGGAAGACCCACGCTCAACAGGATAGGTGCTATACCGTCGACCCGGCACATGAAGGTGAAGTTGCCGTCTATGGAGGGGGTGGTGATCACCATTAAATCCGATCAGAAAGAAGCGAAAAAGTGCATTGAGAATAGCCTGAAAAACAAGAGATTGGTAAGTTACGTAACAACCACCCCGCCTCCTGGTGCGAATCCCAGATCGACGGTAACAGAAGAGGTCGCCGGAAGAGACGTGGAGATGGTGGATGCTGAGCTGGGGGGTGGGAACGCTGGTCTGGAGGAAGAAGAGGCAAGGAATCGCCCTGAGGAAGCGAGAGAACTGGGAATCGCCAGGGCGGTGATCGCCAGAGAAACCAAACCAAAACCCGTCGAGCAGTGGCTCGAGAGAGAAATCGGGGGAAAGATCTTCAAGCTGGGAAGATCCCTGGAGGTTGAGCTCCAGGACCAGATCGCCAAGGTGATAGAACGGCATCTGGATGCATTTGCATGGTCCGCTTCGGACATGCCCGGGATCGATCCCGACTTCTTGTGCCATCATCTGGCGATGGACAACTTGGTGAGACCAGTGCGACAAAGAAGAAGAAAGTTCAACGAGGAGAGGAGGCAGGCGATTAGGGACGAAACACAGAAACTCCTCGCTGCAGGCCACATCAGGGAAGTTCAGTACCCTGAATGGTTGGCGAATGTCGTGCTGGTGAAGAAGAGTAATGGGAAATAGCGCATGTGCGTCGATTTCACCGATCTGAATAAAGCTTGCCCAAAGGATTCATATCCTCTACCAAGCATAGACGCCCTGGTGGATAACGCTGCAGGGTGTAAGTTGTTGAGCTTCCTGGATGCCTTCTCGGGGTATAATCAGATCAAGATGCATCCCATGGATGAAGAGAAGACTGCCTTCATGACCGAGAGATCGTGCTACTGCTACAAGGTGATGCCGTTTGGGCTGAAGAACGCAGGGGCCACGTACCAGAGGTTGATGGATCGAGTACTTGCACCGATGCTGGGAAGGAATGTACAAGCGTACGTCGATGACATGGTCGTGACCTCGCCAGAAAAAAGCAAGCACGTTGCAGACTTGGAGGAATTGTTCACGACGATCGCCAAGTTCAAGTTGAAGCTGAATCCAGAGAAATGCATCTTTGGCGTGGAGGCTGGAAAATTCCTGGGATTTCTCTTGACCGAAAGAGGAATAGAAGCCAACCCGGATAAGTGTGCCGCCATCTTGGCGATGAGGAGCCCAGCTACGGTGAAGGAAGTTCAACAGCTAACAGGTCGAATGGCAGCCCTGTCTCGCTTCGTGTCAGCTAGCGGAGAGAAGGGCCATCCCTATTTTCAGTGCTTAAGGCGCAATAACAAGTTTGCTTGGACGAAGGAGTGCGAGGAAGCCTTCATCAAGCTGAAAGAGTATCTGGCGAGCCCGCCGGTTTTGTGTAAACCACTGGTGGGAACCCCTCTCAGGTTGTATTTTGCTGTAACTGAGAGGGCGGTGAGTGCGGTGCTCGCCCAGGATCAAGATCAGGTTCAAAAGCCTATTTATTTTGTTAGTAAGGTGCTGCAGGGCCCAGAAACAAGATATCAGACCCTGGAAAAGGCTGCGCTGGCTGTGGTGTTTTCGGCGAGGAGGTTGCGTCACTACTTCCACAGCTTCACGATACTGGTGATGACTGACCTGCCCATCCAGAAGGTCTTGAAGAAGCCTGACGTTGCGGGAAGGATGGTGAAGTGGGCGGTAGAGTTGTCAGAGTTTGATATCAAGTATGAGCCCCGAGGCCCGATCAAGGGGCAAATCTTCGCAGATTTCGTGGTCGAGCTCTCGTCTGAGGCGACACGAGTTGAAGGGGACGACTTCCGCTGGGTGCTTTCAGTGGATGGATCGTCCAACCAGCAGGGTAGCGGTGTTGGAGTCATTTTGGAAGGACCCAACGACGTGCTGATTGAACAATCTTTGAGGTTTGCCTTCAAAGCCAGTAACAATCAAGCAGAATATGAGGCGCTGATCGCCGGGATTTTGCTGGCCAAAGAGATGGGAGCCAGGGTGTTGATGGCTAAGAGTGACTCGCTGCTAGTCACGGGGCAAGTAACAGGCGAGTTCCAGGCTAAAGATCCACAAATGGCGGCTTACCTGGAGTATGTGCAGGAGTTGAAGAGTTCCTTTGCCTCCTTTGAAGTGGTGCATGTGCCCAGAGAGCAGAATGCCCGAGCTGACTTGCTAGCTAAGCTCGCCAGTTTAGGCAAGGGGGGTAGGCAGAGGACGGTGATTCAAGAAACTCTGAAGACGCCGAGAGCATTTGTGGCAGATCACCTGGTTCTTCAGATAAGCAAGTCGACGGAGAAAGCGGCGAGGAGTCACAAATCTTTGACCCAAGAGACCCTTAGATCGTCGAGAATTAGAGCATGTCGAGGAGAGAGGGTGAACATGACGCAGGTCTGCGCTACCCATGAGCCAGACACCTGGATCACACAGTACAAGCGGTACCTGACAGATGGCCTTCTCCCGCTGGATCCGACAGAGGCTAGGAGGATAAAGAAAAATTCTAGCAAGTACACGATGATTGATGGCGAGTTGTACAGGTTTGGGTTCACTCACCCACTCCTGGAATGTGTGTATGGCGAGAAATGCGCGAGGATTATGGCAGAGCTCCATGAAGGTATATGCGGAAGCCACGTCGGGGGTCGAGCTCTGGCCGCAAGGACTCTCCGTGCAGGTTACTACTGGCCAACGATGAGAGAAGACTGCAAGAAGTATGCACAATGTTGCAAACAATGCCAACAACACGCCGATTGGCACAAGGCGCCTCCCGAAGAGTTGAAGTCGATTTACAGCCCTTGGCCGTTTCATACTTGGGGAATCGACATGCTGGGACCATTCCCGCTGGCGATCAGGCAGATGAAGTACTTGGTGGTGGCGATTGAGTATTTCACTAAGTGGATCGAAGCAGAACCAGTGGCCCAGATCACCGCACACAAGATCGAAGGTTTCGTGTGGAAGAACATTGTGTGCCGGTTTGGTGTGCCCAAGCGCCTGGTGTCGGACAGTGGGACTCAGTTTGCAAGCCACCTGTTGAAGAAGTTGTGCGAAGGGGTGGGAATTCAACAAGTGTTTGCATCCTTCGAGCACCCTCAGACAAATGGCCAAGTAGAGTCAGCCAATCGGGTGTTGCTGAGAGGTTTGAAGAGAAGGCTAGAGAAAGCCAAAGGAAGCTGGGCTGAGGAGGTACCCCGTATAGTCTGGGCGTACCACACCACCGAGCAGTCAGGAACCCATGAGACCCCGTTCAACTTGGTCTATGGGTGTGACGCAATGATTCCAGTAGAGATCCAGGAGAGCTCGCCGAGATTCCAGAACTTCGTAGAGGAAGACTCGAACGAGGAAAGAAGGTTGAACCTAGATCTACTGGATGAGGTCAGGGAAGAGGCGAGATTGAAAGCTGAGGCGGTGAAGAGAAGGATTGAACGAAGATATAACTCGAAGGTGATGCCGAGACAGTTTAGAGAAGGCGACCTGGTGATGAGGACAGCCCACCAGTACGAGATGGAGAGTAAACTGTCGCCCAAGTGGACGGTGCCGTTCAGAATAACCGAGGCGCTCGGGAACGGCGCCTACCGTTTAGAGACATTGGAAGGAGGGGCGATTCCTCGCACTTGGAACGCCACGCACCTGAAGTTGTATTACAGTTAAGAAGCTTTGTAAGTAAAGACAAACACAAAGTTATATTACAATGTCTCTGTTAAAACAGTTTGAAGGGGGCACTCTTTTTTCCCTAAGGAAGGTTTTTAATGAGGCCACCCAATAAAAGAAGAGTTTTCGAAGTTCAAAGTTGTTTTAGATTGCGTGCTTGTTGTTTTCAGAAAGTTTTGAAGAAAGACCTTGTCACGTATATGTGATTTAAGGCAAGTAAAGATATGTTGCATGCTTTCTAAAAAGTTTTAAGTCCTCATCGTCTTTCGGCGATCGGAGGCATCAGTTAAAGTTTTAAGTCCTCATCGTTTTTCGGCGATCGGAGGCATCAGTTAAAGTTTTAAGTCCTCATCGTCTTTCGGCGATCGGAGGCACAAGTTAAAAGACCTCAATGCCCTCGCGCGTCCTGAGGCGAGATAAAGACCTCCTCGCCGTCGAGCGAGTGCAGGCGAGGAAGAGCGAAAAGTCCTCAGTGTTTCTGGGGGCGAGAAGATGTAACCCCTGGGGCAATGTAGAGGCACCAGTGAAAAGTCCTCAGTGTTTCTGGGGGAGAGGAGATGTAACCCCTGGGGCAATGTAGAGGCACGAGTTAAAAGACCTTCTCGCCTATGAGCGAGTTCAGGCGAGTTAAAAGACCTTCTCGCCTATGAGCGAGTTCAGGCGAGTTAAAGACCTTCTCGCCGATGAGCGAGTTCAGGCAAGATAAAATCCTTCTCGTCTCGAACGAGTTCAGGTATGGTGCAAAGGGTGGAAGAAGTTTGGAGGGTGGCTAAGGTAGGTTCGAAGAGAACGCCTAGTCACCCGGTCTGTTGTTCTGAAGTTCAGGAAGGTAGAGAAGGATCCGAAAGGCGCCTCTACCCCCAGATGAAGGAACAATGGCCAAGTTGTGAAGCCAGAAAAAAGCTGATATCGCCAAGAGTCTTTGGCAACCAGGAAAAGTTCAAACAGTGGCGAGAAAGTTAAAAACCCGTTTTGATGAAGCAGATCGGGTGAAGCGATGTTTTAAGCCAGTAGTTGAGTTAAAGTTCGTTGCTTGAAGAGTGATTTTGCGCTAAGGTTCATTGCCTTGAGATTACAAGTTGTTAAAGTGATTGTTATTTGAAGTCGAAGCGGTTCGAAGCAGTTAAGCATATAATCGCGCTTACGAAATCGCTAAGTTAATTTCTTGAAGCAAATTGTGCAAGGAAAGTTAAAGCAGCTAAAGAAGTTATAAGAAGAAATACAAAGACTTTGTCATTAAAGTAAAAGTCAGTTCAAGGCACATGTACGGGAAAATATGAAGTTTATTACAATTATATACAAAGAGAAAGCATAGAGGTAGTGGATGGAGGGAATTGATCAGTCTTCAGCGGGAACCACCTTCCCATCCACCACCTCGTTGTTAAGGGACACCATGCTAAGGTCCAGATCGGGGAACAAGCAGGCGAACTGTTCCCGTGCAGCCTCGAATCCAGCAGCCAGAATTTGGGCAGAACTCAGATTAAGGTCTTCGATCTGTGTCTTGAGTTCTTCAGTTTGTTCCTTCAGCCCCTTGTTCTGCTGCTCCAGCTCTTCAGCTTGCTTCTTGAGTTTTTCGATGGTTTCCTGAGCTTGGAGAAGGTCTTCAGCAACCTTCTTTGATTCTGCTTGTTGAGGTATTTGAAGGAGGACCCCCTCCAGCTGATACATACGGCGTGGAGGCGCTCGGGGGGTCCTCCATGAAGTTTGGCTCGGGGGCCTCAACCACAGGTGGCGCAGACGCCAATGGAATTGCTTGGACTGGTGAGGCAGGAGCTGGTGGAAGTGGCAATGTTGGAGGCGGGGCAGGTGTAGATGGTGGCGTTGATGTCGGAAGGGGGGGTGGAGCGGATGGTGAAGAAGGTGCCACCCTCTTCCTCTTCGTGACGAGGCCATCTTCAGTTGCCTCGTCGTCTTCCTCTTCGTGACGAGGCCATCTTCAGTTGCCTCGTCGTCTTCCTCTTCCTCCTCGTGGACTACTTGGGGGGCTTTCCTCTTGGGTTTCCTGAGGACAAGCTTCTTGCGTTGGTTGGCGGGTTGGGCCTCAGAGGAAGTTGGGCCCCTGGGTGGCGATCTGCCTTGAGCAGCGGCGATCTCCACCACAGAGTTTGGCACGGTTTGGGAACCCGATGCCAACCCGTGGGTTCGGGCGAGCGCCCTCAGTTCAGCGAGCTTGCCCCGGCCCAACATATTATCTGCACAGAGCAAAAATGCATGGGTTAGCTCAGAAAGAAAATAAATGCATAAGGCAGTATGCAGCAAAGCAGATAAATAGTGCAGAAAAATAAAACCAAAGTCTTGCGCACAGCGCACAAGACGCCCAGAAATAGTTAACAGAGGTAATGTTAGAGCAAAAACTTAGACGTTCTAACCTATGCGAATTTCGAGTTGGTCCTCGAAGAACTCGAAGCAGATGAGTGTGGTGGTGAGGAATGTGATGTTGGCGTCTGCCACACTCTTCCAGAAGAAGCAGAGGTCTCTGTCCAAGGCGCCCATGCTATCAGGACTCCTTGGCCTCCTGAAGCTGCTTTTGGACTCTTTGTTCCCCTTGTTTACCCAATACAAGGGGAAACCGTCGAGCAAGGAAGCGTCCTTGTCGTTGGGACGCACCTGGACAAACTTGCCCTTCCAGTCTTTGTAGGATTGCTGGAAGATAGAGAGGATCGACCTCCCAGCAATCCCGTTCAAGCTTACCCACAGGCGGTCTCCTGGGTGCTTGGCTTCAAAAAGAAATAAGAAGACATCCACTGATGCTGGCAACCCCAGATGGTCGCACATGACCTGGAACGCCCGCACGAACGCCCAGCTGTTGGGATGGAGCTGGGCGGCGGCGATGTTGAGCTCGGTAAGAAGCTCCCTCTCAAAGCGAGTGAAGGGAAACCTGAGTTTCACCTTCTTGAACAAGGTTGTGTAAACGAAGCAGAAGGGTCCACCGTTGTTCGCCTTGTCGTCGGTGCAAACCGGCAGGTCGGGGGGGCAAGGTAGCACCGTCATCTTTTCGTCGTGCTCCTTATGGAATGATTGGTGAGGCTCATCCCCCTTCGTCAATCGCAGAACTACCCCAGCAGAGTTTACAGAAGATGTCTCCCTCAACAAAGTCGAGGTGGCCCCTGGGTACAGTTTTTTGAAGTCTGGGGAGGGAACAGAGGCTCCTCCGGCGACAGGGGGAGTGGCCTGGGCCAGGTTGGGGCGGGAAAGTGCAGGCCTCTCAGCCTGAGAAGACGAAGCACCGCGTGCTCGCGGTGGGTCGTGTGCTTGTGAGGAGGGGTTTCGTGATGAAGGAGGAGGATTTGGGGTGATCTTTGAGCGAGTCATTGCGGAAGCTGCAGAGGAAAAAGAAAAGGAAAAATGATCAGGGTTCGCAGAGGCTGACTCGATCAGGAACGAAGGGTGAAAAAACCAACGAACGAAGGTTCGTTGTAACGAAGACGAAGCCCTAAGTTACGAAGAAGGAGAAATAGCAAAAACAACCCACAACGTATGCACCAGACAGTTAAAGGATGATGCGAATCGGTTAAAATGCAGGAAAAACCAGCAGAAGAAGGAAAGGAAGTACCTTTTTATGATCGGAAGAGTGATGAAGAATGTTGGTGATTCGGGAGGTTGAAGAGCGTTGAGAGCTTTTTTGCATAAGAGAGTTGGAGCGTCTGAGAATACGAAGAAAGTGATGGAACAGTGAAGCGAAATGAGTTTAAGGGTTTTTCGAAATGGGTTTGGGAAGCGCAAACGTTAACTGAAGGTAACCGTTGATGAAGCCACGTGTCGAACGATGGGAAGAGTGTTTGGTGGAGCGTCAGAGAAGCAGAAAGTACAACCGCTTGGAATTCTGCGTCAGTGCCACGTAGATCGGTGTTGACGTGACTCTTTTAGTCTTTTCGCTGGACAAGTCTTCGCTTAAGACTGGGGAGCTTGTGTACCGCCCTGGTAGTCGGAAGTGATGACGTGACACCAAGCTACAGTATAGGCGTGTTGACGAGACGCCAGGTTGGCAGAAGGGAAGGAAGTCGGGGGGCTCGTGTAGTCGCCAGTTATGTAGTTGGCGTGCTCCGATCTCCAGCATACCAGAACCGGCGATCACTAGGGTTAAAGATGAAGTCGCCAGATGTAAACTTAGGCGACCAAGTGATCAGAGATCACCGGAACAAGCACATCGCCGGAGATGAAGGTGGTGCAGATTGTGAAGGCGGCCGGCGAGACCACAGGGAAGGTGTACGAAGGCACCCTAACTCGCCAATTCCAGTAGAGATCGCGCTCCAAGTTAGTTATGCACTGGGCAGTACCATGCATAAGTAACTTAGCCAAAGGAGAGTCAGAAGCAGCGCCCAAGTCAAGGAGGCTCCAGATGATGGCACGTGTACAGCTGGATGCGAGCCACGTGTCCAGGTCTGTAACTGCCAGGAGAGAGAAAGTGACCAGGTATTTAAGGGTTTCTCAACGAACTTTCGAGGTACGCACGTTCAGATTGTATTCTTTACGCTTGCGAGTTCTTGAGCATACTGTGAGAGAGAACATTGCACGGTTCCTTGAGAGTTCTAGAGTTTTGCTCTTGAAGTATTTGGTGGTTCAGTCACTGACTTGGGCGTTGGAGTGCGATCGGCCGCAGCGGCGCCGCTCTGTTCTTTTGCAGGTTCTTGAGGTGGATCGTGACGAAGGACGGAGGTTGAAGCGGTGCACACGTCGATCCAAGTTTGACGAGGCAAGTTCCAACGTTCTGGTCAACAGGCAGGATCACTTATATTTATAAAAGGATAAAATATAACACATTTAAATAAATACGTGTTAGTTAACTCTTGAAACATTTAACTGTTATTATAAATTAATAGAAACACTTTTAAAAGTGGATACTGATTAATTCAGTAGACGTTTGTTTTACTAGTGAAATTTAAGTTCAATTAGATTGACGCATGTTCAATCTAGGTTAGCTCTGTGTGAGAATTGAAAGGTGAATTTTTTAGATAACCTGCGAGGAATTAATTGATGGAGGAACTTAAGAGTCAACATGCATTCTTTACTGTTTTTAAGCTCTTTTATATTCTCTTGCTAAACAAACATAAATCTTTTTTTTTACTTTTACTGTTATTACTAATCCAATTGTGTTAGCATCATAAGACCAATCTCTTTGGATAATCTGGTTGTGTAATAACATTGATTTGAATGTTAACCAAACACATCGAATTTAATCTAACAAGTTTTTATTTTTTTATCTTCTACTAACAAAGTTTCTATTTTTCTTATTTTTCACTAACAAAGTTTCTATCTTTTTTACCTAACAATTTTCTACTTTTCTTTTGTTTCTAATCTGTAATTTTTTTATATATTTCATTTGCATAATTTTCTACATATCTAATTTTTTTCTATAGTGATAAAAAAGGAAAAATTTAAAATTTTTAAAAAATATAATATTCATCATATTTAACATTATTTTAATTTATTTCCTTATATCTTCTATCTTAATTTTATTAACTTTAGAGGAGATGTTAAGGAAAATGAATGAGAGAATAAAAAAAAATCGTCAAGAATGGGAGGCTAACAATATTGTTTGGAAGACTAACAATATTGCAATTCATAAAGAGATTGATCAAATAACTTATCACATTAATGAGATTGTTGAAGTTGAGACTACTGTGGTTGAGACTAAGACCGTTGAAGTTGTGACTACTAAGGTTAACACTATTGAGGTTGAGATTGTTGAGGTTGAGACTGCTTAAACTAATACTACTGAAGTTGAGACTTCAACACTTATGCAAACAAATAATTTTATAAGCTTAGCAGGACTCTCATAATCAAACTATTAAGCACATGAAATCAGAAGATCAAAAGGAATTTATTATGGATGTAAAGCGGTCAATAGTCTTGGCTTCAACGGTCTCAGCTTTAAAAATCTCATTCATGCGATAAGTTATTTGATGATCAATCACTTTTTGAATTGCAATATTGTTAGCCTCTGATGCAATATTGTTAGTCTTTCTTTTTTTATAAAATTTTATGCTTTTCTCATTCATTTGTCTCAACATATCCTCTAAAAAAGGTTCTTTAAAAGTAGGAGGAGTAATGTCAGGCTGCAAAAATTGTTGAAAGAGTTGATGACTTTGCTCATATTCATCATAATAGTATTGTTGATTATATGGTTGTTATCAAGGTTGCTCATAAGATTGCTTACAATATGTATTATAATGCTACGACTGTTGAAAGTAGGGCACACATTGTTGCAAAAACTACTTATAAAATTGTGAAGGTTGTTGCAAATATGGCACATAATGCATCTCATAATTATAAATTTGTTCAACAAATTTTCGTTCCATTTTAGAATTGAAAACAGGAGAGATAAGAAATGGAAACCAGCACCTATTAGACGCTTGAGAGCAAACTTTTTTTTTAATTGAAAAGCAAACCAAGTGAACTTCCAAGAAAGAGAGGTGAGTCACAAGTGAACAAGCGTAGAATCCAAGTCTTTCCTAGCCAGAGTCTTCACTCGATTGCTTTCAATTTATAAATCAAAGGCCAGTTGCAACATCCTACAAATCCTATAAAAACTAATACAAATACTACACTTAATGCTCAAATAAACTAGACAAAGAAAAAAAAATTATGTAGGAAAAAATATAAAAATTAAAAACAACAATAGAACAAAATAGAAACAGAAAAATAAAAAATAAAAACAAAAACAAAAAAAAATCAGAAACAAAAATAAAAAAAATGACAGAAATAATAATTGAAACCAAAAAAGATAGAAATAAAAGAAATAAAAGATAAGACAAATCAAAATAAAATTAAGATATAAGGAAATAAACTAAAATAAGATTAAATATGATTAATATTGGATTTTTTTTAATTTTTATTTTTATCACTATAATAAAAAACTAATAAAAATAATTAGATATGCAGAATATTATGCAAATGAAATATTATAAAAAAAATAGAAACTTGTTAGATTAAATAACAGATAAAAAAGATATTGAATACTATCTTCAATATAATTCCCCAACAACAATGTAAATTTGGTATGTATATTGTTTGGCATTCAAATTCACATTTTTATGCGGCTAGACTATCGAAAGTGATGGAAGAGGGCCAAGCACAACTTCACAAGAAAGACAAAAGCCAAGACATGAGCATCCAAAGCCAAACCAAGAGCGTCTAGGGCTAAGGGAGGAGCGTCTAGGCCAAAGGGGAGGAGCGTCTAGCTCAAGGTGGAGAGCGTCTAGGCCAATGAAAGGAGCGTCTAGGACCAAATTGCTAAGCCCATGGCCAAGCGAATCCATGCAGATTTGTTTATGCTACATGAAGGCCCATTAGGGGTAGCTTAGTATTAGTTGTGGTGTAAATAGCATAAACTTGATTCCATGAGACTTGACCTAGATTTTCTAAAGATTTGGTCACTTTCTAGAAGGATTCTCCACATGGCCATGTGCTCCATGTGATGTAAATTTGCATTTCATTTTGATTAGCATTAGGGTTGCATTATGGTCCTCTTTAGCCTATAAAAAGAGGAGCCTACACCTTGTATTCAAGTTTATTGTGAGTAAAGTTATGCTGCCATTTTGTGCCAAGCTTTGCTTCTCCCTAGAACTCTAGGCTCTAAACTTCACATCCTTCACCTTTCCTTGGGCTGGCCGAACCTCCCAATGATCATACACATCATGCACCTTCAAGATCAACACCACTCTTAGGAGGATCTTGCACACACACCTTCATAGCTTCCGCACCATTTTCTTACATGATTCAATAAGACCTTCATGAAAATGCCATCAGAAAGAGATTGATATGATGTTCATTAAGATCATCTAACAACGAGGAAATGTAGTATAGAAGGTCTATTGACTCTAAGTCGTCTCCCAACAAACTCAATAATGATTCCGGTGAAAACTATAAAAAGTAAAAAATGGACTTTATGTTTGTTTAACAGGAGACTATAAAAGAGATTAAGTTCCTCCACCAATCCATTCCGAACAGGTTATCTAAAAATTATCATCATTCAATTCTCATCACACTTAAATCAAATTGAACATGTGTAAAGCATGTGTCTATTAATTTATTGAGTACCCACTTTGTTCCATGTGTATACTTCATATGAAACATACTTGTGCCCATATATCTATATTATTAATTTATATAATTCATAATTATATAATATATAAATTTGTACTGTATTTTATATTTTATATTTTAAAGATCATGTTTGTATCCGTGTCAATGTTATACTTACTAAAATCGGTTAGGTAAAAGCAGTGAGAGGGTACATCAGAACCGTCGTGAGGTCGTCTGCGACACTGTTATGGATTGGCGACATCGTTGTGGGTGGGGAGTCCTTACATAGGGAATTTGGGGATTTAGGGTTTTTGTGGTTCAAGGTTTTGCTTTGATTTCCCGAACGAATTATAAATTGAAGGATTTGTTTTACATGAAATTGGAAAGCGAAATCGGTTAAAGAGATTATTCAAAAATCGCGAGCTAGGTAGCACAATTATTGGAAGTCGGTGTCGTTATCCCGTGAGTGAACTGATTGTAATTTCTTGTTTTAGGGTATGCGATTTTGTATATATATTGTATAGTTGGAAATGCGTTTTTGTCTTCTTTTCTGTGTGCTCTGCGAATATTAAACTATGTATGTAGAACCACCATTTAGCTAAACTTCAGTTACGTAGCACTCAGTGTCTTCATATCAATCTCTTGTTGGTTGTACATCTACATTGTATTTGTCATTTTGCTGCATGTAGAGAGAAGTTTTGGCTCACAATTTTGAGTCCATGTTTGAAACCAGAGTGATGAGAATCAACTAAAGGTGGCTTTTTATAATGAAGAACAAGATTATTCGCCTTCACATTTAAAGTTTTTCTTGTTAATCTTCGCAAAAGATAAAGCCCAAGCCCAAGCCCAAGAAGGCCAAAGCCCACAAAAGCCCAAAGACCATCCCATGAAGGGCAAGGCCAAGTTTTAAATAAATATTGTTTAGAAAGGTGCTTAGAGGGAAACATTAGTAACCTCTATTGTTAAAACATCTTTTAGTCTTTAGTTAGGAGTCTTAGGGGGTGTGTGTTAGTAGATAGGTGTAGGAGTAAATAAGGAGGTGCCAAAGTGAGAGAAGGGATCACACCTTCCTCATGTCTTGGTTTAGGCGCCACTTGCATTTGAATTTAGGGGGGAAATTTGAATTATTTTAGCTTGCATTTTCAGCACCTTAGGCTATAAATAGAGGTGCTCTCTTTGTAAAATTCAGATTGGAATTAATCTAAGAAAACTCTACTCAAATTTTGAGTGAACTTTGGAGAGCTTTTGGAGCCTTCTTCTCTAGTCTTATCTTGATGGATCAATGGAGTCCTCAAGTGGCGGCATCACTCTCATCTAGGAGCATTCCACACTTCTAGTGGCGAGATCATCCATCATCCTTCCATCTTCATGAGCAATTCTCTTCTCCTTCCTTCCTTCTTTGTTAATTCCATGTCTTAGCTTGTTCTTTGTTGTTTTTGGTTCGGCATTTTCAGATTTAGTTTGTGTAGCTTCGGTTCTTTTATGTTCTTTGCTGTCCTTCATCTTATTCTCTTCTTTTTCCAGCTTTTGTTCGGTTCAATTTACTTTCCAGCTTTCAAATTCAGTTTGCTTAGCTTTTGTGCCTTTTTGTTCGGTTCAATTTGACTATAATTGGAGCATCCTAATGAGTTTGGGATTTGGTACTAGTTTTTGGTGAGTTCTTGTCTTAGAACAATGATTCAACTCTAAGAAAAGTGCCTCTATATTGTCCAACTCAAGGTGATTCCTAAGAAGGTCAAGAACCTTTCTCTATATGGCTAGTGGAATCACATCACAGAGTGTAGGAAGCAAAAACTTTTGGGTAACTTCTTCCTGCACCTTTACAAATTTCTTCTTGCACCCCTCACTTTCAGAAAAGACTGTTTGGCCCCCTTTAACAAATTCCTTTCGGATTGTTCTTTCCGAAATATTTCCAGAACATGTTTTATGAATTCCAGATTTATAAATCAGAAATAAAAAAAATGTGTTTCAGAAAAGATGTTTCAGAATAATTTTTTGTCTTCTGAATTTTCTGCTTACAAAACTACTATTCTAGAAACACCTAAAACTGTAAAGGGTAATTTTGGTATTTCTGAAGAATGTAGGGTGCAGAAGAATGAGAATTGGCCTAATTTTCTGCGCCTAATAATTTTGTGAGTTTCTAGAATATGCATTTGCCAATATATCACAATATTTGGTTGTATTAATTATTTAGTTAGTTATATTACTTTCTATGTAAGCATTGGTTAACAAGTGCATGAGATGAAACACACGGTTTCAAACCAAAGTACTGCAATTTGAAGGTTCGCGTAAAACTAAAAAAGAGGGCAAAAATGAGGTCCTTCAAATTTTTAGGTGGTTCTGCTTTCACACCCCTCTCATTAGTATGTTCACCCCAACATTTCTAGTATTTGCACCATGCTTTTAATAATTGCACCGCTTTTACCAAAATAAACTGATCCATTCTGCTGGCCCAGTAATTTCACTATTCACCACCACTTTTAAGGTCCGCACGTCCCTTACCAAGTCTAGGCCCATTCAACTAATTATTTAACTAATTCATAATTAAACAAGCTATGTCTATTTTATGCACTGATTCAAATTATTATTTATTGTAATATTTCATATATCTACATGGAAGACTTCTGTTTGATTCTGACTTTTTTAACTGCATTTATCAATATCTACAATAGATTAGACTAGATGATATTATAAAACATTATAGACATTTTTTTTGCAATTTTACCTTACACTTTTTGATTTTATGTTTTAATTTTTTTAACTTCATATTTGTAATACTTTTTTTATAATTTCATATGATATTTATCCTGATTGGTTGTGCAATACATGTTATATGAGGGACATTTACAAAGGATGTGCAATTTTTCTTATTTTTACAAAAAAATGGGTAAATTTTTTAAAAAAATACAGAGTAAGTCGTGTGCGAGGAAGTGATACAATCCAAGCCAACAAGGAGATGACCAAGGACTCTAATTACCATTCACACTATGAGAAGTCATCTCAACTTTCAAGTGAAGACCTCACCAAAGATCTAGCAGAACTCACCAGAAAGAGAAATGGGAAAAGATCAGAACATCAAATGTTCTTCCTTATAGTATTCTTAAGAATAAAACAAGTTGTAAATAAATTAGGCAAAGACCAGAACATCAAATGTTTTTTACCTTTGGAAGTGATCCTTCACACTTACTTAACCACTTGGTTAAGTTCGTGTCCAGTGGAGATCTTCCCTAAGTCTCACCATATTATTGTTAAAATCTCAATCGCAAGTAAAGTGTCACATCTAAAATGGAACCATCTAAAATCAACTCACATCAGGAAGTTTTTAATTTGAAGAAGTTGTGCTTAAAAGCACGACTTCTGTTTCGATGAATATTTTTATTTTAACAAATTAGAAGTCGTACATTGAAGAATATAGATGATGAACTCAAACCTCTTAAAGATGAGTGAGTTACTTATTAAAAAAATCTTAATTCTTTTTTAAAGTTAGAGTAATATGATATTAGGGTGTTAAGATGTAACTTTTAAGTGTGTAAAGTTAGATCAGTTTGGAGCATGGTTTTGAAAAAAGCAGTCATTTGCATTGTATACTATGCTTGAATGTATTATACAAATTGATCCTGCCTGTTGACCAGAACGTTGGAACTTGCCTCGTCAAACTTGGATCGACGTGTGCACCGCTTCAACCTCCGTCCTTCGTCACGATCCACCTCAAGAACCTGCAAAAGAACAGAGCGGCGCCGCTGCGGCCGATCGCACTCCAACGCCCAAGTCAGTGACTGAACCACCAAATACTTCAAGAGCAAAACTCTAGAACTCTCAAGGAACCGTGCAATGTTCTCTCTCACAGTATGCTCAAGAACTCGCAAGCGTAAAGAATACAATCTGAACGTCCGTACCTCAAAAGTTCGTTGAGAAACCCTTAAATACCTGGTCATTTTCTCTCTCCTGGCAGTTACAGACCTGGACACGTGGCTCGCATCCAGCTGTACACGTGCCATCATCTGGAGCCTCCTTGACTTGGGCGCTGCTTCTGACTCTCTTTTGGCTAAGTTACTTATGCATGGTACTGCCCAGTGCATAGCTAACTTGGAGCGCGATCTCTACTGGGATTGGCGAGTTAGGGTGCCTTCGTACACCTTCCCTGTGGTCTCGCCGGCCGCCTTCATAATCTGCACCACCTTCATCTTCGGCGATGTGCTTGCTCTGGCGATCTCTAATCACTTGGTCGCCTGAGTTTACATCTGGCGACTTCATCTTCAACTGGGTGATCGCCGGCTCTGGTATGCTGGAGATCGGAGCACGCCAACTTAATAACTGGCGACTCCACGAGCCCCCCGACCTCCTTCCCTTTTGCCAACCTGAATTCCCTTTCGCACTCTAATTTTGCTCTTAACTTAACATTTTAGAACAAGTGATGAATGTGTTGAGGCACAAAGTTGTTGCTATCAATGAATTGGTTAACAAGAAATCAAACGTGGAACTCCAACTCCATAAACCACACAAGGATGAGATCCTTGTGTTTTAGTATTATCTATATTATGACTGTTAGTAATATTTCTACTAGTGCAGTTACATATATATAATTATTTTGTTATAAGCTTCTCTACATAGTTTTATTTCTATATATATATATATACCTTTTTAAGCCTCTGTAAAATACACAAGATAGAATAATATTAGTTCATTCTTTTTCTCTCTCTCCCTACTCAGATACACTTTTCCTAATCATGTCACGAGCTCATTTGTTTTTTCTAATCATGTCTTCCTTTTCCTTTCTTGCTTCCGCTCAAGAACTCTCATTGTCTTCTTCCTCTCCTTCTCCTAAACTTCATAATTTTCCACTCCACTTACCCTTAAACTCATCGATGAAAATTTCCTGGTTTAGTGTTAACAAGTTCTTGTGTAGATCGAGGGCTTAAATCTTCTCAATTTCTTGGAATGTTCCTTCGCTCCTCACAAATTTCTTTCCTCTGGTAATGAAATCGCTAACCCTAATTTTCTTTTGCATAAACAACAAGATAACCTTCTAGTTGCTTATCTTTTGGCATCTATGTCAAACTCATTGTTGACCAAAATGGTTGGTTTAAAATCTGCTTATCAAATTTGGGACAAGTTAAATGTTTACCTTGCATCCAATACTCGTTCTAGAATTTGTAAACTTAAAACTCAGTTGAAATCTCCCAAGCGGGATTGCTCTATATGTATGTATCTTCTTGACATTAAGAGAGTTGTTGACTCTCTTGCTACTGCTGGCTCAAATGTTTCCATAGAAGATCATCTTGAAGTTGTCTTAGACGGTCTCCCTGAGCAGTATGATGTGTTCATCACCTCAATCATATCATGCCTTGACCCCTACACTGTTGAAGATATTAAAGCGTTGCGCTCAAGAAGAAAGGTTTGACAAACATAGGTCTCTTGAACGTTCTTTCATCCAAGCTAACGTTGTCTCTACTCAGTGGGCTCCTTCATCCTCTTTAAGACCTCTGTCTTCTCCAAGAAAATGAATTGCTATAGTAATGATACTGGGGAATGGATCAGGTATGAATATTCAACATATTGGTTTTGTTTCTCTCTATTCTTCTAGTTTTGATATGTCTTTTCTTTTACATAATCTTCTACATGTTCCTTCCATTAATAAAAATCTTATCAGCGTTTAACAATTTTCACGTGATAACAAAATGGATCTGTCGAACACGAACACCACCATGTTGCTGATACAAGTTTGGCTCTTCTTGCTGTTTCTTCTTTTCCTGTTAAATTTTGGGGGGAGGCATTTCTTTCTGCTATTCAGATTATCTATCTTTGACCAACTCCTGTTTTAGATAATGTTAGTCCTCGTGAAAAACTGATTTCCATTAAACCTGATTATAACTTTCTGCATATCTTTGGGTGTGCATGCTATCCCTTTTTGAGACCTTACAATCAACATAAGTTTGATTTTAAGTCATCTTTGTACTTATTTCTAGGTTATAACAATACACACAAAGGATATGTTTGTTAACTCCTTCTGGAAAGACTATTATCTCAAGATATGTTGTTATCAATGAATATTTATTTGCCTTTTTCATGCATAACAGTCATTTCGTTCTTCAAAACGATAATAATACTATTTCTTCTTCTTATTTACCTATAACGGTTGTTTATGTTCCTAATTCTCCATCTCCAATATATTCAAACAATCCATCACCACCTTTATCTACTGTTGATAATCATAGTCAATCTACTCACTGGTGCAAAAAAGGTCAAATACGATAGTCATTTTAGCCGTAAAATGACGGCTTTATGACCGTTGTTGTTCAGCGCGTAGTCTTTTCTCCACAAGCAAAGAAGATGACTATTTAGCCACCATGTTACTTTCAAACAAAGAAAATGGCCAGGGTAAAAGTTGTTGTTTTATACCTCCCTATAACTTGTATATATAATACATGCATGAGGTGTAAAACAACGGCTATGACCAAAGCCGCTGTTATACACCTTTCCATCTAGATGGGAATTTTTTTAGTTCATTCTGTTTAATGCTAATTCCCATATAAATTGACCTATTCAATTATAACCCAGCCAGACAAATACATAAATTTAGGTAATCAAATTATATATATTGATAAAAATGTATTACAAACATTAATAACATATATCTTTACCTTTATTTCTATCTATCTATCTAATTCTTACACTATTGATTAACTATCCTGGAGTTATAAAAATTAAGGAAATATGTAGCTCAAGCATATCTCACATAATATATGGCGGCTGAAGGCAGTGATTGCTCATCCATAAAGAACTGCATTACAAAATAAGGTTCACATAAATTAATGTTAAGATACATATATGTTAAAGAATTATAAAAATAATTTACCATCATGTTACCTGGTCCCAATCACTTTTAATGCCTAGTGATGTGATTCCAATAGCATAGAAGAGAAAGATTCTTGATCTTATTAGGAATCAACTTGAGTTGGACAATAGTTAGGCACTTTTCTTAGAATTGGATCAATGTTCTAAGTCAAGAACTCACCAAAACTAGCACCAAATCCAAAACTCATATGGAAGTTCCAATTATGATCAAATTGAACCGAATAGAATGGAACAAAAGATAAGCAAACTGAAATTAGAAGTGCTGGAAATTAAACACATCGAACCAAATCAAACAAAGGAAGAAAAGCTTGTTGGAAAATGGAAATGATCGAACCAAAAAAGGCAAGAACAATCATACTAGACATGGAAATGAATAAGACACAAAGCTAGAGAAGAGAACACTTATGGAGATGGAAGAGATGGTGATTGATCACGCCACTTGGAGTATGGCTGCTCCAAGATTAGTGTGCTGCTGCCACTTGAGGACACCATGGATCCATCAAGATAAGACTAGAGAAGAAGGCTCAAAAGCTCTCCAATGCTCACTCAAAATTTGAGTATAGTTTCTTTACTCTAAATTCCAATCTGAATTTTACAAAGGGAGCACCTCTATTTATAGCCTAAGGTGCTGAAATGCAAGCTACACAAATTCAAAATTCCCTCCTAAAAAGTTTCTAGAACTGGCGCCAAATACAAAGCATGAGGAAGGTGTGACCTCTTCCTTCACTTTGGCACCTCCTATTCTACTCCTACACCTATCTACTAACGCACCCCCCCTCCTAAAGCTCCTAACTAAAGCCTAAAAGATGCTATAACAATAGAGGTTTCTAATGTTTCCCTCTAAGCACCTTCAACCAAAGAAATTACAAAAAGAGAAAATAATTGTCCCCTATCTCCAAAGCTTTGAACATGCTTCTTGTAAGCCTTTGAGGTGAGCTTTGACCTCCATGGCCGTCCTCCATTTGTGCCTCTATCTCTTCTTGATCTTGTTGATTGGCCTCCATGTCCACTTGAGCTTGATCTCCATCACCTAGTCTTACAATGGTAACCATCTATTGCATAACGTAATAGTCACACTCATAGCCTTCCGATTGTCTATTACAATATAATTCAATAGAAATTAAAAGTTAATATTGATAAACAATGAAAAGAGAAAGAAAAAATTACAAACCTTTAGTGTCATCCACTTCAAATTTTGATAATTTGAATTGGGTCGACCTTTGAGGATGTTATATAAACGCCATGAACTGATTAATACAAAAAACCGCGTTAGTAGATGTTTAATTAGTAACATACGAAGTTAAGTTTATAGTGTACTTATGTATCAATCAAATTCAGATGTGTGGGTGGCTTCTTGTGTAGGGAACAAAACCACACAATAGTCTTATCAACCGTGAATAAGATAAGTAACTGCCAATGACCCTTATATCTTCTATGAAAAAAGTTAGTAAATATTTAAAACATAAAATAGTAATAATTGACGACTTATAATTGAACTTACTCATTAATATAAAGGCATAGGTAAATTTGTTTTCCCTCTTTTTCCAGGGTGTTAATGTTGTATGATTGGGTTTCAGATTTCTTTGTTCCAATGGGATTAATATACAAGGGACCTAAGAATTCATAGGCATCTTCATTCCCTTCATTGATAAAAACTCAATGCAAATACCTACAAGTTATTAGTTAAAGCATAATCATTAATTTAACATAAAGTAAATTGAAATATAGGTAAAGATACTTACATCATAAAAAATTAAATTATATTTATATTGAGCTCCTGGTCCCCACCTGCAAATTCTAACAAATCTAACATGTATATGTACAGTGACATTTCAATGTTTATTCCAAAAAAGGTATCATCCCACGAAATGTCCATAGGGTTTTGACCAATCTCTTTAGCAGCTGCAGCTAAGGAAGTTATAGAACCATCAATCAGAACCTCATGCTTCTTTTTCAGACTCAGTTTCCGACGAGGTTTCTACAAAATAAAGAACATTTGTATTGAATTAGATATAATATATAAATATAAATTAATATAATGAAATGAAATTATTACTGGAGGTTCTTGTATAATTCGAATAAGGTGTCTGAGCCAAGCTATGAATGTCTGAAATGCATCAGCCATACTTGTTACCTCATCTGAAGGTAGTGGAACACGAGCATCAACTACTCGTACTTTTTCCACCATTACCTTCACCACATAAGGGGAGAGAGGGACGTTATGTAAAGTGGTGGACTCTTCATAGACTTTTCCAATGACCACCACTTGAGGAAATATACCACCCTCTACTAGTAGCTCACATTGGCTCATCTAGCCAATGACATCCCCACTAATGTTGTAGGAGTCGCACAACTCCCTTTTGTGCTCTTGGGAACGGGACTAACATGCGACTCAAACGTTTAAGCACAATGTTGTTGCGATAGAAACTCCTGTCGCAAGTCTAGCCGCACCCGTTTAATATCCTTTCTCATCTCCTCCATTAATTTTTGACGTATCTTACTCGTTAGTTCTACTTTTGTCTTTGAGCCAGGGGAGGAGGATGAGTTTCGAGGTGCAACTCTAGAATATTGTTTAATTCCAACCCATTTTCCAATTGCACGTACACGACCACAATGCTTAGGTTGTCCAATTGCTTCGACCAGGATGTCACGACGACCTTCAGGTACAAAATTACCTTGTGATACAAACCCACAGATGACTAAAGACACAACAAGCAATTTCCAGAAGGGTCAGTCATCCAGTTACAAAGTCGGGCCCCACCAAACCTCAAGACAACATTAGCAGAAAAAGAAACTATAAACCAAAGCACCTAAAGTTCTTCCTGCTAGTCTTTTTGAATGTTTAGAATATGTTGTAAATAAGTTGGGCTCACTTGAGGGGTCCAAATAACAAATATAGAATAAAATAAGGTACCTTAAGTATAATAGGGGGTGTGGGTAGCATTTTAGCTTGTTCCTAGCCCATTTGAAGGCATTTTGACCTAGTTTATAAAAGGACAAGCCTAGGATGCGTGATTGACTTAGTCAAACCCTAAGGCTGCCTTTTTTTTCCCTTTTCCCATCCTACCGCTTTAGCTTGTTCTCCAAGGCTCATTCACCTATAAATATGAGGCCTACCTAGTGTATTTTACAAGTTGAAATTATAGTAAAGAAATTTTGCACAATTTTTGTGTGATTAGTGAGTGAGTGAGTCTCCTCCAAAATTGGTCTTATCTTGGGTTCATGATGCTCTCAAGTGGCGGCCTCATCCCACTTATCTTGGTGGTTCCATCCCATCATGTGGTGTGATACACCATTGCTTCACCATCCATAAGTTTTTCTTTCATCATCTCTTCCATTAATCCATTCCTTTTCATGTTTATATCTTCCTTGTCCTTTAATTGTTTCCTTATGTCTATTCGGTTTTGTTCTTCTTGTTCCTATTTCCTTATTTGATTCCGCCATTTATCTTGTCATCATCATCACCATTTAATTTTGTTTTCCTTTTGCCTTTGTGAAATGAACCTTCACATCTATTTAACCACTTGGTTAAGTTAATGTCCAATGCAGCTTTTCCTTAGGTTGTCACCTCTAATTGTCTAAAATCCAAATATAACTAAAGTGTCACCATAAAAATGATCAATCATAAAATCAACTCACATCACCTTGGAAACTTTGCTCAACCAAGGAATCTTGCAAGAGACCAAAATCATATAAGCTTTTAATATAATTAATGCTTTAAAATAAATGGAAAAGAGGATTAAAATAACTTACAATTTTTCTGAGACTATCCGTGATTGCTCAAAACTAAAGGTACCTGACTTTTTAATTTGGGCCATCTTCCATTTTTCGTGGCGGGAAGGTGGTGATGGAGGTTCATTGACCCCTGTATCAACCCCAAACCCAGTCCTCTGTCTGGACTGCTCATTTTCCATCATCAGTGATTGCTCAAGCTTTCGATACCCAAACGAGACATTAGGTGCGGGGTAACATTCTTTTGTGTTGTGACTTGAGCTTTCTTCCGACGATCATGTCATAAATTAAATAAACAAAGTGAATCAAATAATTTAAGTTATTGATGTTATATAAATAAAATAGTTAAGTAACTTCACTTACCAACCACACTTCAGATTAACGGCTTTGAACAAAAAGACACTATGTCTCTTCATCAACATTAGCGTACTTTAAACAAGGATTTTGGCCTTTATAGATGCTAAAAACATATTTCATCGTCAACATTCAATTAAACTGGCGAAATTTAATGCCAATATTAATCTTAGATGGAAGCGATTCAACATTAGGGACATCAAAATGTGTTTGCAAAATAATATCATGAAATTAAAATTGGTCAATTAATATTAAAAAGCATTATATGATAATGATAATAATGTAAAGCTTACTGTGAAATCTTCCCAGAGCATGTTCCGATCGACCTTTGACACATCATCCCTTGAATTAATCAATATAGAGAGCCTCTCGGGAGCAACAATTCCAAGATAGCTACTAAAATTCTCAGCATTATGACCAGAAGCCACTCCAGTGTTGACGTCAATGTCAACAGGTGTCTTCTCACCACTAGCACGTGTCAATGAGAGACGTTTTAGTCTAGTAGGTCATATGTTTGCTATATTGATTTTGGTCATATCGTCAGTCATATCTGTGATAAAAAATTAGGTAACAAACATTAGTTAAATTGCATTGAAAGAAAATCATATAATACAAATACATAAAATTCTAAATTGTATTATAAAAAATATTTCTAAATTTATTACCATAATGGGTTGAATATTCATATGTAAATTCCTTCATTGTGGTCTTTATGGGTTGCATGTACATCATCAACTAGACTAAAACGTCTCTCATTGACACGTGCTAGTGGTGAGAAGACACCTGTTGACATTGACGTAGGATCTTTGACATAGAAAACCTGAGATGCTTGTTGAAACACTATAAATGGCTCATCTCGATAACCTATCTTTCAAAAGTCCACTAATGTGAATCCTGATTCATCAATTTTAACCCCACTCTTATTGTCAACCCATTTACACTTGAAAACTGGAACAAAACACCTAGTATAGTCAACCTCCCATATCTCTTCTATAATACCATAGTATGTCATTAATCCAACTACAGGATTTGTATCTTTTGAAGTGGAAAACTGCATCGACTCAGCTTCAAGAGTAACACCATTGAATTGTACTATTTTCATCCATAGACTTCGTGTGAAATATACAATTTTTCACTTCGTAACCTGTACCGCCCAAGTAGTCAGAATAGATGACGTGGCAGCAAGCTATAATATAGGCGTGTTGAACGGGACACCTGGCTGGCAGAAGGGAAGGAAGTCGGGAGGCTCGTGTAGTCGCCAGTCATTAAGTTGGCGTGCCCCGATCTCTAGCATACCTAAACCGGCGGTCACCAAGTTTGTGTCGTAGTCGCCGGATGTGAACCCAGGCGACAAGGCGGTCGGAGATCGCCGAGAGGAGGACATCGCCGAAGGATCAGGAAAGCTTGTTCCAGGCTTTCGAAGCAAAGGATGAAGTCGTCAGATGGTCATTCCCTAGCTGGCCAGAGGTTGAGGTCAGGGAACAGCTTACCCGAGCATGCACAGTGAAGTAAGTAAAGTAGAATATAATGGCGGCCGGCGAGACTACAGGGAAGGTGTGTATGATGACACCCGTACTCGCCACACAGAGGAGATCGCGCTCCAAGGCAGCTATACGCTGAGTTGCTTCCTGCATAGGTAACTTAGTCGAACAGCCTGAAGAGTAAGAGGTGACGCTCAAATCAAGGATGCTCCAGATGGTGACACGTGTACAGCTGGATGCGAGCCACGTGTCCGGATGTGTAACTGTCAGGAGAGAGAAAGCGCACAGGTATATAAGGGATCCTAACGAACTTCTGAGGTACGCGCGTTTTAGAATACTTCTTTTACGCTCGCGAGAACTTGAGTACGCTGAGAGAGAACATTGCACGGTTCCTGAAGTTCTTAGTTTTCCTCTTAGTATTTTGGTGGTTCAGTCGCTGACTTGAGCGTCAGAGCGCGATCGGCCGCAGCGGCGCCGTTCTGTCTTTTGCAGGTTCTTGAGGTGAATCAAGGTGAAGGACGGGAGCTAACACGGTGCAAAGTCGATCCAGAGGAAGTTACCTTTGTCGAGGCAAGGCTCTCGCGTTCTGGTCAACAGGCAGGATCATAACCTGTATAAGAAATGACATCAAACTTCAATCCAGCAGCCAACCAGGTCAAGGTCTCTGATGTAGTTGAATCCTTTAACACCTTATCTTTAAACCAAGCCATGAAAGTTCTATTATATTCCATCAATACCCATTTCTCTGGTTGTCTTGGGTTATTTGCCTTCACAATGACTTTATGAGCATCTATGTAAGGTATAACCTCATCTGTGTTATTCAATATATACAAATGTGCTTGCAAGACTTTTGATTGAGATTTGCTTACAACATGTACACCGTGTAAACATTTACTTGTAGAATGCTTATGGTGCCATGAGTTGGCTGAAAGACCTATTGGATTTGCTTTTGACATGTACTTTGAACAAAATTCAATACTTTTTTCAGCTATGTACCTTTCAATCATTGAAGCTTACCGCTCAACAGGATACATCCATCTTAAGTACACTGGTCCACACAATCTAACCTCTCCTACCAGATGCACAACTAGATGAACCATGATGTCAAAAAAAGATGGAGGAAAAAACAACTCCAATTCCCACAAGATAACAACAATTTCATCTTCAAGTTCATCTAATTTTAATGGATTAATGACTTTACAACAGATGCAAGAGATGAATGAGCACAAACGGGTTATGGTATGTCTAACAATTTTTGGTAAAATCCCAGGAATAGCTATCGGTAGCAACTATTGCATCAAGATGTGATAATCATGAGGCTTGAACCCAATTAGCTTCAAATCTTGCATTGACACTAGGCTCTTCACATTTGAGGAATGTCCTTGTGGCACTTTCACACCCTTTAAACATTGATAAAAACTTATTTTTTCATCTTTTGACATGGTGTAACAAGCTGGGGGTAAATATGTACGCTTACCCATTTCTATCGGTGCCAACTCGTCTCGTATGTTCATCTCAATCAAATCTAAACGAGCATTTATACCATCCTTTGTCTTCCCGTTAATGTTAAGAAGTGTACTAATTAAACTATAAGAAACATTCTTCTTAACATGCATTAAATCTATACAATGTTTGACTTTTAATCTCGACCAGTACGGAAGATCAAAGAAGATTGATTTTTTCTTCCATATGTTTGTCACTTATCACTTTTTTTTTTACTTACCAAAGGTGTGGAGTATGTTATTTACCTTTTCATAAACCTCAACACTAGTTAATGGAGTTGGTGAACTACTAATCTCTTGATGTCCATTAAAGGCTTTTTTCAACCTCTGGTAAGGATGATGACATCTAAGAAACGTCCGATGACGAAGATATACTATCTTCCTTCCATGTTTAAATTGTTGAGAAGCGGTTTCTTCTTTGCATATTGGACAAGCTTTATGACCCTTAACACTATACCCCAACAAGTTACCATATGCCGGAAAGTCATTGATGGTGCAAACTAACATGGCATGCATCTTGAAGGTTTCATTAGCAAATCCTTCAAATACTTCAACACTCTAGTCCCGCACTAACTTCAAGTCTTCAATTAGGAGACTTAGATAAACATCTATGTCATTTCCTAACTGTCTTGGACCGAGTATCATCATAGACAACATCATGTATTTTTTCTTCATACACAATCTAGGAGGTATGTTGTAAATAACTAGTAAAATAGGCCATGAACTGTGATTCGTACTCATATTACCAAATGAATTCATTCCTTCTGTAGCTAAACCAAGTCGGATATTTCTTGATTCTTTATCAAACTTTAGAATCTCGTCATCAAATTTCTTCCATTGAATAGAATAAGCTAGATGTCGGTACATGCCTTCACATTTTCTCTCAACTGTATGCCATCTAAGATTCTTAGCATCATATGGGTTTGCAAACAAACCCTTCATCATTGGAATGATGGGAAGATACCACATAACCTTCATTGGGGGTCCATGCTTTTCTATCTCTTCAATAGTATAATTATCTTTTTGTTTCAACTTATAACGTGATGACCCACACCTCATACAACTTTTCAACAATTCAAAATCTTTCTTATTTAATATACCACCAATAGGACATGCATGTATCTTTTTAGACTCTACACCCATCCAACAAAGAATCTTTTTGGCCTCATAATTGCAATTAGGTAAAGTATTTCCCTCTAGAAGCATATCCTTCAACAACTAAAGCATTCCATAAAGATTTTACCAGTTCATCCATTTATTACCTTCAAATTCATCAATCTTAACACTGCCGCCAACCGTGTGAAGTTAGTTGATCCAGGATACAATGGAATCTCTACATCACTTGACATACTTCCATATCCATGCGCTTCTACAAAAAACTCAGCTCCCAAATCACAAATCATATCTTCCAATTGATCTTCACGTACTTCACCATGTATTGCATCATCCTGGTGGACCCCACATATTCTTCAAATTATAGAAACACATGGTGTACCGACCAGGTCATTGGGTATGATGACGGGGACAAGAGAAGGGTAGGTGGTCAAGAAGTCAACGTAGTCGCCGCATGAAGAAGCGGCGTTCTGCAGTGTACGTAATCGGTTCTCGCCGAGACGTGTCACTATCTGAGAGAAAGACATTGCCTAAGTAAGACATCGCCCGTAGAGTCAACCCGCATGACGTAAGCATTTCACAGAAAGGGGGGCCCCACACGATGGGATAACCCTAAGTTGGGTGGCGGCACTGTGAGTCCCTCCGCACAGGATAAACGATCAAGTCAAAAGGGCACGTGACAATGCCCACGTGCTCATTAAAAATCTTCAAGGAAGGCTGCATGCATGACACGTGATTAATTAGGGCACCTAAATAGTATGATGGCACGAGAGATACAACGCTCAAGTTAGAGCCCAAGCGGCCACAAGGTTAATCATTGCACTCCAGAAAAGGGAAGTCCATGCGCCAGATACGTTCAGATCCTAGGAATAGCGGCGCAAGGACCTTCTCCAAGGAACCCTAGATAATAGCAGTACAAAGGTAAACCCTAGTTTTCACCTATTTAAAGGGCACGAAGAAGCCCTAGTGAGGTACGCTTTCACAGTTGCATGAGTTTTAACCTAGTTCTCATAAAGTTACTCAGAACAGTAGTCCTTAGTTGTTCTTGACGGCACACCCAGCTATGAGCACAAGGCAATTAGGGCCACACAGTTTAGTCACACAGTTCCAGTTGTTGAGATTATTATACAGTTTCTGGCTACTTTGGTGTTTCTCGCTAGCTGACTTGAGCGTTGGAGTGCAAACGGCCGCGAGGGCGCCCCTTTGTTCTTCTTTTTCAGGTACACACAGACGAGGCAGAACGAAGGTGCCCTAGCTCGTTAGAACAAGCCACGCATAAAGACGACCCAGGTCTACCGGCCAGAACATCTGGCGCCCACCGTGGGGCCGATATAAACATCGGTTCCACCACACAAGCTTTCAGTTCTAGTTTCCAACACTCAGATAAGTCGAGAGGATCCCCAGAGAGCCATGACCACCCGACCAGCATGCGCTAGGAGTGAAGAGATGACCCTACAGCAACTCATGGGCATGGTGCACGGGTTGCAAGACGCAGTGGCAGCCTCGAAAGTAGAACAGGAGCGCATGCAGGCGGACCTGACAGCCTCTCAAGCAAGAAGCGAGGAACTCCACCGCACCAAGGAGGAGTTACGTCATAGATGGCGTGGCAGAGACGAGCCGGAGGCTACATCCCCACCCAGGGAATTCACAACGCCATTTTCACAGGCAATCTTGGAGACAACAATTCCCAATACGTTCACGGGACCCAAAGCGACCTTCACGGGAATGGAGGATCCTGAAGCACACCTCACGGCGTTCCACACACAGATGTTGCTCGTAGGCGGTTCAGACGCCGTTAGGTGCAAGCTTTTTATGAGCACCTTAACAGGGATGGCCATGGATTGGTTCATCAGCCTCCCAGAGGGCCACATCATGTCCTTCGCCCAACTTTCACAACTATTTAGAGAACAGTATCTGGCCAACAGAACTCCCGCCCCAGTCTTGTACGATCTTTTCGACGTCAAGCAGTTCCAAGGCGAAACCCTAAAAGAATACATAAGTCGCTTTGGGGCACAGGTAGTGAAAGTAGGCACCAAGGAGGAACCCATGATTGTGTACGCGTTCAAGAAGGGGGTGCGTCTCGGATCTTTCAGTAAAACCTTCGCCGAGATAAGGCGACAGGCGGTAGAGCATATTGCCTCGGAAGGTGAAACGTACGAGAAATGCGTGACCGCTGCGCCAGCGCGTCCCAAGGCACAGATACGCATGCAACCCGTTCGGGTTCACCAAGCCGTCACAGAGAGAAAACACTTTGACAGGAACCGCGCTTACGAGCCACGGAGGACCCAACCTAAGGGTCGAGTAGAGGAAGGAAGAGAAGCAAGCAAGCCACCGAGGCACAACTTTGTGATGGAACTCAAAGATCTAATTGCGGTGCCCAGCATAGCCGACAGGTTGAGGCCACCGATTAAAGCTGACAGGGTGCTGGGACCTCGCAAGGAGTCACGGTGCGAATTCCACAAAGCATTCGGGCACCATATTAACAACTGTTTGGCGCTTGGCTATCAGTTGGATGAGCTTGTGAAGAATGGTTTCCTGAAGGATTACTTGATGGAGAAGCAGGCGGGACGATCGTCAGGCTCGCAACCGGGGGGTAGTGAGGGACAGCAGCACGAGGCGCCCGTTCTCGGTGAAATCCACACCATAGCTGGTGGATTCTCGGGTGGTGGGTGTACTGCGTCACAGCGTAAAAGGTATGCGAGGTCCGTGATGTCAGTGGAAGTTTTTGAGGACCATTCGCCCGATGTGGACATCACGTTCACTAAGGAAGACCTCAGGGATGTTGTGCCGCACGACAACGATCCCATTGTGATCTCGCTCGTCACGGCAGAGAGGACGGTTCATCGGGTCTTGGTCGATCAAGGAAGCTCGGCAGATGTGATGTTCTGGCCGACCTTCAAAAGGCTACAATTATCTACAGACCAGCTGAGGCCATATGGGGGCTGCTTATACGGTTTTGCGGGTGATCAAGTCGAAGTCAGGGGATACATTGAGTTAAGAACAACGTTCACAGATGGGGCTGCTTCGCGCACGGAGAAAATCAAATACCTTGTCGTGAACGCCCCCTCAACATATAATATCCTATTGGGAAGGCCAACACTCAATAGGATAGGAGCTGTACCCTCCACGAGGCACATGAAGGTCAAATTACCTTCAATGGAAGGGGTGATCGTCACCATCCGATCTGACCAAGAGGAGGCGAAGAGATGCTACGAAAACAGCCTCAAGAACAGGCGATCAGTGTGCCATGTGACCACAACACCACCTCTTGGTGCGGGGAATGAGCATAAAAACCGACGAGCTATGGATGCAGCGTCAGAGGGGGCCGTCGAAGGCGACGTAGTTATGGATGTGGCGTTAGAAGCAGCCACCAAGGGCGACGTGACCAAGGAAGATGTCGAGGCGAGGTCTGAGAGAAACGCTCAAGTAGAGGAGGAGGAAAACTGCCCGGAAACCGCCAGGGAGTCAAGCATTGTGAGAGCATTGCTCGCTAGCGAGAAGAGGCCTCGGCCAGTTGGAGATTGGCTCGAAAGGGAGATCAGCGACAAAACTTTTAAGTTGGGAAAGACGTTAGATGGCAAGACGCAAGATCAGATCGCCAAGGTGATAGGCAGGCATCTGGACGCATTCGCGTGGTCTGCCTCAGATATGCCGGGAATTGACCTTGATTTCTTGTGTCATCGTTTAGCAATGGACCCTCAAGTCAAGCCAGTCCGACAAAGAAGAAGGAAATTCAATGAAGAAAGGAGACAGGCGATCAGAGATGAAACGCAGAAACTCCTCGAGGCAGGCCACATCAAGGAGATACAGTATCCGGAATGTCTCGCCAATGTTGTATTGGTAAAGAAGAGCAATGGGAAATGGCGAATGTGTGTCGATTTCAAAGATCTGAACAAAGCCTGTCCAAAGGATTCCTATCCTTTGCCAAGTATAGACGCCCTGGTGGACAGTGCAGCAGGGTGTAAGTTGTTAAGTTTCTTGGACGCATTCTCGGGGTATAACCAAATTAAGATGCACCCCATGGATGAAGAAAAAACTGCCTTCATGACGGAGAAGTCGTGCTATTGCTACAAGGTGATGCCTTTTGGGCTGAAGAATGCGGGGGCCACATACCAGAGGCTGATGGATAAAGTGCTTGCACCTATGCTTGGGAGGAACGTGCAAGCTTACGTTGATGATATGGTCGTGACATCCCTGGAAAAAAACCAGCATATTGCTGATTTGGAGGAGCTGTTTGTTACGATAGCCAAATATAAACTGAAGCTGAACCCTGAGAAGTGCATTTTCAGCGTGGAAGCAGGGAAGTTCCTAGGTTTTCTCTTGCCCTGTCGCGATTCGTGTTTGCTAGTGGAGAGAGGGGCCACCCGTATTTCCAGTGCTTGAAAAGGAATAATAGGTTTGTCTGGACGAAGGAGTGTGAAGAGGCTTTCGTGAAGCTCAAGGAGTACTTGGCGAGCCCGCCGGTTCTGTGCAAACCTCAAATGGGAGCGCCCCTCAGGTTATACTTCGCCGTAACTGAGAAGACGCTGAGTGCGGTGCTCGTCCAGGATCAAGATCAAGTTTAGAAGCCCGTTTATTTTGTTAGCAAGGTGTTGCAGGGCCCAGAAGTGAGATATCAGGCTTTGGAAAAAGCAGCGCTGGCAGTGGTGTTTTCGGAAGGAGGTTGCGCCATTACTTCCAGAGCTTTACAATATTGGTAATGACCGACTTACCCATCCAGAAGGTTCTGAAGAAACTGGATGTGGCTGGAAGAATGGTAAAATGGGCGGTAGAGTTTTCAGAATTCGACATCAAGTATGAGCCCCGGGGACCGATCAAGGGGCAAATCTTCGCTGACTTCGTGGTCGAGCTATCTTCTGAAACAGTGCAGAACGCCGGAGATGGTTTTCGTTGGGTGCTCTCGGTGGATGGGTCCTCTAACCAGTTCGGTAGTGGGGCCGGGGTTATTTTGGAAGGACCCAATGACGTGTTGATAGAGCAGTCCCTAAGGTTTGCCTTTAAAGCCAGCAATAATCAAGCGGAATATGAGGCTTTGATCGCTGGTATCTTGTTGGCAAAAGAGATGGGAGCAAGGGTGCTGATGGCCAAGAGCGATTTATTATTGATCACGGGCCAAGTAACTGGCGAGTTCCAGGCTAAGGATCCCCAGATGGCAGCTTATCTGGAGTATGTGCAGGAATTGAGGTGGTCTTTTGTTTTGTTCGAAGTCGTGCATGTGCCAAGAGAGCAGAACGCCCGAGCTAACTTACTAGCCAAGCTCGCCAGTTCGGGCAAGGGGGGCAGGTAGAGGACTGTCATACAAGAAACCCTGAAGACACCTCGAGCGTTCGTGGCAGACCACCAAGTTCTCCAAGTCTGCAAGTCAATGGAAGGGATGGCGAGGGGTCATAAGTCTTTATCTCAGGAGACCTTGAGGACACCAAGGGTTAGAGCGCATCCAGTGGGAGAGACAAAGATGACACAAGTTTGCGCCGTCCACGAGCCAGACACATGCATAACGCCATACCAGCGCTACATGGCAGATGGCGTACTCCCAATGGACCGGACGGAAGCTAGGAAGGTAAAAAAGAACTCCAGCAAGTTCACCCTCATCGATGGCGAGTTGTACAGGTTTGGGTTCACACACCCCCTTTTAGTATGTGTGCATGGAGAGAAGTGCACGAGAATTATGGTCGAGCTCCATGAAGGGATTTGTGGGACTCACATCGGAGGTCGAGCCTTGGCGACGAGAACTATCCATGCAGGTTATTATTGGCCGACAATGAGGGAAGACTGCAAGATATATGCCCAGCGTTGCAAGTAGTGCCAGGAGCACACCGATTGGCACAAGGCGCCCCCGGAAGGGCTAAAGTCAATCTACAGTCCCTGGCCTTTCCACACATGGGGAATCGATATTCTGGGACCCTTCCCATTGGTGATTAGGCAGATGAAGTATTTGGTTGTGGCAGTCGAATACTTCACGAAGTGGATTGAAGCAGAACCAGTAGCCCAGATCACCGCGCACAAGATTCAAAATTTCGTATGGAAGAATATTGTGTGTCGTTTCGGTGTGCCCAAGCGTTTGGTATCAGATAACGGGACTCAGTTCGAAAGTCACCTGTTGAAGAAGCTGTGCGAGGATATTGGAACACAACAGGTGTTCGCTTCTGTGGAGCACCCACAAACGAATGGGCAGGTGGAGTCAGCTAATCGGGTTTTACTGAGAGGTTTGAAGAGGAGATTGGAGAAGGCCAAAGGATCTTGGACTGAGGAAGTTCCCCGTATAATATGGGCATATCATACCACTGAGCAATTAGGAACCCACGAAACCCCGTTTAGCTTGGTGTACGGGTGCGATGCGATGATCCCAGTTGAAATCCAGGAAAGCTCGCTGAGATTCCAGAACTTCGTGGCGGAAGACTCGAATGCAGAAAGGAGAATGAACTTAGATTTGCTGGATGAGGTTAGGTAGGAAGCAAGGGTGAAGGCTGAAGCAATAAAGAGAAGAGTTGAGCACAAGTACAATTCTAGGGCGAGGCCAAGGCAATTCAGAGATGGCGACCTGGTGATGAGGAAGGCCCACCTGTACGAGATGCAGAACAAATTGTCACCCAAATGGACAGGACTGTTTAGAATAACTGAAACACTAGGGAACGGTGCCTACCGTTTGGAAACGATGGAAGGAGGGGCGATTCCTCGCACTTGGAACGCTACCCATCTCAAGTTTTATTACAGTTAGAACATTGTAAGTAGCAGTTAACTCGAACAAGTTGAGTGAAAAACAGTTTTTCAAGGTGGCGTTCTTTTTCCCCAAGGAGGGTTTTTTAATGAGGCCACCCAATAAAGAAAGTTCGAGTCTATCAAGTTTCCCAAGTTGTTTAAATAAGCATGCTCACCCCTTTTAAGTTTTCCAAATTTATCTCAAAATTAAAGCCTCGTCGCCACCTGGCGATCGGAGGCACAAGTCAAGTTGTAAACCCTCATCGCCAGTTGGCGATCAAAGGTGAAAGATAAGGTTTAAGTCCTCATCGCTGCTTGGCGATTGGAGGCACAAGTTAAGTTGTAAACCCTCATCGCCAGTTGGCGATCGAAGGTGAAAGATAAGCTTTAAGTCCTTATCGCCGAGCGGTGATCAGAGGCACTAGTATAAGATTTTAAGACCTCATCGCCACCTGGCGATCGGAAGCACAAGTATAAAGTTTTTAAATCCTTGTCACCATCCGGCAATCGGAGGTGCAAGTTAAGTTTTAGGCCCTACTCGTCAAGAACGGGTTTAGGCGAGAACAGATAAAGTCATTCTCGCCGTCGAGCGAGTTCAGGCAAGATAAAGTCCTTCTCGCCGTCGAGCGAGTTCAGGCAAGATAAAGTCCTTATCGCCGTCGAGCGAGTTCAGGCCAGATAAAGTCCTTCTCGCCGTCGAGCGAGTTCAGGCCAGATAAAGTCCTTCTCGCCGTCGAGCGAGTTCAGGCCAGATAAAGTCCTTCTCACCTCAGAGTGAGTTCAGGCAAGAACAAAATACAAGACCTCTTTGCTTAAGCAAATTGAGGCAAGTTCGAAAGTCGTCAGTGCAGAATCAGGCCCGCCTAGTTTTAGGCGATGACCTAGAAACACACATGTCACTTGGCAGATCAGGCAAGCGAGATTTCAGATACTAAAAATGACTCTCGCCTACTGCTCAGTAAGTAATTTCGTGTCAAATGTTATTGCTATAGACTAACCGTTTGTTTAAGATAAGTTGATTGCTAGAAAATTAAGCATCAGTTTGTGCTAAGTTAGTTGGATTAAGTGAAAGCCCACCAAGTTATCCAGTGATCGCACACCAGATAAAAGAGAAACCATGTGCATATGTTAAAGCGGTTTGAATAAAAAGGGAGTCATTACAAACAGTTTCGTTGCACATAAACAGGTGTTGAATATATAAGTCTTTCGGAAGGTTTCAAAACAAAGCGGCGAATGGAAAACTTAATCTGAAGGTACAATTTTTTCCATCTACCACTTCATGGCAAATCGAGAACTGAGAAAGGTCCAAGTCAGGGTAAGCACAAGCAAACTGCTCCAAGGCCGCGCCAAACCCGGAAGTCAGAACATTTGCAGCACTGAGGTCGAGTTCTTCAATTTGTTTCTTCAGCTTTCCGTTCTCCTCAAGCGCCTGGGTAAGCTTTGCTGCAGTCTCGCTCAGTTCCTTGGCTTTTTGATCCTTGGCGGTTTCGCTTTTGCCCAGCAGGTCCTCCCTCTCAATAGATTTGGCCTCGAGCTCAGCCACGTAGGCCTGTTTAGCCTTAAGGATCTCCTCCAGGTCCGCTAACTTCTCCCGCTGATGCACGAGTCTGCCCTCGAGTTCGGTGGCCTCTAAGAGCTTGACGTTGAACTTTTTGTCTAGCTCAGCGCTGTTTTTACGTTCGTCCCGCAACTCGTCCTTCAGAGCATTCTCTAACCTTGAAAACTCCAATCCCCTCATCGTAAGATCACGCTTAAGTTGTTGGACTTGGTCCTTCGCAGCACCGGCTTCAGATTCATACTGGTTCAAGGAGTCCCTTAGAGCCTCGCCCATCATCTGGTAAAGGCGTTTCTCTACGCACTCAGTAGTCACAGCGTTAAGGTGAACGGCGTGGGCTTTCAAGACCTCCTCGACCGGGGCTGGAAGAGCAGGGATTAGGAGAGGGATTGAGGGTTGGTTCTCACCACCACCCTCACAAGTGGGAACGACCAGGGAAGCGTCAGGGTGCGGCGACGATACGTTTGGCTCCACTACAGGCTGGGGAGACCACTGAATATCCGTAGCCTGCTCCAGAACGCCTCCAGCAGCTGAAGTGTTCGATGGTAGAGCGTCCCCAGCACTCTCAAAGGGTGTGGAGACACTGGGGGGATTCTCTGCGTAATCTGGGCCTGTACTCTCGATTGCGGGCAGCTCGGCGACAGTTGCCCTGTTCCTTTTACAGATGAGTCCATCTTCAGTACTCTCGTCATCCTCCTCATCCGAAACCATTGTGGGATTCTTCCTCTTGGCCCTCTTTGGTGGCAGTTTCTTTCTCGCAGGGGCAGGAGGGGCGACGAGGGAAGATGAGCCCACGGGAGGAAGCTCGCCTCGAGCTACGGCGGCTTCCGCTACAGAATTCGGGACGGTTTGAGAACCCGCGGCGAGTTTGTGGCGTTTGGCTATAGAACGCAGTCTGGCCATATGATCTTTCCCCAACATTGTATCTGCACAAAGTGATCAATGTTCACAAATCAACCCAGTTACAGATACAGGTAATTAGCAATACAAGGATCAGGCGGCGAAGAGTGAGCGCAGGACAGCGTAATACGAACAAGTTTGATAAAGAGTAAAATAGACTTGGCACAGGAAGAGAAATCCAGATAGACTAGAGGGGAAAACCTATGTAAAAGTCTAGTTGATCCTCATAGAATTCCAACTTGATGATTGAGGGGGTGGGTAAGGTAGTATTGGTGGAGGCAACTTCTTTCCAGAAGTTGCACAAGTCTCTATCAAGCTCCCCCATCTTCTCTGGACTCCTAGCTTTCCGAAAATGATCCTTGGAATCCTTTTTTCCCTTGTTAACCCAGTACAAGGGGAACCCATCGAGAAGCGTAGGATTCTGATCATTACAACAAACACGAACAAACTTACCCTTCCAATCCTTATAAGATTGCTGGAAGATGGAAAGGATGGATCTCCCAGCAATCCCATTGAAGCTTACCCATAGGCGATCCCCTGGGTTTTTAGCCTCGAACAGAAACATGAACACATCTACAGAGGCTGGATGGCCTAGGTGCGCACAAACAATTTGGTATGCCCTGACAAACGCCCAGCCGTTGGGATGCAGCTGGGCAGGGGCAATATCAAGCTCGGTCAGGAGCTCCCTCTCAAAGCGAGTAAAGGGGAACCTGAGCTTAACCTTCTTGAACACGGTTGCATAGACGAAGCAGAAAGGGTGGCCATCCTTGCCATCGTTATCAGTACAGACAGGTTCCCCAGGAGGACAAGGACGAATAACAACCTTGTCGTCATGCTCCTTATGGAAGGTGAGGTGGGTCTTATCTCTCAAGCGAAGAATATCGGCCTCAGAGTTAATCAAGGAAGTCTCGTTCAGCAGAGCTAGAGGAGCCCATGGGTACAACAGTTTGTAATAAGGAATGGGGCATGCGGTGGCACTGGTTTGTGGGGGAGTTGATTGCGATTGGTTAAGACGAGAGGGCGCAGGCCTCTGAGCCCGGTTTGAAAGGATTGCAGGATCCCTAGGTGGGTTACGAGATGTGGAGGGGTTTCCTGACGAAGGTTGTTTGCGAGATTTTGGAGGAGGGTTTCGAGAGGGGGCAAGGTTGTTTGGTGTGGCCCCTGTACGAGCCATCGAAAACTGCAGGAAAGACGAAAGGAGAATGAGAAAAGGAAAGCGGAGGGTCGATAAAAAGAATAATTCGATTCGAAAACGGGAAGGGAAATCAGCATGAACAAAGGGGGTCGCAGAAAGGGAAAGAAAAACCTAAAACGCAGGAAAAAGCAAAACAGAGAACAAAAGCCCACAACGTATGCTCCAAGCAGTTAAGGGATGATGCAAGCCGATTAAAATGCGGTGAGCACTAACGAAAGTGATAAAAGGTTTACCTTTTTGATGATCGAAGGAGCGCGCGAGGAAATGATGAATAGGGAGACGAAGCGTTCACCAGAGCGTATCGAAAGTTTGAAAGCGCAGAAGAAAGATAATGTAACAGTGTAGTGGCGCGAGAAGTTTAGAGTTTCGAATGTTACGGGAAGCGCAAACGACACGAAATAACAACCATCGATGAGTCCACGTGTCATTTGATAGGGGGGTTGGTGAAGTGTCAAGTCAGTAACCAGCGTGGGCCTTAGCGCGCGAAGCCACGTAGATCGCCGTAGTTAACTTATCCCTCCGCCAAAAGAATCGCAACCCGCACGCCAGTCGACTCATCAAGGGCGATAACGGGACCAAGAAGTACGCATAATCGTCGGTTGCGCAGAGGCGGTCTTCAACATGTGCGACCACCGGCAGTATCATTGCCAAAGGAGAAACCAGGCGATCTGACACCGCTACAAGCAAGACATCGCCGACTATCCCGATAAGCTCGGGGGGCGAAAATGCCGAGGGTTCGAATAAGAAAGCTCAAACGAGCGAACATCCCGCACGAAAAACGAAGGTCGAGCAGAGCCATGGGTGAAGTGATCATGAGTAAGGTATTTAAGGAATAAGGAAACAAGCAAACGCTATCTAAAGAATTCACGCCAAGCATAATGAAGGGAATGACAGAGGTAACGCGCGCGACATGGCAAAGAACGTAAGCATGCAAAATAAGTCGAACAACATTTAACGTAAAGGAAAAGTAAACCAGCGTTAGGGTTACAAACGGAGTTTATGACAAGTGCAAGATGAAAATATAACCCTACGCACACATCCTAATGTTGCACAAGAAGCGAGAACATATCGCTCATCAGTGGCCCCCAGAGTTTGAGCAATATGACGAAGAAGCCTCATCTCCGAACCTCAAAGCCCGAGTCAGCAATGCCCTCCGACGATCGTTTATCTTCGAACCTACATAAAAAGGAGCAAAGTACAGTAAGAGACAGAAATGAAACAAAGTATTTCCAAGCAAAATCATACAAAAAATCCAGCAAAAATAGAAAGAAGGAAGGTCATAGGGAAAGCCTCACACACATATGTATTTCCCCAAAAGCTCGGCGTTATACTCTAAACTTATCAAGGTAGCCGCGTCGAAACCTCCAGCGCCCGCCAGGATCTTGCAAGCCTCCTGATCCCTTGGGGACAGCTTCTTGAGAAGCTTAGCTTTTAAGGCTCGGGCGTCCTTTGTCCAATACAAAGGAAAGCCGTCTAGAGCGGAAGGCGCAAGGCTGGAACAACACACCTTGAAGAATCTACCTTTCCACTCCCTGAAGGTTTGCTGGAAAGGAGTCAAAAGAATCCTGCCAGGAATGTTACTAAGAGTCACCCATAGGTTATTTCCCTGCCTCTTCACCTCGAAGAAGTGAAGGAAAATATCTACGGAGGGTGCACATCCAAGGAAGCCAAACAGAATGCCAAAGGCCTTCACGAAGGCCCAACTGTTAGGATACAGTTGGGCTGGGGCAGTGTTCATATCTGTTAACAACTTCTTCTCGAACCTAGAAAAGGGAAGGCGTACGCCGACACACTTAAAGACTACTTGGTAAAAATAGAAAAAGGGGACCCCATTATTGGATCGTTCATCCCCACACACCGGCTCCCCTAAGGTGCAAGGAAGCACGGTGATGTCGTCATCATGCCTTTTAGCGAAGGCACGGTGATCGTAGGAACATGGATCCCCCTTGTGTTCCCTTATGGGCCTGGTGGAGAGTAAGCAAGAGTACTCATCGAGAAGTTCGCTCGAAGCCCATGGGTAAAGATCCTTATAAACCACTATGGAGGAAGAAGGGTTGGTGGACATCTTAGTACGTGCTATCTGTGAAGGGGCTAAAGAGCAAAGAGGAAGGGCTCAGCAATAGAGTGGAGGAAGGGGTTGGCAAAGAAAGAACACAGGGGAAGTTCTTGAGAAGAAGATGAATAGTGCAAGAAAGATGTGAAAGAAGTAGAGTCAGTAAGTTGATGTGCGGGGTTTTCAAGATGCGCCTTATGACCGGGCCACGTGTCGCGAGGTCAAGGTACGAATTAAAGTGCCATCCGTCTCGCTCAGAGAATATCATATCATCAGAGTCCTTGAGAGGGTACGTTGCGCCGGCAATGCAGAGATGTCACGTCAATCGGTCGGAGGATGACACGTCATCAAAACGTCGCAAGGGCAGCAGGGGGCAAGCTTTAGTCTTTTTGCTGAAAACAAGTTATCAGCTCAAGACTGGGGGGCTTGTGTACCGACCAGGTCATCGGGTATGATGACGGGGACAAGAGAAGGGTAGGTGGTCAAGAAGTCAACGTAGTCGCCGCATGAAGAAGCGGCGTTCTGTAGTGTACGTAATCGGTTCTCGCCGAGACGTGTCACTATCCGAGAGAAAGACATCGCCTAAGCGGACATCGCCTAAGTAAGACATCGCCCGTAGAGTCAACCCGCATGACGTAAGCATTTCACAGAAAGGGGGGGCCCACACGATGGGATAGCCCTAAGTTGGGTGGCGGCACTGTGGGTCCCTCCGCACAGGATAAACGATCAAGTCAAAAAGGCACGTGACAATGCCCACGTGCTCATTAAAGATCTTCAAGGAAGGCTGCATGCATGACACGTGATTAATTATGGCACCTAAATAGTATGATGGCAAGAGAGATACAACGCTCAAGTTAGAGCCCAAGCGGCCACAAGGTTAATCATTGCACTCCAGAAAAGGGAAGTCCATGTGCCAGATACGTTCAGATCCTAGGAATAGCGGCGCAAGGACCTTCTCCAAGGAACCCTAGATAATAGTAGCAGTACAAAGGTAAACCCTAGTTTTCACCTATATAAAGGGCACGAAGAAGCCCTAGTGAGGTACGCTTTCACAGTTGCATGAGTTTTAACCTAGTTCTCATAAAGTTAGTCAGAACAGTAGTCTCTAGTTGTTCTTGATGGCACACCCAGCTGTGAGCACAAGGCAATTAGGGCCACACAGTTTAGTCACACAGTTCCAGTTGTTGAGATTATTATACAGTTTCTGGCTACTTTGGTGTTTCTCGCTAGCTGACTTGAGCGTCGGATTGCAAACGGCCGCGAGAGCGCCCCTTTGTTCTTCTTTTTCAGGTACACACAGACGAGGCAGAACGAAGGTGCCCTAGCTCGTTAGAACAAGCCACGCATAAAGACGACCCAGGTCAACCGCCCAGAACACATGGTAAATTTAATAATTCAACATGCCATGTCCAAGTTATATAAGATTGAAGAAAATCACATAGAAGGTGCTCCCTAATTTTTTTAATATTCAGTATCCTTCCATTCAAACAATTAACGCACAAACACCTAAACTTTACCCTATCATGACCACTATTATTGGCGTTACGTTGCATAAGTTGTATAAATTCTTCTACTCCTCTTTCGTACTTATCACTTATGTGAACGAAATTAATCCAATTTTGATCCATTATGTTTTGTAATGATCATTCAGGTGTTTACTAATAAGTGTGAAATCTCACGTTTGTCGAGGGTCAAACACACCTGGACTCAATACCAACACGTATCAATTGTAAAGGATCGAACACCCTTCGACTCAATACCAACACGTATCAATTGCTGAGAGTTGAACACCCTCAAACTCAATACCAAAACGATAATTCTATTCTAACCTAACAACTAACATAATATAAATTAATAATAAATTCAAATTATAATAAATACTATATATAAAAATTAAAAATCATTAACTAAATAATATCAATCTATTTACAATCTAATAATTTAATAATTCTATTCTAACCTAAAAACTAACATAATATAAATTTAAATAAAAAAATTATATTAAATACAAAATATACAAATTAACAACACTAAAAAATTATTAAAAAAAAAATTAAAACGTCACCAACCTTATGAGTGAAGGCAACAGTGGTGGTGAAGTGCAACAATGGTGAACGACATCGGCGATGGTGGCGAACGGCAGCAGCGGCGGTGGCGAACGACAGCAGCGAAGAACCAAATGGAGGTACATAGAAAACCCAAAGAAGACAACGTGCAAGTCAATGAAACAGTAGGATATGAAAAACCTTCACCAACAATGGAGGACAAAAACGAATAAGAGAAACAAAAAATAAATAAATAAGCAATTGTGAGTAAGAAGCAGAGAGCTCTAAAGAAACTTACACAATGGCTCGAAGATGACAATGACTCAAAGACGAAGAAGAAGAAAAGAAAGCCAAGAAGGAAAATAAAGTGCGAGAAGACAAGGAAATACGAAAGCATAATTGGTGCTATGAATAAGGGTAATAAAATGACTATAAAACAACGACTATGAGTAAATCCCCCGTTTTAGACTAAAGCATTTGGTCTAAAACAAAGGCTATAAGTTAAAGCGTCATTTTAGACGAAAGCACTTGGTCTAAAACGAAGGCTATGAGTAGTAGCCACCATTTTAGACCAAGCGCTTACTCATAGCCACTATTTTATAGTCATTTAATTTCCAAAAGACGAGGAGATGCTGGTATACGCCTTCAAAAAGGGCGTGCTGCCGGGACCTTTCTGTGAGGCGCTAATCATGGCTCACCCCGCCACGTTTGCTGAGGTTAGGCGACTTGCGGTGGCCCACATCGCCGATGAGAGTGAGGTCGCCGAGAAGAGAGGGAGCGTGGCCCACGCTAGGCCACATGCCCAGACCAGGATCCAGCCACAGAGGGTGCTGGAGACAGCGGCGGCCTAGAGGGATCAAAGGACTCGCCATCCTTATGATCCAAGGAAAAACAAGGGCAGGGGCCCAGGGCGCCCCAGGGAGTACAATCGCCCGCCAAAGCATAAATTTGTCATGGGGTTGGCGGACCTGATCGCCATTCCCAATATAGCAGCCAGGCTCAAGGCACCTGAGAAGGTGGGCGACAAGGTGTTAGGACCAAAACCAGACGCCTGGTGCGAATTCCACCAGAGTTTTGGTCACACCGTCGATTCATGTTTGGCACTGGGATACCAGCTCGACGACCTGGTCAAGAGCGGTTTCCTGAATGACTACCTGCTGGACAAGAGGACGGGGGGCGCGTCGAGTTCCCAGCCGGCGGGGGGTGAGGCTCAGCAGCATGAGATGCCCACTCATGGAGAGATCCACACCATCGCAGGAGGTTTCTAGGGTGGTGGATGCATCGCATCACAGAGGAAGAAGTATGCAAGGTCTGTGATGACGGTGGACATGTTCGAGGACCACTCGCCAGATGTGGACATTACGTTCACAAGAGAAGATCTCAGGGACGTTGTGCCTCATGACAACGATCCCATAGTTATCTCGCTTGTCACAGCGGGGAGGAAGGTCCACAGGGTACTGGTGGACCAAGGAAGCTCGGCAGATGTGATGTTCTGGCCGACCTTCACACAGCTGCAACTACCCCTTGACCAGCTGAGGCCCTATGGAGGGTGCTTGTATGGGTTCGCTGGCGATCAGGTTGAGGTTAGGGGGTACATCGAGTTAAGAACTACATTCACGGATGAGGCGGGCTCGAGGACGGAGAAAATCAAGTACCTCGTCGTGAATGCTCCCTCAGCATATAACATTCTGTTGGGAAGACCAACACTCAACAGAATAGGAGCTGTGCCCTCGACCAGGCACATGAAGGTGAAGTTGCCGTCTATGGAGGGGGTGGTGATCACCATCAAATCTGACCAGAAGGAAGCGAAGAAGTGCTATGAGAATAGCCTGAAAAATAAGAGGTCAATAAGTTACATCGCTACCACCCCGCCTCCCGGTGTGAAGCCCAGGTCGACGGTGGTGGAGGCGACCGCCGGTAGCGATGTCGTCATGGTAGATGTTGAAGCAAGGGAGGAGAACGCCGATCGGGAAGAAGAGGCAAGGAACCGCCCAGAGGAAGCGAGGGAGCTGGGAATCGCCAAGGCGGTGATCGCCAGAGAAACCCGACCCAAACCCGTCGAGGAGTGGCTCGAAAGGGAGATCGGGGAAAGGTCTTCAAGCTGAGAAGATCTTTGGAGGCTGACCTCCAAGACCAGATCGCCGAGGTGATAGAGCGGCATCTGGATGCATTTGCATGGTCTGCTTCAGACATGTCGGGAATCGACCCCGACTTCTTGTGCCATCGCCTAGCAATGGACAACCAAGTCAGACCAGTGCGGCAAAGAAGAAGGAAGTTTAACGAGGAGAGGAGGCAGGCGATCAGGGACGAAACACAGAAGCTCCTCGCCGCAGGCCATATCAGGGAAGTTCAGTACCCTGAGTGGTTGGCCAATGTCGTGCTGGTGAAGAAAAGCAATGGATAGTGGCGCATGTGCGTCGACTTCACTGATCTGAACAAGGCTTGCCCAAAGGACTCGTATCCTTTGCCAAGCATAGATGCCCTGGTCGACAGTGCTGCGGGGTGTAAGTTGCTGAGTTTCCTGGACGCCTTCTCAGGGTACAACCAGATAAAAATGCATCCTATGGACGAAGAGAAGACCGCCTTCATGACCGAGAGATCGTTCTACTTCTACAAAGTGATGCCCTTTGGGCTAAAGAACACGGGGGCCACATACCAAAGATTGATGGATAGGGTACTTGCACTAATGCTGGGAAGGAATGTGCAAGCGTATGTGGATGATATGGTCGTGACCTCGCCGGAAATGAGCAAGCACGTTGCGGACCTGGAGGAGTTGTTCACCACAATCGCCAAGTTCAGGTTGAAGCTGAACCCCGAGAAGTGCATTTTTGGCGTGGAGGCAGGGAAGTTCTTGGGATTCCTCTTAGCTGAAAGAGGAATAGAGGCAAATCCTGATAAGTGTGCTGCCATCTTGGCGATGAGGAGCCCGGCTACCGTGAAGGAAGTGCAGTAGCTTACAGGTCGGATGGCCGCCCTGTTTCGTTTCGTTTCGGCCAGTGGAGAGAAAGGCCATCCGTACTTCCAGTGTTTAAGGCGAAACAATAAGTTTGCCTGGACGAAGGAGTGTGAAGAGGCCTTCGTCAAGCTTAAAGAGTACCTGGCGAGCCCGCCGGTTTTGTGCAAACCGTTGGTGGGGACCCCTCTCATATTGTATTTTGCTGTGACTGAGAGGGCGGTGAGTGCGGTGCTCGCCCAAGACCAGGCTCAGAAGCCTATTTATTTCGTCAACAAGGTGTTCCATGGCCCGGAGGTGAGGTATCAGGCCTTGGAGAAAGCTGCACTGGCTGTGGTATTTTCGGCGAGGAGGTTGCGCCACTATTTTCACAGTTTTACAATACTGGTGATGACCGACTTGCCCATCCAGAAAGTCCTGAAGAAGCCTGATGTAGCTGGGAGGATGGTGAAATGGGCAGTGGAGCTGTCGGAGTTCGACATCAAGTATGAGCCCCGAGGACCAATCAAGGGGCAAGTTTTCGCCGATTTCGTGGTCGAGCTCTCGTCGGAGGCAGCACGAGTTGAAGGGGATGGTTTTCGTTGGGTGCTCTCGGTGGACGGATCGTCAAACCAGCAGGGTAGCGGTGCTGGAGTCATCCTGGAAGGGCCCAACGGTGTGCTGATTGAACAGTCCCTGAGGTTTGCCTTCAAAGCCAGCAACAATCAAGCAGAATATGAAGCGCTGATCGCCGGAATCTTGCTGGCCAAGGAGATGGGAGCCAGGGTGCTGATGGCTAAGAGTGACTCGCTGTTGGTCACGGGACAAGTAGCAGGCGAGTTCCAGGCCAAGGATCCACAAATGGCGGCTTACTTAGCGTACGTGCTGGAATTGAAGGTTTCCTTTGTCTCCTTTGAAGTGGTGCATGTGCCCAGAGAGCAGAATGCCCGAGTAGACTTGCTAGCTAAGCTCGCCAGTTCCGGCAAGGGGGGTAGGCAGAGGACGGTGATCCAAGAAACTCTGAAGGCGCCTAGAGCATTTGTGGCAGACCACATGATCCTTCAAATAAGCAAGTCGACGGAGAAAGCGGCGAGGAGTCACAGGTCTTTGACTCAGGAAACCTTGAGATCGCCGAGAATAAGAGCATGTCGGGGGGAGAGGGTGAACATGACACAGGTCTGCGCTACGCATGAGCCAGACACATGGATAACACAATACCAGCGATGCCTGGCAGATGGCCTTCTCCCGCTGGATCCGACGGAGGCTAAGAAGATAAGGAAGAACTCCAGCAAGTTCACAATGATTGATGGCGAGTTGTATAGGTTTGGGTTCACACACCCACTCCTGGAATGTGTGCACGGAGAGAAATGTACAAGAATTATGGCCGAGCTCCATGAAGGGATATGCGGAAGTCACGTCGGGGGTCGAGCTCTGGCCGCAAGAACCCTCCGTGCAGGTTACTACTGGCTAACAATGAGGGAGGACTGCAAGAGGTATGCACAGTGTTGCAAGCAATGTCAGCAGCACGTCGATTGGCAAAAAGCGCCCCCAAAAGAGTTAAAGTCGATTTACAGCCCTTGGCCGTTTCATACATGGGGAATCGACATCCTGACACCTTTCCCATTGGCGATCAAGCAGATGAAGTACTTGGTGGTGGCAATTGAATATTTCACCAAGTGGATCGAAGCAGAACCAGTAGCCCAGATCACCGCACACAAGATCGAGAGCTTTGTGTGGAAGAACATCGTGTGCCGGTTTGGTGTGCCTAAGTGCCTGGTGTCAGACAACGGGACTCAGTTTGCAAGTCACCTGTTGAAGAAGTTATGCGAAGAGGTAGGAATTCAACAAGTATTTGCATCTGTCGAGCACCCTCAGACGAATGGCCAAGTAGAGTCCGCCAATCGGGTGTTGCTAAGAGGCTTGAAGAGAAGGCTGGAGAAAGCCAAAGGATCCTGGGCTGAGGAGGTACCCCGCATAGTTTGGGCGTACCACACCACCGAGCAGTCAGGAACACATGAGACCCCGTTTAGCCTGGTCTATGGATGCGACGCAATGATTCCAGTGGAAATCCAGGAGAGCTCGCCGAGATTCCAGAACTTTGTAGCGGAAGACTCGAATGAGGAAAGAAGGTTGAATCTGGATTTGCTGGATGAGGTCAGGGAGGAGGCGAGAGTAAAAGCCGAGGCAGTGAAAAGGAGGATTGAACGAAGGTATAACTCGAAGGTGATGCCGAGGCAGTTTAAAGAGGGCGACCTGGTGATGAGGAAGGCCCACCAGTACGAGATGGAAAACAAGTTGTCGCCAAAGTGGACGGGACCGTTCAGAATAATCGAGGCGCTCGGGAACGGCGCCTACCGCTTAGAAACGTTGGAAGGAGGGGCGATTTCTCGCACTTGGAACGCCACACACCTCAAGTTATATGACAGTTGAAGCTTTGTAAGTAAAGACAAACACGAAGAGATTTGCAAGCTTTCTGTTAAAACAGTTTGAAGGGGGCACTCTTTTTTCCCTAAGGAGGGTTTTTAATGAGGCCACCCAATAAAGAAGAGTTTTCAAAGTTTAAAGTTTCTAAGATTGCATGCTTGTTGTTTCGAAAGTTTTAGAAAAAGACCTTATCACTCGTACGTGATTTAAGGCAAGTTTGAAGTTATGCTGCATGCTTTCTAAAAGTTTTAAAGTCCCCATCGCTTTTCGGCGATTGGCGGCATCAGTTAAAGTTAAAAGTCCTCATCGTCTTTCGGCGAGAAAGAGATTAAAGTCCTCCTCGACTTTGTGCGAGTGCAGGCGAGAACAAGTTAAAAGTCCTCAGTGCATCCAGGGAAGAGGAGATGTAGTCCCTGGGCAAAGTAGAGGCACTAGATAAAGACCTTCTCACCGTCGAGCGAGTTCAGGCAAGATAAAGACCTTCTCGCCGTCGAGCGAGTTCAGGCAAGATAAAGACCTTCTCGCCATCGAGCGAGTTCAGGCAAGATAAAATCCTTCTCGTCTCGAACGAGTTCAGGTATGGTGTGAAGGGTGGAAGAAGTTTAAAGGATGGCTAAGGTAGGTTCAAAGAGAACGCCTAACTATCCGGCTTATTGTTCTGAAACTCAGGGAGGTAGAGAAGGATCTGAAAGGCGCTTCTACCCCCAGATGAGGGAACAATAGCCAAGTTATGAAGGCAAAAGGAAGCTTACATCGCCAGGACCCTATGGCGATCAGAAGAAGTCCAGGCGATGGCAAGAGTAAGGGCCTATTTCGATGGAGCAGATCAGGTGAACTATATCTTAAACTATCAGTTGGATTGAAACTTGCTGTTTAGTAAGAAGTTTCACGCTGAAGTTCGTTGCCTTAAGTTCACAAGTTATTAAAATGCCATCGTTTGAGAGTTGATAGTTTGCTCGAGTTTGAAGCAGTAAGTATACGATTGGGCCCGCAGAATCGCTAAGATAATTTTTTTAAGCGGTTTCTACAAGGAAAAGCGAAGTAAACAGAGAGACCATGTGCAGAAGCGGGAGAAGTTATAATAAGGGTGGTATCAGTTCGAATGCATAAGAAGAAAAAAAGTTATTACAGGTAAAGTTTGTGCAAAAAGGAACAAGCATTAATTCCCAGGGAATAAGTGATGGAGGGAGACGACTAATCTTCAGAAGGCACGATCTTCCCATCCACCACTTCATTACATATCGACACCATGGAGAGGTCGAGCTCGGGGTACTGGCAGGCGACTTGCTCCAGGGCGGCGTCGAATCCGACGGCAAGGACTTGGGCAGAGCTTAGTTCGAGCTCTTCTTTTTGTTGTTTGAGCCCCTCGGTTTGCTGCTTCAGCTCGTCAGCTCGTTTCTTCAGTTCTTCAGTTTCCCCACGAGCCTGAGCAAGGTCGTCAGCAACCTTCTTGCCTTCGTCCCGCGCCTGGGTCAGCTCTGCAACAATTTTCTCGTTTTCCTCTCGAGCATTGGCGAGCTCGTCCACGGCGTCGTCCCTCTCCTTCTCGACCTTTTCGAGGAGAACCTCCCGATCAACCGATCTCTTTTCAAGGTTCTCTACCTTGGCTGCATCCGCTTTCATCGATGCCTCCAAGTTGGCCACCTTAAGCCTATAGGGAACCAGCTTGCTCTCCAGCTCGATTTTCTCTTGAGCTAGGAGGTGCAGTTTCTGGCGCAGATCGGAGGCCTCCTTGCGCGCAACCCTCAGCTCGGCGCGTCCTCCACCCTTGAGTGATCGATCTCTACCATCATCAGGTTGCAAGACAGCTTTTCCGCCTCGATCCTTATCAGGCGATTTTCCTCCTGGAGTGTGGAGATCTCGTCCTGAAGCTTTTTGTTGGAGCTCTTCACAGCCTTTGTTATGATTGAGGGAAGGTCCTCTGCCATCATCTTTAGTTTAGCTGTGAAAGGCCCCCAGACTTCTTTGACCAAGGGGGGAAGGCTTGCAGTTGCTGCTGGTGGAGGTGCTGAAGGAGCCTGGTGCTGACTCTCACCACCACCCTCTTGAATCGGTTGAGCAAAGGGGTCTTCCTGGCGTGGTGGTGAAGTAGGGGACTCGGTTATGAGTATCGGTGAGTTATGAGCGCCCTCATCCCCACCTGGTGCGGCTTCAGCAATTGAGGCGGTTGAAGGAGGACCCTCTCCAGCAGATACGAACGGCGTGGAGGCACTAGGAGGGTTCTCCATGAAGTTGGGCTCGTTGTTTTCCGCCGCAGGAAGCGCGACTGCCAAAGGTGTTGCTTGGACCGGCGGTGTTGGAGCTGGGGGAGAAGGCGGTGTTGGAGCTGGGGAAGAGGGCGGTGTTGGTGTTGGGAGAGCGGGTGGTGAAGAAGGTGCCACCCTTTTCCTTTTAGTGACAAGGCTGTCCTCAGTCGCCTCATCATCCTCATCCTCATCTTCTTGAACCACTTGAGGGGTTTTCCTCTTTGGTTTCCTTAAGATGAGCTTTTTTCGTTGAGGGGCGGGCAGTGTCTCTGGAGGAGCTGGGCCTTAAGGAGGCGATCTGCCCTGGGCAGCGGCGATCTCCACCACTGAGTTGGGCACGGTCTGGGAACCCGTCGCCAACTTATGAGTTCGGGCGAGCGCCCTCAGTTCAGCTAATTTGCCTTTGCCCAACATGAGGTCTGCACAGGGTAAAAATATACAAGTAAGCACAAAGGCAAAAGCAAAACATACGAGTACGTGTGCGAATAATGCAAACAGATGGCGCATGAATTAAAAACCAAGTCCAGTGCGCAACACGCAGGATGCCCGATGGTAGATAACAGAGATGCGCAATCAGTTCCAACGCAAAACGAAAACCTAAGTGTCGAGGTAAGTGCTAACCTATGTGAGCTTCGAGTTGGTCCTCGAGGAACTCGAAGGAGATTATTGCGGAGGTGGGAAAGGTGATGTTGGCGGCTGCTACTCTCTTCCAGAAAAGGCATAGATCTTTGTCTAGCTCGCCCATGTTGTCGGGACTTCTGGGCCTCCTAAAGCTCTCTTTGGCGTCTTTGTTCCCCTTGTGTACCCAGTACAAGGGGAAGCCGTCGAGCAGGGAAGGATCTTGGTCGTTGGCGCACACCTTCACGAATTTTCCTTTCCAATCTTTGTAAGATTGCTGGAAGATGGAGAGGATGGACCTCCCAGCGATCCCGTTCAGGCTAATCCAGAGGCGGTCTCCTGGATTCTTAGCTTCAAAGAGGAAGAGGAAAACGTCAACCGAAGCTGGCAGTCCCAGGTGTGCGCACATAATCTGGAACCCCTTTACGAACGCCCAGCTGTTGGGATGAAGCTGGGCGGGGGCGATGTCGAGCTCAGTTAATAATTCCCTCTCGAAGCGAGTGAAGGGAAGTCGGAGCTTCACCTTCTTGAAGAACGTCGCGTAGAGAAAGCAGAACAACTCGCCGTTGCTCGCTTTATCGTCAGCACAGATTGGTTCATCCGGGTGGCAGGGCAGCACGACCATTTTGCTGTCATGCTCCTTATGGAATGAAAGATCAGATTGGTCCCCTTTTCTTAGTCGGTGCACGCCCAACGTTGTGCTTATGGAAGAGGTTTCCTTCAACAGAGTTGAGGTGGCCCACGGATAAAGCTTCTTGTAGTCTTGTGTGGCAACGGAAGCTCCTCCGGCAACTGGTGGAATTGCCTGAGCGAGATTGGGGTGAGAGGTTGCAGGCCTCTCAGCCTGGGAAGAGGGAGCACCAGATGCTCGTGGTAAGTTGTGCGCTTGGGGTGGAGGGTTTCGCGATGAAGGAGGAGGGTTCGCGGTGGTTTTCGTGCGAGCCATCGCAGGAACTGCAAAGGAAAAAGGAAAAAGGATGAACAAAGGTTACAGAGAACAACTCGACGGTGGACGAAGAATGTAGAACGAACGAACGGGAGTTCGTTGTGACGAATGTAATGGAAGACGAAGCCCTAAGTTACGAGAAGGAAGAAGAGGAGGAAACAACCCACAGCGTATGCACCAGACAGATAATGGATGATGCGAATCGGTTAAAATGCAGCAAATATCAACAGAGGAAGTAAAAGAGGTACCTTTTGATGATCAGACGAGCGTTGAAGGAAGTTGGAGATTGAGAGAGTTGAGGAGCGTCGTGGGTTTGCAGAAGAAAACGCAGAGCGTTTTGAGAATGCAGAGGGATGATGAAACAATAGAAATGAAGGGGTTTAATGGTTTTTCAAACGTTTTTAGAAGCGCAAACGACAGTTGAAGATGACCGTTGATGAAGCCACGTGTCGAGCGATTGGAAAAAGGGGTTTGGTGGAGCGTCAGAAAAGAGGGTACGAACGTTTGGAATTCCATGCCAGCGCCATGTAGATCGGTAGTGACGTGACCTCTTAGTCTTTTCGCTGGACAAGTCTTCGCTTAAGACTGGGGGGCTTGTGTACCGCCCAGGTAGTCGGAATTGATGACGTGGCCGCAAGCAATAGTATAGGCATGTTGAACGGGACACCTGGCTGGCAGAAGGGAAGGACGTCGGGGGGTTCGTGTGATCGCCAGTCGTTAAGTTGGCGTGCCTCGATCTTTAGCATACCTAAACCGGCGGTCACCAAGTTTGTGTTGTAGTCGCCGGGTGTCAACCCAGGTGACAAGGCGATCGGAGATCGCCGAGAGGAGGACATCGCCGAAGGATCAGGAAAGATTGTTCCAGGCTTTCAGAGCAAAGGATGAAGTCGTCAGATAGTCGTTTCTCAGATGGCCAGAGGTTGAGGTCGGCGAGACCACAGGGAAGGTGTTTATGAAGACACCCGTACTCGCCACACAGCAGAGATCGCACTCCAAGGCAGCTACACGCTGAGTTGCTTCCTGCATAAGTAACTCGGTCGAAAAGCCTGAAGAGTAAGAAGTGACGCTCAAGTCAAGAATGCTCCAGATGGTGACACGTGTACAGCTGGATGCGGGCCACGTGTCCAGATGTGTAACTGTCAGGAGAGAGAAAGTGCACAGGTATATAAGGGATACTAACGAACTTCTGAGGTACGCGCGTTTTAGATATACTTCTTTTACGCTTGCAAGAACTTGAGTACGCTGAGAGAGAATATTGCACGGTTCCTGAAGTTCTTAGTTTTCTCTTAGCATTTTGGTGGTTCAGTCGCTGACTTGGGCGTCGGAGCGTGATCGGCCGCAGCGGCGCCGTTCTGTCTTTTGCAGGTTCTTGAGGTGAATCAAGGCGAAGGACGGAAGCTAGCACGGTGCAAAGTCGATCCAGATTTGACGAGGCAAGGCTCTTGCGTTCTGGTCAACAGGCAGGATGAAGAAACAAAAAATAAATAAATAAGCAATTGTAAATAAGAAGCAGAGAGCTCTAAAGAAACTTACATAATGGCTCGAACAATGACTCAAAGACGAAGAAGAAGAAGAGAAAGCAAAGAAGGAAAACAAAGTGCGAGAAGACAAGGAAATACGAAAGCATAACTGGTGCTACGAATAAGGGTAATAAAATGACTATAAAACAACGACTATGAGTAAATCCCCCGTTTTAGACTAAAGCATTTTGTCTAAACCAAAGGCTATAAGTTAAAGCGTTATTTTAGACCAAAGCAGTTGGTCTAAAACGAAGGCTATGAGTAGTAGCCACCATTTTAGACCAAGCGCTTACTCATAGCCACTATTTTATAGTCATTTAATTTCCAAAATGCCACCGCGGTTTGATGGACAACGATTATCAGTAAAAGCACTGTGACTCGTACTTCTCTTATTCGTGTTACCAATCTTCATCCCATGATAACTCGTGCTAAGGCAGGTATCTCTAAACCTAAAGTTCTCCATACTTTTATGACTAATGAACCTTGTGAACCATCAACTTACAAAAATAAGCTATGATTCATCCTCAATGGCTAAATGCCATTCAATCTTAATATCATACTCTGGTTCAAAATAACACATGGACTCTTACTTCATTGCTTGCTGATGCAAACTTAGTTGGTTGTAAATGGGTTTTTAAATAAAAATATAACTTGGATGGATCTTTTCAATGCTACAAAGCATGCCTTGTCGCCAAAGGATTCCAACAATCTAAGGGTGATACAAACCACAACAACCAACAAATGATTAAGGACACATCTAGCACTTCACAAAAAGGTCAATCATCTCCGTACACAAAGTCAGGTCCCACCAAACCTCGAGAAAGTATCAGCAGAAGAAGAACAAGCTATAAACCATAATATCAAAAGTAAATTGGCCCCACTTTGGGGTTCCAAATAGCAAAATAGGCTAGATTAGGTTCACATAGCATAAAAGGGAGTGTACTTAGCGAAATGGGCTTGGACAAGGCACCTAGAATTAGGGATTTTAACCTACCTTCTAGAAGCTATGCCTAAAGGTGCGGTTTTGACCATGGTCAACACCCTATGCAACCCCTCTCCCTTTCCATTTCTACCCTTCACCCATCTTACCCACCCTTCCTATAAATAGGGCGTCTTGCCTCAAGTATTTTCAACTTGAAATTGGATGTAAAGAAACTCTACTTGTGTTATTTGGGTCTTATCTTCGATGGGTAGTATCCTAAGTGGCAACTCTGGGTCTTATCTTGAGTGAGTGACATCTCAAGTGGCGACTCTTGCATCACTGATCTTGGAGTCCCTCTGTGATGGAGATCAAGAAGAAGAAGAGAATGAGGTTGAAGTTGAAGATGCTCAAAGACATATTAGCTCATCATCCTTTTTACCTCAAAGGATTACAAGGAGCAAAGCTAAAGAGTTAGGAACTAGGCTTCGAATGTTTTCTCTTTTTGTAGTTTCTTTTGTATAAAATTTAAAATACATAGAATAGTGTTTAGGAAGGTGCTAAAGAGGGAAACCTAAGACACCTATTGTGTATAGCATCTATAGGCGTTAGTTCTATGAAAAATCTAGAAGGTGCCTCTCCACTCTCCATTTAGGCGCTAGAATTGGAAGAGTTAGAAGGCTACCTTGTAAAGCTTCTCTTGTAAGCTTCTTTTGTAAAAGGTGACCGGTCCTCCTCCCTATAAAAGGAAGGCTTGGGTCTTTGAAATAATAGAATTGATTTTGTGAGTAAAGAACCTCTCCCAAATTGGTGAGTGAAATTGAGAGAGACTTGTGTCTTCTTCTCTTCTAGTCTTATCTTGAGTGCATTCTTGGACTCTCAAGTGGCGACAACTACGCTCATCTTGAAGTCATTCATCCTCCAAGTGGCGTGCACACCTCCAAGATCTCCAACCACATAAGTTTCCTTGTTCTTTTCATCTTCTTCATCCATTTCCATTCCAAAACAAACTCTAAAACATGTCTTTGTTGTTTCTAGTCATTTCAATTGGTAGAACTTGCTTGTCTTGTGTTTATATTCGGTAGTTCCTTTTAGTTTGTTGTTCTTGTGATTTTAATTATGTTTCCTTGAGTTTTAATCAGTTCATTTGTGTTCTCTCTTGTTTTAATCGGTTCATATGCCATAATATGGGTTTCTATATGAGTTTGGCTTGGTTACTTGTGTTTTTTGGTGAGTTCTTGAATGATAAGAACATTGATCCAATTCTTAAAAAGTGCCTAATCATATTCCAACTCTTGTTGAATCCATAACATGTTCATATCATATCATATCTCTATCATGTTATTGGAATCACATCACTCTGCTCCAAGTGGCGTGAATTCCCTTTCTAATCCATAAGTTCTTTTCATCCCTTCATCTTTTTCTTTTGACTCCTTCACCAACCCACTCTATCACTGGTTTCAGTGTCTGTAATAGGGCCACTGACTTTGATGATCGCAAATTCACCACTGGATATTGCATCTTTGTTAGTCGCAACCTTGTTTCCTGGTCCTCAAAGAAGCAAAAGCTAGTCTTCAGAAGAAGTACTGAGGTTAAGTATAGAAGCGTTGCTACTGCACTTTCTGATATTATCTGGATTCAGTCCCTAATGACCGACCTACACATTACTTCTTCCACTCCAACACTCTATTATGATAATCTCGATGTTGTTCAAATTGCTGCAAACCCTGTTATGCATTCATGCTCTACTCTAAACAATTTAACCTAGATATGCATTTGTTCGTGACCCTATTCAGAATAAACAGTTGTTGTTGGTTCATCTTTGATGAACATAGTTTTATTCACACTTATTAACTTTAATAATAAATTATTGGAATGTAATAATAAATAAATCCATTGTTTTAATTAATATTCTTCTAATTAGATTTTGTACCGTCCCGTCCCCGGGCGTTGACCAAAGTCAAAGTCAAAGTCAAAGCCAAAGTCAAACATATGTTGGGACCCATCCAGGGAGCCCAAGGAGGAAAGTCAACAGGTTGACCGCTTAAGGCGTCGCCAGGATGAGGCGTCACCAGGTTAAGGCATCGACGGTATCACCCCCTGATACCCACGGGTAGGAAAGACCGTGGAGGGGGCAACACCACGAGGGGCCTCAGTACCTCAGAACAGTAATAAAGAGAAGAGAAAGGTGGCTTCAAGGCCATATTCCCAGTACTAGTGAGGAGTAACCTGACTTGTGAAGTACCCATGCCACCTCTTAGAGACCCTTGGGCCAGATACGACCCATGAGAGGGCCATGCCCCGGGGGCGAACCATGTGCGTGGTACGAGAGGAAGGTAGATACACTCCCAGGGCGAGTGACTAGAGGCCGGGGCGCATGAGTTGGCACCCAGAAAGTCACCCCTTGCACCAGATGCACTTCGAGGAAGGAGGACTTACACGATGGAATATCCCTAAGTTGGGTTACGGCGCTGTAAGGACCTCCACGTAGAATAGCGATCAAGTCAGAAGAACACATGGCAGTAAGCATTGAAACATCAAGGTATATAAGTTTCCCTGAAAGTTTGCTAAGGTACGTTGTTATTTAGTTTACGTTTCAAACATTTTAAAGCACTTTAAACGCTTTAAATGCTTTAAACGTTTTAAACGTGTTGAATGCCTTAAATGCGCTTTAAGACGCTTTAAATGCGCTTTAAGACGCTTTGAATGCTTTAGACGTTTAAAAGAGGCTTTAGACGTTTGACAGAAGGGGAGACTCAGTTTTACACACACACACACTCTAGTTGTTTGCTCGCGAACACACTATGCGCACAGGCAATTAGAGAGAAATCAGTTACTCAGTTATTCAACCATCTTCAGAGCATCCATTCACGGTGCTCCGATACGGAGGTGTGTTCTTTGATGTTTCTCGCTAGCTGACTTGATCGTCAGAGTGCAAACGGCCGCGAGGGCGCCCCTTTGTTCTCTCTGTTTTAGGTACTCACGGTGGCACAGGGAGGAGATTTGGAACAAAGACTAGGGAGTCCTTGATACGCGAGTCTTAGCTACGCACGAAGCACATTCTGGTCAACCGGCGGGAACAGGTTTCTTTGGGCCTTAATTATTATTTCGTTTAATTTTTTATTTTTAACCCAAGTTGCTTGTTTTGGATCAAAACAAGAAACAAAATCTGAAATGAAGAATTAGAGAATTAAATTAGAAAATATCTGAGAAAAGGAATAGAATGCAAATTTCTGTTAGGATATTCTCTAAAAATCCTGCAATTAAAATTCCTCTGAAAAATAGAGAAAATATACTTTGAAGATATTATTCAAGAAAATGTTCTGCAATATCTCTCACAACAATGCTGGAATCAATTACAATCAATGCACTAATTTGAAGAAAATTAGAAACAATATTTTTGGAAGAAAAGCAAGAATAAAATCTGAGACTATTTAAGAATGAAGATATATGTTTATTTATTTGAAACAAGAAAGGAAACCTCTGATAATTGTATAACAATATCATAGGAAATATTTTTATTCTGATTTTGTGCAAGGGAAATAAGATTATAAAAGAGACTTTAGAGGAAGGAAGAAGAAGCTTTTTGGATCGTGTTTTAGAGGAGCAAACACATTCTAGACCTAGTTTTCTCATATAATATTCAAGATATTCTTTTTATCATATTTTATTGTATTTATTTATATTATCGTTATCTTATTTTTATTTATCTTTATTGTATTTATCTTTATTTCAAGACCTAGTTTTCTTTATATATTTTATTTTCATCTTATTTTGATTTGCTTTTATTTTTTTCTTTATATCTGTTATCGTTATTATTTTTATTTGTCTTTATTTTATTTTTTTATATCTTTTATTTTAATCTCATGTTTGTTTTCTATATCGGTTATCTTTATCTCATTTTTATTTGCCTATATTTTATTTTCTTAAATCTTTTATTTCCTTATATATGTTATCTTTATCTTATTTTTATTTTTCTTTATTTTATTTCCTTTTATCTTTTATTTTGATTTGCCTATATTTTATATATTTTTTTAATTTTTTCCTGCCATTTTTTTATTTATGTTTTTGGTTTTATTCTTATTTTTTTTTATAAAAATGATTTCATGTTAGGCATCACTATGCAACTAGACATCTCGGCTAGGCTAACACCTCAAGTAACAACAATCATCTGCCATTACATGAAAAAAGTATTATTTAAAAAAAGAAAAAAATAAAGAAAATACAAAAATATGGGGGGACTAGGTCAAAATCCATATGTTAACAAAAACGATACATAGGATGCTCAAGGCCATGAAGCCCAAGCCCAACAAGGGGCCCAAGCCCAACGAATTACTAGGAGCATGGCAAGAGCTTTGGGACAAGAGTATAATAAAATGGCTCTTCTTATTTCTTTTGTAGAATAGGGGTGTGAATGTAATAAAAAGGTGTAAGTAGTAAGGGAGTCTAGGGGGGAGTGTAGATAGGAGCCTAGGGGGTACCAATCTAGGAAGGAAAGTCACACTTCCTTCATTGTCTAGATTGGCGCCGAATTTCATTTCATTTGTGTGCCATTTGGCTTGCATTTTCAGCACCTCTAGGCTATAAATAAAGGTGCTTAGCTTGTATAATTCAGATTGGAATTTTATAGTAGAGAGACTATACTCAATTTTGGAGAGAATTTGTGAGTTTTGAGTCTTCCTCTTCTTTGCCTTATCTTGTGAGCTATGGTGAGCTTCAAGTGGTGGCACTCCATCACTTATCTTGGTTCAAGGTTCCAAGTGGCGTGAATGGCTTCTTCCAATTCTCAAAATCCAGCAAGCATCTTCTTCTATAAGTGTTCTTCTTACCTTTTCTTCAATTTTCCATTCGGTAGTTTTGATTCCTAGAGTTTACTTCTTTTTCTACCGTTTAATTTTGTGTTTCCAGCATTGTGTTCTTAATTCTGTTTTGGTTCAGTACCTTGCTTTTAAATTCTGTCCAGTTTTAATTCTTGTTCTTATTTCCTTTTGTTTTGATTCAATTTGACAAAACATGGACTTCCATATGAGTCTTGGTTGGTGCTTAGTTTTGGTGAGTTATTGAATTTAGAACATTGATCCAATTCTAAATTAAAGTGCCTTTCAAATCCAGCTCAAGTTGTTCCTAAGAATGTCAAGAATCATGTGTTCTTGTAGTTACATTTACATCATGTGGTATCTAGAGTCTAGGCTTGTTTCTTGCTTAAATTTTGAGTTGTATTGCACTTTACATTTCAAGAGCTCTTAAATTCAAGTTGTTTACCATTCTGTTTTAGGATTTATTTTGAGTTTTCTTGTTGTTTTCTTTTGTTACACCATGTGTTTGTGAAAAGGTTTCTAGCACTCATTGTTCATATGAGTATGGCTGCTCTTTTGGAATGGCATTCTCCTTCCTAGAGTTGACCTTAAGCTTCCTTTCACTTGTGGTTATATCTTGTTATATGTCTTTTAATTTTGTAATCATGTCAAGTTTTGTCTTAGTCATGTTATTCCATAATTGTCATTACTTCTAGTAGTACTTTTATTGCTTTAATTGTTTCTTGCTTTGGTTTACTTTATGTTTTTTGAGTTTATTGCTTGATCCTTTGTGCATTTTCATTTTTAGATTTGAGTTCATGCTTGTAGTTACATTTTCATTTTCATTTTTGATGTTTGTTCCTAAGAATGTCAAGAATCATGTGTTCTTGTAGTTACATTTACATCACAAGTGGTTAAGTAGATGTAAAAGTTCATTTCACAAGGCAAAAGGAAAAAGAAAATTATAATATGAAGACGATGACAATTATAGGTGCGGAATTAACAAGGAAAGCAATAACAAAATGCAAGAACAGAATAGACAAAAGGAAACCAAAAGAAGAACATATTTATGAATTGAATGGAATGACAATGGAAGGAAAAGATGAAGGAAAATGAAGCTTATGAGAAAAGGAGTTTGAGATGATGAGCACGCCACTTGAATGATGAAATGACTCCAAGATAAGTGTTGGAAGCCGCCACTTGAGAGGTCTCAAATTTTCACAAGATAAGACTAAAGACTAAGAGGAACAAGCCTCACTAGCATCTCACACAAAATGTGCAGAGTAACTTTTCTCTATATCATTCAACTTGTCAATACAACAAGAGAGGCCTCCTATTTATAGGATGTAGAGCCTTGGAGAACAAGTTGTGAGGGTAGGAAGGAAAAGGAAAATATGGTGCGGCTTAGGTCATTGACTAAGGTCAATGTCGCACCATCATACATATTCTAGAAGGTAGGGTTTCCTTCCTTCCCTAATGGACTTCTCATAGGCCCAATTTTATAACTTCACCTCCTATTTATGCTATATGGACCTACTCTTGTTTATTCTACTATTTGGATCGCTCAAGTGAGCCCAACTTATTTACAACATATTCTAAACATTAAGAAGACCAGCAGGAAGAACTTTAGGTGCTCTGGTCCTTGTCCAATTCTCCCTCTGATGAGGTCTCTACTTTGAGATGACTTCTCATTGTGTAAATTAGCATCCTTGGTCATCCCCTAGCAGCCCCATTAGTGTTAATTTTAACCCAACCTGGTAAAGAAAACTCCCATCTCACACAAAGAGGACGAAGAACTTTACCAGTATGAGTATTAATACCAAAAAACTTGATCATGTTGAAATCCAACATATCATTTTTCATATAAGCTTTAGACGAGTTACCCACCAGATAAGTTAAATCTTTAATAACCAAAATAGCTCGAGAAACCTCAATCTTATCCTGAAAACAAGCAAAATTCCTCGTACGCCATATCATCCAAATAGAAAAAGTTATCACAACAAGCTTAATCAATTTAACCAAAGGACTACCATCACTCTTAATAAAAGGAAGAAGACCATCTGATCCTGCCGGTTGACTTAGCGCAAGAGCGTTGCCTCGTCACGATCTTCCTCACCAGCTTGGCACCACGTGCCCTCCAAGTCCACTCCACCGATAGCCTCCCTGAGAACCTGAAAAACACACAGTGGCGCCTCTGCGGCCGGTGGCGCTCCGACGCTCAAGTCAGTGACAAGAACACCCAAAGAACTCAAAGAGAATATGCTCTGTAGGACCGTACTGTAGGCACACAACCCTAGCAGTATCAGCCGTAGTGAAAAATGTACCTCTGCAAATTCTGTTAAGGTTACCTTTATAGCTAGGTTTCTTCTCTCTCTAGGCCGTTATGCTTTTGGACGCGTGGCTCGCATCCAGCCCTGCACGTGTCACCATCTGGACTGGGATAGCAGGTAGCGTCCAGCCCTACACGTGTCGTCATCTGAGCCAAGGCAACTTGAGCGTCATTTCTCCATTGCTCCCAACCCTACACGTGTCATCATCTAGGTTGGAGTAACTGGTAACATCCAACCCTACACGTGTCGTCATCTGGATTGGGGCAACTTGAACGTCATTCTTGTGTAGCAACCAACCACACAGCTAAGTCCTCCACTTAAGGAGCAAGCTAGCGCACAATGCGCTGTGAAACATCACCTGACAAGGCGAGTATCGGATGCAACAAAGTGCATCATCTCTGTGATATCGCTCGTCGCAAGTGCCACCTTCCTTACTGCTACGCCATACATGCTCTAGCTGAGGAAACCTTGCCACCAACGAATGTCCCCTCTAGGAATCCTGTCACTGATGAGCAATTTGTTCCCTTCAACCCACTCAGCCTTCACGCCACATGCTGGCGCAACAGTCATCTTACTGAACTTACACGCTTGAGATTACCCTTCTGAGCCTCCAATAGTTTTAACTGAGTTTACTGGGAGATCCGGCGATGTGCTCCTCGTGGCGACGTGTAAACCACCCGAGCTCCTAGCATTCCTCGGCGATCTCTCACCACCTGATCTCCTAACACTCTCATACGGTGATTGCGACGTAACTCTGGTGACCGCCGGTTACGCACACCAGAGATCGGAGAACGCCAATTTAGTGTAACCGGCGACTGCGATGTAACTCTGGTGACCGCCGGTCACACACACTAGAGATCGGAGAAAACCGATTCAGTGTAACCGGCGACTATGCTCACTTCTGAACCATTCATCTTTTCTAGCCTACGTGTTCCACTGAGCACGCCCCACCCGGGCACGCGCAAGACACGTCATCGCACCAGATGACCTGGTCGGTACACCATCCTTATTAGAGAAATGAGAAGTAGGAAAAATCTCTCGAACCCAACTCCAAATACCCAAAGCATTAGGGCATTTAAAAAATAAATGCAGAATAGATTCCTCGTGCTTTTCACAAAGCGTACACATAGAACAAATATGCAAACCTTTATTCTGAATATGTTGATCTATAGGAAGCCACTCATGAAAAACTTTCCAAAGTACAATAGATTTGGAAGGCAAAATAAATGAAGACCAAATTAATTTACCCCAACCACAGGAAACTCCTGGTTCCAACAAGAAAGTCCTAACCAATTTAAGAATGAAATGACCAGACTCATCTAGAATCCAATTAGGAATATCATGTTCCTCCTTGACCATGATATGACTAAAAGGATGAGGCATCTGCTGTAAAGACAATGAAATATTCCAATCACAACATGTCCAAAACTAAGAAACTGTATCTGGAATGCTAAAACCATCAAATATCCCTGCAATATGTGTTAAAGAAGTAGTAGAACATTATTTATCATTCCAGAAATTAATAAAAGAACCTGTACCAACAATCCAAGTAGTATAATCAAGTATAGTAGAATAAAACTGCTTAATTCTAGGCTTCCTACCTTTATATAGTTCGTAGGGAGTTTTCTTAAAAATAGGTTTAATCAGAGTTCTGTTAAGCACATAAGAAGCAGTATATACTGCATCTGCCCAAAAATATTTAGGTAGATTAGATTCATTTAACATGGTCCTAGCTAATTCCTCTAGAGATCTATTCTTCCTTTCAACTGCACCATTTTGTTGTGGTGTCCTAGGAGCAGAATAGCTATGTATGATCCTATGTTTTTCACAAAACCTATCAAACTTTGCATTTTAAAACTCTCCCCCATGATCACTACGAATTTGTTTTATGTTATTTTCATTTTCATTATGAAGAACCTTAGCCATTTTCTTAAAAGCTTTATATGCATCATTTTAGAAGCAAGAAAGAGAGTCCACGCATATCTTGAGAAATCATCAACAATTACCAAAGCATAGAAGTTTCCAGCTAAACTAGCAGTCCTAGAAGGTCCAAACAAATCCATATGCAGAACATCCAAAACTTTATTTGTAGAAACAACATCCTTTGTTTTAAAAGAAGTTCTTATTTGTTTACCCTTTACACATGCATCACACAATCTGTTATTTTGAAACTTTATATTTGATAAACCAGAAACAAGATCCTTAGACTTCAACTTATTCAAGTGATTTGTTTGGATATGAGCTAACCTCATGTGCCACAACCAAGACTCATCACTTATTGATAGCAAACATTCATTTTCAGAGCAACTATTCATAATATCTAAGAGATAGATCTTGTTTACCCTTCTACCTGTGAATAACACCTTACCAGAGGTTTCATTTGAAATTGTACAAGTGTTGGCTTCAAAATTAACCTTGTAGCCCTTATCATACAGTTGGCTAATACTTAGAAGACTATGCTATAGTCCTTCCACATATAAGACATTCTCAATTGTGGTTGAATGTTGAGTACCAACATTTCCTCTTCCAAGAATTCTTCCTCTATTGTTGTCTCCATATGTGACATGCCCCTTAGCTTTAAGTTTCAGACTTGTGAATTGAGCCAAATCACCAGCCATATGCTTTGAGCATCCACTATCCAAGTACCACTGGTTTTTCCTGCTGTTTTTCTGCAAAACAGATTTAACACATATGGTACCCCTTTTTAGTCTAGGGTACACCATGATTAATACCTTTCCTTAGGAAGCCATTTGGCCAATCCTTTAGGAACAAGGTACCTTATAACTTTACATGTTCTAGAGATATGTCCAAACTTCATGCAGTAAAAGCAAGATGCAGTATGCATTGTATTTGAACTGTTAAGAGAAGAAAAACCTGTTTTGGAAGGAACAACAAAACTGGACAACTTTTTCACATTGTTCTTTATTCCAGGATTATATACTAGCCCATTTTTATTAAAAATAACATTTTGAGACCCCAACAATGTTTCAAGATGTTCTCTTCCTTTGGTGAAATTTGATAAGGTTTTCAGCAAATATTCAACTTGTTTTTTCAACTTCTTACAATTTTCACAGGTTTTTATAGATGCATGCAAACATGTCAATTCAAGACTAACCAAATTAGTTTTAGCTTTGTGTAATTCTTCCTCAAGTGACTTAACCTTAGGTTCAAGTACCTTGTTTACTTTGTTCAGTTTGTTACATATGACAGCCAATCTGTTTGCTTCATCATGTGTTTTCTTAAAGGAAATTAACAACTGATCATAACTTTCAGAATTAGTGGAAAAGTCATTCACCAAATCAGAGATTGATCCTTCATCATTCACCATGAAGCACAAATTTGCTTCTTCACTTCCAGTTGAGGAGTCACTTGTTTAGGAAACTTCATTTTCTTCCCAAGAAATATATGTTATTTTTCCTTTGCCTCTTTCACTCTTCTTGCTTGCTGATTTTTCTTTGTTTTGATTGTTTGGACAATAAATCTTTATGTGACCTGGTTTACCACAACCAAAGCAAGTATAACTAGAAGAATTTGAGTCATTGGATTTTGAGAACCTTTTTCTTTGTTGAGTTATGTCTCGGTTCTTCCTTTTTGAGAAATATGCTGAATTTTCTACTGAGCACACTCAATGTCTCATCATGTCCAGGATTCTCCTCTTCCTCACTTATATCATGTTCTAGGGTAGTCTTTAAAGCAATTCCTTTGGCTCTTTTCTCCAATGTTTCTTGTTCTTTCAATCTTTTGAGTTCTAGCTCATGCTCCATCAATTTTCCAAACAATGCAGCAGTGGACATCTTGGATAAATATCTGGATTCAGAGATTGTTGTTACCTTAGGCTGCCAGCTCCTGTCAAGGCATTTCAGCACCTTTATGTTGAGCTCTTCCTTGTCAAAGACCTTACCAAGTCTAGCGAGATGATTTACAATATGTGTAAACCGTTTCTGCACATCTGCAATGCTCTCTTCTGATTGCATCCTGAAAAGTTCATATTCTTGAATGAGTGAATGCTTCCTTGCTCGTTTCACATCATCCGTGCCCACATGGGTTACTTCTAGTACTTCCCACATCTCCATGGCCGAGTTGCATTGAGACACTCTAAAGAATTCATCCATATTCAATGCAGAGGTAATAATGTTCTTGGCTAGGGAGTCATACTGAGCCTTCTTCTTTTCACTTTCACTCCAATCAGACCAACGCTTCTTTACTATTTCTTCTTTGATAACCTGCATAGGCACAAAAAGGTCCACTGACCATTGCATCCCAAATACCCATGTTAATAGATTCCATGAAGATTTTCATTCTAAATTTCCAGAATGCATAATTCACACCACCAAACATAGGAGGTCTATTAATAGCGCACCTTCAACAAAAGGCATTTTAAACTCAGACATAATGCACAAACTTGAGTAACGTACAAGTCTTAGCTCTGGTACCAATTGTTGGGTCCATTAGTGTCTAAGTTCAAGAGGGGAAGGGTGAATTGAAGTTATAAAAATTTTCGCAAACACAAACTGGTTTACAGTATATCAGAAGTAAAAAGAACAAATTGTTTTTAATAGAAACAGATTAATTTTTCAATACACTTAAACACAACTAGAACTTGTTCAGATTATGATTAAGATCAAATAGAGAAAGTTGACAGAACTAGATTGGTTAATTTTTAACAGCTTGAAGAACACATTTTATACCACAAGATCAAACAAGTTAATTCAACACAAAACTTCATAGAAAACGAAACTTTATCAAAGATTTAATGAAGAAAATTGTTTGTCCTTAAACCAATTAAAAACACATATTCAACATGCTTTGTTTATGATTAAAGAACTTTTCCAGATCAAGAAGAACAATTTTTATTAAGCCCAGAAATAACAGGTTCAATTTCAAATGAACATATTTCGTTCTTGCCAGATTAACCAAAAATAAGAAACGAGTGCAGGGGTGAGAAGAATAATGCAAGCACACTTTATATTGGTTCACTCATAATGAGCTACATCCAGTTTCACCTTACTCCAAGGTGAAATTTGTTGATTAAGAGTGATCATGTGCTTTGAAGAATCCAAATCCTAGTTGTTTGACGAAAGACTGGTGTTGCTGTTGTGTTTGGGTGGGATATGGGTAGAATAAAATGTGATCCACTCCTTTGTTGAATCTAAAACTGATGTGATTTAAAACCTTTTTGAAATCAAGTGTTTTTCCAACTAAGTGAAAAACAACTTGTTGTTTTGTCGAATCAACCGGTTGTTTTGCTCTTAGGATTTTTGAAAAAGGTTGAAAACTGTTTTGGTTTGGTTGACTTAACTGTCAAGCCAAAACAATCGGTTGTTTCGTGGTTTCAACCGATTGTTTCTTTGAAAATCCTAACAAAATTTAGTTTTAAATGGTGAATCTGTTTTAAATATTTTCTAACTAAATACACTCCTTCATTAATTGTTTTGACCAATCTTTGGAAAATATAAATGGTTTGTTTATGTTTTCAAATAAGTAAGAAACAGATTTGAGAAATTCATTTTGACAGATTTGATTCTAAGATTTTAAGATTCACATCAAGCTTTGGATTTTCAAGAGAGAGTGGAATATGATTGCAATTGTATTCAATTCAGTTTGTACTATGACCAGGTGTAATCCTTTCTAAACCTACTGTATTTCTGGTGTTGTGTTGCCAATGAGTATTGTGTGTTCTTGAGGTGTTCAAGATCAATACTCTTGGTGTGGTTTGCCAAAGGTAGTGTGTTTCTTGAAGGGTTCAAGGTCACTACTTTGGTGGTTTGTGTTTTGTAATCTGGTTTGATTGCTTAGTGGATTACCCAATGGTTTTCTGGGGACTGGATGTAGCTCTTGGTTTAAGAGTGAACCAGTATAAGTTGTTTGTGTGATTCTCTCTTACCTCGAACTCATTTAAATTATGTTTTAAGCTTAACTGATATAAACAACCGATTGTTTCGAAGAAACAACCGATTGTGTTTTTGTATATTGCTACATAAATTGCTTGAGTTCTTGGCTAACTTGATTTCTATTATGGATTTATACAAAGAATTTCATTAAACCTGAAATTTTTTTCAAAAACCCCTCTTAAACAATTCACCCCCTCTAGTTTAAGGCCATATATTCTAACAAAATTCACTAAAAACCAGTTGCAATCAATTACAACACACAACAGTTCTTGAACCCTACAAGAACAATACAACCAAAGCTGAAAAACTCTATTTCAGCACACCTTGCACTCCTAGAAATCCTATCAAGGAGTAACTTACACAGAACACCTTTTACAAGAATGAAAAAGGAAAGATAACACCTGAAAGAAGATGCAAGAACTCAAAGCAGTAGCTTCAGTGTAGCAGAACATCACCAACACCTTCACCAAGATCAAGGTTCTCCTAGAACAAGCACACTTGAAGATCTCTTTGGAAAACATTTCAAAAGCTCATTTCAATCATTCTTCTCACACAAAAAACGTTTAATCTCTATTAAAACCGTGATTGCTCAACACTCTTTCATGTGAGAAAAACCTTTCATTATATAGAAATCAGTTTCTAACAACTTTTCAAAAACAATTAAAAAGTTGTCATAAAAACAACAGATTGAATTTAAAACTAACAGTTTATTTTTCAGGAAAAATGGTAGCTCAGCTTAACCGAAATAACTGATTGAATTGCACTTTTGGTGTCCTAACAGAATTTCAAAAATCCTTTTAGCATAACAAAAATAAACCTATTGATTTTCAAACAAACAGATTTATTTTTGTGCAGTAACCTGATTCTTGAGAAAACCTTAAAAAGCTTTTTGAAAAACATTTAATCACTTCATGTGCTTGATCTTACCACCTTGATTAGGCATCTAGGATAGGTCAAGTAGCAAAATGAAACCTTAAACTCACACTAGTCTAAATACAAGATCATCTAAAAACACATTACAATCTTCAAATCAAACTAGCTATTTTCTACATCAAACACACACTAAGACTGGGTAGAGAAGAAGCTTCATCCATCTTCAACAGATTGGAATGCTACTACTGATGGCAAGGAAACCTTTTTATACATGTTCAAAATGTCACAAGCTCTAGTGTAGATTAGAATTTAATTTCTTGTTAAAATTAGCATAGGAACTTTATTTGTATTTTTTGTTAAAATGAAGTTTGGTACCTAAATACCAACCTAGATTAAATTAGGGTTTCTAAAACTCCTAATTTAACCTAGGCCCATCCTAGGCAAGCCCATTAGGAAGTGCACGTTCCAAGCAAGGAAGCAAGCTTTCCATGTGCTTCATTTAGGCGTCAACTTCAAAGCTAGAATAGTTTGAATTTTCCTCCTTTTCATTTTGTTTCAAACCGGCCCTCATTTGCTATATAATGAGTGGCTTGGTTCATGTATTTGCAAGATTAATCATATGAGTGAATTGTTGCCAAATTTGTGCCAATTACACTCTTGTCTCCTACTCTCCCTAGGATAGACGTTTTATCTTCATTCTTCACCCACCAAGTGATTAGGCCTCACCTATCACTCACCATACATCTCATACACCTTCAAGGATACCACACCTCTTAGGAGATCCTTGCACCCCTCTTTCATATTCTTCCGCCACCATCATTCAAGTTTCGTCACACATGAAGGAACTTCTTCCATCAAATTTAGGAGGAGAACACTCAGTCACAACTCACATAAAAATTATGCATAATTTCTTTACTATAATTTCAACTTGTAAAATACACTAGGTAGGCCTCCTATTTATAGGTGAAGGAGCCTTGGAGAACAAACTAAAGGGTTAGGGTGGGAAAAGGGAAAAAATGGGAAGCCTTAGGGTTTGACTAAGTCAATCCCGCATCCTAGGCTTATCCTTCTAGAAACTAGGTCAAAATGCCTCCAAATGGGCTAGGAATAATCTAAAATGCTAGCCACACCCCCTATTATGCTAATGGTACCTTATTCTAGCATATCTTTGCTATTTGGACCCCTAAAGTGAGCCCAATTTATTTACAAGATATTGTAAACATTTAAGAAGACTAGCCAGAAGAACTTTAGGTGCTCTGGTTTATAGCTTCTTCTTCTGCTGATGTTGTCTTAAGGTTTGGTGGGACTCGACTTTGTAATTTGAGATGACTGATCCTTTTGGAATTTTCTTGTTGTGTCTTTAGTCATCTGTGTGTTTGTATCAAAGACCTATTACTATAAGCAAAGTTCTAAGCAAGCTTAAGAAGGTAAACATTATTTTTATGGTGAAGGTTAATAATCCTCAAATTGTCATTCTCAAAAGGAGAACAAAGCGTAGCCCAATTAACAGTAGCTATGCCTTTTTTCAGAATATCTCCAGTCCATATAAAATTTCTACACCACTGCTCAACTTGCTTAAGAAGAGAAACAAGCCATTTATACAAATTAAAACTATAAGATATAACTCCCGTAATCACCGTATTGACCAACTGAATCCGACACATCATGCTGAGAGATTTACCTTTCCAAGAGGCTAGCTTCAGTTTGCTTTTATCAACCAAAGGTTGAAGAAACCGACCCTTTGGAGCACCAACAAAGATAGGCACTCCTAAATAAGTGAAAGGTAAACAACCATGACTACAAGAAAGAATACACTGAATTTTGGTGACAAATCTTGTAGAATTATCCATTGTGAAAAAGCTGACGAGCTAGCCATATGTAGAATCTTCTTATCATTCACAAGCTTAGAGAGACCTCTACTAAGCACTTCCTCTGCAAGAAAGAAAAGTAGAGGAGACAAAGGATCACCTTGTTTGACACCTCTACTACAAGGAAAAAATCCCACCAAATTCCCATTTATTCTGATCGAAAGCATAGATGAACGAAGAATAGTACTAATCCATCAGACAAACGAGGGGTGAAAACCAAAGCGTGACAAAACTAATAGTAAAAACTTCCAACTCAGAGTGTCAAAGGTTTTATGAATATCAACTTTGTAAGCCATATTACCTCCCCAAACCTTTTTAGAAAGCATGTTAATAGATAAGCAATACCAATACAATCTTGAATATGTATGACCTGCACAAACCCATACTGATTAGGAGAAATTATTTTGGCAGCCACAAGAGCAAGTTGATCTACAAAAATCTTGGAAATAATGTTACATTTAAAACTAGCAACAACAATTGGTCAGTAATCTTTAATGGATTCATCCCCTTGGATCTTAGGAATAAGAGATACCACATTACTGTTCATTATAGGGAGAACCCAATTTTGTTTAAAAAACTATTGGAGAGCATTGCAAACATCTGTCCCAATAATTTCCCAACAAGAGTGATAAAAAACACCACCAAAACCATCGGGACTAGCAGCACTATTACCATTAAGGTTAAAAACAACATTCTTGATTTCCAAAAAATCAGGAGATTTAATCAACATCATATTCTCCTCAGAGGAAATCATCTCAGGAATATAAGTACCAATAAAATCTTCCAAATTGCTTGTATCCTGCACATGAAAAATAGACTCGGCATAAAGAGTTTTATAGAAGTCCAAAATATGTTCTTCAATGAGTTTAGGATCCTCAATAATTGCATTATCAATCCTTAGACGATGAATCCCTCTAGAATTATTTCTCATTTTCATCACAGCATGGAAAAAAGAAGTATTTCTATCCCCATCTTTAAACCAAAGCATCTTAGCCCTTTCTTTCCAAAAAAAGATATTGACAGTGAAGAGCATGATCAAGCTCCTCTTGAGCAATCTTTTCTTGACAAATAAGCCCATAGATATCAGACATACTACCAGTCTCTAAGTTTTGTTGAATACCAAAGAGGAGACCCTGTTTAAGAAGAACTGTATTTTGAACATTACCAAAAGAATTTTTATTCCAGTCTCTGAGCTCAATTTTCAACCTTTTTAACTTATGTTGCAAAATAAACACAGGACAACCAACAACCTTATTAGCCCAAGAGTCATGAATTAGATTCAGACATTAAATGTCCTGAACCCACATAGAAAAGAAACGAAAATTGTTAACCTTTCTCAAAGAATTACTAGCAAGACTAGCAAGAATAGGGCAATGATCAGAACAATTTTTAACAAGAACCTGATAAGTACAGAAATCCCATTCATCCAGACACACTCTGTTACATAAAGCCCTATCCAGTCTTCTATGAATTCTATGCAACCCTCTCCTTTCATTACACCTAGTATAACAAGATCCAGTAAAAGCCATACAAGAAAGATCATTAGTATTAATCCAATCAAGGAATTCATTATTAAAAAACCTGATTAGGAGCTACCCCCCTCCCCCCCCCCCCTTACAGTCATCCGCCGAGGGCACAACATTAAAATCTTCCAAAATACACCAAGGCCATATGAAGGAACTAAGATCCCTTCACAAAAACCATCTAGCCACATATGTGTTAGCATTATAAACACCTGCAAGGCTAAAATGTTTATCATGAAAATGGCAAGTTACAAAAATAAACTATTCATTTACCAAGAAATTTCGGACCAGATTAGGAACTGACAAACACCAAAGCTTAGCAACTTTACTAACAATAGGAGACGTAGCCACCAAATGCATATTAACAAATTTCAAAAGGATTTCAAAAGCAATAGTGTACGACACCATAGGCTCAGCAAGAAAAAACAGAAGGGGTTTATGTAGTTTAAGTAAACTAATCAACATCGCCACAATTTTGTGGTTTCCCAGTCCTCAAACATTTCAAAAAAATGAAGAGACTTTCATTGCGACGTTGTGGAGAGAACTGTCTTAGCAGTTCTTTTGGATTTACCAGTCCCCTTAGGTGGTCTCCCTGGTTTTCTTTTAGTGCGAACTATCTCCTCCCAATATCACTGACATCTTCCTCGATCTCTTTAGGATCAGTCCAAAATTTTGAACCAACCTGATTTTCAATAGTGATATGGTCATAATTAAATTCAACAATGGTAGTAGACGTACAAATATAAGGATCACCTCCCACATCTGTAGTTTCGAAACCATCAAGATAGGAAAAGTGATTTTGCAGGACCAACGATAGTGCTTTAACATCCCCAAGAGATTTAGCGTTCCAAGGGAGGTTTGAGGCGACGAAGATGGTACAATCACAATAGCAGAGACCTCCACGTGACGACCATCAATTGGAGTATTGATTGGTGCTGTAGAATTTTCTGGTGATTTAGCCCTCCCAGGAGATGTGGGACGCAACGAAGATGGTATCGTTACAGGGGCCGAGACTTCCAAGAGTGATCCTCAATAGGAGCATGAGACTTTGAGCCTTTAGCTTGCATAACATCAGGTGAATTCCTTAGCATCCCCTGGTGTGAGTGGACAAGCCCTTCCTAGATTCATGATCGGAGGCATCCTCAAGAGCAGGCATGTCAGCAAAATCATCCTCCACTCCACCTGGTTTATCAAAAGCGAGATGGCCCAAAGGTGACCCTACATTAGCCCTGCCAGGAACATTAATGTTCAATGTACCTGTGGGGCCTTCCACGAGCTTCGGTTGCGGATCTTTCTTCTGATACTCTTTACGTTGTTTAGGAACCGTGGTCCTCCCCTGATTTTGTTCATCAAAAATTATCTTCTGAGAAGATTTATGTTGAGGCCTAGGAACACAAACCTAATCATGAATCACCTGACACTGAGCAAGATCATGCCCTAACATCTTACAGTGAGAGAAAAAAGGAGGGAGCCATTAATATTCCACAACAACTACAAAAGTATAGTCTGAACGTTCAACCCATATGTGATCGGCAAGAAAGGACAACATATCAATATCCACTGGGACACTAGAAAATATACCCCTATTCTTTCTCATAGTATTCTCATCCAAAGACAAAGGAATACCAAGACCTCTAATGATGGAAAAAATCGCCCTTGGTTTCCAATACTCCAAAGACAATTTGTAGATTCGAGCCCAAGCCTAAGTTTAGGTACTCTTCATGGTAGCTAGAATAAAATCTTTTGTCCACACAAACAGTCTCAAGAAACCCGGAGATAACTTCAAGGAACCCATCTGCCCATCGCATGTCTTCTAAAGAAACGAACTCAAACTCATAAAAACTGTCCCGACCAGTCCTCGATCATCGACCTAGAGACTGACCTCAGACATCACGTATCGATGCTTGGTGATGGAGGGGGGGTTAGTCTTTGGACACTGGTATTCTAAGCCCGATGTTGGAGATCGATATCGGACCTCACCAGTAGAGGGAGAAGATCGTACATCGGTCGCCTGAACGTTGTAGAAGGCCACGTAAGGTGGGCTAATAGCCATGACAAGTTAACAGTTAAAGACATGACATATGTGGGAAACCTAGGTCACGAGGGATCCACGCACGTGGTGTGTATGACACATGAAGGCGCAACACGTATGGATAATCCTAGGGGGCGTTAAGGCCCATTAGGGTTAGGGTTTCCAAGGAAGCTGCATGCATGGCACGTGAACACTCAGGGCACCCACGAAGCAGATGGCGCGATAGAATAGGGGCACAAGTTGGTACCCAAGCGGCCACTTTGTCATTTGTTACTCTCATGTTAAGGGGAGTCCATGTGTCAGATACGCTAAGATTCTATGAATAGCGACGCAAAGACATTCTCCAAGGAACCCTAGTAAAGGGCAACAACGCAAAGGTAAACCCTAGTTTCAACCTATATAAAGGGTGCCAAGAACCCTAGTAAGGTACGCAGTTTTCAAGACTGAAGCTAATATACACACTTGGTGTTTCTTTGCCCTGATACTGACTTGAGCGTTGGAGTGAAAATGACCACTAGGGCGCCCTTTTGTCTTTTGCAGGTGGGAGGTTTCTTGATCAAGAAGGTACGACTCTCAGGAAAAATCGAAGGGCCGCTGTAGTTGTTAGAGCCAACCGGCGGAGCAAGTCAACTGGCAGGAACATTTGGCGCCCACCGTGGGGCCCGTTAAATCAAGGTCCCACTCGCAATCACGTTAGGAGTTTTTACCAGCAATATGAGGAGTACAAGGCAAGCAGCCGCTGGATCCGCAAGAAGGGTACCCTCCATGGGGACAACGTTACCAAGCAACAAATATTGGATACGATGTGTGCCCTCCAGGAAGAAGTGGCGGCATCACGAGCAGACAACACAGAATTGCACAGAGCCAATGAGGAACTGCGTAGGGATCTGCAACAGGTAGGGGAACGCGCAGTGGATGAACGTGCACCACCAGTACCACTTAGGGCACTTCCCGTGCCGTTCTCACGAGCGATCATAAATACGGCGTTACCAACAACGTTTCTAGGCCCGAAAGTCTCCTTCAAAGAAGTAGAGGACCCAAAGGCCCATCTCACGGTGTTCCACACCCAGATGATGCTCACTAGAGGATCTGACACCGTGTACTGCAAGATGCTTTTGAGCACACAGTCGGGCGCAGTGTTAGAATGGTTCGTTAGTCTTCTCGATAGACACATCACCAATTTTGACTAGTTTGCTACACTGTTCAGGTAACAATACCTTGTGAACAAGGCCCCCGCCCGGCTTTCTTATGATGTTTTTGATGTCAAACAGTACCAGGGGGAGTCCATGAAGGACTACCTGAACAGGTTCGGGATCCAAGTGGTAAGATTGAAGCCCACCGATGAGGCCATGATAGTACCTGGGCCTTTCAGTGAATCACTGCTAAGGTTCTACCTGAAAACATTCACGGAGATTAGATGCCGAGCGTTGGCACACATTGTCGTAGATGACTGAGTAACGCAGAAGCAAGGTCTCGTCGGCCTTTTTCGACCTCGAGCAGACGCACGGCCTCAACCTATGAGGGTTAATGAGGCGACCATAGAGAAAAAGATGGTGGAAAAGCCCTATGAACGGGCCTAGGCCGGGGCACGCACAAGAAGGAATTCTCCCCCGAAACATAATTTCCGAGTGGAGCTCAAGGAGTTGATTGCTATCCCAAATATAGCGACGAGATTGAAGGTACTGGCTAAGACCGATAGGAAGATGGGGCCTAACAAGAACGCTTGGTGTGAATTTCATTAGGAAAATGGCCACTACATACGTAATTGTTTGGCCTTGGCGCATCAAGTAGATGAACTAGTAAAGAGCGGCTTCTTGAAGGACTATCTTCAAGAGCCACAGGACGACCAGGCGCTGGTAGATGCAGGAGCGGATCAGGGGCACGAGGTGCCTATCCACGGGGAGGTAAATACTATCTCGGGAGGGTTCTCAGGAGAAGGCTTCACTGCCTCCCAGCGAAAGAAGTACGCACGAGGGGTAATGGTAGCGGAGGTACAACTTGAGGACCTAATCCCTGACATCGACCTCACCTTCACGAAGGCCGACCTTCGAGATGTCGTACCTCACGACAACGATCCGGTGGTGATTTCGCTGGTTACAGCAGGGAGAAGGGTGCACTGCGCCCTCGTGGACCAAGGAAGTTCAGCCGACGTGATTTTCTTGACAGCTTTCAACCAGTTACAGCTGTCCACGGACAAGTTAAGGCCCTACACCAGATGTTTGTATGGTTTTGCAGGTTCGAGGGCACATAGAGTTGAGGACAATGTTCATGGATGGCGCATATTCATGCACTGCCAGCATCAGGTACCTCATTGTTAACGCTCCTTCTGAGTATAACATATTGTTAGGGAGACCAACTTTAAACAGGTTGGGAGCAGTACCCTCCACGAGTCGTATGAAGATGAAACTGTCTTCCCTTGAGGGAGCAGTGATCACCGTCAAATCTGACCAGAAGGAGGCGAAGAGGTGCTACGAAAATAGCCTCAAGACAAATAGAGGGGTGTTTTTTGTTACTTCCAGGCCACCGAGGGAAGACAGAGTGACCCGCGAAGAGATCGTCCGAAAAAACTGACCCGAGCCCGCAGGAGGTGTGGTGGAGAAGGAGATCGGAGGAAAGATGTTCAAACTTGGGCAGTCCTTGAGCAAGGAGTCACAGGATCAGGTTGTTGGGGTCACAGTGCGACACCTCGACGCGTTCGCATGGGCCGCCGCCGACATGCCCGGTATTGACCCTGATTTCATGTGTCATTGCCTCACCATGGACCCCAAGGTCCGACCAGTCCGCCGGAGAAGGCAAAAATTCAATGATGAAAAGCGTCAGGTCATACGAGAAGAAACTACTAAAGGTTGGCCACATCAGAGAAATCTAGTACCCCAAGTGGCTAGCCATCGTGGTATTAGTAAAGAAGGCCAGCGGAAAATGGAGGATGTGTGTTGATTTCACGAACCTCAACAAGGCCTGTTACAGAAAAGGCGATCAATTCGGTCCTATTGCAGGATCAAGACCAGACGCAGAGGCCAATCTATTTCATCAGCAAGGTATTGTAGGGGCCAGAGGTGAGATACCAGACCTTAGAGAAAGCAGCCTTAGCGGTCGTATTCTCAACAAGAAGACTCTGCCATTACTTCCAAAGCTTCACCGTGATAGTGATGACAGACCTTCCAATCCGTAAGGTCTTGCAAAAACCAAATGTAGCGGGTAGAATGGCACGATGGGCGGTGGAACTGTCTGAATTCGACATACACAACGAACCTAGAGGCCCCATGAAGGGACAGATCTATGCAGACTTCATAGTGGAACTCTCCTCGGCAGCCACACACTAAGAAGGGGCAGATTTCAGGTAGGTACTCTCTGTAGATGGTTCCTCAAACCAACAAGGTAATGGAGCAGGTGTTATCTTGGAGGGACCGGATGGGTTGCTGATTGAGCAGGCCCTACGGTTCGCTTTCAAGGCTAGCAACAACTAGGCAGAGTATAAGGCCCTGATCGTAGGAAATGTTGCTGGCTAAGGAGATGGGAGCAAAGGGGTTGTTCGCAAAAAGCGATTCCTTGTTAGTTACAGGTCAGGTCACGAGGGAATACCAAGCTAAAGACCCTCAGATGGTCGCATACCTAGAATATGTCCAGGTCTTGAAAGAGTCGTTCAAAGTGTTCGAGTTAGTCCATGTGCTCAGGGAACAAAATGCCCGAGCAGACCTACTTGCAAAGCTAGCCAGTTCGGGCAAGGGGGGCATACAGAGGACGGTGATTCAGGAGACCCTGAAGACCCCTCGAACCACCACGGGCAATGTGGCTAAAATTCAACAGTTTAACACATCGGAAGGGACGAGAAGGAGTCTTCGATCGCTAATGCAAGAGACAGTGAAAACACCCAGAATAAACAGATACCCAGTTGTTGGGGAAATAGCGTCGCAAGTTTACCAAGTTGTGTCAGGAGAAACCTGGATGACGGCCTACCAGCGCTACTTAGCCGATGAAATACTCTTGTTAAAACCCGTAGAAGCTCGAAATATCAAGAAAAATTCAAGCAACTATTCAGGCACGGATTCACCCATCCTATACTAGTATGCGTGGACAGTAAGCAATGCACGTGCATCATAGCAGAACTACACGAAGGGATATGCGGTAGCCACATCGGTGGTTGATATCTCTCGTCAAAGGGCATTCGTGCAGGATATTACTTGCCAATCTTGAAGGAAGATTGCACGAGATACGCCCAACGATGCAAGCAGTGCCAACAACATGCTGATTGGCACAAGGCACCCCAAAGGAGTTGAGATCGATCTACAGCCCATGGCTGTTTCATACCTGGGGGATCGATATTCTGGGGCCCTTCCCTTTGGCGGTACGACAGATGAAGTACCTTGTGGTTGCCATAGAATATTTCACGAAGTGGATTGAGACTGAGCCAGTGGCACAGATCACAGCTCATAAAATCCAACACTTCGTGTGGAAAAACATAGTGTGCCACTTCGGAATCCCGAAGAAGTTAGTATCTGATAATGGTACCCAGTTTGCAAGCCAGTAGTTAGGCAAGCTATGCACGGAGCTGGGGATAAAGCAAGTATTTGCGTCAATAGAGCACCCCCAGACGAACGGACAGGTCGAGTCAGCCAACCGAGTCCTGCTCAAAGGTCTGAAGAGAAGGCTGGACAAAGCCAAAGGTGATGGAGATCAAGATCAAGAAGAAATAGAAGCCAATAATCAAGGACAAGAGGAGGTAGAGGCCCAAGTTGAAGACGCTCAAGAAGTCATTAGCCCACCTCATAGGCTTACAAGGAGCTTGCTGTTGTTGTGCTGTTTTAGTTAGGATCTGGGGTAGATTGTATTTGTAGTCCACCTCTTGATTGAATCCAAAGCATAGGCATTCTCAATCTTTTTGAAAGAAAAATGTTTTTCAAACTTAGTTAGAAACAACCGATTGTTTTGTCGAAACAACCGATAGTTAATACTTAGATGTTTTTAGAAAAGATTGAAAACTGTTTTTCAAATGGTTGAGCTGTTAAAACCAAAACAACCGATTGATTCGAGGAAACAACCGATTGTTTCTTTTGGTACCATAACAAAAAAACTGTTTTATGTTTGACTGAGCTTTAAATGATTTAACTGCTTACGCTCCAATCTTTAAATGCTTTGACCAATCATTAAATGCAATGAATAAGTTTGTTAAGATTTGATAACAAACAATATCTTTGAATAAATTCAGAAAAACAGATTTGAGTAACAATCTTTTGAATACAAGTTTTTGAGTTTTTCAAAGAATTGAGATTGCTTAGAGTTTGTGTTTGATCAAAGTGTGTGGAATAGGATTTTGGCTTGTATTGATTTCAGATTATATTCTGTAACAAGTGTAATCCGTAAAACAAGTTTCGTTTGTGTGTTTGCTGAGATTTGTTGTGTGTTCTTGAGGGGATCAAGAATAGAAATCTTAGTGTTGGTGTGTTGGCCAAGAGAAGTGTGTGTCTTGAGGGGATCAAGGTCACTTTCTTGGTTGTGGTGTAAGTGATCAAGGTGTGGTTGCTTCGTGGATTTCCTTAGTGGTTTCTGAGAAGACTGGATGTAGCTCTGGGTTTAGAGTGAACCAGTATAAACTTTTGTGTGCAATCTCTCTATCCTTAATCTCTTTAAATTCAGTTTTGATTTTGTTTGCTGGTATAAACAACCGATTGTTTCTGCGGAACAACCGATTGTTTTTCTGGTACTACTGTTTTTGCTTGTTATTTTGGCAAACTGAATTCCTTATCAATTGTTTCTTGAGATAATTTCATTCTTGACTTAAAAGTTTGCGAAAACCCTCTTTAAACAATTCACCCCCCCCCTCTCGTTTAAAGCCATCCATTCTAACGATTGGCATCAAGAGCTTGGTTCTTGAAAGTTATTCAAGTTGATCCTAAAACTGTTTTTAAAATGGCTGATAGACCACCTTTTTGGGAAGGTGCTTCAATCAACAGGCCACCTCTGTTTTGTGGTTTGAACTACCAATTTTGGAAAGTAAGAATGAAAATATTTATGGAATCTCTTGACAAAGGAATTTGGGATGCAATTGAAAATGGTCCTTTTGTCCCAAAATTTGAAAAAGATGGATCTGTCATTGAAAAGCCTTGGTCTCAATGGACTGATTCAGAAAGCAAGAAGGCCATATTCGATTGCATTGCCAAAAATATAATAACCTCTGCTTTAAATTCTGATGAGTTTTTCAGGGTCTCTCAATGCAAATCATCAAAAGAAATGTGGGACACCTTGGAAGTCACTCACGAAGGTACAAATGAGGTAAAGAGAGCTAGGAAGCATACTCTAATCCAAGAGTATGAGATGTTCAGAATGCTTAAAGGTGAAACAATTGCTGAGGTGCAGAAAAGATTCACTCACGTCATCAATCATCTCATGAGCCTTGACAAGACCTTTGAAAAGGAAGAGCTGAACATCAAGATCTTGAAATGTCTTGATAGAGCATGGCAACCAAAGGTAACTGCTATTTCCGAATCTAAAGATCTAACATCATTAAGTATGGCTTCTTTGTTTGGTAAGCTTAGGGAACATGAGCTAGAGATGAATAGACTCAATGTTCAAGAAAGCGAAGATAAACACATAAGGAGCATAGCCTTAAAAGCTTCCAAACACAAAGGAAAACAAGAATCCAGTGATGATAGTGATGAGGAAAACCTTAGCTTGCTGTCAAGAAAGTTCAGCAAGTTCTTGAAGGTTGGTATGGAAACAAAGATAGGTATGGAAACAAGAAATCCAATGATTTTAATTCCAATAACTATACTTGTTTTGGTTGTGGTGAGCAAGGTCATATAAAGGCAGATTGTCCAAACAAGAGCAAGGAGAAAAGGCCTAGCTACAAGGAAAAGAAAGGCAATACAAAGAGAGCCTACATAGCTTGGGATGAAAATGAGGTATCATCATCAAGCTCTTCATCAAGTGAAGATGAGAAAGCAAACATCTGCTTGATTGTTGAAGATGATGATGAATCTTGCAGCTCAAGTGAGGTTAGTTCATGTGCTTCTTTAAATGAACAAAATTATAGTGAATTACTTGAAGCTTTTCAAGAAACTCATGATGAAGCTAATCGATTGGTTCTTTCAAACAACCGTTTGAAAGAACTTAACAGCTGGCTGGAAAAGAGAGTGAAATCACTTGAAGATGAGATTAAAAAATCTAAAAATGATTTCAAAAATCTGGAAAATCATTTCAAAAATTCTTTTTGCAAGTGTGACACCCTCATTTGCGAAAATTGTGAAAAGCTTGAGAAAAAGGTTCATTATCTAGTTGACACTGTGGACAAGCTTTCAAAAGGGAAATCTAACTTTGAGAATGTCTTGACATCTCAAAGCTGTGTTTTTGGAAAGGCTAGTTTAGGTTTCAATCCACAGAATCAACAAGATAAGTTTTAAAAAAAAATTCAAGAAAGCCAGTAAAACAACCGATTGTTAAATCAAAACAACCGGTTGTTACATGCTTTTATTGCATGAAAAAGGGCCATTCGGTTAGATTCTGCAAAATAAGAAAGTTCTCTGTACCTAGAGGCTACTTGAAAGGAATTCCTAAATGATGTGAGGTTCCAAATGAGAAAAAGAAATCTATTGGACCCACATTTGTGAACGGACCAAATCTTGTTGCTTGAACTCATGCTTGTGCAGGAATTCTAAAGAATCGTGAAGGACTAAGTCATGTGATCAAGTTCTTGGAAGAAAAAGACCATCATTGAAACTGAATCAATGCTCTGCATCTGTCCAAAGGCCCTCAACACTGAAAAGAGGCTTCTTGATTATAAAACACATGGCTCATTGAAGAAATAACATAAGGATAAGACTTTCCTTTCTCTGTTATTAATTTCTGTTTTAAAGCTCTTTCTCATGGTTAAAAATCTTCTTTAAAATGCTTATTGTCATTTGCTTTGAACTTTTTCTGCTCATGGTTAAAATTCAAAATCAGTTTTAACTGCTGCAGAAAAACAATCGATTGTTTTGAGTCTAACAGCATAGTGAAGAAATAAATTTAATTTCTATTTTGAATTTCTATCCATTGCAGATCTTTTTGAAGAGAGAATCCTTGGTCAAAGAACTTGTGTTGAAAGCTGATCATGTTCAGAGAGAAGTTACAACAGTCATAAAGGAATATATTCCAAAATCTTGGAAATTCAAGAGCCTTAATGACTAGTCAAAGATCACATGTGAAGACCATGTGATTTTCAGCTTTCTCTGACGTTTTCTGTCCAGAGCAGGGTCAAGTCCTCTCTCTTTGAAAATTTGGTACCCACTCATATCATTGAATGCTATTTCATTCTTTTACTGCTATAAATTCTGTTGCAGCTGATCTCTTCCTCAAGAACAACCAATTGCAACATCTCTTGCAAAATCTGTGAAGTGAGCTTTTCTCTATTTTCTTCTCTGCCATCATGGAATCAACTCCTCCCACCTCAAAGAGAGTCAAAACCAGAAGTTTAAGGTCTGAAGGAAGGCTAGAAGGCTGGTTTTATGGAGACAATGATCTTATTGAGAGGTATAGGTATGAAACAAGTATAAAAAAGATTAACAACCCCAAGGTTGTGTGTTTTGATTGGCTGAAAAGTCAAAAGCTTGATAATGTAAGGAGGCTGCTCAAAGATCAATCTCTCTGAAAGTTCCTAGAGATGAAAGGAAACATCTACCCAGATTTGATAAGGGTGTTCTACACAAATCTCAAATTTGAGGGAAACAATCTAGTTTCTCATGTAAAAGGTGTAGAAATGGAGATAACCCATGAGGTATGGGCTGCTGTTGCTGGTCTCAAGTTCTCTGGCCTCAGAATCAACAAAGGAAACATTGGAGTAGTGGAGGATTTCAACAAAATCCAATACTACAAGAGTTGCTTGAAGAATCAACATGCTCAAGTTAGAACATGCTCGGTTAGGGGTCTAAAGCTTGATGAAAGGTTGTTAGCCCTCGTTGTGACTTGGATTCTAACTCCAAGGGGGAGCAATCATTCAGTGCTTACTGAGGAAGATCTGGTGTATATCTTTTGCATCATGAAGAAGATCAAAATCAAGTGGATCCACATCATCAAAGAGCACATGCAAAAGGCTATGAGGTTAAGTGACTATCACTATACATATGCTGTTTTGGTATCTAAATTTCTACTCTATTTTGAAGTGAACCTTGAAGATGAAACATCTGATTTGGTCAAGTCAACTCAAGAGTTGAACAATGGATCACTTAGAAAAATGGCTTTTACCAAAGTAAGTGGCAAATGGATTAGCAAAGATGGTGACCTTGGTGCCTCATCTAGTGCTGTTGTTGATCTTGAACAAGATGAACTTGGTGATATGGATGTTCAACATGAAGATCCACTTGAAGATTATCAAGATGCTGGACCTAGTGCTGATGCTGGAAATCAAGAAGAAAGGATGCAAACCATGTCTCCTTTTGAGAGACTCATGGTAAATAGGCTTGATAGCTTTGGGGAGAATCAAAGAAATCTCCATGATCTTTGTGTCAGTAATTTCTAGAGGATTGACAACAGGTTTGACAGCATGGATGCACGCTTCATGAATCTAGATGAACAGATCGAAGCTGTCCAGAACCAAATCTTTGATCTTCAGTTTGATGATGATGATGAATGAGGAAAAACAACCGTTGATGTATCGAAACAACCGATTTTTTTTTGGGCTTATATCAGTTTGTCAATTTTCTTTCTTTCTGCTGTTGTTGTTTTAATTCTGATGTAATCAAAACAATCATCTCTTTTTTTATCTCTTCTTTTTGTCTATTTGTGAAGACAAATAGGGGGAGATTTATATGTTGTGTTTGATTTCAATTTTTATGTTTTTCTGCAAATCAGTATGCTATAGTTTGAATGTTGTTTATCCTGGTATTATGCTCTGAATTTCTGTATTTGTTTCTGTGCTAACCAAATATCAGAAGTTATATGCTTTGCTTAAAACTGTATCCTGCAGGAACTGCTTCAGATTCAATCAGGTACAACACAAGCATCAGGGATTTGTCTTCATCAAATAGGGGGAGATTGTTGAACCAAGTGGTGTTCAAGCTTTGAAGAATCCAAACCCTTTGAAGGATGTTGAAGTCTTGGTTGTGCTTGTTGTTGTTGTGCTGTTTTAGTTAGGATCTGGGGTAGATTGTGTTTGCAATCCACCTCTTGATTGAATCCAAAGCATAGGCATTCTCAATCTTTTTAAAAGAAAAGTGTTTTTCAAACTATGTTAGAAACAACCGATTTTTTTGTCGAAACAACCGATTGTTTATACTTAGATGTTGTTAGAAAAGATTGAAAACTGTTTTTCAAATGGTTGAGTTGTTAAAACCAAAACAACCGATTGATTCGAGGAAACAACCGATTGTTTGTTTTGGTACTATAACAGAAAAACTATTTTATCTTTGACTAAGCTTTAAATGATTTAACTGCTTACGCTCCAGTCTTTAAATGCTTTGACCAATCATTAAATGCAATGAATAAGTTTGTTAAGATTTGATAACAAACAATATCTTTGAATAAATTCAGACAAACATATTTGAGTAACAATCTTTTGAATACAAGTTTTTGAGTTTTTCAAAGAATTGAGATTGCTTAGAGTTTGTGTTTGATCAAAGTGTGTGGAATAGGATTTTGGCTTGTATTGATTTCAGATTATATTCTATAACAAGTGTAATCCGTTAAACAAGTTTCGTTTGTGTGTTTGCTGAGATTTGTTGTGTGTTCTTGAGGGGATCAAGATTAGAAATCTTAGTGTTGGTGTGTTGGCCAAGAGAAGTGTGTGTCTTGAGGGGATCAAGGTCACTTTCTTGGTTGTGGTGTAAGTGATCAAGGTGTGGTTGCTTCGTGGATTTCCTTAGTAGTTTCTGAGAAGACTGGATGTAGCTCTGGGTTTAGAGTGAACCAGTATAAACTTTTGTGTGCAATCTCTCTATCCTTAATCTCTCTCTATCCTTAATCTCTTTAAATTCAGTTTTGATTTTGTTTGCTGGTATAAACAACCGATTGTTTTTGCGAAAAACTGATTGTTTTTCTGGTACTGCTGTTTTTGCTTGTTATTTTGGCAAACTGGATTCCTTATCAATTGTTTCTTGAGATAATTTCATTCTTGACTTAAAAGTTTGCGAAAACCCTCTTTAAACAATTCACCCCCCCTCCTCTAGTTTAAAGCCATCCATTCTAACATATGGTTCAGACATTATGATCCCGGTAGAAATCCAGGAGAACTCACCACGTTTTCAGAACTTCATGGTCGAAGAATCAAACGAGGAGAGAAAGGTGAACTTGGACCTGCTGGATGAAGTAAGGGAGGAAGCAAGGATAAAGGCTGAGGCCTTGAAAAGGAGGGTAGAGTACAAGTATAGCTCTAAGCTGAGACCTCGGCAGTTCCAGGTCGCCGACCTAGCGATGAGGAAGGCCCACCCGTACCAATTAGAAGTTTGTTGTTATTTATTTTGATGATATCCTCATTTATAGCTTATCTTTGAATGACCATAGGATGCATGTTAGACAAGTCTTGGAAACCCTTAGGAAAGAACATTTGTATGCTAACCTTGCTAAATGTATGTTTGCACTTGATCATATAGAATTCCTAGGGTTTGTTGTGAGTAGCAAAGGGGTCCATATGGATCAAGCTAAGGTGGTGGCCATTCAAAATTGGCCTACGCCTACAACTATGAATGAAGTTCGAAGTTTTCATGGACTTGTTTCTTTTTATAGAAGATTTGTACCCAACTTTGGTACAATAGCTGCACCTCTCAATGATATAGTGAAAAAGGATGTGGTTTTTCAATGGGGAGAAGCACAGCAAAATGCTTTTGATGTTTTAAAAGAAAAATTGACTAATGCTCCCATTTTAGCCCTTCCTAATTTTTCTAAAACATTTGAGATTGAGTGTGATGCTTCAAGTATAGGCATTGGGGCTGTTCTCCTTCAAGAGTGCCACCCCATAGCTTATTTTAGTGAGAAATTGAAGGGGAGTCATCTCAACTATTCCACTTATGATAAAGAATTATATGCACTTGTTAGAGCTTTGTTTACTTGGCAACATTATCTTTTTCCTAAAGAGTTTGTGATTCATAGTGATCATGAATCTCTTAAATATTTGAAAAGCCAAAACAAACTTAACAAGAGGCATGCTAAGTGGGTGGAATTCCTTGAGCAATTTCCTTATGTGATCAAGCATAAGCAAGGCAAAATTAATATTGTGGCCGATGCACTTTCTAGACGATATGCTTTGCTAAATCTTTTGGGTTCTCAATTTCTTGGCTTTGATCACATTAAGGATCTTTATCATGATGACCTTGATTTTTCTCTTATCTATCAAGAGTGTATCAAAGGAGGACACAAAGATTTTTTTATCCAAGATGGCTTTCTTTTTAAAGGAAAACGTCTTTGTTTTCCTCAAAGCTCCATTAGATTATCTCTTGTTAGAGAAGCACACGAGGGAGGTTTAATGGGTCACTTTGGGGTTGCAAAAACTTTGGATGTGTTGCATGAACATTTCTATTGGCCTCATATGCATAAACATGTTCATAGTTTGTGTGAAAAATGCATAGCTTGCCCCAAAGCTAAATCTAGATTGCATCCCCATGGTTTATATACTCCTCTTCCTATCCCTTCAATGCCTTGGGTTGACATTTCTATGGATTTCATCTTAGGACTACCCAAGACATCAAAGGGAAAGGATTCCATTTTTGTGGTACTGGATCATTTTTCAAAGATGGCTCACTTTATTCCTTGCCACAAAGTGGATGATGCATGTCATATTGCAAACCTCTTCTTTCAAGAAGTAGTTCGTTTGCATGGGATTCCTAGAACTATTGTGTACGATAGAGATTCCAAGTTCTTGAGTCAATTTTGGAAGACCTTGTGGGGAAAGCTTGGTACTAAACTTTTATTTTCTACCACTTGTCACCCACAAACCGATGGTCAAACCGAAGTGGTAAATAGAACTTTGGGACAAATGTTGTGATGCTTTATTTCGGGAAATCCTAGAGTGTGGGAGAATTTACTACCACATGTTGAATTTGCTTATAATCGTGTAGTAAATTCTACCACCTCACATTCTCCTTTTGAGGTTGTCTATGGGTTCAATCCCTTAACACCTCTTGATCTTCTTCCTATTCCTATACTTGAGGATTTCTTATGCAGAGATGGGGATGAAAAGGCTTCTTTTGTGAAAACTTTGCATAAAGACATCAAGATGAGAATTGAGAATAAGGTTGGCAAGTATGCTGAACTTGCCAATAAAAGGAGAAAAGCATTGTTATTTGATGAGGGTGATTGGGTTTGGCTTCACCTGAGGAAAAATCGTTTTCCTACTCAAAGGAAGTCCAAACTAATGCCTCGTGGTGATGGACCTTTCCAAGTCCTAAAGAGGATTAATAACAATGCTTATGAGTTAGATATGTCTGATACATACCTTGGTAGTCATACATTTAATATCAGTGATCTAACTCCTTTTTCTGTCGGTTTCCAGAATTCGTGGTCGAATTATCTCCAACTCAGGGAGTATGATGGAGATCAAGATCAAGAAGAAATAGAAGCCAATAATCAAGGACAAGAGGATGATGAGAATCAACTAAAGGTGGCTTTTTATAATGAAGAACAAGATCATTCGCCTTCATATTTAAAGTTTTACTTGTTAATTTTTGCAAAAGATAAAGCCCAAGCCCAAGCCCAAGAAGGCCAAAGCCCACAAAAGCCCAAAGTCCATCCCATGAAGGGCAAGGCCAAGTATTAAATAAATATTGTTTAGAAAGGTGCTTAGAGGGAAACATTAGAAACCTCTATTGTTAAAGCATCTTTTAGTCTTTAGTTAGGAGTCTTAGGGGGGGTGTGTTAGTAGATAGGTGTAGGAGTAGAAAAGGAGGTGCCAAAGTGAAGGAAGAGGTCACACCTTCCTCATGCTTTGTTTTAGGCGCAAATTCTAGAAGCTTTTTGGGAGGGAGTTTTTGAATTTGTGTAGCTTATATTTCAGCACCTTAGGCTATAAATAGAGGTGCTCTCTTTGTATTTTTCAGATTGGAATTAATCTAAGAAAACTCTACTCAAATTTTGAGTGAACTTTGGAGAGCTTTTGGAGCCTTCTTCTCTAGTCTTATCTTGATGGATCAATGGAGTCCTCAAGTGGCGGCATCACTCTTATCTAGGAGCATTCCACACTTCTAGTGGCGAGATCATCCAACATCTTTCCATCTTCATGAGCACTCTCTTCTCCTTCCTTCCTTCTCTTTCAATTGTTCTTGTTGTCTTGTGTTCTTGAGTTTTTTTTGGTTCGGTTATTCTAATTTTCCAGCAAGTATATTCTGTTCTTGCCTTTTATTTTCACTTTTGTTCGGTTCATATGTTTGCTTATTCAATTCTGTTCGGTCCTTTTAATTTTACCTCTCTTTGTTGATTCAATTTGACAATATGTGGAGCATCCAAATGAGTATGGGATTTGGTACTAGTTTTTGGTGAGTTCTTGTCTTAGAACAATGATCCAACTCTAAGAAAAGGTGCCTCTATAATGTCCAGCTCAAGGTGATTCCTAAGAATGTCAAGAATCATTCTCTATATGGCTAGTGGAATCACATCAGAGGAGGTAGAGGCCCAAGTTGAAGACGCTCAAGAAGTCATTAGCCCACCTCATAGGCTTACAAGGAGCAAGTTTAAGGAATTAGGAAATAGTGGAAGATTGTTTTCTTTTTTTATAGTATCTTTTGTATTAAAAGGTGCTTAGAGGGAAACATTAGACACCTCTTTTGTAAAAGCATCTTTAGGCTTTAGTTTAGAAAATTCCAGAAGCTTGGGGAGTGACTTAGTAGGGGCGTGAGTGTAAGAGTCTTTTGGGTAGCTTATGGAATAAGCTTTGAAAGCAAATGACCGACCCTTGCTCCTATAAAAGGAGGGCTTAGGTCCTTCATAATTCAGAATTGATGTTTGAAGTAGCAAAACTCTCCCAAATTGGTTATTGAGTGTGTGAGAACTTGTCTTCTCCTCTTCCTAGTCTCATCTTGAGAGCCTTGGTTCCCTCAAGTGGCGGCAATTCACACTTATCTTGGAGCATTCATACTTCAAGTGGCATGTCCATCAACCAAGCTCTTCATTCACATAAGTTTCTCTCTTCTCCATCTTTTCATTTCATCTCCATGTTCATACGAAGCTAAAACATGTCTTAGGTTCCTATTCTTGCAATTTCATTCGGTGCTTTAGCTTAATTCTTGTTATGGTTCGGTTCTTCTTCTCTTTGGCTGGTTTCATTTGGTTCTTCTTCATTTCCTATTAATTTGTTCGGTGCAGTTCAGTTTCTAAGCAATTTAAACGGTTCTTTTGTTTTCTTACTTCTTTTAATTGGTTCAATTGGCAAGAAATGGGTCTTCCATGTGAGTTTGGTGTTTGGTGCAAGTTTTGGTGAGTTCTTGAAACATAGAACATTGATCCATTTCTATTAAAAGTGCCTATTCATTCTCCAACTCAAGTTGATTGCATAAAATGTCAAAGAATCATCTATATCTTGCTATTGGAATCATATCAACATGGCGGTCTCGCGAGTGGTAAAGGTCTTGGTCCTGAAGGTCAGTTCCTCCTCGAGCTTTGCCACCCTAACCTTGAGATCTTCAGCCTCTTGGGTCCTGTTGAGCGCAAGATTGGAGGCAACAAAGAGGTCCCCAAGGACATCGACCACGCGGTCCCGAAGGAGGTTGCCACCTTGTTCCCCCACCACCACTTGGTCTTGAAAATGACTGAATATTCGTTGGAGCAGTAGGGAAAGTGGTAAGGTGGAGGGCATCTCTTGGCCCTCGGGGGCACTCTCCCCTCCACCCTCGTGTGCTGCAAGGGGGAGTGGAGAGGAGACGTTGGGAGGATGGTCCATAAAGGCCAGGGTCGCACCCGAGGCAGAAGTCGAGAAGAAAGAGGAGGTGTTAGAACCAGGAAATACCAATATATGTCTTAAGACTTTTTGGGCTAAACTCGTGCTTGAGCAGCTCCAAAGTGCTGAAGGGAGCAGGGAGTCCGGAGAGGAACTCGCATACCCCCCGCTCTTGAGGGGCTAGGTCCTCAAGACTTCGGGGTCTCTGAAGGATGGGTTTCTCTGTCCAGTACAAGGGAAACCCATCAAGAAGGGCGGGGTCCCTCTGATTGCTACTGATTTTAAAAAAGTTCTTCTTAAACCCCTTATAGGATTGCTGGAAAAGCGTTAAGAGCACCCTACCAGCCACCCCGTTAAAACTAACCCACAACTTCTTCCAGGATCCTTGACTTCGAAGAAGAAGAGGAAGGTGTCTACAGATAGCATAAGGCCAAGGCTGTAGCAGAGAATGGCGAAGGCCTTCACAAATGCCCAACAATTGGGATGTAGTTGGGCAGGGGCTACGTTCACCTCCGTCAGGAGGGTGCGCTCGAAGGGGGTAAGAGGTAACCGAAGCCCCAACCTTCGGAAAATGGTGGAATAAATGAAGCAAAAAAGGCCCTCCAGATCAGAAGCTTCATCCGAGCAAACCGGCTCACCCTCGCGACAAGCTACTACCCACACAAACTTATCATGGTCCTTGCCGAAGACGCGTGAAGGGTGGCAGGATTGTTTCTTTCGATAAGTCACTATGCTCTCGAGGGTCGGAAAGGTGGATGTTTCTTCTAGAAGGTTCGTTGGGGCCAGCGATATAGAGACTTATAGAATGAGGCAGGAGGAGGAGGAGGGGTTGGCAAAGAAGACGGAACAAAGGATGACGTTGAAGTCGAGTTAGAATCCGAGGGAGAAGCTGGTTCAGGAACTCGTTTGGATCATTTAGTCATCTTGGATAAGAAAGCTAAAACAGAAAAGAAAAAGAGAAACTTTAGAGGAGGAAAGCGGCCTAACTCGTCAGAACTAGAGAAACCCAGAAAACAGAGACTCGAAGCATGAACAGTAGAGATGAATGTGCAGAGAAATGCGTTAATCATAAACAGTCCCAGGCAGTTATGAGCATATTACAAGTAGTGAAATTGTGGAATAAAAGTCATACCTTTAGAATATTGAGGTTTGAGGGTTTGAGCTTGGGAAGGAAGACAAGAGAGCATTTTTTTTCGCAGAATGCTAAGTGAAGGTTCGCGTAAGTAAAAGTGATGAAATAGTGGTTGGAGCGTAAGGGTTAAAGTGTTTGAACAGTGCACGAAGAAGTTTGAGCACCAATGAAGTCTTAGCCATCGATCCTGACACGTGTACGTTGATTAAATGAAGAATGATGAGATGTCACTTCAATGTAATACCACTTAGGTCACCCAATGCGATCACTTAGTCTTTTCACTGAAACAAGTTATAGTTTGAGACTGGGGGGCTTGTGTCCCGACCAGTCCTCAGTCATCGACCAAGAGACTGACCTCAGACATCACGTACCGATGCTTGGTGATGGAGGGGGGGCACGAGGTGGACCCCAGACATACCCACCAGGGGACTAGTTAGTCTTTGGACACTGGTATTCTAAGCTCGATGTTGGAGATCAATATCGGACCTCACCAGTAAAGGGAGAAGATTGAACATCAGTCGTCTGAACGTTGTAGAAGGACACGTAAGGTGGGCCTAACAGCCATGACAAGTTAACAGTTAAAGACATGAGATATGTGAGAAGCCTAGGTCACGAGGAATCCACGCACGTGGTGTGTATGACGCATGAAGGCGCATCATGTATGGATAATCCTAGGCGGCGTTAAGGCCCATTAGGGTTAGGGTTTCCAAGGAATCTACATGCATGGCACGTGAACACTTAGGGCATCCACAAAGCAGATGGCACGATAGAATAGGGGCACAAGTTGGTACCCAAGCGGCCACTCTGTCATTCGTTACACTCCAGTTAAGGGGAGTCCACGTGCCAGATACGCTAAGATTCTATGAATAGCGGCGCAAGGACATTCTCCAAGGAACCCTAGTTAAGGGCAACAACGCAAATGTAAACCCTAGTTTCAACCTATATAAAGGGTGCCAAGAACCCTAGTAAGGTACGCAGTTTTCAAGACTGAAGTTAATATACACACTTGGTGTTTCTTTGCCCTGATACTGACTTGAGTGTCGAAGTGCAAATGGCCACTAGGGTGCCCCTTTGTCTTTTGCAGGTGGGGGGTTTCTTGATCAAGAAGGTATGACTCTCAGGAAAAATCGAAGGGCCGCTGCAGTTGTTAGAGCCAACCGGTGGAGCAAGTCAACCGGCAGAAACAAAAACCCTTCCCGAGAGGAATTTACTGTTTTTATTTTCTACATTTTATTTACTTCTTTATTTATTTTTTTCATAATTTTTTCGCTCTAATTTTTTTTATAGCATTTGCATTAGTTTATATATATAGGATTTTGCATTTAAGGTAGACACTTCAGTTGTTACTCTTTGATTTTTTTAAATTGAAAGCAATTCAGGGAAGACTGTGGCTAGGAAAGACTTGGTTTTTAAGTTTGTCCACATGTGACTCACCTATCTTACCCGGGAGTTTACTTGGTATGCTTTTCAATTAAAAACAAAAGTTTGCATTACTTGGTATGTTCTCATTATTATTCTGTGAAATGCTTTAAATGTTGTCACAGAAAAACAATCGATTGTTTTCACGAAACAACCGATTGAATCCCCTCTGACAACACTGCATTAAATTGATTTAATTTCTTTATGCATTATGCTTGTTGCAGATTCCTTCCTCAAGCATTTATGGTCAAAGTGCATTTATCATGGGTCTGTTTTCGTTCAGAAAGGGTGTTACATTAGTCATAAATGGAATATATTCCATAATTTCATGGAAAATTAAGAGCCTTTTATGACTAGTCAAAGTCCACATGTGCTTTCCATGTGAAAACTGCCACTGACTGACGTGCCACTGTGAAGTCTTGGACCAAATTCTCTTTCTTGAAGACTAAAACCCACTAAAGCCAAGGATTGGAACTGCTTTCTGTGCATATATAAACTCCTATGGAGTTGTTTCTCTTCCCAAAAACAACCCATTGCCACATCTCTTGTTGTTTCTCAAATCTACCATATATCTCGTTCTGTTTTCTGGTTTTTCCTTCTACCTCCATTGATTCCACACCCCTTTCATCAAAGAGGATCAAAACTAGGGTAGTTAGGAGGGGAGGACGTCTTGAAGCATGGTTCTCGGGTGAAGATGAAAAGATTAAGAAATATCTACATGAGGCAAGTAGGAAAGCTATAAATAATCAAAAGCTCATCTTTTTCAACTGGTTGAGGGAGCAAAAGTTGGTTGTGCTGAGGAGCCTTCTCAAAGAGCAGCTGCTAAAAAGGTTCTTGGAAATATTAGGAAACATGTATCTAATCTTATGAGGGTATTCTACACCAACCTTCAATTTGTTGGTAATAATCTTGTCTCTCATGAAAAAGGAGTTGAGATGGAAATTACACATGATGTTTGGACTTCCATTACTGAATTAAAGTATGTAGGACTGCGGATTAACAAAGGAAATATTGGAATGGTGGAAGATTTTAACAAAATTCAGTTTTATAGAAATTGCTTCAACAATCCTCAAGCAAAGGTGGGAACTTTTCGGTGGGTGGATTAAAGCTTAATGAAAGGTTAATTGCCTTCATTGTGACCTGGATGCTCACCTAGCGGGGGTAATCACTTTGTGCTTACCGAGGAGGACCTTGTCTATATATATTGTATCATGAACAAGGTCAAAATCAATTAGATCCACATCATCAAGGAACACATGCAGAAATCCATGAGCTTAAGTGATTACCACTATCCATATGCTATCTTGATTTCTAAATTTCTGAATTATTTTGAAGTGGATCTTGAAGAAGAACAAATTGAAGTGGTGAAGTCATCACACGAAGTGAACAATGGTTCACTTAATAAGATGGGATTCACTAAAATTGGAGGAAGATGGATAAGCAAGGATGGAGACCAAGTTGGTTCCTCAAGTGGTGTGCAAGCTGAACATGAAGTGGAAGAACAAGTTGTTGTTGCTACTGAAGGTGCTGGAGTTGATGCTCAGGAGGATAAACCTGTGTTGATTCTGATGTTGAACCAAGTGTTGGGAACGTAGGAGATCGCATAACATCAATGTCACCATTTAAAAGATTGATGGTAAATAGGATGGACAACTTTGCGGATGACCAGAGAAGCCTGCATGACCTGTGTGCAACAAGGGTCAACTCCATGGATGCACATTTTAAGAACCTAGATGAATAGATTGAAGTTGTTCAAAACCAACTATTTGAGTTGCAGTATGGAAAGGAAGATTGAATCCAACTTTAGTTGTTGTTTATGCTTTTCTTGCTTTAATTTCTAGACAATTTCTTTCTTGATTCTGTTTTACCCTTTCTTCATTCTATTTGTGAATACAAATAGGGGGAGAAGGTGTTGGTTTATGTGTTGTGTAACCTGCTGCAAACTCTGATTTGATAGGTTTAAATTCTGTTGTTTAAACTTGTTTAAAGCTGTTGCACACACTATTTTGACTGGGTTTTTTGCTCAAATTGATTATGCAGAAAATTGGTTTGTGTGCCTTCATAACATGTTGTTATATATGTTGTGTGTTTGCATAGATTTTGTTTTGCAGGTGCTGGTTCAGATTCAAACAGATCAACACAAGCAACCAGGGATTTGTCTTCATCAAATACGGGGAGATTGTTGATGAAGGATGATCTTGTGCTTTGATGTCTCCAAACCCATGGTGTTTGGTGGAAGCTGGAGTTGCTGCTTGTGTGGGTGGGTTCTAGGTAGATTAGAGTGTAATCCACTCTTTACTTGAATCTAAAACTGATTTGAATCAAAACCTTTGTGAAAAAGATTGTTTTCTAAAGAAGTGAAAAAACAACCAGTTGTTTTATCGTTTCAATTGGTTGTTTGACAATTAGTGGTTTTTGAAAAGGGGTTGAAGTTGTTTGACTTTGTTGACTTTGTTGTCAAACCAATTCAATCGGTTGTTTCGAAAATTCAACCGATTGTTATTGAAAATCCATAACAGAATTTATGTTAAATTTGGTAAATCAACTTTAAATGGTTTCTAACTGTTTTGGCTCTTGCTTTAAATGTTTTTAAAAAAAATTGGAGTATATAAAGGTTTTTTACGCTCTTAAATGCGTTGAAACAGTTTAGACATTTTGAGATTGAGAAAACAAATTTGAGTTTTCAAGATTTGCATCAAGCTTTTGGATTTTCACAAAGGAGTGGAATAAGATTGTTGTAATCTTTCGTTTTTGATATTGATCAGGTGTAATCCTGTCTTTATCTCTTGTATTTCTGAATATTGGTGGTGTAAGAAGAATCAAAGGGTGTTTTGAGTTTTGTGGTGTTGTGTGCCAGAGGAAGTGTGAGGCTTGAGGTGTTCAAGGTCACTTCTTTGGTGTGGATGTTTGTAATCTGGATTTTGATCATAGTAGATACCCAGTGGTTTCTGGGGACTGGATGTAGCTCTTGGGATAAGAGTGAACCAGTATAAATTGCTTGTGTGCTTTTCTCTTACCCTGAACTCATTTACATTTTGCTTTTAAGTTGTTTTAATCACTGCTGATAAAAACAACCGGTTGATTTTCTGGAAATCAACTTAAACAGTTTTGTTTCATTGTTTCCTTGATTTCTTTCTCTGTGATTCTGCATTGGAGTTCATTATACCTTCAAAGTTTGCAAAAATCTTTTATAAACAATTCACCCTCCCTCTTATTTAAGATCATATATTCTAACAATCTCAATAAAGCATATATGCTAGTCTATCAAAATTAGAACAGAAAGTTGGTCAATTAGTTAGACAAGTTGAAGATATTGCTAATAATTTTGATGATACATGTGCAACATGTGTTGAGATGAACAAATGCATATCCTCTAATGATATGATTTGCATTGCAGACATTGGTTACTACACTCGCATCATCTAATATGTCAGAGTACATAGACGTAACCTTACCAATTGTTTATACGCTGACCCAGTTGATTTGTAGGTTGTTAAGATCTCTGAACCATTACCAATTGATGTCCAACCTTTACTAATGGAGGAGAAATCATTGCTTAATAAAGAGGCATTATACGATATGAAACATGCTAATAAAAATCCTTTTGTGCATCATATAAACACTGAGGATGAAATTGTGCTTGAGTTTCTTGGAGAGTTTAACTTTTCTAATCCAATTGAATGTACAGAGGTTGAGATATATGAGTTCCTAGAAAATAATTCTATACGAACATCCTTCAGGCCTCCTTCTTTTTTAAAGGAACACTTGCATGCACTGCCACACTTTCTGAAACTAGTGATCTACCTCCTAAGGTCAAAAACCTTATAAAAGAATTTGGTGATGTATTTCCTAAGGAAGTACCAATTGGACTTCCACCTTTTAGGGGTATTGAACACCAAATAGATTTAGTTCTAGGAGCTAGTATACCAAATGTGATGTAGTACCCATGGAAACCTGTCATATCTTATTGGGAAGATCATGACATTTTGATAATTAAACTACCCATGATGGTTTTACCAACGAGATTACTTTTACTCACAGGGAAAAGAGTTTGTACTTTATCCTTTAAGAGAAGAAGGAAGTATACCTAGGAGGCGTGATTAGTTTTGTGTGGGTCAACATTATTGTTTTTATTGTGTGAGATGAGCTGTTGAGACCCATTTTACTTTCCTTTCTTGTTTCATATTCTCTTTTGGTTTTCATTTTTACTTGGTTCTCATGAACTTCTTTGGGAGAGATGGATTTTAAGATAACCTTATGCCCTTGGAAGTTAAAAGACATTTTATTGATATGGCCATCATGTAAAACTTGTGTCATATTGCCAAGGCTTTCCCAATAGAATATGTGTTGCTTCCATTGGCACAACATCACATAAAACCTCATCTTTATACTTTCCTATAGCAAAAGTTATAAGGACTTGTTTATTAACCATGATTTCACCATCTTCACTAAGCCATTGTAGTTTATAGGGCTTTGTATGAGAGATAATGGGTAATCCAAGCTTCTCCACTACTCTTGTACTTGCCACATTAGCACAACTACCCCTATCTATTATCATGGAACATAACTTGTTGTTGATAAGGCAGCGGGTGTGGATAATATTTTCTCTTTGGGTTTCATCCAAAGGTTTTAGAATGGTTCCCAGCATTCGCCTTACCACCAATAAGTCACCTTCACAAGGTATCTCACTTTCATTTGCACTAGGGGTTTTTAAAGGGGAAGGGGAGTTAGACCTAAAAGATTGATCACTATTGTCACTTACTACTATCCGCACTTTTACCATCATGGTTCTTCTGGTTGGATAATTGGCAGCTATGTGCCCAAAACCTAAACATTTAAAACATTTTGTACATGAGGTTTTGGTTGGCGATTGAGTCCTAGAAGGAGAAGGATTGTCTTTAGAAGTTTGTGGGGTAGATTCTTTAGAGGATTTGGAAGGATTATCTTGTTTTGAAAATTTATTTTTACTCTTCCAATATGAGTTATAGAAGCCATCAATATGAGTATGTTTGAAAGATGTTTTCTTTAAAAGTTGTGATTCAACCTTGATGGCTAGGTACCAACTTTTCTAAAGATGTATACTCATAAAGTTCTACAACATTTTGAATTTCTGTTCTTAATCCACTCACAAATCTAGCAATCTTTGACTCTTTATTTTCATGCATATTATTCTTTGTCAAAGTTGCTTCTAAATCTTTGAAGTATTGATTTACACCCTTAGATCCTTGATGAAGTAGTTAGAGCTTCAATAAGAGTTCCTTCCTATAACGAGGAGGAACAAACCGCGTGCACATGCATTCCTTTAAATCATACCAAGAGACCACGGTTGGCCTCTTGTTCAAACCAATGTCCATTACAACTTGATGCCACCACTGCATGGCATAATCTACGAAATCTAGGGAAGCTAACTTAACTTTTTGGTCCTCTTCGACCTCGTACACATTAAATATGTGTTCTACTTTAGCTTCCCATTCTAAATATACATTTGGGTCATTATCCCCACTAAAACTAGGTAACTTTACAAAATAAAAGGAAGGCTTTGGTGGTGGGTGTTGATGGTGCCTTTATTCAAAGTTATGCACTCTCTAATCTTGGTCTTCTTCTTGACTCCCATAGTGCGGGTAACTTCTAGAAGCTCTTCTTGGTTCTCATCTCCTTTCTCTAGTTTGTCTCTCTTGAGCCACTTCTAATATTTGCAACCTTTCCACTAGTTTCCTCATCTCCTCTTCTTTTTGGACCAAAGTCCTCTTAGTGTCCGCAAGCTCCCCCAAAAGATATGCATTTTGAGGAGATTGTGGTTTTCAAGATTCTCCTTAAGAAAAACGAGCCATACTTTGCACCAAAAAGAAACAAACAATTAGTGAAAAAATAACAATCTTATCCACTCCTCACGTGTATCACTCGGCTATTTAGTAAAGGAGGGAAGAATTGTAATGCACTCAAGAAAGATTTGCACTCCAAAAACAAAGGTCTTCACTTGGTAGCAACACCTCAAGTGAAAGATGACAAAGCTCTTACACTTGCTCACAAAAGATTCCCACAACAAAACTTAAGAAAAATTTAAAGACAAGCAAGAAAAGCTTCAAAGAAAGAAAGCTAAATCAAATGGGAAAAAGATAGTGACAAAACTTTGAGAAGACAAGAAAGAAAAACACGAATGAAGACTCAAAGAAACTTACTTAAAGTTTTAACTATGAAGTTAAATTATCTTAGAAATTGTAAAACCAAGAAGGATAAAATTCCACAAATATGAAAATAATTTGCCACATAAAAAGAATAAATCTTTTTGTAATTTTGAACTTGAAAAAATGAATTGCACTAACTTTTTTTTTGTCTTTGCTTTTGTTTTATGGATTAAAAATGTCCATAATCTTGGCATGCATATTTTAATTCACTTTCAATTTTCACAAATAGATTGGGATTCAATTCATATGATCACTTGAATTCTTTGTTTGGAACTAATTCAACTTCTACTCAAACAAAATTCTAGTTGTTTTTATTTCTTCACAATTAAAAGCAAAATAAGTAATAAGGATTTAAAGACCTCTAAAACACTAAGACCATAAGACTCAAGGAAATGAGATGAGGTAAGGAAAAAAATTTGACACAAAAGAATTCAAAAGCATAATTTAAAGTGCTTAATGAATAAAAGTGGAATTGTAAATGCAGGAATTTAAAGGCGGAAAAGAAAGGTGCTGAATTGTAAAGCAAAAATTAAATTGCTTGAAGGTAAAAGTGAAATTTCAAATGTGCTGGATTTTTAAGGGCAAAATATCAATTCAGAAAGATAACCACAAATAAAACCATGCTCTGATTACCACATGATGTTAGTTGATTTTAGGATTGCACATTTTATTGGTTGTTCTTTGTTTAATATTTTTGATTTAGCAATTATGGTGAGAATCCTAAGAAGATTCCCATTGTACACAAACTTAACTAATTGTTTAAGTGTGAAGGTTCACTTCAAAAGAGCAAAGAGAAAATACAATTATAAGGTGACAAATGATGTAGCGGAATTAGAGACAAGGAACAATTAAAGAAGAAAAACAAAGTAAATAACAAAATTAAATAATAGAATAAAACATATAAGGAATGGAATGGAAGGCATAAATAAAAGATAAAAGAGGTAGAGATAAAGAGAGCTTATGGGAAGAAATGAAGTTACGCCACTTGGAGCAAAGGGACTCCAAGATGAGTGATGCAAGATTCACCACTTGAGATATTACCCACCCAAGATAAGACCCAAATAACTTGAGTCGCCCCTTGAGATATTACCCAACCAAGATAACACCCAACATGAGAGCTCACAAGTCTCAAATATCACTCCTAGAGAGTTTCTTTACTATTCAAAATCAAGGTGTGAATACATGAGACAAGGCACCCTATTTATAGGAATTGGTGTCTTGGTGAGCAAGATGAGGAAGGTTAAAATGGACAAAGGGAGAGGGGTTTCCTACGGTGTTGACCATGATCAAAATTACACCTTTAGGCACATCTTCTAGAAGGTAGGTTAAAAACATTTCGCTAAGTACACTCCCTTTTATGCTATGTGAACCTACTCTAGCCTATTTTGTTATTTGGAACCCCAAAGTGAGCCCAATTTATTTACAAACATGTTTTCATCTTTTAAAAAGACCAGAAGAAAGAAACATTTGGTGTTTTGGTCTATGCCTAGTTATTCTTCTGGTGGTCCGCCTGATCTTTGGTGGGGTCTTAACTTGATTGCTGAGATGACTACTCATAGTGTGAATTGCCTCTTGAGTCCTTGGTCATCTTCTTGGCTACTTGGATTGTATCAATAAGTGGTAAAGGACCAAGTACAAATAAAACTTTAAAAAAAATCGGAAATCAAGTGATAGTCCTTAAGAACAATGTTGAGGCGTGGGAGAAGAGTGCTCTTTCCCACAAGGTCATTCAGATAGAAAACAATTTTTGAAAAAAATGAACTTAAGAAAATAATTCTATCTGAACAACCTTCAGGCCTCCTTCTCTGTAAAGGAGCACTTACATGCACTGCAACACTTTCTGAAACTAGTGACCTACGTCCTGAGGTCAAAAATGTTGAATCAAGTGGTGTTCAAGCTTTGAAGAATCCAAACCCTTTGAAGGATGTTGAACGCTAGGTTGTGCTTGTTGTTGCTGAGCTGTCTTAGATAGCATCTGGGGTAGATTGAGTTTTGTAATCCACTCTTGATTGAATCCAAAGCATAGGCATTCTCAATCTTTTTAAAAGAAAAGTGTTTTTCAAACTAAGTGAAAAACAACAGATTGTTTTGTCGAAACAACCGATTGTTTTATACTTAGGTGTTTTTAGAAAAGATTGAAAACTATTTTTATGGTTGACTTGCAGTCAAAACCAAAACAATCGATTGATTTGTGGAAACAACCGATTGTTTGCTTTGGTACCATAACAGAAAACTGTTTTGTGCTTTGACTGAGCATTACATGATTTTCTAACTGTTTACGCTCCAGTTTTTAATGCTTTGACCAATCCTTAAATGCAATGAAAAGTTTGTTAAGATTTGATAACAAACAACATCTTTGAATATATTCAGAAAAAACAGATTTGAGTTTTAAGAACTTACACAATATTTTGAGATTTTTAAAGAGTTGATATTGCTTAGAGATTGAGATTGATCAAAGAGTGTGAGATAGGATTTCTGCTTGTATTGATTTCAGAATTGCTTTTGTAACAAGTGTAATCTTTGTATCTGTTGAACAAGAATATTTGTGTGTTTGCTGAGAAGTGTTGTGTGTTCTTGAGGGGATCAAGATCAGCATTCTTAGTGCTGGTGTGTTGGCCAAGAGAAGTGTGTTTCTTGAGGGGATCAAGGTCACTTTCTTGGTTGTGTTGTAAGTGATCTAGGTTTCATTGCTTAGTGGAATTCCTCAGTGGTTTCTGAGAAGACTGGATGTAGCTATGGGTTTAGAGTGAACCAGTATAAACATCCGTGTGCATTCTCTCTATCCTTAATCTCTTTAAATTCAGTTTTGATATTTGCAAACTTGTATAAACAACCGATTGTTTCTGCGAAACAACCGATTGCTTTTCTGGTGTTGTTGTTTTTTCTTTAAGTTTTTGGCAAACAGAATTCTTTATCATTTGTTTCTCGAGATAATTTCATTCTTAACTTAAAAGTTTGCGAAAACCCTCTTTAAACAATTCACCCCCCTCTAGTTTAAAGCCATCATTTCTAACAATTGGTATCAAGAACTTGGTTCTTGAAATTTATTCAAGTGTGATCCTAAAACTGTTTTTGATGGCTGATAGACTACCTTTTGGGGAAGGTGCTTCAATCAACAGACCACCTCTGTTTTGTGGTTTGTGTTGAAGATGGATGAAGCTTCTTCTCTACCTAGTTTTAGCGTGTGTTTGATGTAGAAAATAGATAGTTTGCTTTGAAGTTTGTAATAGGTTTAGATGATCTTGTATTTAGGCTTGTGTATGTGTAAGGTTGCCTTTTGCTACATGATCTATCCTAGATGCCTAACCAAGCCTAGAATAAGCATATGAAGTGGTTAAAAGTTTTTCCAAAAGCTTTTTAGAGTTTTCTCCTAAAATCAGGATACTGCACACAAATAAATTTGTTTCTCTGTAAAAAAAAAAGGTTTATTCTTTGGTCTGCTGAAAGGATTTTCGAAAGTTACTTAGGGCACCAAAGGTACAACTCAGACAGTTATTTCAGTTAGCTTAGTTGGAAGTTTTCACAAAATAAATCTGTTAAGTTCAAAACTGAATCTGTTGTTTTCATAACAGCTTTTCAACTGTTTTTGAAAAGAAGTTAGAAACTGTTTTCTATATAAAGAAAAGCCTCTCTCACATGAAAGGATGCTGAGCAATTACGTTTTTGACAGAAATCAAACACTTTCAATGTGAGAAGAAGGATTGAAAAGATTTTTGAAATGTTTTCCAAAGGGATTTTCAAGTGTGCTTGTTCTAGGAAACCTTTGATCTTGGTGAAGGTGCTGGTGCAGTTCTGCAGCAAATTGAACTACTGGTTTTGAGTTCTTGCATCTTCTTTTCAGGTGTTATCTTTCCTTTATTCTGGTTTGTAAAGGTGTAAGTGTTAGTCACTCCTTGGTAGGGTTTCTTGGAGTGCAAGGTGTGCTAAAATAGGGATTTTTGTTGTGTTTGTAAGTGATTGATACTGTTTTAGTGGATTCCACCTTGGAGTAAGGTGAAACTGGACGTAGCTCTGTATGAGTGAACCAGTATAAAAAATTGCTTATCTTTTTCTTCTCATCCCTGCATTCATTTCTGGTTTTGCTTAATTCTGTCAAGAACTAAATCTGTTCTTTTGAAATTGAATCTGTTAATTTTGTGCTTAATAGAAATTGTTCTTCCTTATCTATCAAAGTTCTTTAATCACGAACAAGGTAATTGTATATGAAGTCTTAACTGGGTTGTGAACAAATTGTCTACTCATTAAAACCTGAGAAAGATTCATTCTCTTTAAAACCTTGTGTTGAATGAACTTGGTTGATTTCTTGGCATAGCTGTATTCTTCAAACTCATAAAATCTAACCAATCTGATTCTGTTATACCTCTCTGTTGATTACAATTTTAATTTGAACAAATTCAAATTGTGCTAGACTGCTCTGAAGAATCAATTTGTTTCATTTAAAAACAATTTGTTCATTTGCCTCTGATATACTGAAAATTGTTTGTACTTGCGAAAATTTTATAAGCTCAATTCACCCCTCCCCTCTTTCACTTAGACATTAATAGACCCAACAATTGGTATCAAGAGCTAGGGCTTGTATTTTGCTCAAGTGTATGCATGATGTCTGAGTTTAAAATGCCTTTTGCTGAAGGTGCATCTATTAATAGACCTCCTCTGTTTGGTGGTGTTAACTATGCTTTCTAGAAAATCAGGATGAAGATCTTTATGGAGTCTATTGACATGGGAATCTGGGATGCAGTGGTCAGTGGACCTTTTATACCTATGTAGGTTGTCAAAGATGAAACAATAAAGAAGCCTTGGTCTGAATGGAGTGAAACCGAGAAGAAGAAGGCCCAATATGACTCCTTAGCCAAGAATATCATCACCTCTGCACTGAATATGGATGAGTTCTTTAGAGTCTCTCATTGTAACTCAGCTAAGGAGATGTGGGAGGTACTAGAGGTAACTTATGAAGGGACTGATGATGTGAAACGGGCAAGGAAGCACTCACTAATTCAGAAGTACGAACTGTTCAGAATGCAATCAGAAGAAAGTATTGCAGATGTGCAGAAACGATTTACACATATTGTAAATCATCTCACTGGCCTTGGTAAAGTCTTTGACAAGGAAGAGCTCAACATAAAGGTGCTAAAATGCCTTGATAGGAGCTGGCAGCCTAAGGTAACAGCAATCTCAGAATCCAGAGATTTATCCAAGATGTCCACTACTGCACTTTTTGGAAAGCTGATAGAGCATGAAATAGAGCTGAAAAGATTGAAAGAACAAGAAACTGTGGAGAAGAAGGCCAAAGGAATTGCTCTGAAAACTACCATGGAACATGATACAAGTGAGGAAGAAGTTGATCCTGAACATGATGAGACTGTGAATCTGCTCACCAAAAAATTCAGTAGGTTTCTTAGAAAGAAAAATCGTGACAGAACTCAGCAAAGAAAGAGGTACTTCAAACCTAATGATTCAAATTCTTCCAATTACACGTCCTTTGGATGTGGTAAACCAGGTCATATAAAAGCTGATTGTCCAAACAATCAAAATAAAGAAAAGTCAGCAAGCAAGAAGAGTGAAAAAGGCAAAGGTAGAAGAGCATACATCTCATGGGAAGAAAATGATGCATCCTCATCTAGTAATTCCTCAACTGAAAGTGAAGAAGCAAATTTGTGCTTCTTGGAGAATGATGAAGGATTCAATTATGATTCAGTAAGTGATTTTTCCACTGATTCTGAAAACTATGATCAGCTGTTAATAGCCTTTAAGGAAACACATGATGAAGCAAACAGGTTAGCTATAATTTGCAACAAATTGAATAGAGTAAATAGGGTACTTGAACCTAAGGTCAAAGCTCTTGAAGAAGAATTACACAAAGCTAAAACTGAATTGGTTAGCCTTGAATTAACTTGTTTGCACGCATCAATTAAAACCTGTGCTAATTGTAAGAAGCTGGGAAAAACAAGTTGAATATTTGTTAAAAACACTTTCAAATTTCACTAAAGGAAGAGAAAATCTTGAAACCTTATTAGGTTCACAGAATGCTGTTTTTAATAAAAATGGTCTAGGATATAATCCTAGAATGAAAAGTAATGTGAAAAAGCTGTCCAGTTTCTTTGTTCCTTCCAAAACAGGTTTTTCTTCTTTTAGTTGTTCCAAAACAATGTGATCCTGCCTGTTGACCAGAACGTTGGAACTTGCCTCGTCAAACTTGGATCGACGTGTGCACCGCTTCTACCTCCTTCCTTCGTCACGATCCACCTCAAGAACCTGCAAAAGAACAGAGCGGCACCGCTGCGGCCGATCGCACTCCAACGCCCAAGTCAGTGACTGAACCACCAAATACTTCAAGAGCAAAACTCTAGAACTCTCAAGGAACCGTGCAATGTTCTCTCTCACAGTATGCTCAAGAACTCGCAAGCGTAAAGAGTATAATCTGAACGTGCGTACCTCGAAAGTTCGTTGAGAAACCCTTAAATACCTGGTCACTTTCTCTCTCCTGGCAGTTACAGACTTGGACACGTGGCTCGCATCCAGCTGTACACGTGCCATCATCTGGAGCCTCCTTGATTTGGGCTCTGCTTCTGACTCTCTTTTGGCTAAGTTACTTATGCATGGTACTGCCCAGTGCATAGCTAACTTGGGAGCGCGATCTCTACTGGAATTGGCGAGTTAGGGTGCCTTCGTACACCTTCCCTGTGGTCTCGCCGGCCGCCTTCATAATCTGCACCACCTTCATCTTCGGCGATGTGCTTGCTCTGGCGATCTCCAATCACTTGGTCGCCTGAGTTTACATCTGGCGACTTCATCTTCAGCTGGGTGATCGTCGGCTCTGGTATGCTGGAGATCAGAGCACGCCAACTTTATAACTGGCGACTTCATGAGCCCCCCGACCTCCTTCCCTTCTGCCAACCTGGCGTCTCGTCAACACGCCTATACTGTAGCTTGGTGCCACGTCATCATTTCCGACTACCAGGGCGGTACACAAGCCCCCCAGTCTTAAGCGAAGACTTGTCCAGCGAAAAGACTGAAAGAGTCACGTCAACACCGATCTACGTGGCACTGACGCAGAATTCCAAGCGGTTGTACTTTCTGCTTCTCTGACGCTCCACCAAACACTCTTCCCATCGTTCGACACGTGGCTTCATTAACGGTTACCTTCAGTTAATGTTTGCGCTTCCCAAACCCATTTCGAAAAACCCTTAAACTCATTTCGTTTCACTGTTCCATCACTTTCTTCGTTTTCTCAGACGCTCCAACTCTCTTCTGCAAAAAAGCTCTCAACGCTCTCCAACCTCCTGAATCACCAGCATCCTTCACCACTCTTCCGATCATAAAAAGGTACTTCCTTTCCTTCTTCTGCTGGTTTTTCATGCATTTTAACCGATTCGCATCATCCTTTAACTGTCTGGTGCATACGTTGTGGGTTGTTTCTGCTATTTCTCCTTCTTCGTAACTTAGGGCTTCGTCTTCGTTACAACGAACCTTCGTTCGTTGGTTTTTTTCACCCTTCGTTCCTGATCGAGTCAGCCTCTGCGAACCCTGATCATTTTTCCTTTTCTTTTTCCTCTGCAGCTTCCGCAATGACTCGCTCAAAGATCACCCCAAATCCTCCTCCTTCATCACGAAACCCCTCCTCACAAGCACACGACCCACCGCGAGCACGCGATGCTTCATCTTCTCAGGCTGAGAGGCCTGCACCTTCCCGCCCCAACCTGGCCCAGGCTACTCCGCCTGTCACCGGAGGTGATGGCATTTCATGTGTTCTTCTTGAATCAAAGTAGTAAAAGTGATGCGGAAGAAATGGGTGAGTGAAACAAAGCCCTCCTAGGAGTTGTGATGGCTTTGAAGGTGCATGATGAGTATGGGTTAGAGAGGTTCGGCCAGCTCTATGAAGAAAGGTGAAGGGAGTGAAGTTTATAGCCTAGATTTCTAGGGGAAGTATAGCTAGTGCACAAAATGGGCAGCATAACAATACTCAAATAAACTTGTTCAATACAATGAGCTAGCCTTCCTATTTATAGGCTAGTTTGGGACGTAAATGATAAGCTACATTACAAGGAAAAGAAAACCAAAATTAAAACTAAATGCTAAGCCATGTGCCAATCCATGACCGGCCACACTAACCTAGTTTCTAGAAGGTTTCCATCAAAAATGCTTCCTACACTATCCTATGTACTAAGTACCCCCAATGGGCCTTTATGCAAACATATACAAAGCCTTCTCTCTTCCATCCGTGGCCTCATTTGCTTGTGTTTGAATATGTTTGGCCATTGATCTTGTAAGGGGTCCTAGACGATCTAGCTCCATGGATAGCCTCCCTCCTTCACGGCCTAGACGCTCACCTTCACGTCCTAGACGCTTACTTTCACGTCCTAGACGCTCACCTTGGTCTTGGTCTTGGTCTAGACGCTCTCCTTGGCTTGTGCCTTGGCTTCCTTGGGTAGGTGTGCTTGGCCCTCCTCCATCATCCCCTCCCCCTTGGAAAGGATTTGTCCTCAAATCCAGCTCGTCATCGTCATTGGTACCTACAAATGGAGAAAGATCAATTACATTAAAAGTGTCATGTACTCCATATTCAAGAGGTAGGTCCAATTTATAAGCATTGTTGTTGACTCGCTTGAGAACTTGGAAAGGTCCATCACCTCGGGGACTTAGTTTGGACTTCCTTTGAGTTGGAAATCTATCTTTGCGAAGGTGAAGCCAAACTAAGTCTCCTTCCTCAAAAATTATTTCTCTCTTCCCCTTGTTGTTGTATTTTGTGTACTTCTCATTTTGTTGTTGTATTTGAATTTTAATCTTCTCATGCATTTTCTTGATAAAATCAGCTTTGAGTACTCCTTCCTTATGCACAAAATCTTGTGGATTAGGAAGGGGTATCAAATCCATGGGCGTGAGAGGATTAAAACCATATACTACCTCAAAAGGAGAAGCATTAGTAGTCTTGTGAACTACTCTATTGTAAGCAAATTCAATGTGGGGAAGGTACTCATCCCAAGATTTGTGGCTTCCCTTCATGATAGCCCTAAGCATAGTTCCAAGAGATCTATTGACTACTTCGGTTTGACCATCCGTTTGAGGATGACAAGAAGTTGAAAATTGTAGTCTTGTTCCAAGTTTACCCCAAAGAGTTTTCCAAAAGTGGCTTATAAACTTGGGATCTCGATCGGACACTATACTTCTAGGGAGACCATGGAGTCTCACCACTTCTCTAAAGAAGAGTTTAGAAATATTTTGAGCATCATCCACTTTGTGGCATGGAATAAAGTGGGACATTTTGCTAAAACGGTCCACTACCACAAAGATAGAGTCATGGCCTCTTGCAGTCCTAAGAAGTCCTAAAATGAAATCCATGCTAATGTCTTCCCAAGGAGCATTTGCAATCGGCAAAGGGGTGTAGAGTCCATGCGGCATTGTTCTAGATTTTGCTTTTAAACATGAGATACATCTAGAACAATGTCGTTGGACATCTTTCCTCATGTGTGGCCAACAAAATTTTGCTTTTAAAAGATCTAGAGTTTTATCAACTCCAAAATGGCCCATGAGTCCCCCTTCATGTGATTCTTTGACAAGGAGTTTTCTATGTGTTCCTTGGGGAATGCAAAGTTTTCCTTCTTTAAAAAGATATCCCTCGGACACATAGTAACCTCCTTGCGCTCTATGTAGACATTGGGCATAGATGGATGAGAGTTCTTGATCTTCTTGGTAAAGCTCTCTTATGTGGTCAAATCCAAGAATGTGGGCACCTAGTTTTGAAAAGAGAGTGTGCCGTCTTGAAAGAGCATCGGCCACTATATTGGTGCTTCCTTTCTTGTATTTGATTACATAAGGAAATTGTTCAAGAAATTCCATCCATTTAGCATGTCTCTTGTTGAGCTTGTGTTGGCCCTTTAAATATTTTAAAGACTCGTGATCACTATGGATAACAAATTCTTTGGACACAAGGTAGTGTTCCCAAGTCTTTAGGGCTCGCACAAGAGCATAGAGCTCTTTGTCATAGGTGGGGTAGTTGAGGGTGGCACCATGGAGTTTTTCACTAAAATAAGCAATGGGGTGTCCACCTTGCAACAAAACCGCACCTATGCCTACCCCCGATGCATCACACTCTATCTCAAAAGTTTTGGAAAAATTTGGAAGAGATAGAATGGGTGCATTGGTGAGTTGAGCTTTGAGCCTTTGAAAGGCTTGCTCATGCTTTTCATTCCAACAAAATGCAACATCTTTTTTCACAAGTTCATTCAAAGGAGAAGCTAGACTAGAAAAATTAGGTACAAACCTTCTATAGAAGCTAGCTAACCCATGAAAACTTCTCACATCACTTACATTTTGTGGAGTTGGCCACTCGCGGATGGCTTTGATTTTCTCGGGATCTACATGTACCCCCTTTTTGTTAACTATGAAACCTAAGAAAACTACACTATCTACACAAAAGGTACACTTATCCCTATTGGCAAAAAGACTATTTTTCCTAAGAACTAGAAGAACTTCCCTAAGGTGACTTAGATGGTCTTCTAGGCTTTTACTATAGACTAAGATATCATCAAAGTAAACTACTACATATTTACCTATACAATCTCTCAAGGTGTGATTCATAAGCCTCATGAATGTGCTTGGAGCATTAGTAAGCCCAAAGGGCATCACCAACCACTCGTATAATCCAAATTTGGTCTTAAAAGCGGTTTTCCACTCATCACCTTCCTTGATTCGAATTTGGTGATATCCACTTTTAAGGTCAATCTTGGAGAATAGAGTTGACCCATGCAATTCATCAAGCATATCATCAAGCCTCGGGATTGGATGCCTATACTTGATGGTGATGTTGTTGATTGCTCTACAATCACAACACATACGCCATTTTCCATCTTTTTTTGGCACCAACAAGACAGGTACAGCACAAGGGCTTAGGCTCTTTTGAACCCAACCCTTCTCCAACAAGTCTTGAACTTGTGATTCTATCTCCTTTGTTTCCTCGGGGTTGGTTCTATAAGCAGGCCTATTTGGTAGGCTTGCCCCCGGTATAAAGTCAATTTGATGTTCTATCCCCCTAAGAGGAGGAAGCCCAATGGGTCCTTCTTGGGAGAATAGATCTTCAAATTCACTCAAAAGGTTTTCTACTTGAGGAGGTAAAACCATGAGTTCACTACTTGTGGCAGTGCATGTAAGTGCTCCTTTACAAAAGATAAGGCTTGGTTGTTCAACAAGAAGCAAGTTTTCAAAAACATTTTCAAGAGGTTTTTCTTGTTGACCAACCTGGTGGGAAGGAACACTCTTCTCCCACGCCTTTCTATCCCTAAGGATTTTCTCTTTTTCTAGCTCTCTTTTTTTTTTTGTTTTCCTCATCCCTCTTTTGTTTCATTTGTATTTGGTCTTTCACCACTTGAGAATGTGGTAAAGGACTAAGTACAAACTTCTTATATTTATGGGTGAAGGAAATCTCGTTAGTGAGACCATCATGCAAGGTTTTCTTGTCAAATTGCCATGGCCTCCCTAATAAGATATGGCAAGCTTCCATAGGCACTACATCACATAAAACTTTGTCTTTGTAGTTCCCTATGGAAAACTTGATTTCCACTTGCTTGTCTACATGTAGTTCCCCATTTTCATTAAGCCATTGAAGTTTGTAAGGTTTTGGGTGAGGAACTACTTGTAGCTTAAGCTTTTCAACCATCCTAGCACTACAACAATTACAACTAGATCCACTATCCACAATGAGAGAACATATATTTTCTAAAACATTGCATCTTGTATGAAAGATGTTCTCCCTTTGTGTTTCCATGGATGTGCTAGGGTGATTGTTGAGGGTTCTCCTAATCATAAGCAATTCTCCCTCTAGTGGAGCTACCCTCTCATCCTCTCCCCCTTCCTCTTTCTCACTAGGCTCATCCTCGCCACTGTGTACTCGTCTACACCTTTTAAAAACAAAGTCCTTTGGTTTGGACATTGTGCTTGCACATGCCCCCTACCATAGCACTTAAAACACTTGACATCTCTAGCTCGGATGGGTGGGGTTGAGGTTTCTTTGGTGAAGGGCTTGGTAGGCTCTTTTGGTTTTTCCTTGGATGTACTACCCTCCCTTCTAAACTCTTTCTTGGGATAAAAGCTAGAATAGGGGCTCACCTTTTGACTTGAGGTTTTGCGCAAGTTTTGTTGCTCAACTTTAATGCAAAGTTGAACCAAATCATTCAAGTCTTGATAAGGTAAGAGCTCTACTCTATCTCTTATCTCAAGTGATAGGCCACTAAGGAACCTAGCAATGGTGGTTTCCTCCTCCTCTCTAATAGAGGCTCTCATCATATAGAGCTCCATCTTTTGTCTATACTCCTCTACGCTCATATTTCTTTGTTGGAGTCTTTGGAGCTTGTCCATCAACTCCCTATGGTAGTAAGAGGGTATATGTCGACGTCTTAGGGCTCCCCTAAGGTCATTCCAATATGTAATGGAAGGTTCCCTATGAAGACGACTATCTCTTTCAAGAGAGGTCCACCAATACATGGCATTCCCTTGGAAACTAAGGGTGGCTAAGGGTACTTTTCGTTCCTCACTTACCCTATGGCAAGCAAAAAGTTGCTCTACCTTCATCTCCCAATCTAGATATACTTCTACATTTTCCTTACCATGGAAATGAGGTAGGTCTACTCTTGTTTCCCTTGGCACCTCTTGTTCCCTTTGCCTAGTTCTTCTAGGGGGTGGTTGGTAATAATCATTGATTCTACGGCTTCCCTCCCCTAGAGATTCAATACTTTGCGAATGGGATGCATGAGTTTTTTTTTATTTTTGTGATTTTTGTGACTTCTCTTCTTGAGCTTTAGCCAACTCATTAATTTTGTTTTCATTCTCCAATTGTCTAAAAGAGATTAATTGTACCGCTTGGGATACTTCTTTTAAAAGAGTTTTCAAAGATTTTACTTCACTTTCTATAGACTTTGGAGAGTGAGAAGAAGAAGACATGGCTAAAACTTTGTGTATATAGGTGTTTTACTTGGAGAAAGTTTAGGAAAGTTAGAGAAGGGAGTTTTCCAGGTAAGGGAGGTGAGTCACAATGGACTACTTAAGTACCAAGCCTTTTCCTTGCCAAAAACTTTTCCTCCAATGACTTCACACAAAATTTTCTCTTAGTAGAACACTTAGAACACAAGAAGTTGAGAAATCAAAAAGCAAGAAAACTATGTAAGCTAGATATGCAGCAAACTAGTCGGTATAGCACAAATTTAAGCAATACTAAACATGCAAAACGTTTCTACCAAAACAAAAGAAATACAAGTTCAAACAAGCAACAAATTACTAAGCAAATTGACTATGCTATTCGGCCCTAGGTGAGGCTTCTTGGACACTTTGAGCCCTTGAAGACACACTCACCGTCTAAAACGTAATTTAAAAGAGGTAATTAACAATAAACCAAGTTGTAAAGGAGATAAGAAAACCCCCTTTGTTGTTCCTCTTTTTGGTTAGTGCACTTTCTTTGTTGTCTTGATTGTTGATCTTCTAGGTGTTTGTAGTGTTTGTTTCAAGAAACTTGTTTTCGGCCTTAACTTGACTCCTCCTTAGAAAGTTGGCTTTAATTCTCCAATTTCCAGCACCTATTCACAAAGGCTTAACCTTAAACCAAGTCAATTTCCATGCACATAAGCACCAAGAGAGAATTAAATTCCAGCACCCACAAAAGAGAGGTCAAGAAACAAAAGCAAGAAACAAATTTAATTGAAAGAAAACAGTACCACCCAAAGGATTTATAATATGACAACTTAGAAAGAGATTCAAGAAAATAAAGCAAACAATTAAAGGGACTCAATAAAAGTTGGCACACAAAAGGAATTCCTAAAGAAAAGCACTAGATTAGATGACCAAATAAAAAAACAGCACCACTGGAAAATGTTGTGGGCCAGAAAACAGTTTTGTTCCCCGATTTATGCTGAGCTGTAATTGTAAAATTTGTTTCTGAAATTTGGATACAAGAAAATTCAGGATCTTAGCTAAATTTTGGCTTTGGAATCACCTAAAACGCATGCACCATTTTTTTTTAATAATTTTTGCAAATTTGGTGTGCAGTTAGGCCAGCTGTAACGCTCAAGATTCGCACTCTGATTTTGTGAGATTTATCATTTTTTTTCTGTTGCTTCTTTTGACCTCATTCTTTTTTTGTCCTTTCTAAATCACCTTAAACTTGTTTTTTCCAGAAATTCAGAATTTTCCTATGGGTGGAAAATTTTTGGTAAACAAAACAGCCCAGAACAGAGAGGTGTTACAAGGGAAATCTGGAAAACTGGAAGAAAACAGCAAGATAACCAAAATTAACACAATGGAAAAGTGAGAATGGAAATTGTGTATGAACTAAGACACAATTAGGAACTCAAACTAAAAATAAAAAGCACCAAAAGGATCAAAATAACAGCAGATTAAAGCAATATAAAGAGACCCAAAACAAGAAACAATCAAGCCAAAAAATAGGACTACTAAGAATTGATGACAATATGGATGAACATGACTTGACAAAACATGTATAGATTCAGAAAATTTAAAGACTCAAAGCATAATATGAAGCAAAATAATGAAAGCAATAAAGACTCAAAGCCTAAAACAAAAATAGCAACACAAAGGTGTATGGAATCCTATCACAAATTGCACAAGAACTTGTTCAAGATCAAATGAACAAGAGTGCTTGGGTTGGATCTTCCACAAAGCACACCAAGAACAAATTAAAAATATAAAAACAGCAAGACAAGTAAGGAATTGAAATGACAAAGATGAAAATAAAGAAGAACTGAAATTAAAAAGACAAGCTACTCATCTTGAAGAACCAATAGCTCATGATACCAAATGATGGCATTTCATGTGTTCTTCTTGAATCAAAGTAGTAAAAGTGATGCGGAAGCAATGGGTGAGTGAAACAAAGCCCTCCTAGGAGTTGTGATGGCTTTGAAGGTGCATGATGAGTATGGGTTAGAGAGGTTCGGCCAGCTCTATGAAGAAAGGTGAAGGGAGTGAAGTTTATAGCCTAGATTTCTAGGGGAAGTATAGCTAGTGCACAAAATGGGCAGCATAACAATACTCAAATAAACTTGTTCAATACAATGAGCTAGCCTTCCTATTTATAGGCTAGTTTGGGACGTAAATGATAAGCTACATTACAAGGAAAAGAAAACCAAAATTAAAACTAAATGCTAAGCCATGTGCCAATCCATGACCGGCCACACTAACCTAGTTTCTAGAAGGTTTCCATCAAAAATGCTTCCTACACTATCCTATCTACTAAGTACCCCCAATGGGCCTTTAAGCAAACATATACAAAGCCTTCTCTCTTCCATTCGTGGCCTCATTTGCTTGTGTTTGAATATGTTTGGCCATTGATCTTGTAAGGGGTCCTAGACGGTCTAGCTCCATGGATAGCCTCCCTCCTTCACGGCCTAGACGCTCACCTTCACGTCCTAGACGCTTACTTTCACGTCCTAGACGCTCACCTTGGTCTTGGTCTTGGTCTAGACGCTCTCCTTGGCTTGTGCCTTGGCTTCCTTGGGTAGGTGTGCTTGGCCCTCCTCCATCAGAACGTCTAAGTCTTTATTCTAACATTACCTCTGTTAACTATTTCTGGGCGTCTTGTGCGTTGTGCGCAAGACTTTGGTTTTGTTTCTCCGCACCATTTATCTGTTTTGCTGCATACTGCCTTATGCATTTATTTTCTCTCTAAGCTAACTCATGCATTTTTGCTTTATGCAGACCATATGTTGGGCCAAGGCAAGCTCGCTGAACTGAGGGCGCTCGCCCGGACCCACGGGTTGGCATCGGGTTCCCAAACCGTGCCAAACTCTGTGGTGGAGATCGCCGCCGCTCAGGGCAGATCGCCACCCAAAGGCCCAACTCCTCCCGATGTCCAACCCGCCAACCAACGTAAAAAGCTTGTCCTCAGGAAACCCAAGAGGAAAGCCCCCCAAGTAGTCCACGAGGAGGAAGAGGAAGACGACGAGGCAACTGAAGATGGCCTCGTCACGAAGAGGAAGAGGGTGGCACCTTCTTCACCATCTGCTCCACCCCCTCTTCCAACATCAACACCACCATCTACACCTGCGCCGCCTCCAACATTGCCACCCCCACCAGCTCCTGCCTCACCAGTCCAAGCAATTCCATTGGCGTCTGCGCCACCTGCGGTTGAGGCCCCCGAGCCAAACTTCATGGAGGACCCCCCGAGCGCCTCCACGCCTTATGTATCAGCTGAAGGGGGTCCTCTTAGCAACACCCGATTAGCTGACTCTACTTGGCCATTTGTCTGAGGGTGCTCGACGGATGCAAACACTTGTTGAATTCCCACCCCTTCGCACAGCTTCTTCAACAGGTGACTTGCAAACTGAGTCCCATTGTCCGACACCAGGCGCTTGGGCACACCAAACCGGCACACGATGTTCTTCCACACGAAACCTTCGATCTTGTGCGCGGTGATCTGGGCCACTGGTTCTGCTTCGATCCACTTGGTGAAATACTCAATCGCCACCACCAAGTACTTCATCTGCCTGATCGCCAGCCGGAATGGTCCCAGGATGTCGATTCCCCAAGTATGAAACGGCCAAGGGCTGTAAATCGACTTCAACTCCTCGGGAGGCGCCTTGTGCCAATCGGCGTGCTGTTGGCATTGTTTGCAAACCTGTGCGTACCTCTTGCAGTCTTCTCTCGTCGTTGGCCAGTAATACCCTGCATGGAGAGTCCTTGCGGCCAGAGCTCGACCCCCGACGTGGCTTCCGCATATACCTTCATGGAGCTCTGCCATAATCCTCGTGCATTTCTCGCCATACACACATTCCAGGAGTGGGTGAGTGAACCCAAACCTGTACAACTCGCCATCAATCATTGTGTACTTGCTAGAATTTTTCTTTATCTTCCTAGCCTCTATCGGATCCAGCGGGAGAAGGCCATCTGCCAGGCACCGCTTGTACTGTGTTATCCAGGTGTCTGGCTCATGGGTAGCGCAGACCTGCGTCATGTTCACCTTCTCTCCTCGACATGCTCTAATTCTCGGCGATCTCAGGGTCTCTTGAGTCAAGGATTTGTGACTCCTCGCCGCTTTCTCCGTCGACTTGCTTATCTGAAGAACCAGGTGATCTGCCACAAATGCTCTCGGCGTCTTCAGAGTTTCTTGAATCACCGTCCTCTGCCTACCCCCCTTGCCTGAACTGGCGAGCTTAGCTAGCAAGTCAGCTCGGGCATTCAACTCTCTGGGCACATGCACCACTTCAAAGGAGGCAAAGGAACTCTTCAATTCCTGCACATACTCCAGGTAAGCCGCCATTTGTGGATCTTTAGCCTGGAACTCGCCTGTTACTTGCCCTGTGACTAGCAGCGAGTCACTCTTAGCCATCAACACCCTCGCTCCCATCTCTTTTGCCAGCAAGATCCCGACAATCAGCGCCTCATATTCTGCTTGATTGTTACTGGCTTTGAAGGCAAACCTCAAAGATTGTTCGATCAGCACGCCGTTGGGTCCTTCCAAAATGACCCCAGCACCGCTACCCTGCTGGTTCGACGATCCATCCACCGAGAGCACCCAACGGAAATCGTCCCCTTCAACTCGCGTCGCCTCAGATGAGAGCTCGACCACGAAATCTGCGAAGATTTGCCCCTTAATCGGGCCTCGGGGCTCATACTTAATGTCAAACTCTGACAGCTCCACTGCCCACTTCACCATCCTTCCCACAACGTCGGGCTTCTTCAAGACCTTCTGGATGGGCAGGTCAGTCATCACCAGTATCGTGAAGCTATGGAAGTAGTGGCGCAACCTCCTCGCCGAAAATACCACAGCCAGCGGAGCCTTCTCCAGGGCCTGATATCTCGTTTCGGGGCCCTGCAACACCTTACTAACAAAATAAATAGGCTTCTGAGCCTGATCTTGGTCCTGGGCGAGCACCGCACTTACCGCCCTCTCAGTTACAGCAAAATACAACCTGAGAGGGGTTCCCACCAGCGGTTTGCACAAAACCGGCGGGCTCGCCAGATACTCCTTTAGCTTGACGAAGGCTTCCTCGCACTCCTTCGTCCAAGCAAACTTGTTATTGCGCCTTAAGCACTGGAAGTAGGGATGTCCCTTCTCTCCGCTAGCTGACACGAAGCGAGACAGGGTGGCCATCCGACCTGTTAGTTGTTGTACTTCCTTCACGGTAGCTGGGCTCCTCATCGCCAAGATGGCGGCACACTTATCCGGGTTGGCCTCTATGCCTCTTTCAGTCAAGAGGAAACCCAAAAACTTTCCAGCCTCCACGCCAAAGATGCATTTCTCTGGATTCAGCTTCAACTTAAACTTGGTGATCGTCGTGAACAATTCCTCCAAGTCTGCAACGTGCTTGCTTTTTTCTTGCGAGGTCACGACCATGTCATCGACGTACGCTTGCACGTTCCTTCCCAGCATCGGTGCAAGTACTCGATCCATCAACCTCTGGTACGTGGCCCCCGCGTTCTTCAGCCCAAACGGCATCACCTTGTAGCAGTAGCACGATCTCTCGGTCATGAAGGCAGTCTTCTCTTCATCCATGGGATGCATCTTGATCTGATTATACCCCGAGAAGGCATCCAGGAAGCTCAACAACTTACACCCTGCAGCACTATCCACCAGGGCGTCTATGCTTGGTAAAGGATATGAATCCTTTGGGCAAGCCTTGCTCAGATCAGTGAAATCGACGCACATGCGCCATTTCCCATTACTCTTCTTCACCAGCACGACATTTGCCAGCCATTCAGGGTACTGAACTTCCCTGATCCTGATGTGGCCTGCAGCGAGGAGTTTGTGTTTCGTCCCTAATCGCCTGCCTCCTCTCCTCGTTGAATTTTCTCCTTCTTTGTCGCACTGGCCTCACCAAGTTGTCCATCGTCAGATGATGGCACAAGAAGTCGGGATCGATCCCGGGCATGTCCGAAGCGGACCATGCAAACGCATCCAGATGTCGTTCTATCACCTTGGCGATCTGGTCCTGGAGCTCAACCTCCAGGGATCTTCCCAACTTGAAGATCTTTCCCCCGATTTCTCTCTCGAGCCACTGCTCGATGGGTTTTGGTCTGGTTTCTCTGGCGATCACCGCCCTGGCGATTCCCATTTCTCTCGCTTCCTCAGGGCGATTCCTCGCCTCTTTTTCCTCCAGACCGGCATTCCCCTCCCCCAGCTCAGCATCCACCATCTCCACGTCTCTTCCGGCGGTTTCTTCTACTACCGTCGATCTGGGCTTCACACCAGGAGGCGGGGTGGTTGTCACATAACTCACCGATCTCTTGTTTTTCAGGCTATTCTCATAGCACTTCTTCGCTTCTTTCTGATCGGATTTGATGGTGATCACCACCCCCTCCATAGATGGCAACTTCACCTTCATGTGCCGGGTCGACGGTATAGCGCCTATCCTGTTGAGCGTGGGCCTTCCCAACAGAATGTTGTAAGCTGAAGGAGCGTTTACGACAAGGTATTTGATTTTCTCCGTTCTCGAACCCGCCTCATCTGTAAACGTAGTCCTCAACTCTATGTACCCCCTGACCTCCACCTGGTCACCAGCGAAATCATACAAACACCCTCCATAGGGCCTCAGCTGGTCAAGGGGCAGCTCCAACTGCGTGAAAGTCAGCCAGAACATCACGTCTGCCGAGCTTCCTTGATCTACCAGAACCCTGTGGACCTTTCTTCCTGCTGTGATCAATGAGATTACTATGGGATCGTTGTCATGAGGCACAACGTCCCGAAGATCCTGCTTGGTGAATGTAATATCCACTTCCGACGAGTGGTCTTCAAACATATCCACCGTCATCACAGACCTCGCGTACCTCTTCCTCTGTGATGCGGTGCATCCACCCCCTGAGAAACCCCCTGCAATGGTGTGGATTTCCCCGTGCGTAGGCATCTCGTGCTGCTGAATTTCTCTATCCAGCAAATAGTCATTTAGGAACCCGCTCTTAACCAGATCGTCGAGCTGGTATCCTAAAGCCAGGCACGCATCCACTGTATGGCCAAAGCCCTGGTGAAACTCACACCAGGCGTCTGGCTTTGGTCCCAGCACCTTGTCGCCCACCTTCTCTGGCGCCTTCAACCTAGCGGATATATTGGGGATGGCGATCAGGTCCGCCAATCCCATGACAAATTTGTGCTTAGGCGGGCGATTGTATTCCCGGCGTGCTGGTTGCAGGCGTCCTTGGCCCCTACCCTTGTTCTTCCTTGGATCATAAGGATGGCGAGTCCTCTGATCCCTTCTGGTCGCCGCTGTCTCCAGCACCCTCTGTGGCTGGATCCTCGTCTGGGCGCGTGGCCTAGCGGGAGCCACGCTTCCTCTCTTCTCGGCGACTTCACTCTCGTCGGCGATGTGGGCCACCGCGAGTCGCCTAACCTCAGCAAACGTGGCGGGGTGAGCCCTGATTAATGCCTCGCAGAATGGTCCCGGCAGCACGCCCTTCTTAAATGCGTAGACCAGCATTTCTTCATCTTTAGCCGGCGATCTGACCATCTGCGCCCCAAAGCGATTCAAGTAGTCCCTGAGGGACTCTCCCTGATATTGCCTTATATCAAACAGATCGTAAGACACCCTGGGCGGTGCCTTATTCACGATGTACTGCTCGACGAAAATCTTCGAGAACTGTTGGAAATTGGTTATGTGACCGTTAGGCAGGCTCACAAACCACTCCAACGCCGTTTCCTGGAGTGTGCTCACGAGCATCTTGCAGTACACGACGTCTGATCCTCCTGACAGCATCATCTGCGTATGGAACATGGTGAGATGAGCCTCAGGATCCTCCACGCCGGTAAAAACAGCCTTAACAGGTACCACACTCGTAGGAATAGGCGTGTCAGTAATCGCCTGAGCGAAAGGCATAGGAAAAACACGGGGCAGCGTTGACGGCGCGACCTCTTCAGCAATAGGACGCCCTTGTTGTTCTTGAAGAGCTTGACGCAGCTCCTCGGTCACTTTGCTAAGCTCATCATTCCTGGCCCGAGAGGCGGCCAGGTCCTCATGCATTCTCGCCTGTTCTATGCGCGAGGCTTCCACAGTTGCCTGCAACGAGCGCATAATCTCTACCATCTGCGCCATGGTCATGGCGGCGGCGCCTTCAGCAGCAACGGGCGCAACTGGACTTGAACGGTTGCTTCTCATTTTTCTCATGAAAACTCAGCAAATCACAGAGAGTAATGAACAACACTTCCTTCAGCGACGATCGACTCAGCGATCAATCGGTCAAAACTGCGCGAAACTCCGCAAGAAAACTCAAAAACACAGCGAACCTCCACAGAAACCTGCAACTCCACCAGAAACCACTGCTTCTCCCTCGACAAACCAAACGAGCCAAAGAACTCAAACTTCACCGAACAAATCTCGCGCAAACAGCAGAAAACTTCACTTCACCGAACAAAAACCCAAACGATCGGTGGAAAACGCGAAATCACCGAACAAATCTCAAACGAACAGCGAACAACGGTTGCACCAGCACACAACCAAGCAGAAAACTACGAAAACCTCCAAGAACTCACGCTGTGGGTGGGAACAAGTTTTACACGGCCCCACGGTGGGCGCCTGATGATCCAGCCTGTTGACCAGAACGTTGGAACTTGCCTCGTCAAACTTGGATCGACATGTGCACCGCTTCAACCTCCGTCCTTCGTCACGATCCACCTCAAGAACCTGCAAAAGAACAGAGCGGCGCCGCTGCGGCCGATCGCACTCCAACGCCCAGTCAGTGACTGAACCACCAAATACTTCAAGAGCAAACATTCAAGAACTCTCAAGGAACCGTGCAATGTTCTCTCTCACAGTATGCTCAAGAACTCGCAAGCGTAAAGAAGACAATCTGAACGTGCGTACCTCAGAAGTTCGTTGGGAAACCCTTTTATACCTGGTTACTTTCTCTCTCCTGGCAGTTACACATCTGGACACGTGGCTCGCATCCAACCGTACACGTGCCATCATCTAGAGCCTCCTTGACTTGGGCGCTGCTTCTGACTCTCTTTTGGCTAAGTTACTTATGCATGGTACTGCCCAGTGCATAGCTAACTTGGAGCGCGATCTCTACTGGGATTGGCAAGTTAGGGTGCCTTCGTACACCTTCCCTGTGGTCTCGTCGGCCGCCTTCATAATCTGCACCACCTTCATCTCCGGCGATCTCTGATCACTTGGTCGCCTAAGTTTGCATCTGGCGACTTCATCTTTAACCCGGTGACCGCCGGTTCTGGTGTGCTGGAGATCGGAACACGCCAACTTAATAACTGGCGACTTCACGAGCCCCCCGACTTCCTTCCCTTCTGCCAATCTGGCGTCTTGTCAACACGCCTATACTGTAGCTTGATGCCACGTCATTACTTCCGACTACCAGGGCGGTACACAACTGTTGAAACTAACTCATTTTGATTTGTTTGATGATTCCAACAAATGGTCATTTGATTCTGGAGGACGAGCATAGTTTTCAAAGCAGGAATAAGGTTGTTGTTCGAGATCAACCATGTAGATCTGAGGACAGATCTTCTCAAGAAAGAAGGGATGATGGCAGAGCCCCCAGCCACACACAACCACATAATAAGGAGGATGAAGACCTAGAGGTTGTTTATGGATTTATTTGCAAATATGGGTCTAATTGGGCTTTTGTTTATTTTTATAGGTCCAATCAAGAGGAAAAATCTAGGGTGCAGGAATGTACAAACATATCCAAGAAGACCTCCAACTCATGAAAACATAAACTAGAGCTTTGGTCAGAAGAACACAAGAAGACTGAGTTTCGGTTGACTAGTCAACATTATTTTTAGGCCAAGCTTTAGCTTAAATAAATTGTATAAAGTTGTTTAGGATTTCATGGGCCATGTATTGGGCCTAGTAGCATAAAATAATTAGACCAAATAGTTGGGCCAAGTATGATAGAGATCAAATAAGGGAGGATTTTACTAATGGAGGAAGAGGTCATTCACCCAAACATTTGAAGTTCTTCCTTCTAGTCTTCTCAAAAATTAAAGAAGAATTAAAATAAAGAGAGGACCAAACCTAAAGCCAAAAGAAGACTCAAGAATGGGCTTCAATTAATATCTCTCTTTATAGTTTCTTTTGTATAAATTTGTAAATAATATAGAATAGTGTTTAGGTAGGTGCTAAGAGGGAAACCTAAAGATACCTCTTGTATAAAGCATATTTAGATATTAGCTTTAGAAAATTCTAGAAAGATATCCCTTCCTCCTTCACTTTAGGCGCTAGAAGTGGAAGAGTTACAAGGGAACTTTAGTTAGCTTCTTTTGTAAGCCTCTTGTACTTTCATGACCGGTCCTTCTCCTATATAAGGAGGGCTTGAGTCTTTCTAATATAGATTTGATATTTTGAGTAAAGAAATTTCTCCTAAATTGGTGAGTGATTGAGAGACTTGTGTCTTCTCTTCTTCTAGTCTCATCTTGAGTGCATCTTGGAACCTCAAGTGGCGGCATCTAGACTCATCTTGGAGCCTTACATCCTTCAAGTGGTGTGTTCATCTCCAAGAACTCCAACTACATAAGTTCTCTTGTTCCTTCCATCTTATTCATCCATTTCCATGTTCACATAAACTCTAGAAACATGTCTTAGGCTTCTCTTGCACTTTTGTTCGGTTCACTTTTTCTATTTCTTGTTTTGTTCGGTTCATTTCATTTGTTAGCAATTTTAATCGGTTCATTAGTTTTCTTTCTTGCTTTTGTTCGGTTTTTTTTATTCTTAGGTAGTTTTAATCGGTGCTTTTACATTCTTGTTCATTTCAATCGGTTCATTTGACAAGAAATGGGTTTACACATGAGTTTTGGTTTGGTGGCTTAAGATTTGGTGAGTTCTTGAATGAAAGAACATTGATCCACTTCTAGAAAAGTGCCTATTCATATTCCAACTCAAGTTGACTCCAAAACATGTCTATGAAATATCTCTATCTTGTTATTGGAATCATATCAAAGTAGCATAGGTTTTTTGGGCTTGTATTTGGGCCACTAGTAAAATAGGTCTAATTAGGGTTAAAAACAACTAGTTAGGGTAACAATTGGGCTTCTTTGAGCCCATTGTAACTAGAAAACGTCTAGGGTATATTGGAGGACAAAAATTACCTTGGCATGGAGAACATGGACGTCTACATCGCAGTCTATGAGTGGAGAGGGTTTAGCATGGAAGGTGTGAGCTAAACATGGAAAGCATGACTCCACACACTACAAGAAAATCATGAAATAGAAACCAATTTTAGAGACCAAAAAATAATTAGTTGCTATAGTGACTAAATTAGAGACCATTTTAGGGACTAAATAAATTTTTGGTTTCTAAATTAGTTTCTATTATTGTTAAATGGTTTCTAAATTTGTATCTAATTAGCAAGTAAGGTTTTTGCTACCAAATTTAGAATCTAAATAATTGGTAGTTAAAACCTTGGTAGCTAATTAGATACCAATTTAGAAACTATTGCACAATAATAGAAACTAACTTAGAAACCATTTTTTTTTTAGTTTTTAAAATGGTCTCTAATTTAGTTATTATTGCAAGTAATTATTTTGGTCTCTAAAAATTGGTTTCTATTTGATTATTTTCTTGTAGTGACATGCCACCTTCTCATTGGAGAGTTTTATTTTGAATTTTCAAATTTTGGCTCCAAAATGTCCAGCCCTCTCTCCTATAAATTGAGGTGTTTGGCTCATGAATTAATAAGATCAATTTTATGTTATGCTGTCAAGTTGCTAACTCTTGCACTCTCTTGTCTAAACCTCTATAGGTTAGACACCTTTGGTTTTCTCCTTCACCTCTTCAAGCCCAACCAATCACTCTCCCTACTTCTCATGCACCTTTAAGGAATCCATGATCCATCCTTGTTCCATTTCTTCCATCAAGCTTCCGCCCAATCCATCAAAAATCCAATAAAATCAATCGGAATGAAGGCACACACGATCAACACCTTCTATCATAATTGGAACATTTGAAAGCACCCTCTACCAACCACCACCACCTTCGAACATACATTTCATTCCATCTCCCACCTTAACTTTTACATACATTTCTTGCTCTTACATTGAGGAGAATGTGTGATTTAAGTGTAGGGGAGGAGAATCAAGTTCATGATTTATCTTTTGTTATTTGTTTTGTGTCTTTTGATTATTATTTTATTTTATTTGTTTGAATTTCTTTTTGCTTCTGTTAAAAGAAATAAGCTTTTTAGGATCATCTAATGGGTGGCATGTTTCATAATTCTTGCAAATCTTGGTTTCTTTATGTTTGTTGTTTGGATTTTCTTAAAAATTGAAAATAAGTTGGTTATGAGAATTTTGAATTGAATCTTTTGGTAGACTGCCCTAGTGAGTTTTTTAGCCTTGATTGATATATCGTTTAATGCTCTTTTTAATGTGTTTTCACTCATATTTGCTTATACTCTAGAACTTAGCTTAATTCTTTGTTTTACAATTGTGATTTAGTGCATGAACTGGTATGACGGAGGCATTTTTTTGTTTAAATTAACCCACTAACCATATTAACCTACCTTTATTATAATCCATTTGTTAGCCCCTTGAGCCTATAGCCTTTTCTCTTATTTGTAACCCTCATTACAAGCCCCAAAACAGAAAAACTACGTTTGTCCTACCTTAGAAGATAAAAGAGCTTTAAAATTATTTGGGAATAGGTTCTTGAATATGTGCGGGGGTGTATCTCATTTTCATAGTTTACCTCTTCAAATACAAAAATAAGATAGAAAAAACAAGGGAATACAACAAGAAAAATAAAAGAAAATAAGAGTGAATCCTCTAATACATTGGATTAAATGTCTACTATATGAAAAAATGATATCTTGAAATAAAAAGAGGAGCTGAATTGTCATGATACTTACACTTTTTTTATACCTATCCTCCATTACTATTTTGTTTTTCTATGGTTTTTAAGCCTATTTTCTCACTTTTACCCACCTTTACCTTTACCCCATTACATCCCTTATAGAGTCCTTTTGATCTTTGATTGCATGTTTTTCGATTGTTGCAAAAATTAGAGTCTTGTTATGCATATAGTAGTGTTTGTTTGCATGAGTGTTGAGTGTTTAGGGTTTAGGATTTGTCCGCATGAGTGTTGAGTTTTTCTAAGAACGCATAATGACAAACCCTAAACACTTGAGAGTTGAAGAGTGTCTAGTGAAGTTCTGTCAATTTTGATTTCAATTACCTGTTTGTATATTAAAATATAGGAATTTTCATTCACATTTTTCTTGAACCTTGATTTCTTGAAATTATATCAAGTTTTTCATTATGCGTTCTTAGAATTTTCTATTTGTTATTTGAACTGTTTTTTATTTATTTTTTATTTTTTATTTTAGTCCTTAGAGTGTTTTGCCAAAGAGTGCAAAAGGATAAGTGTTGGGGTATTTGATGAACATAGTTTTATTCACACTTATTAACTTTAATCATAAATTATTGGAATGCCATAATAAATAAATCCGTTGTTTTAATTAATATTTTCTAATTGGGTTTATTTGGGCCTTAATTATTATTTTGGTTAATTTTTTATTTTTAATCCAAGTTACTTGTTTTGGATCAAAACAGGAAACAAAATCTAAAATGAAGAATTAGAGAATTAAATCTGAAAATATCTGTGAAAATAAATTGAATGCAAAAAATTTCTTCCGGGATATTCTCTAAAAATCCTGCAATTAAAATTCCTCTGCAAAATCCTTCAATACATTGAAGATATTATTCAAGAAAATGTCCAGCAATATCTCTCACAACAATGTTGGAATCAATTACAATCAATGCACAAATTTGAAGAAAATTGGAAACAATATTTCTTGAAGAAAAACCAGAATAAAATCTGAGACTATTTGGGAATGACAATATATATTTAATAATTTGAAATAGGAAAGGAAACATCTGATAATTGTAAAACTATCATAAGACAAATTTTTAATTTGATTTTGTGCAAGGGAAAGAAGATTATAAAACAGACTCTAGAGGAAGGAAGAAGAAGCTTTATGGATCGCGTTTTAGAGGAGCAAACACATTTTAGGCCTAGTTTTCTTTTGTAATTCTTTGTTTTGCCTCTGCATGGAAGGCTAAACCTTTTTGGTTGATTCCTTTATAATTTCCCAATAAGTTTTTGAGGTTTTGGTCGATAAAAGTTTCATATTTTAATTCTCTATAGCGGTTGTTTTAATATTCTAATCTCTTAAAAAACTGGTTATTGTGAGAGGTTGTACTTGAACACATGATTGAGATTCTTCCTTATCTTAAACTTTGGTTTCTTAGTTAGTTCGCACTGTTCTAATCAATTTTCTGCACAATTATCTAAACCCGTTTTTATCTTTATTTTTATTGCTAACTTTTATTGTTTGCAGATCGGTTCCAAACACCCATCTGCTAATTTCACTATTTCATTCATTGGGAGACGACTTGGGTTCATCTTACCACAATTATACTATCATCTTTTTGGCGTTAGACAGGTCTATGCTGGAATCATATTTAATTTTACTGTTAAATGAGAGTTATCAATCTTCCATCTTAATTTCAAATCACTGACATTCTAACTAAACCCTTGTCAGGAACAATGTTTCAAAAATTTAAATATAAACTTAGGGTCATTTGATAAGTCACTCATAAGTTTATGAGGGTTTATGAGGGGTGTTAGTAATACTATTGCTAGTGTCGTTACATGGATCTAATTATTCCATTATAGAGCTTCTCTACATATGTTTATTTCTCTATATACACTTTTCCTCAGCCTCAAAAAAATACACAAGATAGAATAATATTTCTTCATTCTTTTGTTCTCTCTCCCCACTCAGATACACTTAGAGTGGCAGAATACAACACTATCTTTCAAAGGGACTTCAACATTATCCTAGTAGAAAATTGGATTTATGAGTTGGAAATATTTTTAGTTACGAAGTGCAATAAGGATCACAAGATGGACTATGATATGCTACGTTTATGCTAAAAGGAGAAGGTGGGAAAGGAAAAGTGTTAAGGAAAGGATTGAGGTTGAAGAGAACGGATTAGAAAAAAAAACAACACAAACCAACGATAGAGCAAAACACATGGAATGTCCAACTTTATCCTTCTTTAGTTGATTAAGGTGGTGGAGTTTCTCAAGGTAACCTATTTCCCATAGAGATGACAAAAGGAAAAATGAAGTAGAGCAATCATAAATACAAGAAATATGAACAGGTTAGCTAAAAAATTCTTAGTCAATTCTAGTAGGAAACATTTAAGATGGTGTAGGTCAACCATTTCGAAATTATTATTATGGTTGTGATGAAATTACACATTGTTATCAAATTGGCTAGGCTTGGACAAAAGATTACATTGTTTTAGGATTATTTCAAGTGTCTGTTGTGTCTTAATCATCTGTTTGTCGAGGTTGTTTGTATCATGTAATAGGATGAATAAGAAAGAAATTGTATATAATTTTATACAAATATAATATTACTTAAATAAGTATAAGTTATTTCTAATACTTTGGTGCATCTAATTCTCCATTTGGTAGAAAAACTTTAAATGAATTAGATCTTAAAAGTTTGATAGCTAAAATTAAGATAAATTTCAAATAAAAATATTTACAGGAATACTTAAAACTATTCCTATGAGTTGGATTTTATTGTGTTAAGTTGAATTTGAATGAACTAGATTGAGTTTAACTAAATTTATTACTTAATTAAATAAAAAATTAAATTTTATTCAATAGGATTTTATATTTTCTTATGAGATAAAATTTAATCCAACCTACCTTTATAAAAGAATTTTAAGTTGGCTAAATTGGATAACCATTTTGAATTATTTTTTTGTTAAGATTTGTATTTTAAAAAAAATTATTAGATTGTTTAAAATATTTTTTATAAGTAAACTACATTATTTAATATTTGATTTATTCTAAAAGTTCAAATTTAGTGAGAATAAAAATTGGAAAATTATGGTTTGACAATCGTAGAGTTGATAACATAGCAAAAAATAAATTATTTATCTTATATTTATAAAAGCAAAAAAGATAACACATTTAAATAAATACGTGATGTTGATGTTCATGATCAGTTATAAGAAGGATTCCCTAATGCTCACGATGAGCAAGTGCAGCATGCGACAAGGTTTTCTAGAGGACTTTCTCACCTGTCGTTGTTGATAAATTTTGTTGATCATATTGTTGTTAGGTTGTGGGAGGGTGAGGTAAGAACAGAAAAGCCTTCACTTAAATTATCTTGGTTAATTGTTGTTTAAATTGATTTAATTATATTGAATATATACAAATATTTGTATTAGGATCAGGGAGAACTTAAATTGATATCCCACAGTAGGAAATTACGTAAATTTGGGATGCCTCATCCTAATATTTAGCTTCTTGTATATATTTCTGGATTGTTTAGTTTGTGCAACATAAGTTATAAGGTGAGGGACAAGGGTCTGATTTTAGCCTTTTTCGAGAGGTGGCATGGGGAGATGAACTCCTTCCACCTTCCCATAGGTGAGATGACCATCATCTTAGAATTAAAGGCCTTAAACAAAAGGGGGTGAATTGTTTTTGAAAGATTTTTGCAAGTATTGAAGGTAGACTGAAAGACTATGAAGAATCAATCAACTAAAAAGGTGTTCAGCATATTAGAAAATTGTTTTTAGTTTGATTCTAGAAAATCAACCAGTTGTTTTTGCGAAACAATTTGTTGTTTATACCAGTATATTTGAAACACAAAGATAAAACAATTTACTAAGTGTAGGGATAGAGATTCACACGAGATATTTATATTGGTTCACTCTTAACCAAGAACTACATTCATTCATCAGCTAACCACTGAGAAGTCACTATGTAATTAAACCTAGATTACAAAAATACACACCAAAAGTGATGATGGTCCTGGTGCACATGTCATTAACCAAAGGTGGTTACAGTTTGCTGACAACTTGGTGATAAGTATGGCAGTTGCTTCTAGTCCATTTGCGTGTGTTCCTGAGTATATGTGTTGGTTTAGGACGATGTCACACCCATACATTTGTAGATGTGAGCTTGGTGGAGTGTTTTACCACGTCGTTGCCTTCGTAGACCAGATCTTGATCAGTTAGGACCCTTGTCTCAAGAAGAGCGTGCACATCCGATAAGATTTTTTATTTGTATATGATTAAATAATATATTATTTTTAATTTTGGAATATTTTAATTTATTTAAACTTGGTGCAAGGTATATTTAGGTGCATTTTCATTATCTTGTACCGCATGATAACTTGTGGTTAGATCATTGAAGCCATTGTAGCATATAAGAGCATGGAGTCAGCATTGCAGCTAGCCCGGAGCGTCATGGCTATGTACAGTAGACGATCACATTCAGTCCGTGGACGCCGTTAATGGTTTTTTTATTACATGATTATAGTAATAGTAACTTCGTATTTGTACACTTTGGTTTAATTGATTTATGTTTTAGTGTTTGATATTTTGTTTTTATCTGACATAAGCGAAAATAAATTATGAATCACAAATCAGGTAATAAAGAATCAATAACAATTAAAATTGGAAATATGTTTACATCTATCGTCTTCAAGATTCACATATGTCATACTAATATTGATTAATTGGGTAAGAGGTTGCATCCGACTAATGTAATATGATGACCATAACATTGCATTTGGGTAACAATATGTACACATAAAATGTCAGTAGTAAGTATGGGACGGTCATCATACATCTTTACTTGTACCAAAAACGAATGAAATATAAGTAATGTGTTTATTAATTATCATACATGCACAAAGTGTGAATCATACACATGATCAATACATATTAATCGATGTAGACTAACATTAGTAGAGGTGTAGTACACAACGGGAAAATGGTAATGTTTTGTTTCAACGACAAACACACTAAGGTCACATTATATCTACTTGTTATTAAGTATCCCACATCTGGTATTGTCATCCATTTCTCAAAACTAGCCTGCAAAATACAATAATTTCAATTAGATAGCATACACGTTGAATTAATCAATTCACATGATTTTTATGACTATTCACTTACGACTAACAACCTATCCCCCCAGTAGGGACCTCTTGATATGTTCTACCTGTTGATGACCACCTAACAATGTCGTGTATTCTTCACCGCACTGAGATATTTCTTTAAATAAATTCATTCTGACAAGTGGCCATGACTCTTCACCCATCCCCGTCCTTGTACCTTTTGCACCTACCCCCTTTTCACAACCTAACAAGACATATGTCTTTCTCCCTTGCTTTTCATTTGTTGTGTCAGACCTAATAATAACAATAACAAAATCAAGTCCATAACCAACCCTACGGACCGATTCAAGTAAAATTTATCGCGAAGGAAACACCTACACAAAGTTATTCCAACAATATTACAAAAGCACTTCTTAAAATTACAATGCACTAAATATGAACGAAAAGAAATATTATTCACCTCATCTATTGTCAAATGGGTATCATAGTCCCCTACAACCAATTCATGTGCATGCATAGAATGCATTAAGTCTTCCATACCATACATCATTTCTACTTCATCGAATCCCTTTGTAAACCATTCAACCTCCATGTTCATACTTCAACCTTCATTGATAAAACAGAAATTTCCATTTTATTCTAATTTTACTTGAAATTCGCACAATTATGCAAATAAAAAATTGCATTCAATTTTCCTTAGGGATTGGATAAGTCTTGATTTTGATCAGACAGAATCAAGCAATAAGCATAAAACGAAAATACCAAGAACAAGTAGAAAAGAGAATTTTATATATATATCACCAAGAATACATTTGATCAAGATAAATTACATTCAATCCCAAGTTAGAAAGAACTTAGCCACTCATGACAGCTCCTCCAATCTTCATTCTTGATCTGGATTGCATAAGAAGGGCTGATCTGAGCAAGTTCTTCTCCTAAGAACAGAGGTTTCTTCTCTTTCTCTCACTAGTCTCTCTCTAAAAAACCCAATCTGTTTTCCACCACTGGTTTTGAGTTATGTTTCAGAATTTATATAATCAACTTTAGCTCAAGCTAGCCCGTTTTAGCTTAAGCTAGATCTTTCGGTTCATTTTTAGCTTGAGCTAGCGATTCTAGCCTGAGCTAGATCAGTACTGCACCTTTAATCAACTCTGGACAGGTTTAGCTTGAGCTAGCAATTCTAGCCTGGGCTAGAATTGTACTGCACCTTTAATCAACTCTGGACATTTTTAGCTTGAGCTAAATCCTCTAGCTTGAGCTAAATCTTCTTGTGATCCAATTAAGTTTTTACTTTTTTTTCTTTCAATGCCAGCTTGAATACATTCTTTCAATGCTTCATATTCATCTGCAATTTACACAAAAATTGAGATTAAATTTCTTCATTTGTTTCTTGGTTCAAAAAATATATAATCAGATTCAATAATTCTCAGATTAGGTTAATTTTCTTACATTAAGCAACAATTAAGTTCCAAAGTGTTCAATTTTCTCAATCATAAAAACTACACATTGGCACTTATCAATAATCCATAATTCATTTAATAACACAAAAATACCTTTAGGATTGGGTAATCCATCAGTCATTTTATAACTAAAAAATAACTTCCAGATTGGGTAATCCATAAGTCATTTGATAATCCAAACTACCTTATGGATTGGGTAATCCATAAGTCATTTGATAACTCAAAAATACCTTTCGGATTGGGTAATCTATAAGTTATTTGATAACTCAAAAATACCATTCAGATTGAGTAATCTATAAGTCATTTGATAACTCAAAAATACCTTCCAGATTGGATAATCTATAAATCATTTGATAACTAAAAAAATATCGTCCAGATTACACATTCTAGAAACAAGTCATCAAAATTTTCACTTCATTTCTGGATCCGATAAATTTTTGGATTACCTAATCCGTAAGTTCTAAAATTAAGTAATTATGTTCCGAATTGTGTAAGACAGAACTTAGTCCCCAGTTAACTTTCTAGCTTATCTCATCCAAAATGCAATGATGTATTACAGATTGCCTATGGTGGAATGTTAATCCAGATCCGTGAGTTAGTGTTATGTTACACAATCCATAACATAATTACTGAATTTTGAAATTTACAAATTAGTTAATCTGTTGATGCGTCGGATTATCCTATCTGAAACATAAAATATTCACAAATATCTCTTAAAACAACCATGGATAAGAACGCCGAAAACTCACCTAAAAATGCCACCATCACCACAAATTGTCGCCAATGACCACCAACCGTCGTCTACACAACCCACCCTCACCACAACAATCACTGCCACCACCACTATCTTGATAACAGTATTAGTTTATACCATCACCTTATAATGTCTTTATTCATTAAGTAATTTCATGTATATTTTAATTGAATATCTCAATTTAATATTTTATAATTAAAAACTAATTTTCATTTAGTCGTTTAAAATATGTTAGTTAGTAAAACATTATTTTATTAGTAAAAAACAATTGTAGCGGATCGAACCAAATTATGTGAAAAACGTTCAACTATAAGTATGCACTTTATATTGGGCAATCCATACAAATGACGGATATTTCTTCCTGTACTCTATTAATTTTTACGTGCACCCCTATAACTTTTAGAATTCCAATTTTGTCTATTTGACTTTTATTTCAAACAGTCTCCTCCAGGGGACATTCTTTTGTGGTGGTTGTTGAACCTTAGAAGAGATTATTCCGGCAAGGGTTGGTGGAGGTCGTGGTGGTTTGTCAAAGCCACCGAGATTCGGAGTAGGTAATTTCAGGCATGGAAGATTTTTTTTTTTTTATGTTTTGTTGATTGAAATGGTGAAGTTTAGATTAATAGAAATCGAAGTCTCAAAATATGCTTGTAATCTAGAATAGTAGTGGGAGATGAGAATTGTATTGTGGATTCTTGTTTCTAAAAGAGTATCTTTCACAATATAGAAAGAACATTCTAGAAGAAGTGCATTATAGTTTTGAATTATAAAATTCACAATATTTTTAGAACTCTAATTCTAGTCAGAACTCTAATTCTAGAAGGTGTATGTTGAATTTGTACTGTAGTTTTCCAAAATGTTTTTAGTAAGTGTATTCTAGAAATGTGTTCTACAATGTTCATATTTTGAAAAGCTTACTTCAAAATGTTATTCAATGTGTCTACCTCTCCCTAAATTTGGAATGAAAATACCATTCAAGAAGTTAACAAAAAAAGTCTTACCTTGATCGTGGTTATGATCTTCGTCAACCACAAAACTTGTCTCTGATGCTGCCAATGCAGCAGCAACAAGCACAAGTGGAAGAGGAACAAATGAAGAATAGTGAAACGGAAAGAGATATGGATGAAAACCACTAAGAGAAAGGGAGAACAGAGAACAACTACACGAGGGAAGGAAAAGGGAGAAAAAAAGTTTGCTTCCAGTTCAGATTTTCTAGTTGTTGAGGTGAGTATTTTAACTTTTGGAGTATTTTGTTGAAAGTTTGTGACTATTTTTATTTTTCCATTCAAAAGTGTGGGATTACGTAATCCGTAATCATTGAATGGGAATAGATATATTAACTAGATTATGTAATTTGGAAGAATTGAATTTTGAAAAGATATATCAAATTACAAAATTTGGAAGTTATTACATAATTGGGCAGCTTATCACATAGACATATATTCGAGCGTGTGTTGCGCCAATTTGGCTACAATCAGAGCATTTCACCATCATTGATGCTGGTTGAGGGTCCTGGTGCACATGTCCTTGACCAAAAGTGGTTAGAGTTTGTTGACCACTTGGTAAAAGGTTTGATAGTTATTTCTAGTTCATTTGCATGTGTTTCTAAGTACATGTTTTGGTTTAGGACAGTGTCACACCTATACGTTCGCAGAGGTGAGCTAGAAGAACGATGCAATGTTGTACCATGTCGTCGTCTTTGTAGTTCAAATGTTGATCGATCAACCAGATCCCTCGCCTCAGGAGGAGCATGCACATCCGGTAAGATTGTTTATTGTTATGTAATTAAATAATATATTTAACAAGTTTAATTTATTTGAAGTTGGTGCACATCATGTACAAAATTCATGTTCATGCACAAAATTCATTAAGTCTTCCATACAACACATCATTTCTACTTCATCATATATATTTTGTAAACAATCCAACCTACATGTTCATACTTCCACCTTCATTAATAAAACATAAATTTCCATTTTATTCTAATTTTCATTCAAATTCACACAATTATGCAAATTAAAAACAACATTCAATTTTCCTTCCGGATTAGGTAATTTGTAACTCATTTGAAAACTCAAAAATAACTTTCAGATTCGGTAATCCTTAAGTCATTTGATAACTAAAAGTTAGCTTCCGAATTGGGTAATCTATAAATCATTTGCTAACTAAAAAATAGCTTTTGGATTGGGTAATCCATAAGTCATTTGCTAACTAAAAAATAACTTCCGGATTAGGTAATCCATAAATCATATTTTAACTAAAAAATGTCTTCCAGATTGAGTAATCCATAAGTCATATTTTAACTAAAAAATGTCTTCCAGATTGAGTAATCCATAAGTCATTTTACAACTAAAAAAATTACTAGTGGACTACGCATTCCAAAAACATGTGATCATGAGTCTTGCTTCATTTATGGCTTATGGTCCGGATTATGTAACACGAAACTTAGTTATGGATTTAGAATAACTTTCCAGCTTATCTAATCCAGAATACAATGGTGTATTACAAATTAGATAATCCACAATGTTATTCTGAATTCGGGATTTAGCTTCATGTTACATAATTCAAAACATAATTACTTAATATTAAAACTTACAGATTATATAATTCATTGATATGTTGAATTACCCTATTAAATAACAAAAAATCAATGGTGCCCCATGCGTAAGGAAATCGAAAAGTCACCTAAAAATGACACTATCACGAACCGTTGTCAACACCACCACAACAATCACTGTCATGACTACCACAACAACCACTACCACCACCTTCTTCACTTAGCAACAAACCGTAAAACATTGTGCTTCTATTTTTGTATTTTTACTAAGAGCAATTTAGGAATTTTAATGTTTATAGGTGTGACTGAAGAAGTCATGGAGGTACAGAAAGAAGCTACCTTAAATGCATCATTTACAAGCCCATTCACATATAAACTTAAGGCAATTACCATATCACTGCACCCAATTTTGGTGTAAAATAACAAAATTTCCCTTAAATAAAATGGCGGTACAAATATAAAAACATTTTAGACCCTCTTTTACGGAATATGTTTCTGGATTTATTTTTTTTACAGAACAATTTTTTTTATTGTTAAATTGTTTTTCCATAGAGTTTTGATTTTTGAATTATATTTTGAAATTTTATTTTCGTAACACAATAATCTCTTCCAAATTTATTTTTCTAGTTATTTCCAATTCCATATTTTCATTTTCAGAAGAAAAAAAAGCATTTTTGAAAATTTAAAAATGTGTAAGGTGCAAGTTAAAAAAGGTTGGGTGTTGGAAGAATTTGCCTAAACCCAACTCATTGGGGTTCATGTAATGGGTATCTAGAGGTGCTTGTAATTTTGGCATCAGGTGAAAAGATTTGAACAGCAAGACAGAATAATGAATTTTTACCCTGAAAAAAGTGTATAAAGATTTTTAGTTAGTTTTTAAATGGAAGAAAAAAAATACTGTAAAAGTATTCCCCATTCATGTTAGTTTCTAAATAGATGTTTCCTTTAAAAACACTTTTACTAGCCTAGATCATTATTTACATAAGCCAAGGATTAAATTGAAAAAATAAAGATATTTTTTCAAAAAAAAATCTTCCACCTCATGTCCATTGTTTAGATTCTCTTCGTATTCATCATTTTCTTCTTCTCCTTTCAACTTTTCCCCATTATTTTATCTTCTTCCTTAATTAGTGTATGTGGTACCAACACCGTTTGAGTGAGATAAGGTGACAAGATATGATAAATATTTTTCTCTATTATTTAAGACTGTTACATATATGAAACTAATTGTGAAGATTATTTATAAACGAATTGCATAAAGCACTACGTGCAACTTTAATCATTCTATACAAAGTATAAAAAGCAAATGACAGTTTGTTTCTTCGTTCGCAACATTAGAAATATTATATGATAAATAAAATACTATTTAGTGTTTAAAATATTTAAATGTATGGTAAATGTGTATAACAACTTTCCAAATTGTAAAATTATGTAACTCACTATATGACTCTTCTAAAGTAGTGACTTTCATTTTTACTAGAAATAGTGTTAGTCTTTTAAGGTAAATGAAAATTATTTGTCTTTAAAGTCGAGTTATAACTTAAAAGAGAAAATCGTCAAATTTGCATAAGAAGTTGTGAGGAGATCACTTGTAAAAGATTTCTCAATGTCCAAGTTGTTAAGAGCATAGAGAATTATAAGTAATAAGTGAGTGTGAGAATGAGTGAGTACTCCATGTGAATTGATATGTATTTATAAGTTATTTTGATCCTAGATTGTTGTGTTGAAAATATAAGTAAAATAAATAATAGATACATTTTATTATGAAATATGTTATTCAATCAATTATTATTATATAAATATTTAAATTATATATGGTTGCATCTGATTTGATTAGATTTTTATATTATTATGCATATTTTTACATATCTCGAATATAGATAGGTACATAAGTGCTTTCATAAAGTGGTGTAGGTGGACCAATTTGGATTTTTTAGGGCAGAACTTTTGTTAGGTCAAGTTTGCTTCAACTTTTTTAGTTAGGATGTGATATTGCATTTTTTAATGGACATTAATAAGGGCTTTTTTTTAATAACTATGAGCTTTATCTTTTTTTCTAAAGCATTTTTGTCATTTTGGTAATTGATATTCTACCTTTTTGTGACACGTTGCCCTAAGTAGCAACTATTCAAGTGACATTGTTTGCATAAAACATTTGAAGAAGTTCATTTTATTTTATATTTTGTCTAGTTGTTTCTTTCCTTTCATCCTTTTGAGACCTGAAGCTTTTATGAGTGTTGCATCGTCTTCCATTGTTGTTTCCTACAATCTCTACCTAGGTACATTCCCAATGACCTCTTCCCCTTCATTTTTTGATTTTACAACGAATAACTCCTTAGTCCACTAATCGTAGTAACTCTTTTCTAGAGAAAAATGTCATTAAGAAAGTTTATTTTCCTCCATCTTCCATCATTCATTCAAGAGGGATAAGAGTGATTGCCCCAGTTTAAGGCTATTAAAGAAAAGATTTCCTCTCATGAGAAATCGGGAGTCATTGAGCATTCCATTATTAAAAAAAATAACAAATTTTTAAATATATATCTTAAACCTAAAATACTTTTGAATTATGGGAAAGATAATTAATTACCTCTACAAATTTACTTTTAAAAAAATCATAAAAAAGTTTATTTACTCTTTCAACATCTATAATAGTATAAGTAAATTTATCATGATTGATACTAGCAAGTTAGTTATAAAATTTGACGAAATCAATACATGAATTATAAGAAAATGATAAAAGATGTAAAGAAGAAAAGATGTTTCTTATTCTCTTATGTGTATATATTACATCACTCATGTATAAGAAATATATAGGGAGTTTCTCTCTCCCAAATTACAATCTAATTAGGTAGGATACTAATCATGAGATTCTATAATTATTAAATTAATTGCATATAATTGGGTACAATATCGTCAAATATTGCATACAATAATTGCATATAATTTTATAACTATTATTTCCTTAATACTCCCCTCAAGTTGGTAGATGAAGATCAAGAACCCCCAACTTGTGTCGTAGCGTCAAAAATCGTTCCTTGCCCAATGCCTTCGTAAAAATATCTGCGAGCTGATACTGTGTCGGTACATATGAAGGACTGATTATCCCAGCTTGTAATTTTTCTCGCACAATGTGGCAGTCTATCTCAATGTGTTTTGTGCGTTCATGAAATACTGGGTTTGCTGCTATATGTAATGCCGCTTGATTGTCACAGAAAAGTTGAGCTGGCAAGTTACATGACACCTTTAAATCCTACAACAGATATCGCAACCAAACTATCTCCAAACAAGTATTGGCCATTGCGCGGTATTCTGCTTCCGCTGATGATCTTGATACGTTTGTCTGTTTTTTTGACTTCCATGAGATAATAGATGAACCAAGAAAAATGCAATATCCAGATACTGATCTCCGAGTTGTCTGACAACCTCCCCAGTCTGAGTCGCAATAAGCTGTCAATGTCAGATTGTTTTCGGATGGCAATAACAATCCTTGTCCTGGTGATCCTTTGATGTACTTTAGGACTCGAATTGCGGCATCCCAATGAGGTTTCCGTGGATCCTGTATATATTGACTTAGGGTCCGAACCGAAAATGCTATGTCAGGCCAAGTAACCGTGAGGTATATCAGTCGTCCCACGAGTCGCCTGTATTTGACTGGATCCTTTAATAACTCTCCATCGTCTGGTGTGAGTTTTAGGTATTGTTCCATTGGAAATTTGTCTGGACGAGCACCTGTGAGTCCCGTATCCTGCAAAATATCAAGCGCATATTTTCTTTGGGACATGTAAATACCAGCTTTGGAACGAGAAAATTCAATCCCTAGAAAATATTTTAGGTCTCCAAGATCTTTAATGCGAAATTGTTGTAATAAACAATCTTTAACACGCTGAATTTCTGTCAAATCATTTCCTGTCAGAAGAATATCATCACATAAATCAAAAGGGCAGTAAATGATGAGTTATTTTGTCTTGTGAATAGAGAGTAATCTGTCTTGGACTGTTGAAATCCTACAGATTTAATCACATGAGAAAATGTTGAAAACCATGTTCGAGATGCTTGTTTGAGACCATAAAGGGATTTGTTGAGTCGACATACAATGTTTTCCCCCTGTCGATGATGTCCGGGTGGCAAGTCCATGTAAATAATTTCATGCAATGTGCCATGTAAGAAGGCATTTTGCACATCTAGCTGGTGAGTAAACCAATTTCTGGCTACTGCAATGGTGAGGAGACACCTCAAAGTTGTTAATTTTGCTGTTGGTGAAAAAGTTTCAGAATAGTCGACACCTTCAATCTGAGTGTACCCCTTTGCGACAAGGCGCGCCTTATATCTGTCGACGCTACCATCTGAGTTGTACTTTATTTTATAGACCCATTTGCATCCGATGGGTTTCTGTCCAGCGGGTAACGATGTCAAGGTCCACGTTTGATTTAGCTGCAAGGCGGAAAGCTCTTCGTCCATTGCTTTTTGCCAATTTGGATCAAGGATAGCTTGAGCATAAGTGTGAGGTTCTTTGGTGACTGTGATGTTAGCAAGATATGCACTATGTGTAGAAGAAAATCGTGAATTAGAAAGAAAATGATGCATAGGATACCTGGTTCCATTCGGTCGGTTTTGGGCAGTGGTCGAATGATTGGCTTGGGATCCCGTTACGTAGTCTTGAAGCCAGGAAGGTTGGGTTGATGTGCGACTGGATCGTCGAACAGGAAGGTCGGTTGGAGAAGGTTTGGTAATGGGTGCTAAACTTCTTGGCATGGGAGAAGAAGGTTGGTCTACTGGAGGTTCAGGTGTATTATGACGAGTAGGAGAAGAAGGTTGGTTTGATGGAGGTTCAGGTGCATTGTGACGAGTAGGAGAAGAGAGTTGGTTTGATGGAGGTTCAGGTGTATTGTGACGAGTAGGAGAAAAAGGTTGGTTTGATGGAGGTTAAGGTGCATTGTGATGAGTAAGAGAAGAAGGTTGATCGAGTGAATGTTGGACAGGAGTGGGTAAGTCAATGTCAATGGGCAAAATACCTTGTAATGGAGGTGAGGATTGTGTTTGTGACTGTTGGCAGAATGGGAAAACACTTTCATGGAAGATGACATCCCGACTTGTAAAAAAAGTGCCTGCATCTATATCAAATAATTTGTATGCTTTTTGACTGTGAGGATAACCAATGAAGATGCATTGTCGGGCACGCGGATCAAATTTTTGCTTAGGTGAAACAACAGTTGCGTAACAGAGGCAACCAAAAGTTTTTAGGTGAGAAAGTGAAGGTGGTTGATTATATAGTAGCTCAAAAGGTGATTTATTTTTTAGTAAAGGTGATGGCAAGCGATTAATGATATATGTGGCGGTTAAAACGCATTCTCCCCAAAATTCTAATGGTAAATTGGACTGAAATAGGAGGGCTCGTGTTGTGTTTAAAACATGTCTATGTTTGCGTTCTACTACCCCATTTTGTTGAGGAGTGTAAACGCAAGTGCGTTGACATTCAATACCTTTTTTGAGAAAAAAATCATACATTGAAATAAATTCCAGTCCGTTGTCAACGCGGATGGTTTTAATAGATGCCTGAAATTGATTTTGTGCAAATGTAATGAATGACTCTAAGAGATGTTGGGTTTCAGATTTGTGATTCATAAGAAATAGCCAAGTACATCTAGTATAGTCATCGACTATAGTGAGAAAAAAAACGTTTTCCAAAATGAGTTGGGGTTTTATGAGGACCCCAAATGTCACAATGCAATAGATTAAATGGAGAATTAGATTTTATTGTGCTTAAAGGAAAGGGTAGCCTTGTCTGTTTAGGTTTGGGACAAATACTACAATGATTATGAATGGGAATGAGATTTTTACTGATAGGGATAGGTAGTAGGGAAGATACAAGTTGTAGACACGCTGGCCAAGGCGCTTATGCCATAAATCAGGATCGGTCGATATTTGTGGGCTTGGTTTGGAAGAGGGGACATGTAGTATAAGCCTGCGTGTTGTTTACCCGAGCCAATCATCCTCCCCCGTAGCCAAGTCCTGTAAAACGCAACCATGTGGAGTAAAAACAACACAACAATTTAGTGAACTGGTTATCTTACTAATGGACATGAGATTTAAATTAAAAGAAGGAACACAAAGAACATCTTTGAGAGTGATTTTGTCATTGAATTTAATTGTGCCTGTAGATGAGATGGGCGCAGTTGAGCCTGTGGGCAGATTAACATTTGAAATAAATGATGATGAAGTGTGTGTGAAAAATTGTGAATCAGATGCAATGTGATGGGTTGCTCCGCTATCCAAAATCCATGGTTTCGTAAAAGTAGAATTAGAAGAGGAGTTATGGGCAAGCAGACATGCATAGCTAACAAACGTGTCACTTTTACCGTTATTGTTGAGCGAGTAAATAGCCCTTGCTAATTGCTGAATTTGTTCGGCACTGTTGTACGAGGTTTCTATCGGACTCGTTACTTGTGCCTTCTTTGCCAGACATGATTTTTTATTTAGGGGATAAAAATGGAGAGGCTGTCGGGCACCAAGATCGGTGTTATGATACCATATAAGAAAATGATAAAAGATGTAAAGAAAAAAAAATGTTTCTTATTCTCTTATGTGTATATATTACATCACTCAAGTATAGGGAGTTTCTCTCTCCCAAATTACAATTTAATTAGGTAGGATACTAATCATGAGATTCTATAATTATTAAATTAATTACATATAATTGGGTACAATATCGTCAAATATTGTATACAATAATTGCATATAATTTTATAATTATTATTTCCTTAATATGAATTCTTTTAAAAAAAACTCTACATATTATTTTCTCGTTTTTCTAAATTAATCTTTATATTGACTAATTTAAAACACACTCATACTCTCTACTCCAATCTAACACAAAAAAAAATATAAAAAAAAAATCCCTTGAAGTTGCTTCTCAAAACCAAATTCTAGAAGGATTTTCTTCACTGAAAACAGTGACAGACCCCTTAAAGAACAAATCTCAATCACCCACCAAAAAATCCCCACCTCCTCCAACTAGCTCGAAAAATAAAAATTGTCCCCCGGTTCCCACTAACCGAATTTCAGAAGAGTTTTGGGAGGAATTTAGAGACGAATTCTCATGGTGTACAGTAAAAGATTCTACATTCAGTAGAATTAATGTTGTTCCATGTTCACCTGCCAAATTTTTGTTACTTTCTGCATCAGTGAGGGAAAAACTCGTATGTATGTGTTGGGACTGAATAACATAGACAAGAGGAGACTGCACTAAAGACATTAAAAGGGGCAGAATCTTACAAATGACAAAGACAAGGGAGAGTGCCTCGGGGAGAAACCGAGTGGGCCTAGTTACATCTGTTTCGAGGAGAAAAAGAATAGTGCAGTGCTAGTTTCCTTCAAGATCAAAAAGGGTCATGTTTTGGCAGAGGAAGATACGTCATTTTAGCTGAAAAAGATGTGTTATCTTGTTCTTCTTTTGCCAAAAAGAAGGGCACTAATTTTGGGTTTAAAGTACCATCTCTTTCTTATTCATAACAATCATTATACCTAACAACCTCTTCTCTAATACAACTCTCCAATCATTATGTATATTATTATTATAACTTTATTTTATTATTTATATTTTATATTTTATTATTAAAAAGAGTTATAAAAAAAATTCTGAACAAAAAAATGAATAAAATTAGATAAACATTTCAAAAATACCCAAACCCTTATAAAAAAACTACAGTCAGATTAATATGTCCCTACCCTAAAAAAAAAATTCATACTTATCATGAAGTTTGATGCGTTCCACTAAAATCATGACCTAGTGCTGATTTTGGGGAATGAATGTGGTTTAGACAAAATTCTTTTCACACTCTTTTCTCGTCTAATAATGTCATATATACCCATGTACATTTTTTATCATGAAAAATTTTAATCATTGTGACACAATACATAATTTCTTAAGAAATTATTAAAAGAAATAAATTGTAGAAAATTTATACAATTAGATAAATTATGTTTGTAAAGTACCATTTTTTATTGAAAAATGTGTTTGTGAAACATCTTTTCAGCTTTTTAACACTATAAAAATTGTGTTTAACATATGTAATTTTATTTTATACATTTTTTAAGTCGTGTTTGATACATAGATTATAATTTTCATTTTCTACTTTAATCATAAGTATACATTAATAAATACTAATGCACATCATCTTCTTAAGGATCTTATAAACTATGATTCTCACTCTCAACTCATGTAAAATCATAAGCGTATAATAATACACATTATCATCATAAGGATCTTATACTAACTATGATTCTCACATTCCATACATCAATTATAATAGAGATAGAGACTTATTTTGATCCATGAGAGTCCCTATGGGAGTAGTTTCCTTAATCTCTTTTTCTCAATCTATCTCTTGCAATTTCGGTTCTTGTCACACTCTTTCTTTATGGTCAATCAGTTAGACAACCTCATTTGCAGAGACAAAACTCATTTCTATTATTTCCCAATCTTCATCAGATTAGGTTTTCATTAGATATCATAAGATATATATATATATATATATATATATATATATAACTTCTCACATTAATCAATGAGTCTTTTATTTTATTAAATCATATTTAGGCCCAAAGCCCAAAATTTATTTCATGAGTCACACTATAAAATATAAAATTAATTTACATAATTTTCTAAAATTCTCCCACTTGACTCATATGAGCTATAATACTTTCATGATTTAATAATTACATAAATCATAATGAGCATTGAGAGGCCTTACATAAAGTAGAAAACATAGATTTCAAAAAAAATTATATATCAATGAGCTCAGAGTGTTAAATAAGCATTAATAATAACATTCATCATTCACTAGTAGACATAATACCCATATTAATTCTCTACACGACCAGTAAATATTTTTGATCCTGCCGACAACTCGAGCGTGGAGGAATTGCCTTGTCGCTTGGTTGACCCGCCTCTGGCAACTGTGCTATCTGCAAGAACACTCTTAGAACCTCCTCCTTGGGAACTTCGAACGCAACCTGCAAAACACACAGACGGCGCCTCTAGCGGCCGTTTGCACTCCGACGCTCAAGTTAGGTCACAGAATCACTAGAAAGTAATGTGTGTAAAAAACAGTGTGTGTGTATTTCTCTCTGATTCTCTTTTTATCCCCCTCTGTGTCTGTGCCTAACAGAATTCTGCTACGCTGTCCTCTGCGCGCGTCAGAATTCTGTTATGCTTTTGTACGAAAACGTACCACAGTCAAGGTCGTGGGTGTCTGGGTTTTCTGTCTGTACCTTTCACGACACGGAGTGCACCTTTATCTGGGTCGCGCCCCTCTCAGACAGTGACACGTGGAGGCATGCAACTCGCATCTAACCGTTCACGTGCCACCACCTGAAGGGCTCTAGCGCATCTCTTTGTGCGCCTAAGTTATTCCCTTGCGGAGTAACTTAGCGCGTTTCTTCCATCTGGGTGAAATCGCACATTCCCAGGAGAACGCCAGGTGTGGCTGGACTAGGCACACCCACCAAGCATTGCTCTCTGCATACACGATTTCCCCTTCACGATGCCATGCACGTAATGGGTTGAGAGAGTAACCAATCACTGACCGGTTTACTGACTCCCTCGGGCCACTCTCGTGCACGACTATACCGACGAGGAGCTCTTCTTTCTCTGAGGTATGATCATGCGAGGTCCATGCGTAACGCTCTCGCTGGGAATCTCAGTCCCAGTTTAACTGCGTGTAACACGAAACCCCGATGACCATGCACCCGATGACTGATCGGTGCTCTATTGCTTCTCGCGTTCTCCCCCGGGTGTTTATCTTGGAACTGATCTGTCGGTGGCCACTCGGTTACTGACCACCGATCTCCATACCGGGGAATCTCCTCCATGACTACTCTGCCACCTGATCCACGTGTCACCCGTTTATCTTGGAACTGATCTGTCGGTGGCCACTCGGTTACTGACCACCGATAACCATACCGGGTGATCTCCTCCCCGATTTCTCTGCCACCTGATCCACGTGTCACCGTGCAAGTGGTCCACGTGGTTATCTGTTGCTGACGTCATCGACTACCGATGACCGACCGGATCAATTTTGGACGGTAACCCTTTTGTTAAAGGGTCGGCAATCATAAGATCGATGTTAATATGTTCTATTGACACTCTATGTTTTTTAACTTGTGGCCTAAAAGCATGCCACAAATTCAGCCTCCATGGTGGATGTAGTAATGACTGACTGCTTCACACTTTTCCATGAAATCTCTCCTCCGACTAAAAGATACACATAACCAAATGTGGACTTTATTCTATCCATACAACCAACAAAATATGAATATGTATATCCAATCACCTCAAGATGATCAGATCTCCTATACGTAAGCATGTGATTCTTTGTCCCTTGCAAATATCTTAAAATTTTCTTTGCAGTTTTCCAATGATCCAATCCTAGATCACTTTGATATCTACCAAGCATAGCAACTGCGAAGCTAATATCTAGTCTTGTACATTTTTTAGCATACATCAAACTCCCAACAAAAGATGCATAAGAGATATTATCCATTTGTTTTCATTCCAAATCATTCTTTGGACATTGCACGAGACTAAATTTGTCTCCTTTCTGTATTGGAACAGGAGATGCTGAACATTTATCCATTCTGAATCTCTCTAAAACTTTATTAATATATGTTTTCTAAGACAAGCCTAATAGTCATTGTGATCTATCAAAAAAATATTTCTATTCCTATCACATAGTATGTCTCACTCGTATCTTTCATTTCAAAGTTGTTAAAGAGAAACTTCTTAGTCTCGCTTAATAGACCAAGATCATTAGTTGCAAGCAAGATATCATCAACATATAGAATCAGAAATATAAACTTTCTCCCACTGACCTTCATATATATACACTGATCAACAATGTTTTTGTTAAATCCAAAGGACACAATAGTATCATTGAACTTAAGATACCATTTTCTGGAAGCCTGTTTAAGTCCGTATATTGATTTCTTAAATTTACACACCATGTGTTCCTTTCCTTCTTAAATGAACCCCACTGGTTGGTCCATATAAACATCTTCTTCTTAATTCCCATTCAAAAAGGCAGTTTTAACATCTATCTGACGCAACTCAAGATCATAATGAGCTACTAATGCCATGATAATTCTAAAGGAATCTTTCTTAGAAACAGGTGAAAATGTTTCCTTATAATCAATGTCATCCTTTTGAGTAAAACCTTTGGCAACAAGTCAAGCCTTATAACGTTTGATATTGCCATGAGAGTCACGTTTAGTCTTAACAACTCATTTACACTCTACTCCTTTACAACCTTCTGGAAATTCCATAAGGTCCCATACATCATTTTGTGCCATTGATTTAAGCTCATCTTTCATGGCATCTAACCACTTATCAGAATTATCACCATTGATTGCTTTTGAAAAGGAAACTAGGTCATTATCAATGCCTAAGTCATTTTCTGACTCTTGTAGATAAACGACATAATCATTCGTGTTCTCACCGGTTGACTTGGTTGCCAGTTGACTCGAACGGCTGCCTCTGGCCCGCCTGTTTCCACCTGAGAATCGAACTTCCTTGGGTTGAAGGACTTCTCACCTGCAAAGACAAAGGGGCGCCCTAGCGGTCGTTTGCACTCTGAAGCTCAAGTCAATACTGGGGCAAAGAAACAATAAGTGAATAAAGTAGTTTCAGTCTTTGAAACAGTGTACCTTGTTAGGGTTCTTACCACCCTTTATATAGGTTGTAACTAGGGTTACTTCTGTTCCGTCCGGTTGACCGGGACGTCTTCGTGCGCGACCTCAACCGTCATCTAGGGACTCCTTCCCACTGGTTGCCTGTGGATTCCTGCAAAAAAAAGAGGACAAAAAGGCACCCTAGCGGCCGTGTGCACTCCGACGCTCAAGTCAGCCAGCAAGAAACACCAAAAACTGTCCACCTACGTGTCTGAGCACCGCGTATGGTACTCTAAAGGTGGTAAAAGAACTGTGTATATGTGTGTGTTGTCTCCTTCAGGAAAAAATATTCCCCAGTCACTTGTACGTAACCTTCAAGCACGAGCAAGCAACTAGAGAGTTCTCTGGTAAATTTGCCGAAAGTTCCAACCCTTTTTCCAACATTCTCTGCGCTATTTAAACTACCCAAGCATTTAAAGCGCCTTAAAGCGCTTTTAATCACAAACGTAACGCACTCATTAAAGCGCTTAATTAGAAAACGTAGCGCATTTAAGACGTTGAAACGCTCGGGAGCCATTATAGTACCTGAATGCTCGAAAGGGAAACTGTATTGAATAACTTTTAATTACCTGGCACCTGACTAAAGGGTGTTTCTATTCTGGCATGGCTGTCGTACACGTGGAGGGCCTCACGACGCCATGACCCCATCTGGGGGCGCTTCGGCCCACCTGGGGACGTTTCTACGTGTGAGTCCTCCTGTTGGGAGTGCTACTGCGCTAGGGGTGACTTTTTGGGTGCCAACTCATGCCCCCAAGTATCTAGTCACTTACTTTGAGAGCGTATCTGCCTTCCTTTTGTACTCTGCACCCGGTTGCCCTGGGCGTGACTTTCCTCTTGAGTCGTATCTGCCCCACGGGCGTCTCTGGGGCGGCAGGAGCACTTCACGAGTCAGGCTGCCCTTCACTGGTACTATTACTATGGCCTTGAAGCCACCTTTTCCTTCTCTTTATCGCTGCCCCGTGCTATTGGGACCTGAGGCCTTCCCACGGCGTCGCTCCCTCCATGGTCTTTCCTACCCATGGGTATCGGGGAACCACACCGTGATTACCTTACTTTAGCACTGTTTGATCTGGCGACGCCCTGGTTGGGCGACGCCTTCACCTAGGCTACGCCTTGCCTTGGCGACGCTTCCCCTTGGCGCCTCTCCAACTAGGCGACGCCTCGCATTGACTTTGACTCCACCGCCGTTGACTTTGACTTTGACTTAGTCAACGCCCGGATACGGGACGGTACACAAGCCCCCCAGTCTTAAGCTGAAGACTTGTCTTCAGCGTAAAGACTAAAGCCTCGCCCACGCCGTCCACGTGCCCTCCTGATGACGTGTCATTCTCTGCTGACTCAGCAATTCTTCGAATTATTGACGCGACATTTTCTGAACCACAGGGGTATTCTTAATGACTGATTGGACATCCCCTGAAATGAGGATGATAACACCTTTTGGGCTACCCTTGATCGCGCGCCACGTGGCCCATCGCGCGGCCATCCTCCAGGGACCTTTGCGTTTCCCTTGGGCAATTGATCCTCTGACGCGTGGCACGATCCCACGACCCTAGGTTAGCGCCTCTCGAGTTGCGAAATGTAACGTTTAAGTTACTCCAAACCCCGCGCTCACCCTACTGTTACATTCATTCACTCTGCAACTCCGCACTGTTCATCGCCTCCAAAACCCCTTTTCTCTGCAATCGCGATTCCCTCCTTGCTGCGCTCGTCTACTGCCTCCATGTGTGTTGTAATTTTGCATAGTTACTTTGGTCTTAATTCTTGCTGTTTGGTCTATCTTGATGTAGGATCGGTGATGGGCGCTTCCAAGAGAATGATGCTGGCGAAGGCAATGAAGGAGGCACGGGCCGACAAGGCGGGCGCCTCCTCCACCCTTGCTGCCGATCCGGTTCCCCCGCCGATTCTGTCGTCGCCTCCTCCGATCACCGTCGAGGCTATCTCGAGTTCACCTCCGTCATCTCCTCGCAGCCTTGCAGCACTTCAGACTCCTCGCTCTCCTCTACCCATCGCCGCTGTTCCCCTAGCCGCGGCCTCGTCACCGGCTCCAACCCCCCTTGACAAAGGGAAACGGGTTTTGGAGGTTCTAACGGATGATGAGGACTCAGAAGGCGTGGCTCCCTTCAGAAGAAGAAAATCTGCGCGGGTTCCTCTTTCGGTAGAGGCGTCGCCCCAGGGAGGGAACCCCTTCATGGATAACCCCCCGAGTGCGACCTCACTCCCCCCCATGACACTCCACGAGGAAAGGGGGGAAGGCGCCGAATCTGCCCCGCCTCCGCCGCCGGCAGAAACCATTGCTTCCCCTGCTTCCGTCGCTGCCGCCCCTGACTTCATCGCCATCCCTCCTCCGATTATGCATCTAATGAGGGGCTTCAGCGGCGGGACTCTACTAGAGGGTACAGACAGGAAGGAAGGCATGCCCTTCTACCTGGGGGCCTTCCTGGCGGTGGCCCTTGAATGGCGCACCCAGGCCAGAAACGCGGTCTTACAAGCTCAAACTCTCCAGGCCTTGGAAACAAAGGCAACTACCCTGGAAGAGGAAATGAGGACCCTGGGACGCCAGAACGAAGCTTATCAAACTTCTCTGAAACAAATACAAGAGTCCAAAGCAGAAACTGAGAGGCAACTGGAAGAGGCATTGGAGCTCCAGGCTGGCTTCTACACTCGGGAAGTTGCTCTCCAAGTCCAGGTAACGGGTCTTCAGGAACTGGTCAAAACGGATGCAGAAACTCGAAAGGACCTGAAGGACCGTTGCTGTGAACAGGCTGCCAAGATGGAGCGGATGAAGGGGGAAATGGCCACGCAGGCCAAAGCTATGGACCTTCTCCGGACTGACTACGACAAATTACAGGTCGAGGTCAGTCGACTTCGCGTTGAGAATGAGGCTCTAGAGAAGCAGGTGGCCTCTGGGGATGCCGCCGTTGAGGAGCTGGAGAAGGAGAAAAAGTCCCTTATCCAGGAGATGGCGGGTACTTTCGAGGAGGGGTTCCAAGAGGCTCTGGCCCAGGCGTCCTGTGAGAACCCTGGCATCAATATTTCAAACTGCGACCCCATGCACCATGTCGTCGACGGGAAGGTCGTGCCCATGGACGTGGACGACTGAACCGCTGCCTCTCAACCGCCACCTTCAGCTTCACGCTTAACCGCTTTATACTTTACCTTCGTTTTTTATTTTATCTGTTAAAACTTGTAATTTTCTGAACTACCCGCACTCTTGCTACTGATTTGGGGCGTTCGCATGATTCCCTTTATGTCCTTGCCATATATGATTCTGCTTGTGCGATCTGATTCTCATCTTTTACCTTCGCGCGCTTCGATCATTTTACCTGTGTTCTGCCCATGTCTCTCACTTCGTTGAGCGGCTTTGTATGACCGAAAAAAGGTCGCGTGCCAACCCTCACGCCCGTGGAGAGGCTCACCTAGTGACGCCGTATCGTCCACGAGGTGTTTCTAACACCGAAGCGGTTCTCTCCCTGATTCTTAGCCCCCGGCGCCCACACCTAAGGAGAGGCCTGCTACAGCAGTGCCGTATCGTCCCCGGGTGTCTAAAACGTCGAGTGCTTTGGGGGGGTTCGTTCCCTCTATGGTCTTTCCTCCCCATAGGTATCGGGGGACACCCTGCCAGTAATTCGCTGGCGTTTGGCGATCTTATCTCCCTCCACAGTCTTTCCTACCCGTGGGTATCGGGGAAACAACGCCAGCAACTAACTCTGCTTCCTTCACTTTCGTCTCCCTCCACAGTCTTTCCTACCTGTGGGTATCGGGGAAACAACGCCAGCAACTAACTCTGCTTCCTTCACTTTCGTCTCCCTCCACAGTCTTTCCTACCTGTGGGTATCGGGGAGGCGACGCCAGTTGGTATTTGGGTTGGCGACGCCCGTGACGTCTCACGCTGGCGTCGCCCTTCACGTCCTTCCGGGCGACGCCTCGGGCGTTACCTTTACTTCGATATTGACTTTGATTCTTGCCTTGGTCGATGCCTGATGGCAGCGAAGAGCTCAAGGCTTTGTCTGTGCCATCCACGTGGCGCTCCTTGTATAGCTGATGGGACGTTCCGTCATTCGACTTGATCCACGTGGCGTTGCTTGTATGGTTGATGGGGCATCTAGTCATTCCATTAAGTTCTGACCAACGACGGGGTCCCTTTCTTTTACTTTTACCAGGTGGTGTTCAAGACCATCGGGGTGCGCTTACCCTTCTCCTGGTTCGAGAAGGAACTGCTGACGGAGATCAACGTTGCTCCGGCCCAGTTATACCCCAACAGCTGGGCCTTTGTCAAAGCCTTCGACATTCTCTTCGGGTTTCTGGGTTGTGCACCCTCGGTTGACCTCTTTCTTCACTTCTTTGAGGTAAAGAGGCAGAGACACAACCTCTGGGTAACTCTCAGTAATGTACCCGGGAGAGTTCTCTTCACACCCTTCCAGAGCTCGTTCACCGGGTGGAAAGGCCGGTTCTTCAAGATCTGTCGTACTGACCTTGTTCCCGACGCTCTGGATGGGTTTCCGCTGTACTGGGTGAGAGAGGAAAAGGCCCTCAAAGCCAAACCCCTCAAGAAGCTGGCTCCAAGTGGTCAAATAGCTTGCCGGATTCTTGCTCTTTCTCTGGCGGGGCGTTCGCCTCCTGCTGGGCCCCGGGGCTGGGGCTTTCTGGCCTCGTAGGGGCGTCTCGCCTCTGGCTTCTTTCTCCCCGTCGTGGTCTCATTGACTCTGACGGGTTGAACTCGCGTCGGTCCCCTCGGGCGTGAGGGCACGGCGCTGCCCCGTGCTATTGGGACCTGAGGCCTTCCCACGGCGTCGCTCCCTCCATGGTCTTTCCTACCCATGGGTATCGGGGAACCACACCGTGATTACCTTACTTTAGCACTGTTTGATCTGGCGACGCCCTGGTTGGGCGACGCCTTCACCTAGGCTACGCCTTGCCTTGGCGACGCTTCCCCTTGGCGCCTCTCCAACTAGGCAACGCCTCGCATTGACTTTGACTCCACCGCCGTTGACTTTGACTTAGTCAACGCCCGGATACGGGACGGTACAACTTCTGTTCTGTTACTCATACCTAGGGTTCCTAGGAAAATGTCCTTGCGCCGTTATTACACAATCTTAGTGTAATCTAGCACATAAGACTTGCCTTTACCGGAGTGCAACGACTAACAGTATGGTCGTCAAGGTACCAACTCATGCACCAATGCTGCGGGGCCATATGTTCTGGGTGTCGTAAGTATTCACGTGTCATGCATGCGGTCTTCCTTTGGAAACCTTAACCCTAACGGGCCTCAGCACCTCCAAGGAACACTTGCTTGTGCTGTACCCGAATGTACCATACACACCCCATGCATGATCCTCTCATGACTTAGGTCTTTCCTTATATCTGGGTGTTTAACTGGTATCTGATATGATTTATGGGGCCCACCTTACGTGGCCCACCATTACTATCAGACACCGATGTCCAATGTTTGTTGTCTTTCTCTGGCACCGATGTCTGAGGTCTTTCTCTGGCGTCGATGACCGAGGACTAGTTAGTACAATTCGAAATAGCAGACTTTCTTTCTCTTTGAGATCTTCTTAATACTATTTCTTGTGGTTGTTCTACTATAAGTTCATTGTTAACCTCGTGATCATTAATTTGTTGTTCTTCTTCATCGTTGAGTGGTTCAACTACATTAGGAACAACAATACTTGAAGTAGAGGTACTAGTTAAAGGAACTTGTACTCTAACTTCCTTAATCTCCACAGTTGTGAAGCTTTACTCGCACTAGTTTCACCATTTTCAATGAACCATGCATTTCCACTGTCAATAATTCTTATACTATGGGTAGGACAATATACCCTTTTGACTTTGTTGGATAACCAATGACATATCCACTGATTGTTCTTGCATCCCATTTCTTTTCTTGCGGATTGTATATTCTAATTTTTGCCTGACATCCCCAAACATGCAGGTGTCTCAAACTGGGTTTCCTACCTATCCACAATTCAAAATGTGTCTTTTGAGTTGCCTTACTAGGAACCCAGTTCAACAGATACATGACAATTTTTAAAGCATACTTCCATAATGATATAGGTAAAGATGAATTGCTTAACATGCTTCTAACCATATCCATTAAGGTTCGATTACGTCTTTCTGACACACCATTTTGTTGTGGTGTACCTGACATTGTGTATTGAGCACAAATACCACATTTCTCTAGAAACTTAGCAAATAAACAAGGGTGTTGTCCACTTTCATCATACTTTTCATAATATTCACCACCTCTATCTGACCTGACAATTTTCACCTTTCTGCCTAATTGTATTTCCACTTAATTTATATAAACTTCCAAGGCATTCACTGCTTGAGATTTTTCATGCAGTAAATAGACATTAGCATAACGCAAAAAATCAAAATAAAGGTGATAAAATACCTTTTTTATTGAAACAATTTACATCAAAAGGTCCACATATATCAGTGTGTATAATTTCAAGAAGCAGAGTGCTTCTTGTGGCTCCCTTTCTTTGTGTATTTTATTTATTTGCCTTTAATACAATCCACACATACATTCAAATTAGTAAAATCTAAATTTAGAAGTATTTCATTCTTTACTAATCTTTCCATCCTTTCTTTGGAAATATGTCCTAAACGTTATGCCACAAGAAAAAAGAACATTCATTCACTAAACTACATTTAGTGCCAACATTATGATGTGAGGTCATAAGAGTTTTAGCATATAAATTATCAAGATTCAATTTATATAAACCATCATAAAGAGTATCAGATTCAATCAAAAAAGTACTCTTATACATACTGAAACAACCATTCCCAAGAATTATGTGGAACTTCAATTAAGTTTGATTCAAAACATACATAATAAGCATTATGTTTTCCTTTCTTTTCGAACCAGCCTTATGTTTCAAACAATCCTTTTCTTCTAGAGTTTAGTAGAGGAATCATTTATCTTTAATAGTCATTTATCCTTTCCATGTTTCTTGTAAACTTTCTTTCCAACTCACTGATTGTTCACATAATTAATGGAGTGGTGTCCTTGATTCTTAAGTATGGTCTCTTCCTGAACTAATATATTGTGCAATTTATGCACATTCCATTTGTCTTTCATGGTATTATAGTTCATTTGAAAAGGACCATACTCAAACGGTAATGAGTTCAAGATGAACTGCATAAGAAAATTATCATCCACTGCCATTCCAAGTGGTTTAAGTCTTGCTGCAATATTTGTCATTTCAATGACATATTCATGTATAGTACGAGAACTATCAAATTTCATGGTACTTAAGGTACTCATTAATGTCCTGACAAAAGACTTATCATTAATTATTTTGGGAGTGCTCTTCCACAAATCTTATAAATTATTTTGCACTTTCAATTTTGGGAAGAATAAACATAATATTACTTGTTATGCTCATTAACATAAACATCATGTTAAGTTTGTTTGACCTTTTCCAAACCCTATAATGAGCTTTCTCTTCAATGTTGCTAGCATCAATAATAGCATCATGTTTCCAATCAGAAAAACTCAATCCGTTAAATACTAGAACATACTTCATATACGAATGTAAAGACACAAGAACAATCACTTCAATTAACACATGTTTAACATTAATACTTTGAGTCATAAACTAAACATACAATATAGATTCAAATAACAAACAAACATTCTATGCATACTAATGTTCTCCTTTGGGTGATACATTAATACACAAAACATAATGATGCTAATAATATTAACATTATTTGGCAAAACATATGCATTAAGTAGAAATACTTGCTATCTTTGGACATACAAATAAAACTAATAACACATACTCGTTACCAACAACCATATCCATTAATTATAAGGACAACTAATCAACCTTTGGATGATTCAAAAATGCCTTATAATAATGAATTTCAATTAATCCATAAATAAATAATTTAGCATCCATTCTATAGGTAATTGAAATAAAATTCATCACTAATTTGGAATTAAATAAAACATAAAGATTTGATCACTTTGGTGATTACAAATCTATCATACAAATAATTCAAAAAATAATATATTAATTGAAATAAAGTTCATCACTAATTTGGAATTAAATAAAGCATAAAGATTTAATCACTTTGGTGATTACAAATCTATCATACAAATAATTCCAAAAATAATATATTAATTGAAATAAAATTCATCACTAATTTGAAATTAAATAAAACATAACTTTGACGATGACAAATTTATCGTACAAATAATTCCAAAAATAATATATTAACTGAAATAAAATTCATCACTAATTTGCAATTAAAAAAAATAAAGATTTGATCACTTTGGTGATTACAAATCTATCATATAAATAATTTCAAATATAAAATCATCATGAACTTTGGAATAAAAAAACATAAAGATTTGATCACTATGATTACAAATCTATCATACAAATAATTTCAGATATAATATATTAATCGAAATAAAATTCATCAGTAATTTGGAATTAAATAAACATAAATATTTGATCACTTTAGTGATTACAAATCTATCATATAAATAATTCCTGAAATAATATCATTAATAAAATATATATACAAATATATATTTATGCCCTTACTTTTGTTTATCATAATTTTTTCCTCTTACATTCAAATAAAACAAAAGTTCATGATTTATGATGCACCCGAAGACTTGAGATTTCATTATTTTTAATTTGAAATCAATTCATAATGCAATGGAAATAAAAGAATAAATTAAACCTTAAAATTTATTCTCAAATAATATTATTTTCTTTACAATGTTCATAATTTTAAAAATTAAGGTTCATAAAATTGTAAAAGACATAATGGAGAATCATAAATTTGAGTCACCATGCTATGATACCAAATGTTTAATCATAAGCGTACAATAATAAACAATAATGCACATCGTCATCATAAGAATCTTACAATATTTTCACTCTCAGCTCATGTAAAATCATAAGCATACAATAATAAACAATAATGCACATCATCATACATAAGGATCACAAACTATGATTCTCATATTCCATACATCAATTATAATATGGATAGACATTTACCTTGATCCATGAGAGTCCCTATGTGAACAATTTTTTAATCTTCTTTTCTCAATCTATCTCTTGCAGCTCATGCATGTTCTTGTCACACTCTTTCTTGATGGTCAACCAGTGAGAGAACATTACTTGCAGAAACAAAATCCATTTATATTATTTATCAATCTCCATCAAATTAGATTTTCATTAGGTATCATAAAATTAATTTACATAATTTTCTAACATCTACTTCTTCTTTTATTAAAATCATATAATTTTGAAGTTTTTTTATCTTAAAGTTGTGCTTTTAAATATAATTTTAATATAAAAAAATAAATGAAATTATGCTTACCAAATTTTAACGCAAAGAATTATATAAACTGAAATTGTATATATCAAATGCCACATTTGTACGATGAATAATTAAAAGAAATCATATTATAACCATTTATGACTGAAGATTTATCCAAATTTATAATTTTCTTACAGAATAGTAAATTTTCTTAGAGAATAGTAAATTTTCCTTTATCGGTGTTTAATTATTTTTTAATTCACCAGAAAAACATTGCATTAATCTTATGTACGGTATTCTATCGATATCTTGTTACTTATCCTGGGATGTAAATTCAGAGATAAAAACTAGCACATGGGTTGTCGAATAATAATATATACTACTACCAAAAGTATTCAACTTTGTTATCATCATCTTTCATCCACCTTTCATTTTCCTCATAAAAGATGAGTTGATGGATCGGATTATTTTTGTTGTTTAGTCTTATAGTCTGGATATGCGGATAAGTTTTCAAAAACAAAATCTGGCAACAACTTATTCCAGTACTTCCATATATTCTCCATCATCTCTATATATATTTTTAATTTCAATTCTATCCTTCTAAATATATATTAAGATATATTTTTAATTTAAAATTCGTAATACTCTTTTATTATAATAAATATTTTAGATTATATAATCTAGAATATATTTTTGGATTTGAAAATATTTTTTAAATTTTACAATCTAAAATATGTTATAAAATTATATTTTGAATTATACAATAAAAACATTTTTAAATTTAAAAATATCTTTTAGATTATACTTTATAAAATATATATTATAGTAAGGAGTGTTACAAATTAATGTTATAAATTGTACAATTTAAAGATATTACTGATTCAAAAATACTTTTCAAATTCTGAAACTCAAAATAAATCTTTTTTAATAAAAAAATAAGTATTTTGAATTGAAAAATTCGAAAGTTCCAAATTCTATAATTCAAAAAATATAAATATAAAAAATAATATTTTCTACAAAATGTATTTATTTTGGACAAAATAGTTTTTTCACTTAATTTATTTATGAAAGTTTATACAATAAGAAACAACGTAGAAGTGAGTTTAATCTTCGTAGAAGTGTTGTGACGATAATTTTATTTTAATATTTATATTTTTATTATACCCAATGAATATATAATTAATAATACATTTAAATTGACTAAATAAATATAAAATTAAAATTTCCATTAAATAAATATGTTAAATATAAATTTTATATAAATAAAAAAATGTAAAAAGAAAAAATTATTTTAAAAGTTATAATAATTAATTATGTTTTAACTTAAAAAATATTATTTTTGTTATTACATTTTAATCACACTGAAATACAATAAATTTTATTATTAGAAATTATGCGGATTAACCTGTTACACTTCGTCTTGACCCGATAACTACAAATTATATAAAACTAAACAAGACAATAAATTAAAATAGTCTGTGTCTAGGGGGCTAGCGGGAGCCAGCGGGTCATGCCCTACCTGCATTGATTCCTAGCTATTATTAGGTTTCTGTGCCTGCATTATTGAAAAGAAATAATCCATAAGTTCAGCTGCTTTTGCGTTTTCTTTCTACTAGTTTTTTTTTCTTAATTAAATTAACAATAATCTCTTGATATTCCAAAAAATATATAATCAATTAATACTTAATATTTTATTTTTTTTATAATCACAAAAGTTTATTTTTAATAATTATACTTATTAAAACTAGGTGGTTAATGATTATATGATTGTAAAATCATAAGGTTGATTCATTAATTCATAGAGTGGTAATGGATTCACTTTACTCCATTCCATCTCACCAAGACCTCTTCAACTATCTCTCTTTCCTTTTGTTCATTTTCAATTATTTGATTTCTCTCACAAATACAGAGACAAATATCACATCAGCAATAATGTTTCTTAGAAGTATTACAGATTCATTAATGGTCAGTTTAGATCCGACTGAATCGAATTGAAATAAAAAAAATCACGTTTGTTTCAGTTCAATTGGAAAGAGTGAAAGGCATTGATTTGTAAGAGAAGAGGAAAGTTGTTCTCCGCAACAATGCGAAGAAAGGCAATAAATTATTGTGAACAAGATAGGTAATATAATATAATAATAATAATAATAAATTAATATATTTATATAATAATATAAATGTATTTATATAATAATTTAAATGTATTTATAAATAATAATAAAAGAAAATAAATTAATAATATAAATTATAAAATAATATAATATATGTAAAATTTAAAATATTAATAATAAATAAAAAAATTATAAATAATAATAAAATTTAAAATAAGAAAAATGTATAAACAATAATAATAAAAATAAATATAATTACAAATCTAATAATAATAAAAAAAACAAATTTATTAAATAATAATATTAACAATAATTTTTTATTTTTTATTTATAAAAATATATTATTATATGTATCTATAATAAAAATAAAAATATTAAATAAATCAAAGCAATAAAAATATTTAATAATATTATTAATACATATAAATACTAATAATTAATAATAAAAAAATTATTTATAATAAATAAAAATAAGTATACAAAATTTTAATTACTAAAAATTATTTTTCCTTTTCAAAAGATTAGGATTTACATTCTAATATTTTAAAAATTTAAAAATCTCCTAACATATATTACATCACTCACCAACTTCAATAAACTTTCTTCACAAATTCACTTTATATATACCTTAATCCAAAGAACTTAACTTTCTTCACACTTTTCTCTCAAATCACTTCAAATTTACTCTCTAAAATCCTTTCCTTTCTCCTCCTAATCCAAACACACCCTAAATGCCTACAATATATATGTTTCTCTTGTTTAATTGTGAGTGTTGTTGTAATAGCTTAATATTGGAGCATTTACTCTGCGTTTGTAATAGTCATTGCATAATTATAGTTTAACTGAAATATTATTCCAGCAAATATTTAATATAAATTGAATAACTGTTGTATATATCTCATCCATTCTTAAACTCTTAAAGGATTAAATCAGTTATTTTCATTACGTAATTTAGAAGCTTTCTCTCTAAGATTATCAGAAGATGGAAGTTTATAGTTTCATCTCACGTTTTTGCAAAAAAAAAAGCTGGATATTTAATTATATTGAATGGAATGTGTGGAAGTATTCAACAATTTCATCATGAACTCTTTTTATAGCATTTTTTAATCATTTGATTTATAATTGTTTTAACTCTCCCACTATCACCAACTCCTTTTTTTTTCTTCCTTTGAAACCAAACATGCATTGTGTTTCTTCAACGCTCTCACTATTTTTATGGTTTTCATCAATTAGATTTAATCTTATTTTTTCAATGAAATTTTCCTAACTTCTGTAAGAAATTTTTTATCATCAAATTTGTAATTACCTATGACAAAACTATAAGGTTTATTTTGTTATAGTTTCATCAAGATGTTTGAGTTTAAATATTTCCTCACTCATAATCTTTCAACAATAATTACATTTCATTTTTTTTATCATTCTCATTAGTATTTATCTTGTGTTTCCATCCAATATCTAACCTATTTTCTGAAATCACTTTGATTTTCCTCTAATGAATTTAATCCTCCCATTCATATTTAAATATTATACAATATTGACAATTAGAAAGCAAGTATTGAAAAAAATTATCAATATGAATTTCAATTTTAAATTGAAAAACATATTATAAAACACTTGCATATTTTTCTGATAAAAAAATGCAATATTTGCATTACCCTCAATGTCTAATTTCAATTTTAAATAAAACATTAAAACTATTATTACTAAGAAAATACCTTAAATTGAGTATAATAATTGTTACGAGAAGAGACAACTACATGTAACAAATAAAGAGCACTATAAAGGAGAAATGGTTATAAATAGATAATAAAATCATCATGCACCACGTGAACAACAAAAACGATAACGACACTACAAACAAAGGGAACGATGAAAGTTTCCACAAGTAGAATGAAACTTACTAGTGATGAGTAGTTCTCATTCTCATTTCTCTTATTTTCACATACAAAAGACATACATTAACATATTTTTTTAATAATCCACTACATAAGCCAACTTAATTGCAAGCTCATGAGTTCGACTTAGCTCATTGAGTTTAAGACAACTTCAAGATAATTTTGTTGAACAAAAATTGTATGATTAATCATATATAAGAATAGTACAATAACTCTTTCACCACTTCTCATCACTTGATGTCTTAATCTATTTAATTTATATCATTAGTGAATCTATTTAATTTATATCATTAGTGAAGCAAGAATGTTTCCTTTCATTAATAAGTTTTTATGCTTAATACTACAAAGTTCAGATTTACTCAAGATATCTTCCTATGTATCTGACCCAATTAATACTATCCAACATAAATTAATTTAATGAAGTTACCATCTATACTCACCAATTCTCACATGACATACATCAATTCAATATACTTATAATTACTCAAATGGAAATAAAATTTTAAATATCTATTTTAAAGAAGTATGTATCAAATTTGTATATTCGTAAACACGCAAAATTATATACAATTCATATGTGTACTTCTAAAAATACTTGAAACATATATTCATTGAGAAAATTAGGTACATATACTCATTGAGAAAATTAGGTCTCATCCATTAGGTTGATTATGAAAAATAAAAAATTCTATAGAATTTATCAAAATTAATCCAAAACCAAAAGACTATCAAGTTTTTTTTTAACTCAAACTCGTGTACACTCACCCAAACAAAATATAGTTACTTAACAATCGAGCAATTGAAAAACTAATCCCAAAGAAATATAACTCAATTACTTTTTGAAAAAATCGCTATAGTATATGTTTCACATTTTCTAATTTACTTTATTACTACCCAATGAGATATATGCTTAGGTAAGCTAATATCACTCAAATTGGCCACTTCAACCAATTATCAAATTGAAAACAAATAAGAACACAATATCACTCAATTCAAACCAAGCATCCCAATGCACTAACTAACAATCACTATACCAATAGCATGTTTAAAACCAAATAAAAACTCAACAATTAGTTCTAAACATACAAAAACAAAATCTTAATAATATCAATACACTAAAAGAAAATTATGAAATAGAAACCAATTTTAGAGACAAAAAATAATTAGTTGTTATAATAACTAAATTAGAGGCCATTTTAGAGATTACAATTTTTTTTTATTTCTATTATTGTTAAATGGTTTTTAAATTGGTATATAATTAGCAACCAAAATTTTTACTACCAAATTTAGAATTTAAATAATTGGTAGTTAAAACCTTGGTACCTAATTAGATACCAATTTAGAAACCATTTAACAATCTACTTTAAAAATTAAAATTTGTTTTAATTTATAAAATAGTATCTAATTTAATTACCGTAACAACTAATTATTTTTTTTCTGTAAAATTTTATGTTTTTTTAGTGATAATAACACTGTATACTGATGATAAAATTTCCTTGTATAATTCAAAATAACCTTTCTTACCTCAATTCTTGTGTTTTTAGGAATATTGCTCCAAAAGCTTAAAAAAATGCTAAATTGTTATCAGGAAATCTCACTTAAACTAACCAAGATACATCTATCCTGTCTGGTTTTGATTCGCATCCCCAAAACTATGCATGAAAATACGAAAAGAAAGAAATCCAATTTTTGTATAAAAAAAACAGAAAAGCTTAATCAAAACAAAATTACGTTTGGTTTATATTCTTCTATTTCTTTTCGTTGTCTGTGTAGAAATGTGATCTAATCATGAAAAAAAATGAGAGATTATGATAAAAAAATTGTAGATAAAGTAGAAAGAGAGAAAAGTTACAAAGAAGATTTTAAAGAAAAAGCCGGAGAAAGAAGTAGAAAAAAAAGAATTAAATATATGGTTCTTACAAAATTTTCGTTAGACTTTATAATATGAATCATTATAATCAAGATTGTTATCATCAAACTTTCAAAGTGTTTCATTATGTTAGGATCAAACTTTCAAAGTGCACCGAAACACGTGGACTTAAGAAAAACGATTTTAATGATGACAAATCATCTTTATCACATTCCTCAACGTAAAAACAATTGATTGTAATCTTTACTTTATAAATCAAAAGAATTTTCCAATTATAACTAAATTTATTTATTGTATAATTGATCTAATTTCGAATTAAATATTAAACATAAAAGAATAAAAATATTTAGAACCATTAATTGAATAAAAACAACATTAAACCCCAATAAAAGAAAAACATAGTTATTAATTACAATGGAGAAAGAAATCTCCAAAGAAATGTATTTTTCTCTCTAAAACTAGGTGAAAAATAAGGTAAAAAAATTATCTTTTTTTTTATTATTGATATTGGGGTTTTCTCATAATGGACTTCTGATATGGACTTAAGCTATTAAAAAATTGATCAATTAAGCGCTGAAAGAAATATAACTTTTTTTCTTCTTAGACTTTTCTCAAATATCTAAAAATGGGTCAGATAAACCCTTAGATAAAGTTTCTTCTTTTTACATAGGAATAAACTTACCCATCCAATTTTAGCCGGTTTAAATCCATACAACAACTTTTTATTTATTTTGATATAAATGAAAAATTCAAACTCCCTACCTTCAAAATCAGCAAAAAAAAAAAAAAAAGATTGAGTGTAACAGAAAATTAAAATAAAATTTAATCCTAAAGAACAAGTTATCTAAAATTAAATTAAAATTGACCACAATGAGAGTTCAAAAACATAATAAATGTCAATATATTAAATAAGTATATAATCTTTTATCACTTAGGTTAGTCATTTAACATTGTACTAGGATAAAAAATTATTAGTGCGACATGATAATAGAAATAAAAAAAATTCTGAAATGATTAAAAGTAAATTTAAATATAATTTTTCAATTGGTGTTTTTCCTTTATTCTCTTGTCTTGTCATTAGGTTTGATATTCCTTCAAAAACAAAAAAAGGTTTCATATTCCTTTCAGCCTCTAACTTCCACCTCATTTTGATTCTCTTCTCCCTTTTCCCTTTTCCCTCTTCCCTCTGGGGTCATCGTGCGTGCGTTGCTTCCTCTTTTCTTTAGCCAAAGTGCGATCTTTGATTAGCTTTGCCTTCGGAATTTACAAGAATTTCCCACACACTTTTCCCTGTTCATTCCTATTTTATTGTACTTTTTTGTTATTTTCAGTTTCTTTGCAGGTGTTCACAACGGATTCCCACCTACTCATGTTTGCTTAAACCAACCGACCAAGTTACAGATTTACCTACTCTGAAGTCATCAATCCGAAACCATGTTTTCACGAACATGTGTCGTATGGTTTTTTTTTTTGTTTATTGTTCAATGAAACATTGGATTCGATAATTTACTGAGTAAATAGTCTACTACTTCCTGTAGTTAACACCTTTATTACATATCCCTCATCAAACTATGATCAATAATAATAGAGTCTTGCCACCATATACTATGAACTAAATTGTTTTAAACCAAATTAAACTATTATACATTGTTTTTAAATTGTTTATTTTTTTTTAATTATTTCAATTATTACCAATGAATACCCCATAATATATTTTTTAATTTCGCAAGTTATAGTTTAATTATTTTTTATTTAGAAATAATTTAGTTTTAAACTAATATAATAATTAAGTTCTTTTAAACAATTTTAATTTAATTCAAATATTGTTTTAACAATTCAAAATATTTCCATTTAGACAACTGGAGGTGGTGCAGGTTAGGCTCTTGACAACATTGAGTTCCAATCAATTAGTATGGAGGACAGCGAAATCCTAATCGGGCACATAAACAAGAGATTAAAAATGTAATTTAGAATTGTGAAAGTAGTAAAAGCTCTAGCTCGAACATTTTTGGGAGGATTTAAAAGTTGAGATAGTAAACGCGGTGCAGAATTTTGCAGAATCTGGTAGGTTTTCTAGAGGTTTAAACGCTTTTTTTTTTTTTTACTTTAATTTCTAAAATAGTTTGTCCAACAACTACATAAATATAAACCTATTTATTTGGTGGTAAGTGTTAGACTTTATAACTTTTGTATAACTTTAAACTAAAAGGGTGAATGGTTTAAAGAAGGTTTTCGCAAACTTTTTTAAGATAGAATAAAATTCTTTGCAAGAAATCAAATTTAGGAATTCAATTTGTCAAGAACAAAGCTCAAAACAAAAAAGCAACATAAAAACAATCGATTGTTTATCGGTTGTTTTTACCAGTAATATAACAACAACTAAAATTAAAGAGTTTAAGGAATAGAGAATTGCACAAACAGTTTATACTGGTTCACTCTTAACCCAAGAGCTACATCCAGTTTCCCAGAAACCACTAGGGAATCCACTAAGTTATCAAATCCAGATTACATACACACACCACCAAAGAAGTGACATTGATCCCCTCAAGACACACACTTCCTTTAGCTCAGCACACAACCCTTCTTGGCTTTACAACACCAGAATGTACACAAATCACAGAACGAATTACACTGTTACAGAATCAATTGAAATCAATATAGAGTAATCCTATTACATTTCTCTCTTGAATATCCAAAGCTCAAGTTCAAACTCAAAATGCTTCAAAACTCTTTGAAAAAAACTCAAATATGTTTTTCTTTCTTGTTATTTGTTATAAAACATTAACAAACTATTTATAGTATTCAAATCTTGGTCAAAGCATTTAAAGCAGGACCGTATTCAGTTATGAAATCAATTAAAGCTCTTTTAACAACCAAAACTATTTTTTCTGTTAGGATTCCAAACAAACAATCGGTTGAAATAGCGAATCAATTGGTTGTTTGGGTTTGATAGCAAGTCAACCATCCAAAATAGTTTTCAAACTTTTTCAAAAATAGCTAACTATAAAATAATCGGTTGTTTCGACAAAACAACAGGTTGTTTTTCACTTAGTTTGAAAAACACTTTAATCTTAAAAGATTTGAAAACACTTAAGCTTTAGATTCAACAAAGAGTGGATTATAAATATAATCTACACCAGATCCTATTCTAAAGCATCTCAGCAACAACAAGCACATCCAGCATTCCATCAAACACAAAGGATTTGGATTCTTCAAAGCTTGAACACACTTGATTCAACAATCTCCCCTTATTTGATGAAGACAAATCCCTGGTTGCTTGTGTTGGACTTGTTTGAATCTGAAGCAGTTCCTGCAAAACAAAGTTTAAGCAAAGCACAATATCTCTGATAGAAGGTTAGAGCAGTAAAACAAAACATGTTTTGTTTAACAAAAACAATAGCTAAAAACCACCAGAAATACCAGCATATCAACAACAAAGCAGCAGAATTAAAGTTCACTTAAACAAAACATAGAATTTGCAGATAATAAAAGACAACAGAACATAAAATCTCCCCCTATTTGTCTTCACAAATAGACAATAAGAAGAGATAAAAAGGCAATTGTTCCAGATTATACAGAATTTAAAAGCAAAAGCACTTAATCTAATACAGGGCAGAAACAATCGGTTGTTTCGATCATTCAACCGGTTGTTTTTCCTTCAATCACCCTTGCCATACTGAAGTTCAAAGATCTGATTATGAACAACTTCAATCTGTTCATCCAGGGTCATAAATTGAGTATCCATGCTATTGAATCTGTTGTCAATGCTCTGGAAATTGGTCACACAAAGATCATGGAGATTTCTTTGATTTTCAGCAAAGCCATCAAGCCTATTCACCATGTATCTTTCAAAAGAAGACATAAAAGGCATCTTATCTCCTTGATGTCCTGCACTTGTTCCAGCTTCAAAGGTAGTTGCAGGATGATCTTCATTGTGAATATCCATATCAGCAACTTGATCTTCTTCATCAAAATTAGCAGCTGCAACACTTGATGAACCACCATGATCACCATCTCTGCTCACCCATTTTCCATTTATTTTGGTTAATCCCATCTTGCTTAGAGAGTCCTTGTTTATTTCTTGTGTTGATTTAACCAACTCAGAGGTCTCATCTTCAAGATTCACTTCAAAATAGAGCAAGAATTTAGAGATTAAAACAACATAGGGATAGTGGTAGTCACTTAACCTCATGGATTTTTGCATATCTTCTTTGATGATATTGTTAGAATGTATAGCTTTACACTAGAGGGGGGGGGGGGGGGGGGGGTTGTGAATGGTTTAAAGAGGGTTTTCACAAACTTTTAAGTCTAGAATGAATTTCTTTCAAGAAAACTGGATTCAGAATTCAGTTTGCCAAAAACACAAAGCAATTTAGCACAACACCAAAAAAACGATCGGTTGTTTCGCAGAAACAATCGGTTGTTTATACCAATTCACAAATATAAACTGAATTTTAAAGAGTTCAAGGGATAGAGAGATTGAACACACAGGTTTATACTGTTCACTTTTAACCAAGAGCTACACCAAGTCTTGCCAGAAATCACTGGGGAATCCACTAAGCAATCAACCCTAGATTACTTACACCACCACCAAAGAAGTGACCTTGATCCCCTCAAGACACACACTTCCTTTGGTTCAGCACAAACACCACTAAGAATGCTGATCTTGACAACCTCAAGAGCACACAACACTTCTCAGCTTCACACAGAGTTTCTTCAAAGTACGAAAGGATTACACTTGTTACAGAAAGATTTGAAATCAATACAAGATGAAAATCCTATTCCACACTCTCTTGATCCAAGCAATCTCAAAGCAAACTTCAACTTCTTCAAAAGCAAAATCAGTGAAAAACTCAAATATGTTTTTCTTTGATTAAATCTCAGTTCATGTTTGTTACATAAACATAACAAACTATTTATTGCTTTCAAAGACTGGTCAAAACATTTAAAACTGGAGCGTAAACAGTTATAAAATCATTTAATGCTTAGTCAAAGAACAAAACAGTTTTCTGTTATGGTCCCAAAACAAACAATTGGTTGAATACTCGAATCAATCGGTTGTTTTGGTTTGACAGCAAGTCAACCATCAAAAACAGTTTTCAACCTTTATAAAAACACCTAAGTATAAAACAATTGGTTGTTTCGACGACATCTTGAAGCCAACCATCCTTCAAGTGGTGTGCACATTTCCAAGAGCTCCAACCACATAAGTTTCCTTGTCCTTTTCATCTTCTTCTTCCATTTCCATTGCAAAACAAACTCTAAAACATGTCTTTGTTGTTCTTGTTATTTCAAATTGGTAGAACTTGTTTGTCTTGTGTTTATATTCGGTAGTTTCATTTGGTTTGTTGTTCTTGTGGTTATGATTGTGTTTCTTGGACTTTTAATCGGTGCATTTATGTTCTTCCTTGTGTCAAATGGTTCATATGTCCAAAAATGGGTTTCTATGTGAGTTTGGCTTGGTTACTTGTGTTTTGGTGAGTTCTTGAACGTTTAAGAACATTAATCCAATTCTTAAAAAGTGCCTAATCATATTCCAACTCTTATTGAATCCATAACATGTCCATATCATATCTCCATCATGTTATTGGAATCATATCACTAAGGGTACATGAGACAACGACAGAGAAGAAGACCCCTGCGAAGCAGCAGCCCTACCAACCTAGGAAGCCCCAAACCAGAGGGCGTGCAGGGAAAATGTGCCACCAAGGGAGAAGCCTAGGTCATGAGAGTCCATGCGTGTGGTGTGGATGACACGTTCAGGAGTAACACAAGCAAAGAGCCACTGGAAAAGATACGACCTGTAAGGGTCACGTTCCAGGGGTGAAGCTGCACGCATGGCACGTGAGCAGCTAAGGCGCTCCCAGGATGGGTGACCCCAGAGATCAGGTGCACGAGTTTGCACCCAGGTGGTCATCCCATCAGAGGTTGCACTCCAGTTAGGGGGCCTTACGCGCTAGGTTGCCCCAAGAGTGCGTAATAGCGGCGCTAGGGCACACCCTCAGAAATCCTAATTTGGGTAGCGGAAATAGTGGAAACCCTAGACTATATAAATGGTAGTAATAGACCTAACAAGGTATCCTATTCATTTGCACAACTTTACACACATAGTTTACACAGAGCTTTTACGCTTAACAATTTTGGTGTTTCCTAGCCCTAAGATTGACTTGAGCGTCGGAGTGGAAATGACCTCTAGGGCGCCCTTTGTCTTTGTGATTTCAGGTGTTATATCGGGAGAAAGGCACGAACGAAGCCACAGAGGATCGAACGTGGGAGTATTGTGAGACGTACGAAGGCAACCAAGTCAACCGGAAGGAACAAAATACTTGATTAGAAATATTTCCACTAGATATGCATTGTTGTAAGAGAGCTATCAATGCTTTATACTACTCAAAAGTGAAACCGATTTGCTGAGACTACACTTATGACTTTGAACCTTCATGATTCTGCTTATCATTATTAGAATCTTGTGTGAAGAAAAAATCTCCTAAAGATCAATACAAACCTTGTCTCCTTGTGAGAACTTCTCCTTTAAATTATTCCATATGTTAAAGGAATTGTCTATATAGATGATGCTATGTTCGATGGATGGAGAAATAACCTTGAGCATCTAGGAAACAACTAACATATTGGTTCTCTACCATGCTGGAAACAATAAGTTGGTATATGTTGGAGATTTTATTGTTCCATAACCTATATTGTTCTTTGAAATGAGACTCATTTGAAATAAATGAGATTGATGATGATAGTTTGATCCCTCAAGAATAATATGGACAATAAGAAATGAATGATTATCAAATGAACTAACATGATAACGTGAACAAAGATCTTGTGAGGGATCAACAACTTCACCAATGGATAAATGTAACAACCAGATCTCTAATCAGAGCTCTAATACCATATTATAAAAAAGAGTAGAAATGAACAAAAGAGAAAAAGGAAGACAAATGATATGAGAATGAATATTTCTTTTATTTTCTTTATTGAGATTAAAGTAAAGGGGGTTAGAATATATACAGGCAGTACACCCGTTATGAGTCTAACTAAAGAGAGAGAATGTAAAGAGCCAGTAAAGGCTAGAATAAAAAAAGACTAAATAAAGGCTAGAAACAACTAAGAATTAGAAAAAAATATGATATTAGCTTCTTTCTAAAAGCCTTATATCCATATTCTTTGATAATCCAAAAAAGTATAATTCTAATTAATTATTGATTTTCAATTATATTTTTGAATAATTTAGATTTTTTTAACATCCTCAACTTACAAACATTTCAAATGTGGTTGTACAAGCCAGAACTGGAGGAGTCCCAAATGTCTTGGTACCCGGTTCTGACCTACCAGCATGTTTAAAATGCATTAAGGTCAAAAGATGATTAATGATGGCAAAACCCCCAACCACACACAACCACATAATAAGGAAGATGAAGACCTAGAAGTTGTTTATGGATTTATTTGCAAATATGGGTCTAATTGAGTTTTTTTTTGTAGGCCCAATCAAGAGGACACATCTAGGATGAAGTGTTAGATTTGTAGGCCTTAAACAAGAAGGGGGTTGAATTTTTTATAAAATATTTTTTGCAAATATTGAAGGTACAGTGAAGGCCAAAAAGAATCAATCAATTAGAAATCTGTTTAGTTGAATTAAATAACAATTTTCACTTAACAACAGAAAATCAACCGGTTGTTTATGCGAAACAATCGATTGTTTATAGCAGCAATTATAAAATTCAAGCAAAAACAGATTTAAAGAGATAAGGGATAGAAAGTTCACACAGTAAATTTATACCGGTTCACTCTTAGATAAGAGCTACATCCAGTCCCCAGAAAACCTCTGAGTATTCCACTAAGCAATCAAAACACCCTCTGAATCTGCACACCAACAATTCTTACAAAAATACAATTGTTAAGAGAGAAAAGGAATGATAACACTTGATACAATCACAGATTGAAAAGAACAAATATAGTGCAATCCTATTCCACTCTTAGAAAGAATCCAAATCTTGAAGCAATCTTGGAAAAACTTGATTTGAAAGCAATATATGACTGTAAAACAAATTATATATACTCCAATCAGCTGTTAAAAACATTTAATGCAGGAGCCAAATAAGTTTTAAAACAATTAAAACAGATTGAACTAACTTAACTGAATTCTGTTAAGAAATTAAAAAATGAATCGGTTGAATTTTCGAAACAACCGATTGAATTGGTTTGACAAAAAAGTCAACCAAAGTTAAGTTGTTTCAAATCCTTTTCAAAAACTTCTAAGTGTAAAACAACCAGTTGAAACGACATTTCAACAGGTTGATTTTCCACTTCTCTTTGAAAACACATCTTTATCAAAAGGATTAAAAATAAAAAAACCTTGGATCAAATCGAGTGGATTACAAATTCAAACTATCCAAAACCCACACACACAAGCAGCAACAAAGTCTTCAAGCAATCTTCATATATTTGGAGACATCAAAGCCTATGTTCAATATGAATGAATGTACAAACATATCAGAGAAGACCTCCAACTCATGAAAACATAAACTAGAGCTTTGGTTAGAAGAACACAAGAAGACTGAGTCTCGGCTGAATTCAATGGGAAATACATGAGGAAAGACACTTTATCTTTAGGAGAGAGTGTCTTGGAGAACAAGATAGAGGGGTAGGGGTGCCATTTGTGAGAAACCTTTTAGAAGGTAGGTCAAAGAAACCCTAAACCTAAAAGCACTTGTCATGAAAGGTGGGCTTGGCACAAACCCAATTTACCATAGCCGCCCTTATAAATATGCATTTAAGAATGCGGCTAAATAGCCACCGTCTTCTCCATTGGACATAAGACTACGTGTACATCAAATGCAACTAGAAAGCCGCCTTTTAACCTTTATGCACCAATGGATGCATCAACATTATTCCTCCCAGGTGGTTGAAGGACGGTTTCCCCAAGAATATGTTGTAAGATGTGTTAGCGTCTACCACCAGATATCGTATCTTGATTGTTCGACTAAGCTTTCCCTCAACGAATTTGGTATAAAAGTCGATGTAACCTCCTTACCTTCTCGGTGTGCTGGCTCATCCCTCTTTGAGGGCTCGTCGTTCCGTGATCGATGCTCTGGTTGGCGCTTGCATTGTGCCATCAGCGAGGGTAGTACTCCCTATGCCCTTTCTCTCTCCTTGAATGTTCACATTTTTATGGAGGGGAATGTTTCACGCTTCGATTGTCATCCTGCACGTATTTATCAAGGCGATGGACCTGGGTAAGCTCCTTAATTTTATCTTTCAGCGCTTCACACTCCACGATCCTGTGCTCGATGTTGCGGTGATACCGAAACTTACATGACAAATCATCATCCCTAAGACTCTGCACCGTCCGAGGAGTCGGTAAAAGATTGACATTCAGAGCCTAATCCATTATCCTTCCCTTGTCAACGTTCAAAGAGGTTTATTTGGTGAAACGAGGGCCAAGGTTCTCCCTGTATCTATCATTTCTGTCGAACAAGGGTCAACAAATATTCTCTTTCTCCTTCTCCTTTTCACCCCTAGTATTCTCCTGGACTTGGTTCCAATATTCATAGAGTTTCTTCAGGTGCATGAACTTTGTTGCTCACTGTTGGAGCTCAACCAAGTTGGAGGACGACTTCCTGAATAAGCTATCGGCGAATAATCCTAGTCGGAGAATCGTGACCATGTGATGAATGGCGACTTCTGAGCTTAAATTCTAGATGTTTAGCGTCACCTTGCTAAACCTTTCCATGAACACTCGGAGGGAATCTCGTTTCTCCTAGCGGATGTTCACGAGCACAATTGATGTTAGGTGATGCAGTTGACTTGTGGCGATCTGCATTCCAAACTTGGAGATCAACATTTCAAAGCAGTCTATGGAATTAGGGGAGAGTTTGGTGAACCACATAAGGGCTCCTCCCTTTAAAGATATGGGGAATACTCGACATAACATCGAGTTCTCTGAGGTGAACAAACTCATTTAAGTAGTGTAGGCATCAACATGCTTATTGATGACTTTTTACGACAAGTGCACCGCATTTGTCAGAAGTAGTAAATGTCCCTCAAGACGGATATCGATCCACAAGGAACAGTGAATTATTGAGTACAATAATTGCTAAATATAGAAACAAGAACAATTAAAAGAGTTTTGAATTAATTGTGTTGGCACTGATCAATAAGAAAACAGACAAAGAATTAGTTGTTTCAATTGGAAAAATAAGGATTAGTTTCATCTCTCTCACTCTCAAGTATTTTTATTAGCATGTCAATATTAAGTTTTTTGATTGAAATTGATGCCCGTATAAAAATCATTTATATCGATTCCTCGCATATAAAATCCTCAAGAATGTCCCCTAACTATCAATCCCTCGCATAATTATAAGAACAACTTAGAACGAAGCTCAAACGTTTAATAGCAATTAACATTTCAAGTTTATTCCTAACACTGAAATATGTTAAGTATTGTTGTTTAGGTCTGAACCCTAAAAATACCTCCCGGTCAGATTTAAGATTCTCAATTTGTCACGGAAAATTAAAAGTAAAACAACAATACCAATAATCAATCAAAAACTGAATATTAATATATAAGATATCACCTCAATGCATAAGAGTTTGAGTAGATTACTCCCAATCCCAAATGGTAGAATTAGCCACGCATACTTCTAGCACCTTCCATTCTCCCAATTGGGTTACAATTCACTCTATGGTGTTTTCCTCTCAATCTGGCACACTACAGTTGAGCCTCTAGCCCTTTATTTATCCTAGTTTTCTAGGGTTAGATTGCTTCCTATGTCGCGCTAATGGGCTAAATGATAAAACATAAAAAAGACCCAATCTTTCTTTGCATCTCTTGCCATTCTGGGACCTTATATCTTTATCTTTTTAGCTCAAATCATTCATCTTAAATCCAAATCTCCAATCTTCCTTAGAAATATGCAATTAACACCAAATTTGGGAGTAAAATACTCTTATTCAAATAAATATCATAAAAAATATAAAAATGTATAAATTAATAAATTAGGGATTATTTTATATATAAATTAGCAATAAATCCTCATAAGTGCCTATATTTTAATATGAAATATTACTAAAATTAGGCACTTATCACTCTCCCCAACTTAGAATCTTGCTTGTCCTCAAGCAAAGTAAATGAATATATTTGAATTTAAATATCAAACAACTTAATTCACTAAACAACATATCAAATTAGAAACTTATGATGCTTCTAAATTCAAATATAGAAAAATATAGATACAATCAACTTCCAAGATCAAATCAAAACAAACAAATGACAATTCATCAAGGAATATCTTCTCATATGCTTATATGTAAGTGTTTCTCTCTATTTTCACTGAATCATAACAAATCACGGTTGCTTTTCATTTCATCTTCAAATCACAAACATATTAGAAACATGAATCTTGAGGTCTTTTCCAGGGTTGTAATGAGGTTGGGCTTCCAAAAAATATTGGTTTTTCTTAGATAACAAAATGCACATCTTAAAGAAGAAGAACATACCTACAATTCAATTATAAAGAACATATATGTTATCTAATTACCACTTTCTTTCGATGTCACCTTTTTCCTCATTTTCTTTCTTTTCACGATTTTCATGAAATTTTTTCTATCTTTCTTTTCTATTTCTTTTTCTTCTTCTGTTTCTCTCTTTTTTTTTTTCAATAATAGGAAAAGATTCTTCCTATTTTCAACCTTTTGAACTTTCACAATCAGAACCAACCATTCCCTTTTCTATATGTATTGCATCTATGTTCTCCTTCCTTAGACATGCTAAAGGGTAGGAAATTATATCAATAAATGTTAAGGTGCAATATTAACAAAAAATTTCTTGGCCCAAAGGGGATATAAAAAAATGGAATTCTAATATAAAGGTTGGCTTTTTGGCCCTGGCTCCTAATTAACACAAACAAATGCCTCAATCATCTTCATGCTCTTTTATGATGCAACAAAAATAAAAATTAAGCAACCACAACTGTCAATTCATCAGTAAAACTCTCAAAACTGTTTAAGGTTCACACACTCACTTGGTTTAAATGGTCTCATTCCTTCTTGTCTTGTCATTATCAGTCATAATCAATCATCCTTTTCATGTATCATAATTTTAACTACATTTGAATAGGGATTCAATCATATTTTCTTTTCTAACCTGTGTCTACTTCATCTCACTATTTAATATTTAAACACAAATTCTTTTTTCCACAATTCAAAATTAATATTCTAGTTTTTTTTTATTTGAAATAAAAATAAGAAAACTAGAAAGCAAACAAATTAAAACTGAAATTTATTCAAGAAAGATAATTCAAGACTTAAAACTACCAAACTAACTAAACAGGAAATTTATTCAAAATAAGAAATAAAAACAAACTAAACAAATAAACATAAAACAAAATAATCGAAAAATAAAATAAATAAAATAAGAAAAAATTAAAATAACTAAAAAGAAAAGAGAATTAGAAAGATAAAACCATATTTTTGCTCAATCCTCTTTTCTTAAGAAGTCATCCAACATTTTGTTAAAATCTTTATCTACAGTCTTGCTTCATTTGCTGGATCTGCCCCCTGAATAATAGAACCTGTCCCCAGGTCAAAATACATAACCTGCAAAATGATTAGGAGGCATACATGATTTTTTTTATATTTTTTATTTTAAATAAAATCAGCAAAGGTAATAAAACAACATAAAACTAAAATGTGGGTTGCCTTTCAGTAAGCGCTCGTTTAACGTCATCTAGCTTGATGCCTGTTTATTTCAAGGTGGAATATCTCTTTGATCCATCCTTTTGTACACATTCTTCCCCTGCATTAAAATTTTTAAGACCATAAAAAAGATTTAAAGTTACCTCCTCATCTTGAGTTCTAACTTGAAGTTCTCCTTTGTCGACCTCAACTATGATTCTAGCAGTCTTCATAAAGGGTCTTCCAAGTATCAAGGGAACCTCCTCATCTTCTTTCATGTCCATCACAACAAAATCCACAAGGAATGTGAATTTATCCACCTTGACGAGAACATCTTCAACCACACCATATGGATACTTGGTTACTTGATTAACTAACTTTAAAGTCATTTTGGTGGGTTTAATCTCCAAATCACCTATTTTCTTCAGCATTGCCAAAGGAATTATATTTACGCTTGCTCCCAAATCCAATAAAGCATTGGCTACTAATTTTTGAGGCAAGCCTTTTTGAATAATGACATTGTATCTATCCTCCAACTCTATATTTATTTCTTCAATATAGCTCCTATTCTTTCGAAATCTTTCAAATGTTGAATCTTGCTTCAAATTTCCTGCAAAATAATTTTTAGGGAGCAAATTTATCAAAGAATTTTCTTTCCTTCTCTTTTTTTTGAAGGAGAATGAGGATATGATAAATCTTTTTCAAGAACTTCTCTCTCCTTATTTTCACTTTTATTTTTTATTTTTTTCTCCTCACTTCTCTTTTTCTCATCTCTCTTCCCCTCTGTCTCATCTTTTTCTTCTTTTTCAGCCACTACATTATCGCAATGCTCTTTTGAATTGGTTTGGCTATTGACTGAAAACTGGCCATTTTGTTCCTCCGCAATTTGTTTGGTCAGCTGTTCCATCTGGATCTCTATACTCCTAATCATGGCCATGCTATTGTCCTGTGCTCTCACAATATTGTACTGCGCGCTCACAATCTTTGTCCGGGCGTCTTCAACTTTACTCATTCTTTCAAGCATGGATGGATCCTCAACTTCAGGTGAATTGTTATGATAAAAACAGTGACCATTAGGATGAACACCTCCACAAAAATCACACTTGATTGACTGACTCTGGCTTTGAGATGAATGAACAACATATAATTGTTGGGGCAATTTAGCCATTTGTGCAGTTAGTTGCTCAATCTGCTGTGTTAGAATCTTATTTTTAGCCAAGAGTGCATCTTCTAACAACTCTTTATTCTGAAGATCTTGTCCATCATGTTGGGCTTTATAATCAGTTGATACCAATGCATCAATAATTATTGTCGCTTGTTCTACATCAAGGGCCATCATTGTGCCACTAGTTGCAACATCTAAGAGCATCTTTATGTCAGATCTGAGACCATTCAGGAATATGCTCAGTTGTGCAATATCTTCAAACCCATGATTTTGGCATTTTCTCAATATCCTCTTAAATCTTTCCCATGTATCACAGAAGACTTCATTTGCTCCTTGTCTGAACATAGAGATTTCAGACTTTGCTTTGATGTAGCGAGAAATTGGAAAAAATCTTTGCAAAATTTGTTCCTCTACATCCTTCCAGCTAGTGAGGCTCTGATTTGGAAGTGATTTGAGCCATTCCTGCCAATGAAAAAGAAAACAAGCGCATATAAACATTTTCAAGATCACCTCATTGAAAACCCATTGTTCCTACCAATTCATAAAATGTATCCAAATGTGAATATGGATCCTCATGTTCCATTGCTGTAAATTGATAGACACTGATGAGAGTGAGAAAATCGAGATTTATTTTCAAGGCCTTGGCAGTAGTAGGTATTGCAATATTAGAAAAATGTCTTGGTACTTGGTACATGACATAATCTCCAAGACTCTTCTTAGTAGGTGGTGCTTGTTGTTCTGTCATGTTGTTTTCTTCCTAAAACATATAAGTGGAGAAAAAAGGAACAAAGTACTTTGTTTTCTTTAAAAAGAATAAAATAAAATAAAATAAATTCAAAATAAATTTAAAGATAAAAATAAAAACAAAATATGTAAAATAAAATAAAAATAAAACAAAAACAAAAATAAAACACTAAAATGACATTAAGAGAAAAATAACAAAAATATTAAAAAAAAAGAAAAGAAAAAAGAATATAGATAAAATAAAAACTAAAAACAGAATAAAAGAAAACACTAAAATCAAGAAATAACGTACTTAAAAATAAAAAATAAATACTAAAAATAAAATAAAATAAAGCTAAAAAAAAATTAAAACTAAAAACTATAATTGTAAACCACTAACTAATATTCTAACGAACTAGCTTACGTAAAAATAAAAACTAAAACTAGTAATAAAATATAATTAAAACAAATAAATAACAGTTAAGTAAACTAAATAAAAATACCTAAATAAAACTACATAAACTAATCCTAAAAAAGCTAAAATAAAATATAATAAAATAAAAATAAACTAAAAATAAACTAAAATAAATAACGTAAAGAAAAGAAAAGAAAATAATATAAAAACAACAACTTTCTTTTTTTTTAAAACAGCAAATCTATAATAAAATCAAATCAAATCTAATTTTAATAAAATAAAAAAATCAAAACAAATAAAAAAATTAAAATATTTACAATATTTAAGAAATTATACTCAACAAATCAAATTTGTTCCCGGCGTCAAAAACTTGATGACTTTTTACGGAAAGTGCACCACATTTGTGGGAAGTAATAATTGTCCCTAAGGACGGATATCGATCCCACAATTATTGAGTACAATAATCGCTAAATATAAAAACAAGAACAATTAAAAGAGTTTTGAATTAATTGTGTTGGCACTGATCAATAAGAAAATAGACAAAGAATTAGTTGTTTCAATTGGAAAAATAAGGATTAGTTTCATCTCTCTCACTCTCAAGTATTTCAATTAGCATGTCAATATTAAGTTTTTTGATTGAAATTGATGCCCGTATAAAAATCATTTATATCGATTCCTCGCATATAAAATCCTTAAGAATGTCCCCTAACTATCGATCCCTCGCATAATTATAAGAACAACTTAGAATGAAGCTCAGACGTTTAATAGCAATTAACATTTCAAGTCTATTCCTAGCACTCAAATATGTTAAGTATTGTTGTTTAGGTCTGAACCCTAAAAATACCTCCCGGTCAGATTTAAGATTCTCAATTTGTCACGGAAAATTAAAAGTAAAACAACAATACCAATAATCAATCAAGAACTGAATATTAATACATAAGATATCACCTGAATACATAAGAGTTTGAACAGATTACTCCCAATCCCAAAGGGTAGAATTAGCCACGCACTTCTAGCACCTTTCATTCTCCCAATTGGGTTACAATTGACTCTATGGTGTTTTCCTCTCAATCTGGCACACTACAGTTGAGCCTCTAGCCCTCTATTTATCCTAGTCTTCTAGGGTTAGATTGCTTCCTATGTCGCGCTAATGGACTAAATGATAAAACATAAAATAGACCCAATCTTTCTTTGCATCTTTTGCCATTTTGGGACCTTCTATCTTTATCTTTTTAGCTCAAATCATTCATTTTAAATCTAAATCTGCAATCTTCCTTAGAAATCTTCAATTAACACCAAATTTGGGAATAAAGTACTCTTATTCAAATAAATATCATAAAAAATATAAAAAGGTATAAATTCATAAATTAGGGATTATTTTATATGTAAATTAGCAATAAATCCTCATAAGTGCTTATATTTTAATATGAAATATTACTAAACACTAGCGCAGAAATGCTAATCAAATGCGGCTATTTTACATTTACAAATGCGGTTATAGAGCCGCATTTGCTCAGCACGCAGTTGTAAATCAGAGAAATACAAATGCGGCTATAGAGCCGCATTTGTAAATGCGATTTACGAATGCGGTTATTTCAAATAACCGCATTTGTATATTATTCTGAATGAGCTCGCATTTGTATATTCTTCTGAATGAGCTGGGGTTTTAGGGGCACGTTGTTGGTGAAGAGTGGAAGGGGAGAAGAGGAAACACGGTAGCGGCGGCGGAAGCAGTGGCGGAGCGGCGAGAGCGAAATGCGACAGCGGCGGAAGCAATGGAAGAGTACACCTTCAAAATGCAGAGCGAAACCCATTAAAAACGAAAGCAATATGGAAAGCGAAAGCCATCGAAGTTCAATGCAGTTGTTAGGAGCAATGGAAACAAGAGAATAAGGGGCAATGCAGTTACGTACCTTCGAAAATGAAGAACTTCGCAACCAGAGAAAACGAAGAACAGATATGAGCGCAAACGAAGAATGAACGAAACTGTTGAGCGCCTAAATATTTTAGGGTAAAAACCATTTACAAATGCGGCTAAACTTAAAAACCGCATTTGTAAATCAAGCTTTTTGATTTACAAATGCGGTTATTCAAATAACCGCATTTGTAAATCAAGCGTTTTGATTTACAAATACAGTTTTTAAGTTTAGCCGCATTTGTAAATGGAAGCTCTTGATTTACAAATGCGGTTATTTAAATAACCGCATTTGTAAATCAAAATAATTTCAAAAATGCCACCGCGTTTTTTACGAATTCGTTTAAGCGCTGAACCGCATTAAATAAGGAGCGTTCTTTTCTTATTTTTGTACTAGTGAAAATTAGGCACTTATCACTTATCGGAATCGATTGTCTCGTTGTTTCGATTGTGTAGAACAACTGGTTGAGTTGCAATTCCTCCACTGTTTTCCGAGGGTGCGTTGTAGTAGAAGGCTCGATTAGCTAGAATGAGGGCTTGTCATGGTGTTAACTGCCATGGGATACATCGATCTTTTGTTGTTGCTTCAGGGGTGGATTACCCTCAGTCAGTTGTCGCTTCATGTCCTCATTCTCCGTTCAGAGAGTTCGAATCTCCTCCTCATTCTTGTGTTTCATTTCCGCCATCTCTCTTTGAAGGGACATAAGCAAGGCCATCTACTCGCCTCAAACATCTTCTCATTCACATATTCCTGGTAGATACCATCTACTTCACTCTTCTCTCTACCATATCTCTTGGCCCCACAGTTAGCGCCAATTGTTCTTGTACAAAAGGGACTGAGAGAATTTCTACCGGCTAAACACTTAACTTCTCCACATTGGTCGGTCGTCACTACCTCCCTTCGCTCCTTCTCTAACTCTTCAGGTTTGGTCGGGCTTTACTTCCTTCATTCGCTCTAGTTCACTACCTTCGGATAAACTTCTCTTCCTTCATCTGCTCTCAGTCGAGAGGACACCTACAAAAGGTGCTCCAACGCTCAAATAGGTGTTCGGTATTCAATGCAATAAATGCGTAAAATGACGTACCTTTTCCTTGGAAGTTGTGCTTATTTATATGTATGTGATGAACCCTGATACTCTTGAGTTGAGATTAACGTATGGATCGTGGTTAAGAGTGTATTATCTAGTTCTCCGTATGACTTAACCTTGTTAATCATCTCTTGACCTTAATGCATTTTAAACATATCGCCGAGGCATCTAGAACGTTTCCCGTTCCGACCTATAAAATGACCTTTGGGATTAATTCTAGAATCGAGAAATTGTGGTAAAAAGTTGAGAATAGAAGAAGTTGCTTTGAGACTTTCAAAGAGTTCTGAAAACGAAAAACGCCTTTGAGTTCTCCTTTCAAATGTGTTGCGTCATATATCAACATTGAATATGGAATTTTTAGTTATAGGGCTTTGTTTATTTATGTACTTTCTTCTGTTTTACATTTTAAGTTAGTCATGATTAAATATTGCATGTTTGCAGGGATATTAGAGTATGAAAATTAGTTTATTTCTTAATAAGATAGTTTGCTCACTTAACATACAAAGAGGAACATGTGTGCTTTGTTATCAATTTTAATCAAAACGAGTTTTGAGATTTTATAAGAAATTTTTCTCACTCTCAAGTACTTGGCCTTAGATTATGAAAGAATATGAGCTTCACAAATTAAATCTTTAAGAACCTCTTGTGGTCTATAATTTGTAAATGAATTGAACTCCCTCAAATGCTCATATTATATAATTCTTTTTGCTAAGAAAAATTGGGCGTTAGATTATAATCTTTATCCCTAGCAGACACTATGTGAATTATAATCAATGTATAAAGTGATTACTTGATGGAACAAAAAAAGTTGGTATTGAAGGAATAAAGTTTTCTACAAACTTTATAATAGTTTTGAGTTTAGGATCCTTGAAAAGGTAACCAGTTATCATACCTTTGTGGATTCTTCAGAAAGATTACAACAGGGATCCATGAGGATCAACCTAAGAAAAGAAATAAGTGACCATGGTTATACCAAACTTTTGTTGTTACTCATGATCTCTGCGAATGAACTATCCTTGATGATGTATAGATAGATTTCATTATAGGACTAAGACAAAGGAAAATTACGTAAAACTGCATTGGTCCCCTTCAATAATTATTATTTTTGTATTGTATATACAGATAATTGCTGATAAAAAAAAACTGATAATTCATATACAATATTATCATCACACTAATTCATATACAACAATTCATTCTCACCAATGGCACTAAAATGCTAGGAAAGAATAATTGTAAGATCAAAAGTGAACTATTTTTAAATTATGTGATGCAAATAATAGCTTTTAAAATTTGGACACCCAAAATAAACTTAGAAGTTGAAATATCTTAATTTTTTATTTACATAAAATTTCATAAATATGATATAGTTTATAAAATCTAATTAATCATTAGATTGAATAATAGAGTCATTTAAGGTGTGCGAGTACAAAAGTTTGACCGTTAAATATCAAATGATCATATATATATATATATAAATAAATAAAGTGTTCTCAATAATTGACAATGTGTTAATAATATGAAGAAATATTGCTCAGTATAACCAGATAAGAATCACAGGTGGTATATATATATAATGTTTTGTGTTGATTATAGTATATAATCTACTTTGTAATGCAGTAAAATAAATATAACTCTTTATTCTTTAATTACTCTGTACATATCCATTATGTTATTCTTTAAGTATTCTCTAGATTACCTAAACTACCAACTACATTCCGTATTTTTTTTTTAAGATTCTCGTATATTCGTAATATATTTAATATTAAAAAGATGAATTTAATAGAAACGTACTACCTGCCTATTTTTCTAATACTAGAAGCTCAAAATTTGCTAAATTTAATAACTGGGGAACATATATGCGAAGTTGTTCTTAAACCTTCGTATGAAAATGTTGACTCGTCATCACCCACTATATTCTTAAAAATTCAGTAAAAAGTTGTACTCCTCCAATTGGGGCCCTCACAAACCTATCAGCATCATTTTTTTATATGATCTGATAAGTAGAGCAAGGTTTAGGACATAAAAATAAATTAGTGATTTTACATTAAAAGTTAAAGGACATGTGCCTTTTAGCTTATAATATGATAACCTACAAAGGGGTTCTATGATTTGTATATTTATTTTTATGCAAATAATAGGTTCTTATACTATATATCTTTCCCAAAAAAAAAGAACAAATATTCTTGTACTAGTAAGTGCTGACAAAACAAGTATGATTTTTAAGTAGGTTTGAGTAAGTTTCTTTATTTATAAATATTTGATTTAAATATTTTTTTCTTATTATATTATTTATATAAGATTAGTTTTTTTCTTAATTAAAACTTTAAATATCCTGATATTTATAATAAAAATTTTATTAAAATATTATATATATTTTAATAGCTTTTTTATTGTATATTTAGGAGATTTAGAGTTTGAATTAGAGAGAAAAACCAATTTTACCAAAAATATATTTAATTCTAGATATTTTTAGAAGAAAATAATCAAAGAATGAAATGATTTTATTATGAATTAAAATAAACTTGTAAAAAAACATTTTAAAAAATTATATATTTTTTTACTAGTTGTTTTATATAAAATAAAAAATAATTTCATTTTTATAAAGTATTTAAGGACAAATTCACCTTACCTTAATATGTTATGTTTAAGGTTTGTCCAAGGAAATAAAACACTATAAAAAATAGTATTATTTATAAATTTTTACCCACGGATATGAATTCGTAGGTAAATTTAATATTATATACGGATATTACCCACAAATCTAATTCATAGGTAAATTTAGCATTACTTACCAATTATTATTCATGGATCTCTATTACCTACCAGCTATTACCCATAAATTTCTATTACCTACCAAATATTACTTACAGATATCTATTACCTACCAATTATTACTCACAGATCTTTATTACTTACCAACTATTACCCACGGATCCTATTACATACCAATTCTTACTCACAGATTTCTATTACCTACCAATTATTACCCACATATCTCTATTACCTATTAACTATTATCATAATAATTATACATATAATATTAAAATATTATATATGAATAATTATAAAATCATAACTAATATTCATAAATAATAATAATAAATAATAATAATCATAACTAATAGGTATACATATTATTAATATTATAAAATTAATAATAATAATATAGTAATATAAATAATATTATTAGTATTATATGAGTAATATGAATATATTATTATTAATAATATTGATATTGATAATCATATTAATAAGTATAATAATAATCATAACATCACAATAATAATTGACTGATGTAATAATTAAAGATTTTTGGTCATTCTTAAAAAAATTTAGTTTCAAATCCCACTTTCTACTGTTTAGGTATCATAAAAATGAACATAAAATAATATTTATTAATAATAATTAAAAAGAATAAAAAAATTCAAATTATAATTAAAAGTTTAAAAATAAAATATCTTGAATTACGCTCAGAAAGTAAAACTCTAACTTCAACCCTTTGATTCACCAAGCCAAATCTACCATAATATCATTCCACTAAAAATCGCGACTACAAACAAAAACTCTTTAAATTACAATTTGAATATTTTTCAAAACTTTTCTTATACTTTATAAAATTTATATCACAGTTATATTTCTCAGGAACTAAGAAAAACTAAAAATAACGTTTAAAATAATTTAGAATTTTACTTAAAATTTAATTTAATTTATTTCATGTTGATCCATATAGTTCACAAATTAGGAAAATTATTTTTAAAGACTAGAATTAAAAAAAAGTAATATTAATTTCAATATTTAAATAAAATATTAAAAAATCATAAACTTATTGAAGTTTTCTCACTAAAAAAATGTTAAGAAGTTATTGTTTACGTTTTTCATAATTTTAATTATTTATTGTTGGACTTGTTCTTGAAAGTACCTTTGTGAGTAACATTACATGACGGTTTAGAATAGTAAACGAATAATAAGTGTACCTGAGTGGAGAGTGGGGTCCAGGCACGGTCGGTTGACGTAGTGAAATTGCTGACGTGTCGATCTTCTTCTCTTTCGGTCGGTCGTTCCTTCTTGGTGTCTCCTTCGGTCGGGCGGGGGAGGGTACCTGCGAAGGCACTCCGACGCTCAAGTAAGTATGAGATTCTAAGTGTGGTTTAGTAAGTGAATGAAAACGTACCTTTCTCTGGCTTGAGCATCGTATTTATAGGATTGCCTAATGGGCTTTCTATCCCTTGGGCTCAGGAATACGAGTGGGTAGATATTAATGTTAGGAATATACCCATTGTTCTTAAGAAACCGGACGACCTGGATAAAGTGATAGCTAGGGCCCCTGTCGTGCGGTCGGGTTTACCTTCGGATATTCTTATTGCTGAAATATGTGGGTATACCGACCATGTCTGTCATGGAAGGGAGAACGCTCCAGTAGATTTTTTTTATGTTTATAGTACGTTATTCGCTGATTTGAAAGTGACTTTGTCGTTCGATGAGTTCACGATGGACGTGCTACGGTTTCTCAACCTAGCTCCAACCCAACTTCATCCGAACTCATGGGCGTGCATGCAGGCCTTCCGAATGGTGTGTCAACTTTTTGATTTGACGCCCAGAGCGGAAGTGTTTTTATTTTATTATAAAATACATTCGGCCAACCCGGTAAGTTGGGTGTCATTGACCAGCCGTCCGGGGAGTGTGCGTTTTGCGGCCTTTACCACGTCCTACAAGAACTTCAAGGAATGATATTTCAAGATATTTGTGGAGCCGGACGGCCGAGAGTATTTTTATAATGATGATGTTACCAAGTTTCCGTTCCATTGGACCCAGAATCCGACTGTACTTAACACGAGTTCCCGTACGGCCCTGTCGGCTTTGGATAAGGCCGTTATGATGGTGTTTGACCAACTCCCTCACAAATTACCTACGAGGGAGATAATTTCGTTATATGCGTCGTCCGATCCCTGGGCGGATTTTATTGGTATGTGATTGTAAATTTGGTTTGATTGAATAACTTCATTAATAGTGTTTAATCCTGTGTGTTTTGCAGAAATTATGAGTCGGGCGGACGCTTCTTTGCATGAATATATGAACAAGTTGCGTCAGAGTAGGGATGGTCAGTCGGCCTCTGTCGACACGACCGGGGCGTTGGCGGCCGTTCCGTCCACAACGGTGCCTACGGCGGGGGCCTCGGCTGCTGCGAAGAAAAGGGGTCGGCCCCCGAAGGGAAATTAGGAGGGCCGAGCTGGGCCATCCTGAACGACTTCTGAGCCAACGCTGTTGGCGGTCGGCATGAACATAGCGGCCCATCTGCAGGCGGAGCTGACCGCGGAAGAGAATGAGATTTTTGCCACCATCCCGACAACCAAACTGATGGTAGAAACGTTAGAGTTACAAAGCCGGGCGCTTATGGCAAGCCGGACGGTGGTCGAAGAGCTCGAGAGAGTGACGACCGTCACCATTCCTCGGTTGAAGAAAGATGTGACCGAGGCCACTCAAGCTACAAAGATGTCGACCGAGAAGGCAGAGAGGTTGAAGGTCCAGTTGGAGGAGAAGCAGACGGCCTTAAAAGCGCAAGAGGAACTCGCGAAGAGTCTCGAGGCGCAACTGAAAGAAGGAGCCGACCGGGAGGAGGCTCTAAAAGCGGAAGTGGCCAAGTGTGACGACTTCATGCTTCGCATTAGCGAAGAATACTTCCGGTTGGGCATCCAACAAGTGGCTTGTCTGCATGGTGCCCCACTGGAGGACGACCGATACGACATAGAGTAAATGGTGGTCGATGGAAAGCTGGTGCCGACTAACCCTGGCGAAAATAATGAGGAAGCTGAGGCTGAGACTCCGGGGCCATAGCCGGACGCCTCGTTTGAAGAATTAATGAATATTCCGTAGATAATTGCTGGACCCGGCATGTGGGCATCGTACAATGGTTTTATTTTGAACGTATTATTTTGAACCTTGTTTGTTTGTCGTAAGTAGATTTTATTAATTTGAATGCCGGACGAGGCGTAGGTTGTTCCGATCACAAGAAAGTAATATAATTCTGAGTGCGTTAGTAATAGTTTGACAATTCGAATGCCGAACGAGGTATGCTTGACTTCGTTAGTAATAATGCGAATGCCAAACGAGGCATGGATAATTCTGATTACGTTAAAGTAATATGATAATTCGGATGCCGAACGAGGCATAATTGATTCTGGTTGCGTTAAAGTAATAATGTGATAATTCGGTTGCCGAACGAGGCATAATTAATTTTGATTACGTTCAAGTAATATGATAATTCGGATGCCGAACGAGGCATAATTAATTTTGATTACGTTCAAGTAATGTGATAATTCGGATGCCGAACGAGGCATAATTAATTCTGATTACATTAAAGTAATATGATAATTCGGATGTCGAACGAGGCATAATTAATTCTGATTACGTTAAAGTAATATGATAATTCGGATGCCGAACGAGGCATAATTAATTCTGATTACGTTAAAGTAATAATGTGATAATTCGGATGCCGAACTAGGCGTAGTTTGGGAGTGATAGAAGAAATAGGAGGAGTGTAGTTTATAGTGCCTCGTTAAAACCTTCTCGGTCGTAAACCCTTCTTAGGGAAAAACCGACTGAGCAAGGAAAGAGTGCACTTTTATTAATTCAACTGTAATAAAATTTGAGATGCGTGACATTCTACGTTCTCGGTATGTTCTTTCCAGATAAATGTTCTAAATAATAGGCTCTGCCGGCTGCTGTGTCTGCTATGCGGAATGGTCCTTCCCAATTGCTAGAAAACTTGCCGCCTTCCTTCCGGGCGTCGCCTCGCATTTGCCATACTAAGTCACCTTTGTGGAACTGTCTTGGTTTAACTTTGGAGTTGTACCGCCTGGCTGCTCTGATTTTGCATGCTTCCTCACGAATTCTACACTTGTGTCGAAGCTCGTTGATAAGATCTAGGCCAACAGAGAGACTTTCCTTGTTTAGGTCAAGATCAAGGGTTTGTCGGCGGAGGGAAGGTTCTCCAATTTCGACGGGGATCATGGTTTCAGTGCCATATGTTAGGCTGTACGACGTTTCTTGTGTGGTCGTCTGAGGGGTACAGCGATACGCACATAAGACTTCTAGGAGTTCTTCAGTCCAGTTACCCTTGGCTGGGCCAAGACGTTTCTTCAGCTCGTTCAGAATGACCTTGTTGGCGGCTTCTGCTTGGCCGTTTGTTTGTGGGTGTTCGACGAAACTGGTGATGTGTTTGATGTGGAGTTTCTCGTAAAATTCAGCTAACGTCCGGTCGGTAAACTGCCGACCGTTATCGGTGATGATGATCTGTGGGAGGCCGAAACGACAAACAATATTTTTCCATACGAAATTTTGGACATTGCGAGCGGTGATCGCGGTTAGAGGTTCAGCTTCAATCCACTTGGTAAAGTAGTCAATGCCGACCAGTAAAAATTTACATTGGCCTTTACCGGGGGCGAAAGGGCCAATGATGTCCATACGCCATTGGACGAACGGCCAAGGTGACAACATAAAATGGAGTTCCTCAGGTTTTTGGTGGGACAAAGTGCCAAACTCTTGACATTTAAGGCATTTTTGGACGAAATTGGTGCAGTCGCCTTGGACGGTCGACCAGTAGTATCCGGCTCGGAATACTTTGGCAACCATTGTTCGCGCGCCTGAGTGAGTGCCTCAAATTCCTTCGTGCAATTCTCGGACGACATAGGAAGCTTGGTCGGGTGTCAAACATTTAAGGAGTGGTCGGGTATAACCTCGGCGATAAAGGTCGTCGCCAATTAGGACGAAACGGGCGGCCTGCAGCTTCATGGTTTTTTCACCGAGAGGATTACATGTGCCATCGAGTAAATATTGCTTAATTGGGGTAATCCAAGTAGATTCCGCGTCGGTCGTTAGGCATTCCTGTAGGTCGATGCTTGGGCGTACGAGCGTAACATGGATGACCGACCGATGTATTCCCTTACACTTCGTGGTTGCCAACCGGGACAAGGCCTCCGCGCAAGTATTGTGATTGCATCGAACGTGTTGCATGGAAATTTCCGAAAATGTGCTCATTAACTGTTTGACTAAGTGATAGTATCGCTGCAGAAAGCTTTCTCGTACTTCATATTCGTCATTAAGCTGACCGATGACTAGTCTGGAATCACTTTTGCAAATTAACTTAGTGATTTCCAATTCTTGAGCGAGGCGTAGACCGGCTAAAATGGCTTCATATTCGGCCTGATTGTTTGAAGTTTTGAAGTCGAATTTTAGGGCTTGCTCGATGACAATCTCGCCGGGGCCTTCCAAAACGACTCCAGCTCCGCACGACCTTTCGTTGGAGGAGCCGTCCACGTATAAAATCCACGATGATTGTTCAGTCTCGGCTGAGGAAGGAGTGAGTTCGGCTGCGAAATCAGCAAGAGCTTGCGACTTGATGGCTCCTCGTGGTTGGTACTGAATATGGAATTCGGATAGTTCTATCGTCCATCCGATCATTCGTCCAGCTAAATCTGGTTTAGTGAGAATCTTTACAATAGGGTAATTTGTCCGAACAATGATACGATGATTTTGAAAATACATACGCATTCGTCGGGCGGTAATGATGAAAGCCATAGGCACCTTTTCGATCATTTGGTATCGGATTTCGGTGCCATGGAGAGCGCGACTAACGAAATAAACTAGCCGTTCCTCAAAATTAATTTCTTGCACTAAGACTGAACTAACGGCTTCGTTTGAAACGGCGAGGTAGACTATAATCGGCTCCCGGACGTCCGGTTTCTGGATGACCGGTGGGGAAGATAGAAAAGTTTTCAATTGGAGGAAAATTTCTTCGCATTCGGCCGACCACTCAAAGCGAGATGCTTTTTTCAATAATCGGACGATGGGTCTCGTTCGTTCTGCAAGTTTGGGAACAAATCTAGATAAGGCGGTGAGCCGACCGATGAGTCTCTGAATTTCCTTAATGGAGTTGGGGATTCTCATTTCGGAAATAGCTTTACATTTCTCAGGGTTAGTTTCTATGCCTCTATGGGTAAGCATAAAACCTAAGAACTTTCCCCCCTCGACGCCAAACGCACACTTGTCGGGATTGAGTCGCATCTGGTGCTGGCGGAGGGCCTGAAAAACTTCTTTTAGGTCAGCAACATGTTGCTTACATGAGTCGGACTTGACAACAATGTCATCGACATAGACTTCAACATTCCGGCCGATCATGTTGTGGAACACATGATCCATTAGTCTTTGATAAGTGGCCCCGACATTCTTCAGTCCGAAGGGCATAACTTCATAATAGAAATTATCGGAATCAGTCATGAAGGCTATCTTCTTTCGGTCGGCCGGGTGCATTTGGATTTGATTATAACCTGAATAGGCATCAAGGAAGCTGAGGATGTGATGTCCGGCCGCCCCATCAACGAGACGATCGATGGTAGGCAGAGGATATGAGTCTTTTGGGCATGCCTTATTGAGGTCCGTGTAATCAACGCACATTCGCCATTTTCCATTTGCTTTCTTTACCATAACTACGTTGGCTAGCCATGTAGTGTAATGGGCTTTTCGGATGAATCCGGCTTGTAATAACTTATCAGCTTCGACACGTGCGGCCTGGCATCGTTCGTCTCCTAAATTTCTTTTCTTCTGAGCTATCGGTCTAGCTTCTTTATATAATGACAGTTGGTGGGTAATGATCTTCGGGTCTACGCCAGGCATGTCAGCGGCCGTCCATGCGAACAGGTCAGCATTTTTAACAAGCGTTGTGCCGATGGCAACTCGGTCGTCCGGCTTTAGTGAGGTGCCAATATGTGTAGAGTGGCGATCATCCTGAAGTGGGAATGGATGCAAGTCTTCTCCTGCTTCCATGCGGGGGTCGTCCATACGAGGGTCAAGATCAACAAGGGCTATCATTTGGCGACGGGACATGCGTTGTCCGGAATGCCGAGTCGGGGATCGTCCTCGTTTTTGCGGGGGTCGGTCGTCCGGATTGGTCGTGTAGAGTCGCCGAGTTGGTTCATTTTTCAAACTCGCAACATAACATTCCCTAGCGATTTTTTGATCGACATGGATTGTTGCAATGTTGTTATTGGCCGAAGGGAATTTCATGGCTAAGTGTGGGGTGGAAACAATGGCTTTTAATCTGTTGATGGACGGTCGGCCGAGCAGGATGTTGTAGGAAGTCTGGGCGTTAACCAGGAGATATCGTATGTTTATTGTTTTATGCAGACCGTCTTTACTCTCTAAAGGTTGTATACAAGTTTATATACCCCTTAGTGTCAACCCGTTCACCTGAGAACCCTACAATTTGTTCGTTATAAGGTTGAATGTCTGCTTCTGGGATGCGCATTTTCTTGAAGATATCCCAGTATAATATATCGACCGAGCTGCCCTGGAATACCAAAGTCTTGGCAATTGTGAACTTGTCAATTTCCACAGTGATTACCATAGGGTCGTCCTGGGCTGGATCTATGGCTGTGAAGTCGTCGTCAGTGAAAGTGATCGGAGGTATGTGTGGGCGCCTTCTCGTAGTAGCATGAGCGAACTGAATGTCCCGGAGATGTTTCTTTCGGGCAGAATTTGAGCACCCGCCGCCGACAAAGCCTCCGGCTATATAATTTGCTTCGTGGTTTGGTTCGCCCAAGGTAACGGGTCCAACAATCATATTGATGACTTCGCGAACTCGTTGACGAGGGCGGGCGTTTCGGTCAGGACTTGTGCTGCGGGCGCGTGTACGCCGAACGGGGCTTTCACTGTGTTTCCGCGAAGCCTGGCTATGATCAGTTTGGCGTTTGTAGTTATTACGGTATGACCGGTCGTCACCACGGGATGGACGGTCGGTACTTCGTGGTGGGGATCTTGAATTTCTTATCTTCTTGACGAATTGCCGCAAATGGCCAGCCTGGATGAGTTCTTCGATTTTGTCCTTCAACGCTTGACATCCTTTGGTCGTGTGACCGAAATTTCGATGGTACTGACAACGCCTAGCAGTATCTGCATTCGGTGGTGTTTGATACTGTTTTAGTGTCGGAATTAAATCCGTTTGCAGTGCTTCATCTAGGGCTCGTCCCCTCGGAACAATTAAAGGGGTGTAACTATTAAACCTGGGGATTCGGCCTCCTCTGTTCCGGTCGGACCTTGGGGTGGTTCGAACGGTCCGTTCGGTCTCGAATTCCCTTTCTTTGCTCGGGGTTTGATCATTGAGGACTCCGGATCCGATGGCTTCGAACCGTTGGTGATAGTCAATGTGTTCCTCAATTTGCATGAATTTGGTTGCCCGAGTTCGAAGATCTTCCATGTCTTGAGGCGGCATTTTGATGAGACTTTCGGTAAAACGGCTTGGTCGGATGGTCGAAACCAAATGGTGTAACGTGACTTCCTGTTTGAGCCCTCGGATATTCATGCATGCCTTGTTGAATCTATCTAAAAAGGTTCTGAGAGATTCACCTTTCTCTTGTTGTACCGCTAGTAGAGACATGGAAGACATGTGATGCAGTCGGCTGGTGGCATATAGAGTAGAGAATTTTGCGGCTAAGACGTCGAAGTCGTCAATGGAATTCGAAGGTAGCTCTGTAAACCAAGTAAGAGGTTCTCCCTGGAGCGACGTGGGGAATACTTTACACCACACATTGTTATCTGTGGTATACAAAGTCATTTGCGTCTTGTAAACATTTAAATGCTCGTCTGGGTCGGTCGAGCCGTCATAGAGTTTGATGACGAGGCCTCTCCACTTGTCAGGAAGTGGTGTGGTGATGATTTCGTCTGTAAAAGGATGACCCCTTTTACTTATCTTTCTTTCGACTATTTCAGTTCTGGAAGCAGGATTGGTGTCGGCCGGTGTAGGTATGCGAGAGGCGGTTCGGTCGGCCATATGGGATTGGCCTTCTCGTTTGGGATTATCAACCTGTCGTTGGAGTTGTGCATTCTGCTCTCTCAATAAGGCGATTTCTTCCTCTTGACGGCGCCTATCCTCTTCGTGTTGACGACGGTCTTCAATCCCCTTTTGCCGCAGTTCCTCCATCTGAGTTTGGAGGGTTTGAATCATAGTCATCTGTTCTGCCATAGCGTCGTTGTTGTTCCTTGTTGCAACCATTATAGCTTTAAAAATTGCAATCTTGCCTCGGCCCCACGGTGGGCGCCAATTGTACCTGAGTGGAGAGATGGGGCCCAGGCACGGTCGGTTGACGTAGTGAAATTGCTGACGTGTCGATCTTCTTCTTTTTCGGTCGGTCGTTCCTTCTTGGTGTCTCCTTCGGTCGGGCGGGGGAGGGTACCTGCGAAGGCACTCCGACGCTCAAGTAAGTATGAGATTCTAAGTGTGGTTTAGTAAGTGAATGAAAACGTACCTTTCTCTGGCTTGAGCACCGTATTTATAGGATTGCCTAATGGGCTTTCTATCCCTTGGGCTCAGGGTGGTTATGGATAGGTCTTACCAGTCGTGCTCCGGAATACCCGGAGAACATATCTTCTTTAAACGCGTATTCCTTATTCTTCGGAGGTGTATCTTAACCACCTTAGCTTGTCATACAAATGCCCTCACATCTATTATGCGTTCGGTCGGTCGGCCACGTTCGTCCGGTGCCTACCGGTACACTTGCCCCCTAGGCTCGAGGTGAATAAAAGCTGAAGAGTCGTAATGATTGTTGTGCCTTTCGAGGTGTCAGACATTAGTTCACAAATTAGGAAAATAATTTTTAAAGACTAGAATTAAAAAAAAGTAATATTAATTTCAATATTTAAATAAAATATTAAAAAATCATAAACTTATTGAAGTTTTCTCACTAAAAAAATGTTAAAAAGTTATTGTTTACGTTTTTCATAATTTTAATTATTTATTGTTGGACTTGTTCTTGAAAGTACCTTTGTGAGTAACATTACATGACGGTTTAGAATAGTAAACGAATAATAAGTATCTTGATTTCACCATCAAAGATACCGAGATACCGACAAAGACCCTCTACTATGATTACAACCCAACGTTATAAAAACAATATGTTTGAAATTGATTTGTTGTTGTATATATTTGACTTGAATTATAATATATTTTAATTGTGTTATATTGAGTAAAGAACATAAGATACTTTAATTGATCATTGTGGTCAAGATGGGTTTAATTTTTCTTTTTTATCAGCAAAGAATAATTGAATAAAATGAAATATTTGAGGGGTATCCCAATCCTATTACAATTAAAAAAAAATAAAGCCTATAAACTATATAAGGTAACTTAAGCTAACAATTATAGCACAACAAATAACAAACTTAGACTTCCTAATTATAATTAGAGTCTTCACAACAGCTCATGCCAAGCCTTAGATAACTCATTCTTCCTTCATCTTCTGTACCGTCCCGTATCCGGGCGTTGACCAAGTCAAGGTCAAAGTCAACGCCTGGAGTCAAAGTCAACACAAGGCGTCGCCTAGGTGAAGAGACGCCAAGTGCCAGCATCGCCAAGAGGAAGCGTCGACAAGGCAAGGCGTCGCCTAGGTGAAGGCGTCGCCCAACCAGGGCGTCGCCAAGATCAAATATCATTAAGTCAAGGCAATCACAGTGCGGTTCCCCGATACCCATGGGTAGGAAAGACCATGGAGGGAGCGACGCCGTGGGAAGGCCTCAGGTCCCGATAATCCGGGGTAGTGATAAAGAGAAGGGAAAGGTGGCTTCAAGGCCATAGTGATAGCACCAGTGTAGGGCAGCCTGACTCGTGAAGTACCCCTGCCGCCCCAGAGACGCCTTTGGGACAGATACGACTCAAGGGGAGGGTCACGCCCAGGGTAGCCAGGCGCAGGGTACGAGAGGAAGGCAGATACGCTCTCAAAGTGAGTGACTAGATGATTGGGGGCATGAGTTGGCACCCAAAAAAGTCACCCCTTGCGCAGTAGCACTCCCAAGCAGGAGGACTCACACGTAGAAACGTCCCCAGATGGGCAGAAACGTCCCCAGATGGGGTCATGACGCTGTGAGGCCCTCCACGTGTACGACAGCCAGATCAGAATAGAAACACCATTTAGTCAGGTACCAGGTAATTAAAGTCATTTAATACAGTTTCTGTTTCGAGCGTTTAAGGTACTATAAAGGCTCCCAAGCGTTTCGACGTCTTAAATGCGCTACGTTTTCTAATTAAACGCGCTAATTGAGTGCGTTACGTTTTATGATTAAAAGAGCTTTAAGGCGCTTTAAATGCTTGGGTAGTTTAAATAGCGCTGAGAATGTTGGAAACAGGGTTCGAACTTTTGGCTATTTTTCTAGAAACACTCTAGTTGCTTGCTCGAGCCTTGAGGTTTTGCACAAGGGACTAGGGAAGGATTTTGGCCAGAACGAGAAAATATACACTAGACACAGTTTCCTTTTCACCACCTTCAGAGTGCCATACGCGGTACTTCGAGACGGAGGTGCATAGTTTTTGGTGTTTCTTGCTGGCTGACTTGAGCGTCGGAGTGCAAACGGCCGCTAGGACGCCATTTTGTCCTTCTTTGCAGGAATCCACAGGTAACCAGTGGGAAGGAGTCCCTAGCTGACGGTTGAGGTCGCGCACGAAGACATCCCAGGTCAACCGGACGGAACATCTTCCATCCTCCAATGCATTCTCTCTAATAGCTTCCAACGATTACTGCATAATTCTGCATAATTCTGTAGAACCTTCTTATGCCCAATCTCCAACCTCTCCATCTCTCCATCTTACTAACACAAGCATAACCACTACAAGCATTCAATCCAGAACCAATATACAACATTATTTGATGGCACAAAACTACAAAATAATGCATAATACATGGGGGAAAATGCAGTATACGTGGGGTAAATTATGCAGTATACATGGGAACACTTGACATTGGTAACTTTATTCTCGTCAAGATGTTAATCTAACTAACCTTCAAATCAATATATGACATATATTTATGAAAAGTCCTTTAACATGTGCAACCACAAAACCCAGCTAGACAAACTTCTTCTCATCCAGCTTTGCACTAGAACTGGACTTAACCTCAAACAACAAAACCCAGGCTTCACAATTAGGCAACTATTATGCAACAAATTTGATTCAATTATGCAACATAATTATACAAAAAAAGATGTTGCAGCAGAAAAATTGGCACACGCCTTGTGCCCAAATTCGTTTTTATATTTCCTTGGTGTTAATACTAACAAAAGCTGCCACACCATTCCTCTATGCTCTCGGGCTAGCTTAACCACATTCTATTTCACGATTATGGTATACCTAGCACAGGTACAAGCATCTAAACAACATTGCAATTTTGTTCATCATAAAGAGGTAATGCATACTAGCGCACTTGTCTAATCTTTGTGACAGGTAATCAGCCAATTCCGCATTGCCACCCTTCATACTCCATTGCTCGCCCTGCGTCATCTATCCTTTCATCCCTCTGTATTCTTTTCCCTGTTGCTGCTACATGAGGCCTGCTCCCCATTTTTCTCTACTGATTGAAACATCACCCTATTTAAGTTACTCCTTCACAGAAGCTACACCAAAGGAAGCCTAGATCACACACACTTCTTACTCCCTTCCAATACTGGACCGAGAGCTCAATACATGTGGACCCTTGTGAGTGACAGAGACATTCCCTTTACACCATGAACATTTATTCTCCAATCTAAACTACTTAATTATGCAGAATACTAAGAACATATTGTTGCAACATAAACACAAAAGTTAGCTACAATAGTCTGTCCAACTGCTTCTCATCTGGGTGCCTAGCTGTAATAAACCATTATAACTACCTCGTCACATCTGTTTAATGTTATCTTTAGATAAGTTAAGTATCCTGGACGTGTTCAAATTACTAGATATGATATGGGATTTGGTAGTACTTTATATTTTCATTGAGTAAATTTCACACCTCTAGGGTTCTCATCAAGGATAGGTGAGAAAATATATCAAGAATGAGGTCACACATGATTGACATATGTACCGACCACTCCTCAGTCATCGACTCTAGAGAATACCTCAGACATCGGACATCGGTGTCAGATAGTAAAATGGGCTACGTAAGCTGGGTCCCACAAGCTATATGAGTTAACATGAAGTTAATGCCCAAATACTAAGAAAAAGCCTAAGTCACGAGGGATCCATGCACGTGTATGTATAGCGCATTCGAGCGCAACACAAGTAAACAACACTTGGAGGCATTAAGGCCCACTAGGGTTAGGGTTTCCAAGGGAAGACTGCATGCATGTCACGTGGATACTTAGGGCACCCACAAAACAGATGGCCCCGCAACGTTGGTGCATGAGTTGGTACCTTGGCAGCCACTATGTTAGTCGTTGAACTCCAATAAAGGGAAGTCCTATGTGCCAGATTACGCTAAGATTGTGTAATAGCGGCGCAGGGACATTCTCCAAGGAACCCTAAACATGGGTAATAGAACAGAAGTAAAACCCTAGTTACAACCTATATAAAGGGTGGTAAGAACCCTAGCAAGGTACACCGTTTCTAAGACTGAAACTATTTTATACACTTACTGTTTCTTTGCCCTAGTATTGACTTGAGCGTCAGAGTGCAAACGGGCGTCAAGACACCCTTTGTCTTTGCTGGTGAGAGATTCTTCAACCAAGGAAGTTCGATTCTTAGGCGGAGATAGGCGGGGCAGAGACTGTCGTTCAAGTCAACCGACGAACGAGTCAACCGGCGAGAACAACATAAAATTTCATATCAAAGTTTGACATACGATTAAAGACCTTGAAACTCTTACGGCAGATAATAACTTTAATTTACCTTAAAGAACCTCTAGTTGTTATGTTAACATAAAGGGAAATTGTATTAGGAAAAATCTATTAAGGGGTGACAATGATTCCATATGCTAATGTGAGTTATCAATGCTTCGTATGCTAATGTGTGTTATATGTCAATGACACTACTACCACCTAATTTGTGGCTTTTGGAGAGGTATTTTCACATCGATTTTTTAGCAATTAGACAGTGGTTTTCCAACCACAGTTTATCAACACGTAGTCTATACATTTAGGGTATAGACAACAGTTCCACAACCACCGTTTATAAGTCACATCTAGATGGTGTTTCTTTTCACAACCGCATAATGAAAATCAAATATGGGTATACACAATCCTAGGAAGCATGTAGATGTCGGTTATGTACAAAACTATCATCTATACCCTTCCCTAGTAGGTATAGACTAAGGTTATGGTCATAACCGCCGTCTATTATGGTCGTGTTTTTTAGTTCATTCTATTTTATGCGTTTTTCCTTCTTAATTAACCTGTTCATTTAAAAATCTAGTTAGATACATAAATTTAAAAGAAGCAAATTATATATGTTGATAAAATGTATTACAAACACTAATACATATTCCTATCTATCTAATTTCTATACTATTCATTATGCCTGCTTCCAATCTTTTCGAATGCCTAGTCTTACAATGGTAACCATCCATTGCATAATGTAGTAGCAACACTCATAGACTGTGGGTTGTTTATTATAATACAATTCAATATAAATTAAAAGTTAATACTGAAATTTTGATAGACAATGAAAAGATTAAGACAAAAATTACAAACATTTAGGTTTAACCATGTTAGCTTTTCATAATTTGCACTGGGTCGACCTCTGAGTATGCTATATCCACGCCATGCGCTGATTAATAGAAAAAACCTTCTTAGTAGACGTTTAAGTATTATATGCAGGCAAGTTTATAATGTAATTACACATCAACTATTTGCTTCAGATGTGTGGATGACTTCTTGTGCAGTGAACAAAACCACTTAACATTGTTATCAACTACAAATAACACAAGTAACTGGCAATGACCCCTACATCATCCATGAAAGTAGTTAGTAAATATTTTAAACATGAACTACTAATAATTGAGTACTTATAATTGAATTTACTCTTTAATGTAAGGGCAAAGATATATTCCCTTTTCAATCAGAGTGTTGGTGATGTATGACTGAGTTTCAACTTTATTCACTCCAATTGAAGTAATGAAATAGGGATTCAAGAATCCATAAATATCTTAATTCCTGTCATTAACAGAAACTCCAGACAAATACCTATAAGTTATTAGTTAAAGCACAATCAATAATAATTTAACATAAAGTAAATTGAAATATAGGTGAAAGATACTTACATCATAAAAAAATGAACGATGGTTATATTAAGCTCCTAGTTTCAAGCTGCAAATTCTAACACATCTGGCATGTATATGTCCAGGGGGATGTTAGTGTTTCTTCCAAAAAAAGTATAATCCCATGGAACCTCGAGTGGGCTTGTGCCAATAGTTTTAGCCGTTGATAATAAAGAAGTTATGGGATCGTCAATGGGAACCAGAAGCTTCTTTTGTGAACTTGGTTTTCAAGGAAGTTTTTACAAAATAAAGAACATTTTTATTAAATTAGATATAATACATAAATATAAATCAATATAATGAAATTAAATTCTTACCGAGGGTTTTGGAATAATTCGAATGAGGTGTTTGGACCAGACTATGAATTTCTGAACTGCCTCGACAATAGTAGTTACCTCATTTGTAGGTAGTTGAACACGAGCATCAGCAACTCGTACTTTTTCCACCATCACCTTCACTACATCAGGGGGAGAGCCACGTTATGTAAGGTAGTGGCCTCTTCAAAGACTTTTCTAATGGTCACCACTTGAGGAAAGATGTCGTCCTCTATAAGTAACTCACATTGGCTTATTTGGCCAATGACATCCCCTGACGTTGTAGGAGTTGCACAACTCCATTTTGTGCTCCTAAGAGTAGGAGCATCAAACGACTCAGCACAAAGTTGTTGCGATAGAAACTTCTATCGCAACAACCGATTCTTCTCCTCAAACTCTAGCCACATCTGCTCACTCTTCTGTTGCATCTTCTGCTTAAATCCTCCATTAATTATTGTCGTATCTTAGACACCATTTCTTCAATGGTCTCTGCGGCGGAGGAGGAGGAGGATGAATTTCGTGGTGCAACTTCGAAATATTGTCAAATTCCAACCCCTTTTCTAGCTGCACGTACACGACCAGGGTGCTCAGGTTGTCCAATAACTTCAAGAAAGATATCTTGATGACCATGAGGTACAAAATTACCTTGGGAGCTTTGCTCAACCAAAGAATTCGACAAGAGTCCAAAATTATATAAGTTTTTAATATAGTTAATGCTTTAAAATAAATGCAAAAGTAGATAAAAGTAACTTACAAATTTTTCTTAGACTATCCGTAATTGCTCATAACTATATGTACCAGATTTTTTCATTCAGGTCATCTTCCATTTTTGGTGGCGAGTAGGTGGAGATGGAGGTTCACTAATCCCTGTATCAATTTTAGAAGCAGTCACCTTTCTTGATTGCTCCTTCTCATTTACCAATGATTATTCAAGCTTATCATACCCACACGAGACATTAGGTGCGAGGTCTTATTCTTGGATGCATGTGAAATCTCACATTTTTATTATAGGTATGAACCTGTCCTATTGGAGAATATTCACTTTTATTTTAATTTAATAATACATAAATTTAATCAACATTAGTTATATTTAACAAAATTCCGGCTGCATTTCACATTGGTCTTTAGGAAACACGAAATGAAAGTGGTGAAATGAAATCTCAACAATCAAATATTGCCTCGAAGAACAACACAAAATGCTTTGAATCAAAATTACGTAAAATATATGTCATGTCAATAAGAAGTTACGTACTACTGGACTAATAAAAAGTGATTGTTCTTCTCAAATTGTCCACCTAGACATTTCAAGACTCAATACAATTACTATCACTACAATCCCCTCTGCTTTTTAAAAAATGTTTTAAAATAAATTACAATTGGAGGAGTAGTAGACAAATACATGTATTAAATCTCAAACGGAAAACTAAGGGTCTCTCATACGGGAAACAATTGCCGAGGATCGAACATCCCCGTCTCAATATCAACACATATCAAAGAATTATAAATATACATGCAAAATAAAATCAACAAATTTAATCATACATACAATTGAATAAAAAATATTAATTAAAAATCAATAAATTATTTATAATCTAATTACAAAATCTAATTAAAAATCATTAAATTAATTATAAATACTAAATAATATTACTCTAATTACAATCTAACAGATTAATAATTATATTTTAGCCTAAAAATTAACATAATATAAATTAATAATAAATACAAATTAACATTAATACTAAAATATACACATTATTATAAATTCTTACAAAAACACCAATCTGCAGCAGCGAAGGTGGTGAAAGGCAACGACGACGTCAGCAAAACAATGAAGAGAAGGGAGCGGTGGTGGTAGCAACAATGGTGGCAACAACAGTGAGAGAATGAAGACAAATCGAAGGCAATGAGAACCTTGATTAATGAATCGAATGGAATGAGCAATGAACAAAGAGCAATGAGTGTGAGGGAATAACTTACAAAGGAAGAATGGAAAGAAGAAGAACATAGTGAGATGTTGAAGCCGTGAAGAAGATAATATGAAAATGCTCAAAACGAAAGCGTAAGTGCGCTTCAAATTAGAGTAATATAAAGGAGTTAAACACGACGATTCTTTATACCTAAGCGTATTGGAATATACAACGATTTTAGTAAAACTGTTGTATAATTAGCTTTGATAGGCGACGGTTTCACCCCAACCGCCATCTATTCGTTATGTAATTGGAAAATGACACCATGTTTTGTTGGATAATGTTTGACAATGAAACCAATGTTTATTAGCTGTTGTAAATGAGCTTTTCTGCACTAGTGATTTGAAGAAATCATAATCTTATATAGTCTCCATTCTGGTATCGCTAGTGTAGAAAAGTCCTTAGACAACAATTTTTTAGCTATTAGATTGCGATTACTATTGGAAAATAAACAACGGTTCAAAACCACTGTTTATAAGTCACATCTAGACAATGGTTTTTTTACCAACCGTAATGTATAACAAATAAAAAATATGACTATAGAATAATATCCAAGAAAGGGAAAAAATGACAGTTTGGGTCATACCCGCCTTCTATTCGCTTCCTTGAGAGGTATAAACGACGGTTATGGGCCATAACTGCCATCTATTATGAGAGTTTTTTTAGTCCATTTTGTTTTATGCATTTCCCTTTCTTAATTAACCTGTTCAATTAAAATCTCAACTAGATACATTCATTCAAACAAGCAAATTTTATATATTAATAAATGTATTACAAACACTAATACATATTCCTATCTATCAAATTCCTATACTATTCATAAACTATCCTAGAGTTATAGTAATTAACAAAATATGTGGCCCAAATATTTCTCACATAATCTAGGGCTTCCAAAGGCAGTGATTGTTCATCCGTAAACAACTGCATTACAAAATAAGTTTAAATTAGTGTTAAGATACATATACTTTTATTATAAAAATAATTTAAATATTATTACCTGCTCTCAATCTTTCTGAATGCCAAGTCTTACAATGATAACAATCCATTGCATAACGTAGTAGTCACACTTATAGCCTTCTGGTTGTTTATTATACTACAATTCAATATAAATTAAAAGTTAATATTAATATTTTGATAAACAATGAAAAAAGGAAGAAAAAAATTACAAACATTAAGGTTCAACCATGTGAGCTTTTGATAATTTGTACTAGGTTGACCTTTCTATATCCACTCAATGCCTTGATTAATAGAAAAAACCTTGTTAGTAGACGTTTAAGTATTATACACATGTAAATTTATAATGTATTTATACATCAATTATTTGCTTCAGATGTGTGGATGACTTCTTATGCAGTGAACAAAACCACACTGTAGTGTTATCAACTATAGATAACACAAGTAACTGCTACTGACCCCTGCATCATGCATGAAAACAATTAGTAAATATTTAAAATATGAAATACTAATAATTGACGACTTATAATTGAACTTACACATTAATATAAAGGCAAAGATATATTCCCTTTTCAATCAGAGTGTTGGTGATGTATGACTGCGTTTCATCTTTCTTTGCTCCAATTGGATTAATGAAATAGGGATCCAAGAATCCATAGATATCTTGATTCCCGTGATTAATAGAAACTCCAGGCAAATACCTACAAGTTATCAGTGAAAGCATAATCAATAATAATTTAACATAAGGTAAATTGAAATAAAGGTGAAAGTTACTTGCATCCAATCTTTTCCCATTCAAACAATTAACGCACGGACACCTAACATTACTCTAGCATGACCACTATTGTTGGCGTTATGTTGTGCAAATTGTATATATTCTTTTACTCCTCTTTCATACTCATCACTTATGGGAATTGAGTTAATCCAATCTCGATCCCATTATATTTTCTAACGACCATTAATGCATGTGAAATCTCACGTTTTTATTATAGGTATGAAGCTATCCCATTCAAGAAGCTTTAGTTTTTTTTATAATTCAATCGTACATAACTTTAATCAACATTCCTTATATTTAATAAAATTTCGATAGCATTTCACATTGGTCTTTAGGTGACACAAAATGAAAGTGATGACATGAAATCTCCACAATTAAATATGCACTCGAAGAACAACACAAAATGCTATATACCAAAATTACGTAAAATATATGACCTGTCAATTACAAGTTACGTACTAATGAACTAATATTGCTCTTCTCAAACTGTTCACTTGGACAATTCAAGACTAAAGACAATTACTATCACTACAACCTCCTTTTTTGTTTTATAAAAAATATTTTAAAAAAATTACAATTAGAAGAGTAGTAGACAAATACATGTATTAAATTATTATTTTATTATTATTGAAATAGTTAGTTATATAATGTCTTAAAAAAATAATAAATATTTAAATTATTTAAAAATAAAATAGTTTAATATATTATATTTGGAAAATGTTATATTAAAAATAATTTTTGGATGGTATACTTTGTTTTCTCCCAAAACCACGAGAAACATGCCCGATGCACAGTGCCCTAAATATTCGTCTTTATCTCTACAATCCTAATTCAAACCTCTTATTGAATGGATGATGGTGTACGTAAGGTGATATAAGTTGCCTTCCATGAAAATCACACACCCACTATGATATGACAGAGCAATCCATTTCACCAAAAGGTTTGTGGAAGCTTTCATATTAGTGACCAAAAAACTGAATAGATTATGCTTTTGTAATTATTGGGGTATGTAGCACTTATGTCCTAGTTATACTCGATATATCTAATAATATATAGAATAAAGGATATAAATCTATATCTATATATTATTAATATATTAATATAAATTGATAATGAAGATTTATGTAAATAAATATAATTAATTTTTAAAAAAAATATTTTTTATAATTAATTTAAAAGAATTTATTTATTGTATAATAAAAATTTATATAATAAATTTAAATTTTTAAAAAGTTATTGCATTATTTTTTAAAAATTATATTAGAATCTTACTAAAATTATTAAAAACACAAAAAAAAAATATAAAATTAAACACTTCATCCATCCATTATATAATGCTGTGTCGTAGGCATGCCATTAGTTTCATTGTATAGAATAGGTAAACTAACTGCATGGACAATAATTATTTAGGAGACGGATCATCGAAAACTGTTACTACACTAGCACAGTGTTTTGGGCAATAGAAGCAAAATGGAGGAAGTTGCAGTGAAGCTTCCACCTGTCTAATGCATACGTCCAAAATTCAAAGTAATATTCTTTCTGATTATAGGGGAAGTTGTACATTGCTGTAGCCACTTTCTATTTGTTATCACTACATAATATATTTCAAACTATTTTCGTGTGATACAATTTAATATAATAATGTCAGGCTCTCAGTCCCCTATTCGTACTTATTTGGCCAGCAGATAGCCATTGGCTCCATCTTCATTGAAACTCGGTTACTTCAATAATTGCAGGGAACACTTTTTCAGTACAGTGATTCATTTCATTTTTAGCTTCAACATGGCATACTTTAGAATTGATAGTACGAAGCAGGGGAACCAGGACATTGCACTGCTTTGTCTTCCTTTGTTGCTGCATGAATTACCTCAAGGGAACTTCAACAAAGATTAGCTTTTACATGGATCACGTAGAGAATCATCATGGAACTCGTTTTGAAATGGTTTCTCCTCAACATTTTCAATCCAAAAAACAACGGTTCATATAAATATTAATATCTTGAAACTGGTTTTGTTCTTACTCTAGTCTTAATACTAATGGGCGTTTTTGAACACTGATGTTGATAATTTAATGGACTTGACATGGTTTATTCATGTTATGTGGGAATAAAAAGAAAGTTTCAAGATATTCCTATCTTTTAGCTTTTAATTATAGAAGTGGTTTTGGTACATTTAAAATTTCAAATAGCTTAGTTTATAAATTATCATCTCTTAATTTTTAAAATATTTTTTATGAATAAAATTATGATAGAAACCGTTAAACTTCAAAATAAACAATATCTTAATTAATTTTAAAATATTTTTAAAAAAAAAGAGTTTTAGATAATTTTTATACCTTAATCTTCTATTTAAAATTTAACTTATTTTTAAAATTTATACATATATTTCTTCTTTAATTCATTAATATAAAAAACCTTAATAAAAATATTTAGTTTAAAATTCAAAATATCTCTAATAGGATGATTAAATTTAAATATAATATTTAGAAAATAATGATTAACTTTAACTATATTCTTTTGGAGGACTTGATATAGGAACAAGTTTGGTATTTGTTTTAAAAATTTGAAAGGGAACTTTAGAATATTAAAGCCTTCAAATGTTCAACATTCCTCTGTTATGATACCTCCTATTGAAAAACGTAATAGTGGGGGTAGGTAGGAAAATGTCTTTATCACATGTATTACATTAAATTCAACCGATAGTAATAAATAATTCAACATCATGTTTAGCATGTTTTTTTCTTTACCAGACACAAACACAAAGTGCTTTAGTTCTAAGTTTCTGTTAATGAAAAAAATACATTAACAGTTTCGTCTTTTCTAAGTCAAATATTCATATTGAATTAATGATGGCTACTATTGTTTTAGCTTTTTCCACGTTAATGATTCCTTTTTCAACTAGTCACACACTTGTTTATTCCCTGTCGTTATTATAACTTTTTTAAATTGCTAAATCTATTTTAAAAAGTGAAAATGGATCAAACAATATCCTATAATTATGGATTTTGTCTGTTTTCTACTGTGTTTTATAAAAGGTTCAAATGTCATCTTCTGTTTATATTAATTTTTCTTTTATATTCACAAACAAGATTTCTCGTTATCCTAACTTAAGTCACAAATCAGTAATTAGTAAAAATTACAGTAAATGATTTTATGTAGTGGACATTTTTTGAATGATGTGAAATTATAAGCTTGTAAGAGGTTGGTGATATATACTTCTTCTATATGTCTTTTAATATAATCTATAGCACGAGTGGTTATTTAATTTATTATTCTAGTGTTTATATCTATGTAAATATCACTTTCAAGTACGCAACCTAACTCAATAAGTTATTATATTCTAGATTGTGTCAATTTTTATTTTATTTTTTTTTTAAATTTAAAATAATTTTTGAAAAGTTTTATCAACATAAATTATAAATTATAAATTATATATGAAGTGAGTGAAAGAGAAAATGGGTTGGATTAGAACGTTTAATAGAAACTAGGATTAAAAAATAATTTTATTTTAGGAAGATAGACTACAAGAAAATCATGAAACAAAAATCAATTTTTAGAGACCAAAATAATTAGTTGCAACAGTAACTAAATTAGAGACCATTTTAGAAAGTAAAACAAAAATTGGTTTCTAAATTAGTTTATATTATTTTTAAATAGTTTCTAAATTGGTATCTAATTAGCAACCAAGGTTTTAGAGACCAAATTTAGAAACTAAATAATTGGTAGTTAAAACCTTGGTTGCTAATTAGATATCAATTTAGAAACTATTTAACAATAATAGAAACTAATTTAGAAACCAATTTTTGTTTTACTTTCTAAAATGGTCTCTAATCTAGTTACTGTTGCAACTAATTATTTTGGTATCTAAAAATTGGTTTCTATTTGATGATTTTCTTGTAGTGATAGGTAAGTTGGTAAGTCAAGTATAGATTATATTAGGATGTAGGCAATACTAGAAGAGTTAGGAAGGTGAGACAAAAATAGGTCATAGCGGTATTTTGAGTGGAGAAGAGAGTGATTCAAATGGAAGAGATCTTATGTATGAAAATTTACACGGGAATTACTACAGACAATTTAGAAAAGGAAATAGAGGATGAATGGAAGTGAAAAGAGGATGAAACATTATAATATATTGTAAAACTTGCCTGCAAAAAGCTAGAAAATAACAACATAAAGAAATTCACAAATGTATATGACATGTTTTGAAAGGTGAAAGGTATGCCATTTGCACATTTGTTGGCTTGACATAGTGTGAAAAACAGGAAATACCAAAAGAGATATGTTAAATTGTGTTAAAAAACTTTTGCAGTTTTTCGTTAATATCTTTTGTGTAAGTGTCATCAGACGATATGAATATGAAAAAGGGTTTAAATTTTTTTTCAAGATTGACTTTGATTTGTCATTCCTTCTTTAGTTAGTTTAAGTATAACATGTAACATAAGAGATCAAAGGAAACAAAAGATACTCCATATTTTTATACTGATTCATTTGACCACATAAACTAGGTCTATTCTAAACCAACCATTTAAGTTTCACTAAACAGTCTACTATTGCAAAGTACAAATGAGTATTCTTTGATCAAATCACTCCTGACTAACATTTTGTATTCTTGACACTAGCCATTTTCGGATCAACATTAAGTATTCTTGACATTTGGCTCAACACAGTTACAAATACTAAGTAATGAATAGATCACTAGTTTTCACTCATTAGAAAGACTAGTTTCTTTCCACATATACAAGGTTTAAGCTCTCTTTTACTAGTAGGTGAGAATCAACACAAACATTCTTCTTACAAAGATTTAGGGCACAAAAAAGTAAACAATGTTCCAACATTTGCAAAATATGAATCACTTTCTTATCCTTTCATTCGAAACATGTTTTCTTACAAGTTTGAAAAAGTAGTTATGCATTTCCTTTTCTAGTCGTAGAGTAGCTTTAACTCACTTCATTTCCTGCTTTCTTTCCCTGTTATTGTCTTATGAGCTCTTAAGTTGAGAAACATTAAATATAACATGGAGCATTAAACTCTCTTCTTTTCTTTTTGCAAATTATTTGATAGTTGAAGTACTTATCTTCCTTAGTAGCTATTTTTTTTTAAATGATGGTGAAAGTACACACCATACAAGACAGATAGCGAAGCCAAAGTTGTAACTAGCTGCATCATAAAGGTCAGTGGTTGCTGTAGCTTTAACTCATATCCTAAGATATTTTTAAATATTGTTGCTTGGAGGATAACTTCCTAGAATAGATGTAGAACACATTTTTCATGCGTGTTAGTTTGAAGTCTTGATCTGTACTTATTGTTTGAAAATTAACTTATCAGATGAAGTGGAACTTGGTTCTATCGTATGTTAGATGAAGCATATGCATTTGTGATCTAATCAATATCTATCAAACGCAACTACTTCATGTTTTTTAAGCTATCTACTTGTTGTGTTTAAGAATATAATCAAAACATTTAGGGTGTTGTATTTTTTTCTCTAACAATCTCCCATTTTTTTATGGTGTTTAAAAATAAAACATGTGAGTATGAACAAATTATAACATTAGGTAAATAGATCAACAAAAAGGATTGATTTGGTTGGTCTATAATTAGTTTAATACTTGATCACCATTGAATGCTTGTGAGTTTCTACCCATATTAACTCATATGGGCATCCGTCTCATGATGCCTTCATATTCTTTTAAGCATGGGTTCGCCTTGCTTTGTCTCCATATGTCTTCTCTTCTTAAGACCTTTTTTTCCTTTAAACTCCCATTTTTAAGCATTATTAAAAAAAGGGTGGTGCCTTATGGATAGAACACCATACAGCAAGTGGGTAGCACAACTATAAAGGAATTTTTTGTAAACAAAGGATAGTAGTATTATTTTGTTTGCATTGTACATACTTGAGCATTGGATAGAAAAAGTCATGTCAATAAAAAGTATGGATGAAAAGGTGTTGACATATAAAGAGGTTTCTCTTTCAGTTTAATACCACTCGTATAGTATTCATAAAACTTGAACGTGTCGAATAGACGCAAGACATAAACATCCAAATATCTGGATCTACTTTTTTTGTAAGAGATGCCAACTAATTGTGCATTGGTTGGCATATAGACTCCTTCTTCAAATGATAAATTTCTTCATCTTCGTCTCTGTTAAAATTAAAGTGTTTGATGAAAGGCTGGTGTTGCTGTTGTGCTTGGGTGGGATCTAGTGATGTGAATGCAATAACAAGAATACATGATTCTTTGACATTCTTAGGAGCAACTTGAGTTGGTCATGAAATGGCACTTTACTTAGAATTGGATCAATGTTCTAATTCAAGAACTCACCAAGACTTTGCACCAAACCAAAGCTCATATGGAAGTCCATATATTGTCAAATGGAATCAAACAACAAGGAATGAAGAATAACGAATGAGAACCGAACAGAATTGAAAGATAAAGCTACTGTGCCGAACAGAAATTGAAAACAAAGCTAGGAAAAACAAACTTAAACGGTGCAAAAGGATGAAGAACACTAAACAATGGAAACTACCGAATGAATTTGAAAGAAATGAAAGAAAGAACACTTATGGAGTGAAGCTTGCTGGATTTGAGACCTGGAAAATGCAGTCACGCCACTTGGAGCCTTGTTCCAAGATAAGTGAAAGGTTGCCGCCACTTGAAGCTCACCATTGGCACACAAGATAAGGCAGAGGAAGAAGAAGACAACAAGACTCACAATTTCTCTCTAAATTTGAGTATAGTCTCTCTACTTCTAATTTCCAAATCTGATTTGTACAAGGGCAACACCTTTATTTATAGCCTATAAGGTGCTGAAATGCAAAGCCAAATGTGCCCTTAATGACACTCAAATTCGGCGCCAACTAGTGCATGAAGGAAGTGTGACTTTCCTTCCTAGTTTGGCACCTCCTAACTCCTATCTACACTCCCCCTAGCATCCCTTACTACTTACACACCTATTTATTACATCCGCACCCCTACTCTATAAAAGAAATAAGAAGAGCCATCTTTTGATACTCTTGTCCCAAAGCTCTTGCCATGCTCCTAGTGATTTGTTGGGCTTGGGCCCCTTGTTGGGCTTGGGCTTCATGGGCTTGAGCATCCTCTACTTGGTTTCCATCATACTCCCCGGGTTGGAGAGAATTCGTCCACGAATTTGGGAAACCTGCATCAAAAGGAGTGAGATCAGTAACATTGAAAGAATTACTACCAAGATAAGTAGTACGCATATCTAACTCATAGGCATTATCATTAATCCTCTTGATGACTTGGAAAGGGCCATCTCCACGAGGCATAAGTTTGGACTTCCTTAGAGAAGGAAATCTATCCTTTCTCAAATGAAGCCAAACCCAATCGCCGGGCTCAAAGATTAATGCCTTTCTCCTTTGGTTGGCAGTGTCAGCATACTTACCAACTTTCTTCTCAATTTGTAACTTGATGCAGTTATGCAAATCCTTAATAAAAGAAGCCTTTTCAAAATCGTCCTTACATAGAACCTCATCAAGTACAGGAATGGGAAGAAGATCTAGAGGTGTGAGGGGATTAAACCCATAAACAACCTCAAAAGGAGAATGGTTAGTGGTGGAATTTACTACCCTATTATAAGCAAACTCAACATGAGGTAGTAAATCCTCCCAAGCCCTTGGATTCCCAGAAATAAAGCATCGCAATAATTGACCCAAAGTTCTATTAACCACTTCAGTTTGACCATCAGTTTGAGGGTGGCAAGTAGTAGAAAAAAGAAGTTTTGTGCCAAGTTTCCCCCATAAGGTCCTCCAAAAGTGACTTAAGAACTTGGAATCCCTATCGGATACTATACTTCTAAGAAGTCCATGTAAACGAACAACTTCCTTGAAGAAGAGATTTGCAATATGACATGCATCATCCACTTTGTGGCATGGAATAAAATGGGCCATTTTAGAAAAACGATCCACTACCACAAAGATGGAATCCTTACCCTTCGATGTCTTGGGAAGTCCTAAGATAAAATCCATAGAAATATCAACCCAAGACATTGTAGGGATAGGAAGAGGGGTATATAAACCATGGGGTTGGACCATAGATTTAGCCTTCCTACATGCTATACATTTATCACAGAAGTTATGTACGGATTTGCGCATGTGAGGCCAAAAGAAATGTTCATGCAATGTTTCTAAAGTCTTAGCTACCCCAAAATATCCCATAAGCCCACCCTCATGAGCCTCTCTAACAAGAGATTGTCTTATGGATCCTTGGGGAACACAAAGTCTTTTTCCTTTGAAAAGAAAACCATTATGTAAGAAAAAGTCTTTGTGACTTCCCTTGGAACACTCTTGATAGATTAGAGAGAAATCTAAGTCATCATTATAAAGTTCCTTTATGTGATCAAATCCTAAATATTGAACATTCAAAACATTTAACAAGGTATATCTTCGTGAAAGAGCATCGACAACCAAATTAATTTTACCTTGTTTATGCTTGATCACATAAGGAAATTGCTCAATAAACTCCACCCACTTAGCATGTCTCTTATTAAGCTTGCTTTGGCTTTTCAAATATTTAAGGGACTCATGATCACTATGGATCACAAATTCCTTTGGAAAAAGATAGTGTTGCCAATTTTGCAAAGCTCTAACAAGAGCATAAAGTTCTTTATCATAAGTGGAGTAATTGAGATGACTCCCTTTGAGTTTCTCACTAAAATAAGCGATGGGGTGTCCTTCTTGAAGGAGAACGGCCCCAATGCCTATATTAGAGGCATCACATTCTATTTCAAATGTCTTAGCAAAGTTAGGAAGGGCTAGAATGGGGGCTTTAGTCAATTTATCTTTCAAAGTTTGAAAAGCGTTTTCTTGCTCTTGACCCCACTTAAAAACCACATCCTTCTTTACTATGGCATTTAAAGGTGCGGCAATTGTACTAAAGTCTTTCAGAAACCGCCTATAAAAACTAGCAAGTCCATGAAAACTTCGTACTTCATTGACATTGGTGGGTGTAGGCCAATGTTGAATTGCTGCCACTTTTGTTTGATCTACATGCACCCCTTTATGACTTACCACAAACCCTAGGAAGTCTATATGATCTAATGCAAAGAAACATTTAGCGTGATTAGTGATCCTGCCTGCTGACCAGAACGCAAGAGCTTCGCCTCGTCGAATCTGGATCGACTTTTCACCGTGCTAGCTTCCGTCCTTCGCCTTGATTCACCTCAAGAACCTGCAAAAGACAGAACGGTGCCGCTGCGGCCGATCACGCTCCGACGCCCAAGTCAGCGACTGAACCACCAAAATACTAAGAGAAAACTAAGAACTTCAGGAACCGTGCAATGTTCTCTCTCAGCGTACTCCAGTTCTTGCAAGCGTAAAAGAAGTATTCTAAAACGTGCGTACCTCAGAAGTTCGTTAGGATTCCTTATATACCTGTGCATTTTCTCTCTCCTGATAGTTACACATCTGGACACGTGGCTCGCATCCAGCTGTACACGTGTCACCATCTGGAGCATCCTTGACTTGAGCGTCACCTCTTATTCTTCAGGCTTTCGGCTAAGTTACTTATGCAGGAAGCAACTCAGCGTATAACTGTCTTGGAGCGTGATCTCTTCTGCGTGGCGAGTACGGGTGTCTTCATACACACCTTCCCTGTGGTCTCGCCGGCCGCCATTATAATCTACTTTACTTACTTCACTGTGCATGCTCGGGCGAGCTGTTCCCCGACCTCAACCTCTGGCCATCTAGGGAATGACCATCTGACGACTTCATCCTTTGCTTCGAAATCCTGGAACAAGCTTTCCTGATCTTTCGGCGATGTCATCCTCTCGGCGATTTCCGATCGCGTTGTCGCCTGGGTTCGCATCTGGCGACTACAACACAAACTTGGTGACCGCCGTTTTAGGTATGCTAGAGATCGGGGCACGCCAACTTAACGACTGGCGATCACACGAGCCTCCCGACGTCCTTCCCTTCTACCAGCCAGGTGTCCCGTCCAACACGCCTATACTATTGCTTGCGGCCACGTCATCAATTCCGACTACCTGGGCGGTACAATTAGCATATAATTTCTCCTTCCTAAGAGTTTCTAATACTTGTCTAACATGTGACTCATGATCTTCTAAAGACAAGCTATATATAAGAATATCATCAAAGTAAACCACAACAAACTTGCCAATGAATGCTCTTAATACATGATGCATGAGTCGCATGGAGGTACTAGGAGCATTAGTCAAGCCAAAAGGCATGACCAACCACTCATATAGACCAAATTTGGTCTTAAAAGCGGTTTTCCATTCATCACCATGTTTAATTCGAATTTGATTGTAACCACTCTTAAGATCAATTTTGGAAAATATTTTAGACCCATGTAATTCATCCAACAAGTCATCTAACCTAGGAATAGGATGCCTATATTTGATGGTAATGTTATTTATAGCGCGAAAATCCGTACACATCCTCCATGTCCCATCTTTTTTTGGAACAAGTATGACAGGCATAGCACATGGACTCATGCTATCTTGTACCCACCCCTTAGCTAATAATTCCTCAACTTGTTGTTGAATTTCTTTGGCCTCTTGGGGATTGGTCCTATATGCAGGGCGATTTGGTAAAGAAACCCCGGGCATGAAGTCTATTTGGTGTTCAATCCCTCTTAGAGGTGGTAAGCCTTTAGGAGGATCTTGAAAGACATCTTCATATTCCTTTACCAAATTGTCAAAACATGTGGGACTATCCTTAGCCGACTCACATTCAATAGGTCTAGGAATAGCTAAAAAAATAGGCTTTTGAGTAACTATTACCTTTTTAACTTGTTGGGTAGATATGAGAAGGCTTCTCTTGGAACTTTTTTTTATCATTTTCTTTCTCTCTCTTTTCTCTCATTTTGACTTGGTCCTCATGCACTTCCTTTGGAGAGAGAGACTTAAGAATGACTTTGTGCCCATGGAAGTTAAAAGAAATTTTGTTGGTAAAGCCATCATGAAAAACTTTTCTATCAAATTGCCATGGCCTACCTAAAAGAATATGAGTAGCTTCCATTGGAACAACATCACACAAGACCTCATCTTTATATTTACCAATGGAAAATGTAATGAGGACTTGCTTGTTCACCACTAACTCACCCACCTCACTTAACCATTGTAACTTGTAGGGCTTGGCATGAGAGATGGTAGGCAATCCAAGTTTGTCTACCACTCTTGTGCTTGCCACATTAGCACAACTCCCACTATCCACAATCAAAGAGCAGACCCTATCATTAATAAGACACCTTGAATGAAAAATATTTTCTCTTTGAGTTTCATCAAAAGGTTTTAAAACTTGTCCAAGCATGCGTCTTATTACTAATAGGTCACCCTCATGTGGATTCTCACTCTCACTCTCACTTGGGGATCTAGAAGGTGAGGAATGTCTAGAAGATTCGGATTCATGCTCACTACCATCTACCCCATCATGCATATACATAGTTCGCTTAGAAGGGCAATTAGAAGCAATATGTCCATAGCTTAAGCATTTAAAACACTTCTTACTAGACGATTTAGGTGGTGATTTAGGCCTAGAAGTGGAAGTGGAAGGCTTAGAATCTCTAGGTTTGAAAGTAGAGTCCTTAGAAGGGATAGTTGAGAAAGAGCTATTTTTATTTTTCCAAGAACAGTGGTAGTAGTTATCCTTAGAAGAATTTTTGAAAGCATTTTTCCTTGCAAGTTGATTTTCAATTTTACTAGCAAGGTGAACCATATTTTCCAAAGAAGAATATTCTTGCAACTCTACCACGTCTTGAATGTCCCTTCGAAGGCCACTCACAAACCTAGCTATCTTAGCTTCCTCACTCTCATCCATATTAACTCGAATTAAAAGCGTGTCTAGTTGTTTAAAGTAATCATTCACACTTAGCGTGCCTTGATGAAACTGTTGGAGTTTCAACAATAGGTCTTTCCTAAAGTGTGGGGGTACGAATCTAGCGCGTAAACAAGCTTTCAAATCGTTCCAAGAGACCACGGGCGGCCTCTTGTGTAGGTCAATGTCCATGAGATATTGATGCCACCATTGCATGGCATAGTCTAAAAATTCTAAAGATGCTAATCTAACCCTATGCTCATCTCTAACCCCATTTACATAAAAAATTTGCTCAACCTTAGCCTCCCATCCTAAGTACACATTAGGATCACTTTCACCACTAAAGCTAGGAAGTTTTACATTGGGTGAATAAGGGCCAGCCACATGTTGGCGCCTCTCTTCATGGGGATGGTGCCTTGGCCGTGCATTGTCTTCATAATATCCATGAGAAGAATGAGAATGCCTTGAAGAATGCCGAAGAGGAGGATGGTGTCTTCTCTCCCGGTTTTGATGGACTTCCTCACGGCTTAACTCCAAGCTTTGGAGCCTTGCCTCCATTTGTCTTATTACATCAAGATAGTGAGCATTTGATTGCTTAGCATTCTTTAAGTCTTCAAAGAGGGCTGCCTTTTGAGGTGAGCAAGGTTTGGAGGATTCTCCACTAGAAAAATGAGCCATGATCAAAAAATACAAAAAAAAAAAAAACAGAAACAAACAATGAAAGAAACTTGTTAGCAAAATAAAGTGAGATATAGGTTGCTGGAAAATGTCAAAAGAAAATACTCAAACCACTCCAAGAAAGTATTTTGTCCTCAACCAAGCCTTACTTGTGGAATGGAGGAGCTTCAAATGAAAAATGTCAAAGCAAACCACACCCACTTAAGAACAAGTCGCCACAAAACTTTAGAAGAACAAAAGACAAGCAAAAAAAGGTATAAACAAGAAAAGCTAAACCAAAATAGAAAGCAATATATGACAAACTGGAAAAGAATATGAATGAAAGACAAGCAAGAAAATAAGGAACTCAATGAATAAAGAAGGCACATCAAAAGAGTCCTAAAGAAAAGTGCTAGAGTAGATTGAAGAAAACAGAAAACAAGCTACTGGAAATTTTTTTTTAATGCAAACTGTGCTATGTTTATAGATTTAACTGGAATGATTGAAAGCGAAATGGAATGTGAAAATTAACCACAGAAACTTCAATGTCTTAACTCAATAATGGCACTGGAATGAGGTAAAAACAGTAAGCCAATTGAGAGAAATAAAGTTTTCAAAATTGCTGCCCAATTACCGTATTCTTTTTGGCAGTATTGTACACTTTTCGTATTTTATTTATCATTTTTTGTGTACTTGGAATTTTTGAATACTTATTTTTGCTATGCTTTTTTAACAATTTGAAGAATGTAAATCCAAATTTTCACAAATTTACAGTGAGCCAATTAATTGCAGTAAATTGAAAACAGTAGCACGTTTGTAAGAAAACAGAGGAGCCTATTTAGGAATGAAAAACAGTATGATGAACTAGCAAAGACATAATGGAAATTATGTAAAGGAACTTGTATAGAATGAGAATACAAGCATGAACTCAAATCTAAAAATGAAAATGCACAAAGGATCAAGCAATAAACTCAAAAACAGAAAGTAAACCAAAGCAAGAAACAATCAAAGCAATAAAAGTACTACAAGAAGTAATGACAATTATGGAATAATATGATTAAGACAAAACTTGACATGATTACAAAATTAAAAGACATATCACAAGATATAACAACAAGTGAAAGGAAGCTTAAGGTCATCTCTAGGAAGGAGAATGCCATTCCAAAAGAGCAGCCATACTCATATGAACAATGAGTGCCATAATCCTTTTCACAAACGGTGTAACAAAAGAAAAAACAGCAAGGAAACTCAAAATAAATCCTAAAACAGAATGGTAAACAACTTGAATTAAAGAGCTCTTGAAAGTAAAGTGCAATACAACTAAAAAAGTAAGCAAAAACAAGCCTAGACTCTAGATACCACATGATGTGAATGCAATAACAAGAATACATGATTCTTTGACATTCTTAGGAGCAACTTGAGTTGGTCATGAAATGACATTTTACTTAGAATTGGATCAATGTTCTAATTCAAGAACTCACCAAGACTTTGCACCAAACCAAAGCTCATATGGACGTCCATATATTGTCAAATGGAATCAAACAACAAGGAATGAAGAATAACGAATGAGAACCGAACAAAATTGAAAGATAAAGCTACTGTGCCAAACAGAAATTGAAAACAAAGCTAGGAAAAACAAACTTAAACGGTGCAAAAGGATGAAGAACACTAAACAATGGAAACTACCGAATGAATTTGAAAGAAATGAAAGAAAGAACACTTATGGAGTGAAGCTTGCTGGATTTGAGACCTGGAAAATGCAGTCACGCCACTTGGAGCCTTGTTCCAAGATAAGTGAAAGGTTGCCGCCACTTGAAGCTCACCATTGGCACACAAGATAAGGCAACGGAAGAAGAAGACAACAAGACTCACAATTTCTCTCTAAATTTGAGTATAGTTTCTCTACTTCTAATTTCCAAATCTGATTTGTACAAGGGCAGCACCTTTATTTATAGCCTATAAGGTGCTGAAATGCAAAGCCAAATGTGCCCCTAATGACACTCAAATTCGGCGCCAACTAGTGCATGAAGGAAGTGTGACTTTCCTTCCTAGTTTGACACCTCCTAACTCCTATGTACACTCCCCCTAGCATCCCTTACTACTTACACACCTATTTATTACATCCGCACCCCTACTATATAAAAGAAATAAGAAGAGCCATCTTTTGATACTCTTGTCCCAAAGCTCTTGCCATGCTCCTAGTGATTCGTTGGGCTTGGGCCCCTTGTTGGGCTTGGGCTTCATGGGCTTGAGCATCCTCTACTTGGTTTCCATCATCTAGGTAGAATAGAATGTGATCCACTCATTTGTTGAATCTAAAGCTGATGTGATTTAAAACCTCTTTGAAATCAAGTGTTTTTCCAACTAAGTGAGTAACAACCTATTGTTTTGTCGAATCAATCGGTTGTTTTACTCTTAGGAGTTTTTGAAAAGGTTAAAAACTGTTTTAGTTTGGTTGACTTAACTGTCAAACCAAACAATCGGTTGTTTCGTGGTTTCAACCGATTGTTTCTTTGAAAAGCCTAACAAAATTCTGTTTTGAATGTTGAATCTGCTTTAAATGTTTTTCAACTGAATACACTCTTTCATTAATTGCTTTGACCAATGTGTTGAAAGTATAAATGGTTTGTTTATGTTTTCAAACAAAAAGAGAAATAGTTTTTAGTTTTCAGTTTGAGGGATTTTGTTTCTAAGATTTGAACATTCACATCAAGCTTTGGTTTTTCAAAGAGAGTGGAATAGGATTGCAATTGTATTGATTTTAGTTTGTACTGTGAACAAGTGTAATCCCTTCTAAACCTTCTTTATTTCTAGTGTATTGTGGCCAAGGAGTGTTGTGTGTTCTTGAAGTGGTCAAAATTAATACTCTTGGTGTGTTTTGCCAAAGGGAATGTGTTTCTTGAAGGGTTCAAGGTCACTACTTTGGTGGTTTGTGTGTTGTAATCTGGTTTGATTTCTTAGTGGATTACCCATTGGTTTTCTGGAGACTGGATGTAGCTCTTGGCTTAAGAGTGAACCAGTATAAACTGTTGGTGTATCTCCCTCTTACTCTGAACTCATTTAATTTTTGTCTTTAGCTTTACTAGTATAAACAACCGATTGTTTCGAAGAAACAACTGATTGTTTTTCTGTTGCTTTGCTGTTTGATTGCTTATATTCTTGGCTAACTTTAATCTTGATTCACACAAAGAATTTTGTTAAACTTAATTTTTTTTTAAAAACCCCTCTTAAACAATTCACTTCCCCTTTCTTTTAAGGCCATATATTCTAATAATTGGTATCAGAGCTTGGTACTTGAAAAATATTCAAGTTTGATCCTAAAATCTTGTTTCTATGGCTCGAAAACTACCTTTTTGAAGAGGGTGTTTCAATTAACAAACCACCTTTGTTTTGCGGTTTGAATTATAAGTATTGGAAAGCTAGAATGAAAATCTTTGTTGAATCTATGGATCAAGGAATTTGGGATGCAATTGAAAATGGTCCTTTCATTCCTAAAATTGAAAAGGGTGGATCTTTTACTAAAAAACCTTGGTCTTAATGGACTAATGAAGAAAGTGAAAAGGCCAAATTTGATTGCATTGCGAACAATATCATAACATCTGCTGTGAACTCAAATGAATATTTCAGGATCTCGCAATGTGAATGAGCTAAAGAAATGTGGGACACTTTAGAAGTCATTCATGAAGGGACAAATGAGAATGAAGAGAAAGTTCTTAACATGCTGTTTAAGAAACTCAGAAAATTCTTGAAGAAAAGAATCAACAAAAGGGACTCATCCAAAAGGTATGATAACAAAAACTCTACCAAGGTTAAAACTAACAATTATGCATACCTTGAATATGGTGAGCAGGGATATACCAAAGCTAAAAGACTAAACAAAGAAGAGAAGAAAGGAAAATCAAGAAAAACATGCAATAATGAATCATCAAGTACCTCTTCAAGTGAAGTTGGAAAAGCCAATCTCTGTTTGATGGATAAAAAGGAATATGATTCAAGAAATGAAAGCAGTGTAAGTTCGTGTGCCTCCTTAAATGCTGAAAACTATAGTCAATTGCTTCAAGCGTTTAAAGAAACTCATGAAGAAGCTAACCGATTGGCTCTCTTGAACAACCGTTTGAAAGGAATGAACAACTGGCTTGAAAACAGAGTCAAAGCACTGGAAGAAGAATTGGGAAATTCAAAAATAGATTTTGAAAATCTTGAAATGCTTTACAAAAACTCTTCTTGCAAGTGTGACTCTCTTGTTTGTGAAAATTGTGAATCTCTTGAAAAGAAGGTGCACTACCTTGTAAAAACTGTGGATAAACTTTCAAAAGGTAAATCCAACTTTGAGAGTGTCTTGGCATCTCAAAATTGTGTTTTTGGAAAAGTTGGATTGAGTTTTAATCCACAGAACAAGTTTTCAAACTCTTTTTAAAATTTGCCAGAAAAACAACTGATTAAAAAATCGAAACAATCGGTTGTTACATGTTTTTACTGCATGAAAAGAGGCCACTCAGTTAGGTTCTGTAAAATTAGGAAATATTCTGTTCCTAAAGTATTATGAGATGGATTCCCAAAAGTTTTGTAGTTCCCAGTGATGAATGTAAATCAAAAGGACCCACATTTGTAAGGGGACCAAATCTTTGCACTTGAACTTGTCTTTTGTAGGGAAAATTGATGGAAAACATGCAGCTGTGGTACTTGGACAGTGGTTGTTCAAAACACATGATTGGAGATAAATCTAGGTTTATGAACATCATCCTCAAACAAGAAGGGCATGCGACATATGGAGACAACAACAAAGGAAGGATACTTGGAAGAGGCTTTATAGGAGACAAGATTATATTGCTAATTCACGATGTCTTGTATGTGGAAGGACTAAAACACAATCTGCTTAGCATTAGCCAACTGCGTGACAAAGGTTATCAAGTCATCTTCAAGTCAAACTCTTGTGAAATCTACCTTCCCAACTCAAAGGAGGTAATGTTGATTGGTAAAAGAATCAACAATGTCTATCAATTAGATATCTCTTCTCCTTGTTCCATTGGTTGTCTTCTTTCTAAACATGATGAGTATTGGTTATGGCATAGAAGAATAGCTCACATTCACATGAATCACTTAAACAAATTAATCTCAAAAGATCTTGTGATAGGGTTGCCCAAACTTAAGTTTGAGAAGGACCACATATGTGAAACATTTCAAAAAGGGAAACAAGTTAAAAATTCTTTCAAACTTAAAAATGTTGTTTCATCTTCTAGACCCCTTAAGCTGCTTCACATGGATTTGTTTGGTCCTTCAAGAACCATGAGTCTTGGTGGCAACTATTATGCTCTTGTTATTGTGGATGATTTTTCTAGGTATATATGGACACTCTTCTTGGAATCAAAGAGTGATGCTTTCTCTGCCTTCAAAATGCTTGCCAGAGGTTTACAAAACATAAGAAACTACAGTATTGGCTCAATAAGAAGTGATCATGGAGGGGAATTTCAAAATGAGAAATTCAGCAAATTCTGTGAGAAGATAGGGATCTTGCATAATTTTTTTGCACCAAGAACTCCTCAACAGAATGGTGTAGTGGAGAGAAAGAATAGATCTCTTGAGGAGTTAGCAAGAACCATGCTAAGTGAATCCTCCCTACCCAAGTATTTTTGGGTTGATGTTGTTAGCACTTCTTGCTATGTGATGAATAGAGTGCTAATAAGGCCAATTTTGAAGAAAACTCCCTATGAACTCTTCAATAAAAGGAAGCCAAAAATTAGTCACCTAAAAGTGTTTGGATGTAGTTGTTTTGTTTTGAATAATGGGAAATAAAATCTGGGAAAGTTTGATGAAAAAGCGAACAATGGCATATTCATTGGATATTCCTCAAATAGTCATGCTTATAGAGTCTACAACAAAAGGCTCATGATTGTGGAAGAATCTGTTCATGTGGTATTTGATGAAGTTGATCACAATATCTTAAAACCCTCAAAGAAAAGCACTGAAGAGGATGAACATAACATCATTATGCAGAAACTGGATTGCTGTCCAAAAAAACAATCGATTGATTCATCGAAACAATCGGTTGAAATTCTGCAGCAGGATGAGTTGCCTAAAGAATGGAGAATTCCAAGAGATCTGTCAGTGGAGAACATCATTGGGCAGATAAAGGAGGGTGTTTCTACATGTAGTTCTATCTCAAACTTCTGCAGGCACACAACTTTTGTCTCTCAAGTTGAACCAAAGTCAATTGAAGAAGCTCTTAAAGATGAAAAATGGGTAGATGCAATGCATGAAGAGCTGAATCAGTTTGCTAGGAATGATGTATGGTTTCTTGTCCCCAAGACAGATGAGATGAACATCATTGGATCTAAATGGGTATTCAGAAACAAGCTGGATGAATTTGGTATAATTACAAGGAACAAGGCAAGGCTTGTGGCTAAAGGTTATAATCAAGAAGAAGGCATAGATTATGGAGAAACCTTTGCTCCAGTTGCAAGATTAGAAGCTGTAAGGTTGCTGCTGGCCTTTGCTTGTATGAGTGGATTCAAATTGTTTCAAATGGATGTCAAGAGTGCTTTCCTCAATGGAATCATCAATGAAGAAGTGTATGTTGAGCAACCATCGAACTTTGAGGATCATCAACATCCCAATCATGTTTTTAAGTTGAAAAAGGCACTGTATGGGCTTAAGCAAGCTCCAAGGCACTGTATGAGAGACTTAGTAACTTCCTTTTATCTCATGGCTATGAAAGAGGGATGATTGAAAAAACTCTTTTCATTAAGAAAGCAAATTCTGAAATTATTTTGGTCCAAATCTATGTTGATGACATCATTTTTGGTGCTACCAAAGATAGTTTATGTGAGGAGTTTGTAGCTGCCATGCAAGGTGAGTTTGAAATGTCTATGATGGGAGAACTTTCATTCTTTCTTGGACTGCAGGTTAAGCAATCAAAGGATGGGATTTTCCTATGCCAATCAAAGTATTGCAAAGAAATCCTCAAGAAATTTGAGATGGAGAGTTGTAAAGAAGCTAGTACACCTATGCCTTCAAGTTGTTATATGGATGCAGATGCTGCTGGAAAAAGGGTAGATCAAATGAAATATAGAGGTTTAATTGGTTCTTTACTCTATCTCACAACAAGTAGACCGAATGTCATGTTTGTCGTGTGTCTTTGTGCAAGATATCAAGCAAATCCAAAGGAATCTCACCTTAAGGCTGCAAAAATAATTCTCAAATATCTCAAAGGAACTACCAATGTTGGTCTATGGTATCCTTCTTACTCTTCTATACACTTAATTGGATATTCAGATTCTGATTTTGCAGGGTGTAAGCTGGACCAAAGAAGCACAAGTGGTACTTGTCATCTTTTTGGATCAAGTCTCATTTCTTGGCTTAGTAAGAAACAAGCCTGTGTAGCTCTTTCCACTGCAGAAGCATAATACATTGCTGCTGGGAGCTGTTGTGTACAAATTCTTTGGCTTAAACAGCAGCTTGCAGATTTTGGTTTGAAGATCAGCAAGGTTCCTTTGCTTTGTCAGAACACAAGTGCTATAAATCTCACCAAAAATCAGATTCAGCACTCAAGAACAAAGCACATTGAGATTCGTCATCACTTCATAAGAGATCATGTGAACAATGGAGATTGTGAGATGAAATTCATTGAAAGAAAACTACAACTTGCTGATATATTGGCAAAACCTTTGCCAAAAGACAGGTTTTTCTTTTTAAGAAATGAGTTAGGTATTCTTGACTCTCAAACTCTCTTTTAAACTCTTTTCTCTGCATAAAGTCTATTTGTGAAGACAATAGGGGGAGAATATGGTTATATGGTTTCTATGTTGCTCTACAAACTGTTATAACTCTTTAAATTTATGTTTTTAAGTTATTTTTGCTTTTGCTAATAAAAACAACCGATTGAATAAAAGAAACAACCGGTTGTTTCTCTAATATTGTTGTTTGTTTTGGATGGTTTTCTTCTTTTGTGATTATACAGAAAATTAGTTGTGGTATGATCATAACTTGCTATGAGAGGGATTGCATAGTTTTTTGTTTTGTAGGTGCAATTTCAGATTGAATCTAGATCAACACAAGCAACTAGGGATTTGTCTTCATCAAATAGGGGGAGATTGTTGATCAAGAGTGATCAAGTGCTTTGAAGAATCCAAATCCAAAGTGTTTGATGAAAGGCTGGTGTTGCTGTTGTGTTTGGGTGGGATCTGGGTAGAATAGAATGTGATCCACTCATTTTGTTGAATCTAAAGCTGATGTGATTTAAAACCTTTTTGAAATCAAGTGTTTTTCCAACTAAGTGAAAAACAACCTGTTGTTTTGTCGAATCAACCGGTTGTTTTACTCTTAGGAGTTTTGAAAAGGTTGAAAATTGTTTTAGTTTGGTTGACTTAACTGTCAAACCAAACAATCGGTTGTTTCGTGGTTTCAACCCATTGTTTCTTTGGAAAGCCTAACAAAATTCTGTTTTGAATGTTGAATTTGCTTTAAATGTTTTTCAACTGAATACGCTCCTTCATTAATTGCTTTGACCAATGTGTTGAAAGTATAAATGGTTTGTTTATGTTTTCAAACAAAAAGAGAAACAGTTTTCAGTTTGAGAGATTTTGTTTCTAGATTTGAACATTCACATCAAGCTTTGGTTTTTCAAAGAGCGTAGAATAGGATTGGAATTGTATTGATTTCAGTTTGTACTATGAACAAGTGTAATCCCTTCTAAACCTCCTGTATTTCTGGTGTGTTGTGACCAAGGAGTGTTGTGTGTTCTTGAGGTGGTCAAGATCAATACTCTTGGTGTGTTTTGCAAAAGGGAGTGTGTTTCTTGAAGGGTTCAAGGTCACTACTTTGGTGGTTTGTTTGTTGTAATCTGGTTTGATTGCTTAGTGGATTACCTAGTGGTTTTCTGGGGACTGGATGTAGCTCTTGGCTTAGGAGTGAACCAATATAAACTATTGGTGTATCTCTATCTTACTCTGAACTTATTTAATTTCTGTTTTTAGCTTTACTTATATAAACAATTGATTGTTTCGAAGAAACAACCGATTGTTTTTTGTTGCTTTGTTGTTTGATTGGTTATATTCTTGACTAACTTGATTCTTAATCTGGATTCACACAAAGAATTTTGTTAAACCTGATTTTTTTTAAACAAACCCCTCTTAAACAATTCACCTCCCTCTCGTTTAAGGCTATATATTCTAACAATTACACCATCAATTTATATTGGTTCACTCAACCTCTGAGCTACATCCAGTCTCCAGAACAACCACTAGGTTTTCCACTAGCAATCAATCACATATTACCCACATTCAAAGCCACAAAAAGGTGATCTTGATAACCCAAGAACACTTACCCTCTTTGCCTTTCACACAACCACAGCCAGAACACCCTTTGACCTTACAAGTTTACAAACTTTACAAGTATGGAAAAGTAACAATTACAAGAATAAAAAAGGAACAAATTACACCTGGTATTTCAAGAATCACAGAGCTCCTAAGATCAGTTCTTGAACCAATGCACAACCTTTAGGCAATATTGCAAAACTTTGAATCAAATCTCTCTTCAAAAACATTTTCAATCTCTCTTTTTGTATGTTTTTAAATACAAAGAGAAACCATATTTATAGTTTTTAAAACTAGTCGTTTTAGGCAGTTAATCATGAGTCAAATCAGTTTTATATCAACTGAAAACAGATTTAACAAGTTTTTGAAAAGCTGTTAAGAAATGGGACAATCAATCGGTTGAAATGTCATTTTAACCGGTTGAATTAGTTTTGACAGTTAGTCAACCAAGTCAAAAACAGTTTTGAAAACTCTCAAATAAGCTAAGTGTAAAACAACCGATTATATCGTGAATTCAACTGGTTGTTTTTTTCTTTGCCTAGTAAAACATTTTTCTCTTTTAAAACAGATTGATTCAGCTTGTGCATAGGATTAAGAATGATCTTTACAATAATTCTAAACACCCTAGAACTAAACTTCGATCAAAGCAACAAAGCATCAACCCTTCATCACAAATTTGGTTCATCAAAGCTTCCATGTTCTCGGTTTGGTTTGAGGTTGAATGCAACATAATAAGGTTTGTGTGACACAGATAGGTGTTTGAATAATGTGAGGACACTATGATGCATGACTCTTTGTTGATATACGTGTCAAAAGCATGTGCATTTAACATATTTTCTTCTTTGAAAGACACCTTTATCCTTGGAACACTAAGGTGAGCAAGCTTGATGAGAGAGGAGTATCTGATAAAATAATTTATCTCAACCTTGGATATGTTTGAGAAGGTGTTGGCTTTGTCCTTTTCAATCCATGGATTGTGACAATTTCTTTTGAAACCACCTTTTTCTTGTGAACAACCATTTTCCCTTGAAATGCCATATATTTTTCTTCTGTCTCTGAAAAAGAGTGGAAAACTTCTCTTTTAATGACATTTAAGGCTTGCTTCCATTTTGCGTTCCTTTCTTTTTAGTAGATTGTGTCATTATCAACAATCACTTTACTTTTTTTGCCATATCCATATAATAATCAGTGCTTGGAATATCATGCATAAGGATGTTAGGTTTGATGGCTATAACAAGAGGGGGTGAATTGTTTTCAAACTATTTTCACAAATACTTTTCGTAGAATGAAGCTTTAACAAACAACTCAGAAAAGAAATTCAGAAAAGCAATTCAATAGTCAAACAGAAACTGGAATCAAAATATTAATCGGTTAAAATTGCGATTTAACCGGTTGTTTATGACAGCAAAAATTACAAACAGTTAAATAAGAGATGAGATAGAGAGAATTACACATAGTGATTATACTGGTTCACTCAATCACAGAGCTACATCCAGTCCTCAGTCAAACCACTGAGTTTTCACTATGCAATCAATCACAGATTACACAAACACCACACACAGAGAGGTGACTTTGAATCCCACAAAGCCTGCTCACCCTCCTTGCACACAACAACCACCTCAAGCCAGAATCACACTGACTTTATAGGATTTTATACAATAATGTTATATGCAAGAACTTGAACAGGATTAGAAAACACCTGGTAAAACATAATACACTAGCACCCTATTGATCAGTTCTTTGACAGACAGTAAAGCACAAAGGAATCTTGTTAAAACTTGATGACAACCTTTTCACAAATAGTTTTGGTAATCTCTCAAATCAATCTCAACTCAGAGTATCAAAAGGTTTCTGTTTCATCAATCTTAATCATCTATCATCATCTAAACATTTGAAACAAAAGCATATTTATAAAACTTGAAATGCTAACGTTGGAGCAAATCTGTTAAAAATAGATTTTCAAAAAGTTGTTACAAGCACATACAATATATCGGTTAACACCACGAATTAACCTGTTGAATGTTCTTATCAGTTATAAAACAGTTTTAAAACCTTCTTTGCCAGCTAATTTACAAACAACCGATTATCTCGACATTTTAATCGGTTGTTTTTCCCTTTGCATGGAAAAACACTTTAATCTTTAAAACCGATTGAAATGAGCTTTATCTGAGATTCAAAACTGATCTTACAAAGATTCTAAACCCCAAACCTAAACCTAAACCTAAAACATCACTCAGCTTCAGGCTTCATGAGGATTTGGCACATCAAAGCTTCCCATCTTCAACAATCTCCCTCTATTTGATGGAGACAAATCCCTGGTAGCTTTTAGAAATGATCTTTGTTTAGAATATGTTGAATCCTGCAAGCTCTGAACAAGCACAAAATAGTCTTATCCAAATAGATATGCACTTTATATCAGTTTTCAGAATAAACAGAACCATATAAGAACAATTGGTTATAAGACAGAGATAACCGGTTGAAATTCTGATGAAAACTAGAAAACACGGTTTCAAATACTTCCAGAAACTTAAAACAGTTTAATAGCAATAATAGCAGTGTTGAAAAAACCAGAAAAGACACAATTAAGAACATATTACAGCTTCTCAAACACTGCTAGTGTGAATCCAATTGATCTTCACTTTATTCATGATGCAGTAGATCATGAGGAGATCTTCTTCAGAAAGAGTTGAATGGTTTCTCCCACTAGGTGTGAGAATCCATGAAACTATTTAGGCCACAAGCCTTTCATCAAGCTTCAACCCTCTAACAGAAAAATTACTCACTTTGGAGTGGGGATTCTTGAGACAACTTTTGTAAAACTGGATTTTGTTGAAATCTTCCACAACTCCAAGGTTTCCCCTATTGATTCTTAGTCCAGGAGACTTCAACCCGGTCACAACAAACCATACCTCATTTGTAATAATCATATCTACACCTTTGACATAAGAAACAAGTGAGTCACCATCAAAAGTAAGGTTAGTGTAGAATACCTTTCCAAGATCAGGATAAATGTTCCCTGTGAGTTCCAGCAATCTCTTCAACTTTTTTTCTTTGAGGACACTCCTTACAGAATCTAACTTTTGTTGTTTCATCCAAGAGAGGGAAACAACTTTTGGAGTATTTACATTCTTTCTACTAGTCTCTAGTAGGTACTTGTTGATGAGATTGGTATCCCTTGCAAACCTGATGTGATTCCAATAGCCACATAGAACAAGATTCTTGACATTTTTAGGAATCACCTTGAGCTGGAAAATATAGAGGCACTTTTCTTAGAGTTGGATCATGGTTCTAAGTCAAGAACTCACCAATAACAAGTACCAAATCCCAAACTCATTTGGATGAACCAAATATTGTCAAATTGAATCAACAAAGGAATTTAAAAAGAAAAGACCGAACAGAATTAAACCAAAATCAATTGTACCGAACAGAATTAAGAAACAAAACAGAATATAGGTGCTGGAAATTGGAAGAACCGAAACTAAAACAACTCAAAACACAAGGCAACATGAACAATTGAAGAAGAAGAAAGGAAGGAGAAGAGAATGCTCATGAGGATGGAAGAATGGTTGGATGATCACGCCACTAGAAGTATGGATGCTCCTAGATGAGTGTGCAAGCCGCCACTTGAGGAAACCATGGTCCTTCAAGATAAGACTAGAGTAGAAGGCTCAAAAGCTCTCCAAATGCTCACTCCAATTTTGAGTATAGTTTCTTTAGATCAATTCAAATCTGAATTTTACAAGGAAGGCACCTCTATTTATAGCCTAAGGTGCTGAAAAACGAAAGCTAAAACAATTCAAAATTCCCTCCAAATCAATCTAGAACCGGCGCCTATTTGCAAAGCAAGGAAGGTGTGATCCTTTCCTTCACTTTGGCACCCCCTATTCTACTCCTACACCTATCTACTCATACACCCCCCTAAAGCTCCTAACTAAAGCCTAAAAGATGCTATAACAAAAGAGGTTTCTAAAGTTTCCCTCTAAGCACCTTCAACTAAAGAAACTACAAAAAGAGAAAATAAATGTCCTCTAGCTCCCAAAGCTTTGAACATGCTTCTTGTAATCCTTTGAGGTGGACTTTGACCTCCATGGGCGTCCTCCATTTGTGCCTCCACCTCTTCTTGAGCTTGATGAGTGGCCTCCATGTTCTCTTGAGCTTGATCTCCATCATACTCCCCGAGTTGGAGAGAATTCGACCACGAATTCTGGAGACCTACAGAAAAAGGAGTTAGATCGCTGACATTAAAAGTATGACTACCTAAGAATGTATCAGGCATATCTAATTCATAAGCATTGTCATTAATCCTCTTGAGGACTTGGAAAGGTCCATCCCCTCGAGGCATTAGTTTGGACTTCCTTTGAGTAGGAAAACGATCCTTCCTCAAATGAAGCCAAACCCAATCGCCCTCATCAAACAACAATGCTTTTCTCCTTTTATTGGCAAGTTCAGCATACTTGCCAACCTTCTTCTCAATTCTCTTCTTGATGTCTTTATGCAAAGTTTTCACAAAAGAAGCCTTTTCATCCCCATCTTTGCACAAGACATCTTCAAGAAGGGGAATAGGAAGAAGATCAAGAGGTGTTAGGGGATTAAACCCATAGACTACCTCAAAAGGAGAATGAGAGGTGGTAGAATTTACTACTCGGTTATATGCAAACTCAACATGGGGTAGTAAATTCTCCCACACTCTAGGATTCCCCGAAATAAAGCATCTCAATAGTTGTCCCAAAGTTCTATTCACCACCTCGGTTTGACCATCAGTGTGTGGGTGGCAAGTGGTAGAAAATAAAAGCTTAGTTCCAAGCTTGCCCCACAAGGTCTTCCAAAAGTGACTCAAGAACTTAGGATCTCTATCGGACACTATAGACCTAGGAATCCCATGCAAGCGAACCACTTCTTGGAAGAAGAGGTTTGCAATGTGGCATGCATCATCCACTTTGTGGCAAGGAATAAAGTGAGCCATCTTTGAAAAACGATCCACTACCACAAAAATGGAGTCCTTTCCCTTTGATGTCTTGGGTAAGCCTAAGATGAAATCCATAGATATATCTACCCAAGGCATTGAAGGGATAGGAAGAGGAGTATAAAGACCATGGGGATGCATTTTAGATTTAGCTTTGCGGCAAGCTATGCATTTATCACACAAACTATGAACATGTTTATGCATATGAGGCCAAAAGAAATGTTCATGCAACACATCCAAAGTTTTAGCAACCCCATAATGTCCCATTAAGCCCCCCTCATGAGCTTCTCTAACAAGAGATAATCTAATAGAGCATTGGGGAACACAAAGACGTTTTCCCTTAAAAAGAAAGCCATCTTGAATAAAAAAGTCTTTGTGTCCTCCCTTAAGACACTCTTGATAGAGGAGAGAAAAATCAAGGTCATCATGATAAAGTTCCTTAATGTGATCAAAACCAAGATATTGAGAGGTTAAAAGATTTAGCAAGGTGTATCTTCTAGAAAGAGCATCCGCCACAATATTTATTTTGCCTTGCTTGTGTTTGATCACATAAGGAAATTGCTCAATGAATTCCACCCACTTAGCATGCCTTTTGTTAAGTTTGTTTTGGCTTTTCAAATATTTAAGAGATTCATGATCACTATGTATCACAAACTCTTTGGGAAAAAGATAGTGTTGCCAAGTAAACAAAGCCCTAACAAGTGCATATAATTCCTTATCATAGGTGGAATAGTTGAGATGATTTCCCTTCAATTTCTCACTAAAATAGGCTATGGGGTGGCCCTCTTGAAGGAGAACAGCCCCAATACCTATGCTTGAAGCATCACACTCAATCTCAAATGTCTTAGTGAAATTAGGAAGGGCCAAGATGGGAGCATTAGTCAATTTTTCTTTCAAAGTATCAAAAGCATTTTGTTGTGCTTCTCCCCAATGAAAGACCACATCCTTTTTCACTATGTCATTGAGTGGTGCGGCAATGGTACCAAAGTTTGGGACAAATCTTCTATAGAAAGAAGCAAGCCCATGAAAACTTCGGACCTCATTCAAAGATTTCGGTGTAGGCCAATTTTGAATGGCCACCACCTTTGTTTTGTCCACATGGACCCCTTTACAACTCACAACAAACCCTAGGAATTCTATATGATCAAGAGCAAACATACATTTAGCAAGGTTAGCATACAAATGTTCCTTCCTAAGGGTTTCCAAAACTTGCCTAACATGCAACCTATGGTCATTCAAAGATAAGCTATAAATGAGAATGTCATCAAAGTAAACCACAACAAACTTACCAATGAAAGATCTAAGAACATGATGCATGAGGCGCATGAAGGTACTTGGTGCATTAGTTAAACCAAAAGGCATAACTAACCACTCATATAAACCAAAGTTGGTCTTAAAAGCCGTCTTCCATTCATCACCCGGTTTGATACGGATTTGATTGTAGCCGCTTTTAAGATCAATCTTTGAAAAGATTTTAGAACCATGTAATTCATCCAACAAATCATCTAGTCTAGGTATGGGATGCCTATACTTAATGGTTATGTTATTTATGGCCCTACAATCCGAACACATTCGCCATGTGCCATCCTTTTTTGGCACTAAGATGATAGGCATAGCACAAGGACTCATGCTATCTTGCACCCACCCTTTCTCAATCAAAGCCTCAACTTGTTGGCGAATTTCCTTGGTTTCACTTGGATTGGTCCTATATGCGGGACGATTTGGTAAAGAAGAGCCCGGTATCAAATCAATTTGGTGCTCAATCCCTCTCAAAGGTGGAAGTCCATTTGGAGGATCTTGAAACACATCTTTGAACTCTTCTACCAAATTTTCCAAGCAATGAGGACTATCAACAAGTGATTCTATGCTAAGAGTTCTAGGGATGGCTAAAAAAAGAGGATGATGAGCCACTATTTCCCTTTCAATGTCACGCCTAGACACAAGGAGTGTAGGCTTAGAACTCTTATCTTTTTTATCTTTTTCACTCTCCCTCTTTTTCTTCATGATAACTTGGTCCTCATGGACTTCTCTTGGAGAGAGAGATTTTAAAGTAACCTTGTGACCATGGAATTCAAAAGATAATTTGTTGGTAAAGCCATCATGTAAAACTTTTCTATCAAATTGCCAAGGCCTTCCCAAAAGAACATGAGTGGCTTCCATGGGCACAACATCACATAATACCTCATCTTTGTATTTTCCAATGGAGAAATGGATGAGGACTTGTTTATTAACAATTATTTCTCCTACTTCACTAAGCCATTGTAACTTGTAGGGCTTTGTATGAGAGATAGTAGGCAATCCAAGCTTATCTACTACTCTTGTACTAGCCACATTTGCACAACTACCCCCATCCACTATCAAGGAACAAATGTTGTTTTGAATAAGACATCTTGTATGGAAAATATTTTCCCTTTGACTTTCATCAAAAGGTTGTGAAACTTGTCCAAGAAGTCTTCTCACAACTAACAAGTCCCCTTCAAGTGGACATTCGCTCTCTTCCTCACTAGATGTATGAGAATGCAATGAATGCTTTGGAGAATCCGAATCATGCTCACTAACTACAATGCCCTCATGCATGTACATACTTCGTTTGGAAGGACAATTTGCAGCAATATGACCATAACCCATACATTTAAAGCATTTAGTGTTAGATGTTCTAGTGGGAGACTTAGGTCTAGAAGTTGATGGCTTAGATTCCTTGGGTTTGAAAGAAGAATCTTTGGAAGGATGTTTAGAAAAAGAAGTTTTGTTTCTCCAAGACTTGGAGTAGTATCCATCATTGGAAGCATTTTTAAAAGAGTTTTTCTTAGCAAGTTGGGCTTCCACCTTCATTGCAAGATGAACTAAAGAGCCCAATGATGAATACTCTTGTAACTCAACAATGTCTTGAATATCCTTCCTAAGACCACTCACAAACCTAGCAACCATGGCTTCTTCACTTTCTTCTAATTCAATTTTAAGCACAAGCGTCTCAAGCTCCTTATAATATTCATCCACATTTAGCGTGCCTTGTTGAAACCGTTGGAGTCTCAATATGAGGTCTTTCCTAAAATGTGGGGGCACAAACCTAGCGCGCATATGATCCTTTAAAGAGTTCCAAGAGTCCACGGGAGGACCCTTGTGATAGATAATGTCCTTTACAATTCCATGCCACCATTTCATGGCATAATCACTAAACTCTAGGGTGGCTAGCTTGAGCTTATGCTCATCTTGGATCTCATGGATCTCAAAAATTTGTTCACACTTAGCCTCCCAATCTAAATACACATTTGGATCACTAGAACCATTAAAACAAGGTAGTTTGACCGAAGGAAGCTTGGACTTTGCATCATGGTAGAAGCCATTGCCGTAGTGAATTCTTTCCCCTTGGTGATGATGTCTTTGTCCATGGACTTGGGGTGGAGGTCTCCTTCTCCTATGCTCATCTTCACGGCCAACATCATTTGAAGAAGCTCTTGAAGATGGTCTATGAGAATGATGTCCATCATGGATAGAAGGAGATGGTCTAGTTTGTTGGACCTCCATCTTTTGCAATTTCTCCTCCAACCGTCTAATTGTTCTTTGAGCTTCATGTAATTCACCAATAATTGAAGCTTTGGAAGGAGAATTCTGCTTGTAGGATGCATCACTTGAAAATCCAGCCATTTGTAATTAAAAACAGCAAACACACAAAAACAGCAAACAAGTTAAAAATTAGCAAAAACAGTGAGCTGTAATGAAACTGCCGAAGTGAACTAAGGCTGAAAAAGATATCACTCTCAAAGAAATAATGTTCTTGCTCCAATCTGATCTTGAGGCCTTGGAATCCTCAAATGAAATATGTCAAAGCAAGCACACCAATCTTAAGAGCAAACCACCACAAAACCAAAGAAACAATAAAGACAAACAAGAAAAGGTATAAGCAAGGAAAAGGTAATTGCAAAAGGAATACTATATGTAAGACAAACTCAAAGAGTAAGAATGAAAGACAATCAAGAAAATAAAGAACTCAATGAGAAAAGTAGGCACACAAAAGAATACCTAAGGAAAAGCACTAGAGTAGATGAAGAAAACAAAAAAAATTTAGCTACTGGAAATTTTTTTTTATGCAAACTGTGTTTGATATTCACTGATTTAACTGGAACGTTGTAGAGCGAACTGGATTATGAAATTTATACCACAGAAACTTCAAGATGTTAACTCAAAAATGGCACTGGAATCAAATAAAAACAGTAAGCCAATTGAGAGAAATAAATTTTTTAAAATCGCTGCCAGATTACCGTATTTTTTTCGGCAGGAATGTACACTTTTTTTATTTTATTTATCATTTTTTGTGTACTTCATATTTTTGAATGATTCTTTTTTCTATTCTTTTCTAACACTTTGAATATCTCAAATCCAGAATTTCAGAATTTTACAGTACGTAAATCAGTTGCAATAAGGAAAAACAGTAAGCACTTTTTTCAGAAACAGAGGAATCCTAATAGGAATAAAAAACAGGATGATGAACTAGCAAAGACATAATAGAAAATGATGTACTAGAACCTTCAAGCTTTCTAGAACTTTTTGCAGATGGAGGAGATCCAACCATTTATATCAGAAACAGTTTCTGCAAAGAAAATTTTTTGAAGATAGAAATAACAGTTCTAGTTTAACCGGTTATTTGTGAGTGGAAACAATAGCTAAATGCATTGGGTTTTATAGCAGAGATTCCCTGGTCAAAGCTGAATGTATTCAACATAAAAACGAATCAAATCTGAGCAATAAAGCTCACATGGTCAGTAAAATAAAAAAGTACATATTCACATGTGATATTTGACCAAGCATTTAAGACAAATTTGATTTTCAAGATAGGTAGAGATCTGATCTATTAAAGGCTAATGTACCAGAGTTAAAATGTATTCAAACATCAATTAAAGGAAGTTTGACCATACACGTCACTAGGTTTAACAGAATCACAAAACCCAAAATTAAAAATAAAAAACAGATTCATCCAGAGCTTACCTTACATAAATAATCAGTTGTTTCGAGGAAACAATCGGTTAAACTTCTGTTCTGAGAAATTTTTTTGTTTTAAACCAGAAACACAGGTTGCATGTAATTATTACGTTTTCATATAACTGCAAGCTATAAAACATATGCAGAGAAGATGGAGCACATAGAGATCATTCATAGAACCATAGAGAAGCATATTGAATTAAACTTTGTACATTTATAGTTCTTAACAAAGAATGAAAGTTTTAATCCTTAGATTACTGATTTTCTAATTACAGAAGCTCCAGGAAACCAGCACAAGATTATGATATGTTGACAAGTACAGAACATCCAGTCCTTTCTGAACCTTTCAAGAGAAATCAAAAATCTGCAAAACAGAACTTTGTTAAATCTTAAGATTTGATCCCTTGAAGAATTTGGGAGCTTCAGTGTTAGATTTATCTTTTGTATTGACAATACATGTTGGAATCCACTTATAGATGCCTTTAGGTACAAGAAATTTACGAAACCTGCAATACCTGACAGAATGACCTTTCTTCATGCAATAGAAGCATGTAACAACCGGTTGAAACGATTTTTTAACCGATTGTTTTTTTGGAAAATTTGAAAAAGGTTTTGCAATTCTTTTCTCTTTGCTTGGAGGATAAAATCCTAAACCTGCTTTTCCAAAAAAACATTTCTGTGAGGCTAAAACATCTTCAAAGTTGGACCTTCCAGTTGTAAGCTTGTCCAAGGTTTTCAAAAGATAAGAAATCTTCTTTTCAAGAATTTCACAATTTTCACAACTCATTTTTTCACAACTGCAATAAGAATTCTTGCAGATGAAATCCAAATGTTCTAAATCTTCATTGGCTTTATATAGATCTTTCTCAATATCCTTAACTTTATTTTCTAACCAGTTATTTAATCCTTTCAACCAATTGAGAGAAAGGGCCAATCGGTTGGCTTCATCATGAGTTTCATAAAAAGCATTAAACAATTGATCATAGGTGGTACCTTTACTTGTTGAAGTAGAATCCACACTACTTGTTACTGATGCTAGAAGACACAAATTATCTTCCTCATCATCTGAAGAGCTTGAGGATGAGACATCATTGTCATCCCAATCTATATAAGCTTTCTTTGCTTTTCCCTTCTTCTCCCTTTTGAAGTCTCCCTTTTCTTTGACTTCATTGTTTGGGCATTCAGACTTAATATGTCCCTGTTCACCACAACTATAACAGGTATATTTATTAGAATTGAATTCACTAGGTTTCTTTGAGTCATACCTTTTAGAAGCTTGTTTCTTTCTCAAGAACTTGCTGAATTTTCTTGATAACAAACTTATGTTTTCCTCTTCACTTTCATCGGAAACATGTTGCTATTTGCTAGCTTTGAGTGCTATGCTCTTGTTATGGTTGTCTTTACTCTCTTGAACAGAAAGCCTTTGAATCTCCATTTCATGCTCTCTTGGTTTGCCAAAAAGAGATGCCACAGTCATTGAGGTGAGATCCTTTGATTTTGAAATGGCAGTGTACCGCCCTGGTAGTCGGAAGTGATGACGTGGCATCAAGCTACGGTATAGGCGTGTTGACGAGACGCCAGGTTGGCAGAAGGGAAGGAAGTCGGGGGGTTCGTGAAGTCGCCAGTTATTAAGTTGGCGTGCTCCGATCTCCAGCACACCAGAACCGGCGGTCACCGGGTTAAAGATGAAGTCGCCGGATGTAAACTCAGGCGACCAAGTGATCAAAGATCGCCGGAGCAAGCACATCGCCGAAGATGAGGGTGGTGCAGATTATGAAGGCGGCCGGCGAGACCACAGGGAAGGTGTGTACGAAGGCACCCTAGCTCGCCAATCCAGTAGAGATCGCACTCTAGGACAGCTATGCACAGAGTAGTATCATGCATAAGTAACTGCTGTAACTGCCAGGACGTGTACGGCTGGATGGCACGTGTACGGCTGGATGCGAGCCACGTGTCCAGGTGTGTAACTGCCAGGAGAGAGAAAGTGCCCAGGTATATAAGGGTTTCCCAACGAACTTCTGAGGTACGCACGTTCAGATTGTCTTCTTTACGCTTGCGAGTTCTTGAGTGTACTGTGAGAGAGAACGTTGCACGGTTCCTTGAGAGTTCTTGAGTGTTACTCCTGAAGTATTTGGTGGTTCAGTCACTGACTTGGGCGTTGGAGTGCGATCGGCCGCAGCGGCGCCGCTCTGTTCTTTTGCAGGTTCTTGAGGTGGAACGTGACGAAGGACGGAGGTTGAAGCGGCGCACACGTCGATCCAAGTTTGACGAGGTAAAGTTCCAACGTTCTGGTCAACAGGCAGGATCAGGCAGTAACCTTTGATTGCCATGTTCTATCAAGACACTTCATTACCTTGATGTTGAGTTCCTCTTCATCAAACTTCTTACCAAGGCTTATAAGGTGATTCACAATGTGAGAGAACCTCTTTTGCACATCACATATTGATTCTCCCTTTGCATTCTGAAGAGTTCATACTCCTGGATCTGAGCATGCTTCCTAGCTCTCTTTACATCATTTGTGCCTTCATGTGTGACCTCCAAGATGTCCCACATTTCTTTGGGCGAGCTACATTACGAAACCCTGAAAAATTCATCACTACTCAAAGTAGATGTTATAATGTTCTTAGCTATCCAATCAAATTTAGCTTTCTTAGATTTTGCCTCTGTCCATTCAGATGAAGGTTTATTAACTAAAACATCATCTTTCTTAACTTGAGGTACAAAAGGACCATTTTCAATTGATTCCCAAATGCCTTTGTCAGTTGAATGTATAAAAATCTTCATTCTAACTTTCCAAAATTTGTAATTAACTCCACAAAACAAAGGTGGTTTGTTTATTGAGGCTCCTTCCCCAAAGGGCATTTTATCAGCCATCAAAAGATTTTCAAAAACTTGAATAACTTTCACGATCCTTGCTCTTGATGCCAATTGTTAGGTTTTATGGCTATAACAAGAGGGGGTGAATTGTTTTCAAACTATTTTCACAAATACTTTTCCTAGAATGAAGCTTTAGCAAACAACTCAGAAAAGCAAATTAGAAAACCAATTCAATAGTCAAACAGAAACTGGAATCAGAATATTAATCGGTTAAAGTTGCGATTTAACCAGTTGTTTATGACAGCGAAAATTACAAACAGTTAAATAAGAAATGAGATAGAGAGAATTACACACAGAGATTATACTGGTTCACTCAATCACAGAGCTACATCCAGTCCTCGGTCAAACCACTGAGTTTTCACTATGCAATCAATCACAGATTACACAAACACCACACACAAATAGGTGACTTTGAATCCCACAAAGCCTACTCACCCTCCTTGCACACAACAACCACCTCAAGCCAGAATCACACTGACTTTATAGGATTTTACACAATTATACAAAATGTTATATGAACAATTATAAGAACTTGAACAGGATTAGAAAATACCTGGTAAAACATAATACACCAGCACCCTATTGATCAGTTCCTTGATAGACAACAAAGCACAAAGCAATCTTGCTAAATCTTGATGAAAAACCTTTTCACAAATAGTTTTGGTAATCTCTCAAATCAATCTCAACTCAGAGTATCAAAAGGGTTATGTTTCATCAATCTTAATCATCTATCATCATCGAAATGTTTGCAACAAAAGCATATTTATAAAACTTGAAATGCTAATGTTGGAGCAAATCAGTTAAAAACAGATTTTCAAAAAGTTGTTACAAGAACATACATTTTATCGGTTAACACCACGAATTAACCGGTTGAATGCTCTTGTCAGTTATAAAACAATTTTAAAACCTTCTTTGCCAGTTAATTTACAAACAACCGATTATCTCGACTTTTTAATCGGTTGTTTTTTCTTTTGCATGAAAAAACACTTTAATCTTTAAAAAGGATTGAAATGAGCTTTGTCTGAGATTGAAAAATGATCTTACAAAGATTCTAAACCCCAAACCTAAACCTGAACCTAAAACATCACTCAGCTTAAGGCTTCATGAGGATTTGGCACATCGAAGCTTCCCATCTTTAACAAAGGATATTAGTCTTGATTTGCTAATAAATCATTTAATGATCACTAACATCTTTCAGAATGTTAAGTCCAAAGAGAGAAGTTATGTTTCGTGTTCACAGTTCACAAAAATAGTTAGTACTATAAAAATGACAACATCATTTAATTAATCATATGTGAATTCTACTAAGTTCAAATTTGTTTTAATAAAATTAAATCTTTCAATAGTAGCTTTTTAGTGAAAATATCAACGCATTGGTGATTTGTCTTAATAAATTGTAATTAAAAACATTTTTCTGGAGAATGAAGTGATATCTCACTTCTATATGCTTAGCCTTTAAATGCTAGATGGGGTTCTTAGATAAATAAATTGCATTAGTATTATCACAATATACAAGTACATTATTTTTAAAACTAGAGTAATCCCGAAGTTAATATTTAACCCCCAAGGGTTGAGAGCAACACCCTATAGTTGACGTGTATTCTGCTAGTGGTAGATAGAGAAATTGAGTTGTGTTTCTTGTTTGACCAAGATACGAGACATGGTCTAAGGAATTGAAAACTTTCACTTATGCTCTTTCTCTCAACATGATCTTCAGAATAGTTTGCGTCGTAGAACCCTTTTAATTTGACACTAATATTTTACTGGTAAAATAAACACATATTAATTGTCCCCATAAGAAATCGAAAGATTTCTTTAATAACAACCTTAAGATGACACTATTAGGATCTGTTTGAATTCTTGTACAACGATAGATGTTATGCTTAATATGAGACCTACTGAAAGTGAGATAAAGTAGAGATCCAAGCATACCTCTATAGATCGTTTGATGTACTTTCTTACCATTTTCATCCTTACTTAGAATTTTATATGTGTGCATTGAAGTCTTCATATATATGTATTTTTGTTGATGAATGATGATCTCTTTTTCTTTTTTTCGAATTTAAAGCCCTAGAAAGAACTTAAGTTCTCATATCATGCTGATTTTAAATTCTCCCTGTATCAAATTAGAAAAACCCTTGCATAAGGATTCATTAGTAGCATCGAATATTCGTTTACATAAACTTGCAGTTTTAGAAAATCTTTATTGTGGTCTTTCTTAAATAAGGTATTATTAATCTTTCCTATTTAAAACCACTTCCAGAAGAAAATTGCTCAACCAATCATACCAAACTTTAGGAGTTTGATTAAGACCATATAAAGTCTTCTTAAGTTTAAAGACATTTTCTTGAATTAGGTATTATCAACCTTTCCTATTTAAAATCACTTCCTAAAAGAAATTTTCTCAATCAATCGTACCAAGCTTTAGGAGTTTGATTAAAACCACATAAAGCCTTCTTAAGTTTAAAGACATGGTTTGGGTTGGATGTATCTTAAAAACCTGGAGGTTGATTAACATAAACTTCCTCTTCAAAAACCTGGAGTTAGCTTTATTTCTTACCACTCTGCCTTCTTCATCTAATTTGTTCATGAGTATCAATCTCATACTAGTCACACTCTGATCAGATGGAGGTGGCACTAACATCTAGACATTATTTCTGATAAATTGCACTGGTGCAGATAGGCTAAAAAATTTCGGCTATTTTTACTGCCTCACGAACGCGATCTTCTTCACTTTCTTCTTCTCCATCGCCTACTTCCTCCTGCACCGGTTGCGCGACAACAGCAGTAGCGGCGACAATAGTGACAACGACAACGATGATGGAGCAAATGGGGCACATTGAAAACCCAAAGACGAGCGTTGAAGGCAATGAAAGAGTGGGAAGGGTGACGTTCAAGCAATGGCAGAAAAGAAACAAATAAGAGAAACCAATGGCACAAGGTTGAAGAAGAAGAAGAAGTAGAGAGCTCGAAAGAGACTTACCAATGGCATGAAGAAGACAATGCAAACTCGAGGAAAACGAAGAAGAAGCACCAGAGCAGAAGAGAAAATGAAGCGTCAGAGAAAAGAAAGTATGAAAGCATAATGACGCGCTGAGTTAGGGTAAAAAAAAGAGTATAAGAGGGCGGTTATTTGGTATAGCCGCCATCTTCAAACAAAGCGCTTTGTTTTAAGAAGGCAGCTATACCAAATAGCTGCCCTCTTAGGGGAAGTTAATTTAAAAAATGTCACCGCGTTTTGAATGAAAGCGTCCGACCGTAAAAGCGCCTTAAATTTAATGTCGAAAAAAGTCCTTTTTGCACTAGTGTTGATTCAACTCATGGTTAGAATCTAGTATTCAATCTGACAATACCTTTTCAATATTTTTGGGCTCAATTTGAGACACCATGGCCATTTCAACTTCGTTTCTAAAGGGTGATTTGGTTATGATGCCATCATTTTTGTCTCCTAAATTTTTTTCATGTGGATGAGAAGAAACATGTTTCTATTCCTTCTTAATGGTTTGTCATGAGTGAGATGGCACAAAAGATCCTTCATCTAATATGTCATTTTTCTTTCTCACTTTCCTATTGTGTGATCCCTTTATTTCATAAAGATACAAATCTACACTTCCTCTTTTTTCACTTGTCTTGGCAATCTATAAATCTAAAAAATCATTTTCAAGATCTCTAGTCTCCTATGAATATGAGAAACATCGTCAAATTTGACAATTTCGGTTTCCTCTATTTTTCAGATTAACCAAGAAATGTTTCTTTATCAACCTTGGAGTCGCACTTTCCAATTTGATCCTTGATTTTAAGGATATAACAAATGTAACCAAAAGCATGTAAATAACCTATGTTAGGTCATATGGAGTCTTTTCTAGAATGAGTCTTATCAATATTCTACTTTGTACATAGCAAGGTGATGGAGATCAAGCTCAAGTGGACATGGAGGCCAATCATCAAGAGCAAGAAGAGGTTGAGGCTCAAAGGGAGGACGCTCATGGAGTTCAAAGCCCACCTCAAAGGCTTACAAGGAGCATGTTCAAGGCTTTAGGAGCTAATGGACGTTTGTTTTCTCTTTTTGTAATTTCTTTGTTTGAAGGTGCTTAGAGGGAAACATAAGAAACCTCTTTTGTAAAAGCATCCTTAGGTTTTTAGTTTAGGAGACTTAGGGGGGTGCGTTTAGTAGGGAGGTGTAGATGTAATAGGGAGGTGCCAAACTAAGAGAGGAAGTCACACCTTCCTCATGCTCTAGGATTGGCGCCACTTTCATGTAATTTGGGGGGAATTTTGAATTTAATTAGCTTTGCATTTCAGCATCTCTAGGCTATAAATTAAGGTGTTGCCTTTGTATTTTTCAGATTGGAATTTTGAATTAGAGAAACTCTACTCAATTTGAGAGAGAATTGGAGAGCTTTGTGCCTTCCTCACTTAATCTTATCTTGAGTGTTCTTGGTTACCTCAAGTGGCGGCATAACACACTCATCTTGGAGTCTCCATCCTCTAAGTGGCGTGATCATCCAACCAATTCCTCCATCTTCATGAGTTTTCTCTTCTCCTTCCTTCCTTCTCCTTTTATGTTCATGTCTTAGCTTGTGTTCTTGCATTTTGAGTTCGGTATTTTAGTTCCTTTGTTGTTTTGCTTCGGTTCCTTTTGCTTTTGCCGATTGTCTTTGCTTCTTCTTCATTTCTAGTTGCTGTTTTTGATTCAATTTGACAATACATGGATCTTCCATGTGAGTTTGGGTTTTGGTACTAGTCTTGGTGAGTTCTTGAACATAGAACCTTGATCCAATTCTATAAAAAGTGCCTATCTCATATCCAACTCAAGTTGATTCCTAAGAATGTCAAGAATCATTCATATTGTGCTATTGGAATCACATCACAAGGAGTGTTAACTTCCTCTACCCCATCCCAAGTAAGCTTTTCGAGGTCTCTATCCTTAGCAATGGTTATTGTTTTAGGTTCCCAGATCTTGGGCATGTTGTCTAACAACTTAAGATTTATCTGTTTTAGAGAAGTTTTATCCAAGGGTTCTAATCCGTTTAGAAGAATTTGAATTATTCCAAACATGTCATCCACAATTTCTCCCTCCTTCATGGTTAATGCTTTAAATTACAGTCTTTATTTTTTTCACTTTCTTGTACTGGTACACAATACTCAAATTACAGCACCGAATAACGAAATTTAGTACGAAATCGTCGTGGAATAAAAGGTGATGGCAATTTTGAAAATTATTTAACGATGGTTCCTACACCTATCGTCGTTAATGTTGATTCTGAAAGACATACAACGAAGGTTCTATGATGAACCGTCGTTAATGTTAGATTGTGACACATATGACAATGATAGTTAGATGAACCGTTGTCGAATGTCCCTCTTAAAAATCCAAAAAATAACTCGTACCCCTCTTTTCAACCACAAGCCTTGCGCAGTCACTCAGTCTTTGCACTCCCTCTCTACACAAAATTGCTCATCCTCTGTGCCGCACTGCACCACTAAGCTCCACTGCTCCTCGCGTTGTGCACACACCTCCGAGCGTTACACCGCTCTACTCCCCGCGCCGCCCCATACAACTCTGATAATTGCTCTGCAAAACCACTAAGCACCGCTTGGAGCAGCAGTCTGCCACCCAACCATCCAACTCTCTTGCCCGAGCGAGTACGCTCAATTCAACCGTCTTAGGCCTCCTTCGCTGGGTGCGTTTCTTTCTCTTCCTCCACCGCTCAATTTTTCCCTAAGCGTCGCTCTCTTGCTTGCCTCTGCATGTGCTTCAATGATTCCTCCTTCACTAGCCTCGGCGAGTGATGACTACTTTACGGTAAGTGCACCATGTTGTCAGAAGTAATAATTAGTCCCAAAGGACAGATATCAAACCTATAAGAAAAAGTTGAATAATCGAGTAAAGGATTCACTAAATAGAGAATAAAATAATAAAGTTTGTTGGGAGTTTGTTATGATTGCAATGATTAAAAAGAAACAAGTCAAAGAGTTCGTCGGTTTAATGGGAAAAATTCGGATTGGGGTTTATCCTTCTTAGTCTTTTGTATTTTAATTAGCAAGGTAATATTTTATCCTTTGATTGATGTTGATGCTTGTATAAAAGTCATTTATGTCCATTCCTCGCATACAAAGTTTTTAAGAAAGTCTCCTCAATATCGATTCCTCTCATATTTATAGAAACTTCTTATTATTACGACTAGACGTTGATAACAATTAACATTCCAAATATATTCCTAGCATTCAAATATGTTAAGCATTATCATTTGGATCATAAACTTAGAAGTACTTTCCAGTCAAATCTAAGGATCTAAATCATAGAAAAAAGCATTACAAATTACAAATAAAATGACAATACCAATCATCAATCAAGAACAAAATATTATATTTAAATATCATCGAAATACATAAGAGTTTGAATAGATTACTCTTAATTCCAAATGGTAGAATTAACGACTTTTGTTGGCTATTACAAGCATGGAGAGCAAGAAAATTCGGGAATAAATCGTTCTAATTCAATTTATAATCACAAAATATGTAAAAAGGTTTAAATTAAGAAAGTAGGGGTTATATTATGGTCATTTTATCAATTAATATCCATGAGTGCCTGTATTTTAATATGAAATATTACTGAAATATGACACTTATCAACTCCCCCCAACTTAGAATCTTGCTTCACCCTAAGCAAAGTAAATGACATGACTAAATCACATTTGAATTTAAATATCAAAATAACTTAATTCACTAAACAACAGATTAAGTTAGAAACTTATGATGCTTTCAAATTCAAATATAGAAAAATATAGATACAATCAACTTTCCAGATCAAATAAAAACAATAAAATGACAATTCATCAAGCAAATTCTTCTCATATGCTCACAGGTAAGTGTTTTTCTCTATTTTTACTGAATCATAACAAATCACAGTTGCTTTTAGAAACATGAATCTTGAGGTTTTTTACAGGGTTATAATGAGGTTGGGCTTCCAAATAGTATTGGTTTTTCAGATAACAAAATGTACATCTTAGAGAAGAAGAATATATCCCATTATATTACATATGTGTTATATAATCACCATTTTCTTTTGACTTCACACTTTTCGTCATTTTCTTTCTACATATTCACGATTTTAACATGAATTTTTGTGTTTTTTTCTTTCTCTCTTTGTTTTCATCAATAGGAATAAATTCTTACTATTTCCAACAATTTGAGCTTTCAAGAATTAGAACCAACCATTCCATTTTCTATGTATTTTACATCTATGTTCTCCTTCCTTAAACATGCAAAAGGGTAGGAAAATATATCATTGAAGGTTTAGGGTGCAATAATAACAAAAATTATTGGCTAAAAGGGGATATATAAAAAAAATTGAATTTTAGTAAGATAAAGGTTGGCTATTTGGCCTTGGGTTCTTAATTAACAAAAATGCCTCAATCATCTTCGTGCTCTTTTATGATGTAACAAAAAATAAAAATTAAGCAACCACAATTGTTAATTCATCAGCAAAACTTTCAAAACTGTTTAAGGTTCCCCACATTCACTTAGTTTACTCATTCCTTATTGTTTTGTCATTCTCCATTATAATCAATCATCTAGTTAAATTTTCATGTATCACAACTTCAACTACATTTAAATAGGTATTCAATCATATTTTATTTTCTAACATGTGTCTTATTCATCTCACTATTTAATATTTGAACACAAAGTTTTTTTCCACAATTCAAATTTAATATTACAATTATTTTATATTTAAGAAAAATAAAACTAGAAAACTACTCAATAATTAAATTGAAATTGAAATTGAAATTGATTCAAGAAAAATAATTCAAGAAATAAAAATAACAAAATAGCAAATAAGCAAATGAAATTATTCAAGAATACCAATACAAGCCATTTAAAAAAAAAGCAAATAAGCAAATAAAATAACAAAATAAGAAAAAATAAACAAGTAAAGCAAAACTAAAAAAAAAAACTAAAAAGAAAAGAAAACTAGAAAAAATAAACCATATTTTTGCTCAATCCTCTGTTCCTATGAGATCATCCAAATCTGCGTTAAAGTCTTCATCTACAGTTGTAGATGGTCCTTCTCCGTGTGCTGGATCTGCCCCCCTAAATAACAGAACCTATCCCCGGGTCAAGCTATATAGGTTCCAAAATGATCGGAAGGCTTATAGGGATGGGGTTGCCTTTAATTTCACACTTTCATACTGTCAAACTCGCTCAAGCGAATTAGATGTCTTGCTTAGGCAACATTGTATAAGTGGAATCTCGGCTAAGATGACTCCAAAGAGCACCCCTTATTTATCTGTCTAGCTCGCCTAGGTGAGACATACCACGCTTGGGCGAGGATCCGTGCAAGAAAAACCAATTTGATGTCGTCAACCTCGCCGATGCGAGATTTATTGCGCTTGGGCGAGGTTCCCTGCACAAAAGTTTAATTTTTACGTCATCAATTCTACCCAAGCGAGACATCTGACGCCTGGGCAAGTTTTTCTACATAAAAACATGGTTTTTTAAGGAGTAAAATAAATAAAAAAAGATAAAAAATCATCATATTATTTAAACGTGTACTAGGTTGCCTCCAGGAAGCGTTTGTTTAACGTCATCTAGCTTGACACCTATTTCTTTAAGGGTCATTTAAAAGAATCATCGTAGTGAGGTTCTCCTTCTCATTACCCAAGTACGGCTTTACCCTTTGATCATTTACTACCCAAGTTTTATGTGATATTGGGTCTTCTAACTCTATCGCTCCATAAGGCTTTACTTCTTTCACAATATAAGGGCCTGGACATTTAGATTTTAACTTTCCGGGAAAAAGTCTCAATTTAGAGTTGAATAACATAACATATTGACCAATATAAATTTTTTTTTCAACAATCTTCTTGTCATGATATTTCTTTGTGCGTTGTTTTTGGAGCTTTGAAGAGCTATAGGAATTTAATCTCATTTCTTAAAGTTCCAGGATTTGTAATTTTCTCTTTTCTCCAGCAGCTTTAACATCTAAATTTAATGTTTTTAATGCTTTGTATTATAATTCCACTGGAAGATGGCATGCTTTCCTATAGATCAACTGAAATGGACAAAGAGCAGTAGGAGTTTTATATACAGTTCTATAAGCCCATAGAGCTTCGTCAAGCTTGATTGCCCATTTTTTTCTGGATGAAGCCACTGTTTTCTCTAATATGTTCTTTATTTCCCAATTAAAAACTTTTGCTTGCCCATTTGTTTGTGGATGATAGGCTCAAGCCACCTTAATAATAACCCCATAATGCTTTAAAACCTTCTTCAAATAGGTATTACAAAAATGAGAACCACCATCACTTATCAAAACTCTAGGAGTACCAAACATGCAAAAAATATTCCTTTAAGAAATTTAATGACTGTCTTGGAATTTGTGTTCTGCGCTGGAATTACTTCAACCCATCTAGAGAAATACTCAACTGCCAATAATATATATTCATTTGAAAAGGAAAATTGCAAAGGTTCTATAAAATCAATTCCTCCAACAGTTAAAAACTTCAATTTCTTGATTGTTTTGTAATGGCATTCCATGTCATCTAGAAATGCTTCCTGTTCTTTGGTAGTTGTCACATCTTTGTACTAAAGCATGTGTATCTTTAAACAATAAAGGCTAAAAAAAACCTGTTTGAAGAATTTTTGTAGTTGTCTTTTCCCCATTAAAATGTCCTCTATATGATGAATTATGGCATTGCCATACAATTCTCTTAGCTTCATCTATGGGGACACATCTTCTCAGCAAATTATCTGCCCCAAATTTTAAACAAATGAGGGTCATCCCAAACATAATGATTGGCATCTTTAAAAAAATTTCTTCTTTGGTGACAATCCCTTCTATCTTGATTGCTCTAGTAGCATTAAAATTGGCCATGTCTACAAACCATGGCCTCTCTTTGATTACCAACAACTTCTCATTTCGAAATTCAGCACAAACTTCAGGTTCCAATGTGGTTACCTCATCATTTGCTAATCTTGGTAAATGATCAACTACATTGTTTTCACGTCCCTTCTATCTTTGATTTCTAAATCAAATTGTTGCAACAAAAGTATCCATCATATAAGACTTGGTTTAGAATATGATTTATTGAATAAATATTTAATTGTAGCATAATCAGTAAAAACAATAACTTTTTATCTTATCAAATAAGATCGAGATTTTTCAAGTCCATACACGATAACAAATAATTCTTTTTTTCGTTGTAGTGTAATTAATTTGAGTTTCATTTAAAACTTTACTTAGATAATATATAACTTAAAAATTTCTTCCTTTCCTTTGTCCTAAAATTGCTCCTACTACATAATCACTAGTATCACACATTATCTCAAAAGTAAATTTCCAATTAGGAGCAATTATGATAAGTGCAGAGATGAGTTTTTCTTTTAAAATGTTAAAAGCAATTAAAGAATTATCATCAAATTTAAAAAGAAGTGTCCTTATTGAGAAGGTTGCATGGGGCTTTTCAATCTCGGAAAAGTCCTTAATAAATTTCCTATAAAATCCGGCATGCCCCAGGAAACTTCTGATTCCTTTAATATTAACTGGTGGAGGTAACTTCTCAATGACTTCAACTTTTGCTTTATCTACCTCAATCCCTCAATGAGAAATTTTATGTCCTAAGACAATATTTTCGATGACAATAAAATGACATTTCTCCCAATTTCGCATAAGATTTGTTGCCATGCATTGCATCAGTACGATGTCAAGATTTGTTAGGCAAGAGCGAAAATAATAGCCAAACATAAAAAAATTATCCATGAATACTTCAATGCATTTCTCGATCATATAAAAAAAATAGCAAACATACACCTTTGGAAAGTTGTTGAATCACTACATAACCCAAATGGAATTTTTCGATAAGCAAAAGCTCTAAATGGGCAAGTAAATGTTGTATTCTCTTGATCTTCTGGATTCAACACAATTTTATTATAACCTGAATAACCATCTAAAAAACAATGGTATGCTTTACCTACCAATCTTTCCAACATTTGATCCATAAAAGATAAATTGCTAATGGTCCTTCCGCATAGCTTGATTAAGTTTCATATAGTCAATGCGCATTGTCCATCCTGTAATAGTTCTTGTAGGAATTAATTCATTATGAATAATTGTCATACCTCATTTCTTAGGCACCACTTGTACATGACTAACCCAAGTGTTGTCTGAATGGGATAAATCATTCCTGCCTCTAAAAGCTTTTGCACCTCCTTTCTAACAACTTCCTTTTTAGAAGGGTTCAAGCGCCTTAGGGGTTGAGCTACAGGTTTAAAATCTTGCTCCATATGAACAGTAGTGAAAATAACGCTTTTAACAACTATATATTAGGTTAAATGAGAATCGGTGTAAACAAAAAACACGGTGACATTTTTGTAAATATTTGGCACATATTACACCAGTTGAGCTATCCAACCGATGTAATATGTTCTGCTCAGAGAAAAAAAAAGTTTTTAAAATTTTTATCTTTGTGATTACATATAACACTGGTTGGATAGATGAATCAGTGTTATATGTGTTGGGTTTAATAGTGCCAAAGTTCAAGAGGGGGGGTGAATTGACCTTTTAAAACTTTCTCGCAGAAACAATGTTTACCCCAGTTTTTCAGAAAATAAATCGATTTATGTGCAAATGAACAGATTTATTTCAGCACTGTTTTTTGTTTGAAACGCTTTTAATACAACAAGGTTAATCATAAGATTATGCAGATAGATTTTCCAAATGCACACACACAGATATCAGATTGAAAAACAGTGAAACACCAAAACAGCAAACTTCAGTTTCAAGCACGTGATTAAGGTTCAATTGATAGCATGCTAGTTAATTGAGTGATCTTTGCAAACAACCTGTTCCAGTGGCTTTTAACAGATTATGAGTGTTCTTCTTGATGTCAAGCAATTTTTCCAGAAATTAAGAACAATGAATCACGGAACAGCAAGCTTCAACTTTAAGCAATTTGTTTAAGGTTCAATTAATAGCATTGACAGTTTCTTGAGCAGCCTATCACAGTCAATCTGTTCCAATGGTTTTTAGCAGATTATATATGTTCTTATCAGATTCAAACACCTTTTTCAGAAATCAAGAACAGTATGCACAGTGCCCAGAAAGAACAGATTTATTTTCAATTGAACAGATTTATTTCTTTGTTGTTTTATCAATTATGCAGAAACGAAATTGAAGAGAGTGAGAGAGAATGAACACAAGCAATTATACTGGTTCACTCAACTGAGCTACATCCAGTCTTCACCAACAACAGGTGGAAATCACTAACACACAGTACAACCAAGTACAATTCCCACTGTTCTTGAAACCTACAAGAACTTAGGTACTCTTGCTGAAAAAAACCTATTTCAGCATACACACACACCCACTCTTCAAGAACACCTATCAAGAAGAGTGTTCAACCAAACTATTACAACAAAGAGATGTGAAACGACTACACCTGATTGAGGATACACAGATCTGCCTTAAACCAGTAGGCAAGATTGCTAGAACAGTAGTTGCACCTCACACCAAGCTTTTGAACCAAACCAAGAACAAGCACTTTGTGATTTTCGAAATCTTTGAAGAACAAATGCTAATCCTTTGTAAACACTTAACTCTCTGCTGTCAAAACTTGTCTTTGCAAATGTATGAATTGGTATTAATCTCAGAAACAAGTTTGCATTTTATAGAAAGCCAACTTATAACAGATTTTTGAAAAACAGTTAAAGCTGTTATAAAATGAACAGATTGAAAATAAAATGAACAGATTTATTTTCAAAAGCAGTTAGAGAATTTGTTAAGTGAGGAGACTTAGTCAACCATTCTGGTGCTGAGATAAAACTGAAAATCGTTTAAGCTTTACATGGCACCAGAGGCAAAAAGAATTTATTCATTTACAGATGAACAGATTTATTTTTCAAAACGAAAACGGAAAAAGTTTAACTATTTGAAACTCAGTTGTTTTGAAATGAAGAAGACATAGTCAAAATACCTGATGCACAAAATCTAATTTTTACAAGACTTAGCCAAGGCATCAGTAAAAAAAATGAATCTGTTTATTTAGAAAAGAACAGATTTATTTTTATGCAGTAAACGTGTTTTTGTGTAAAACATGTGAAAAACAGTTTAAGAAAACTTATGCTTGTTCTTATCACATGGTCAGTGGTTATGAGGTGAGTTACTCAGCAAAAAGCCCACTCTTAGACAACCTCTAAGCACTAACTAAGACATACTTACAGCAAAGCAAAATACAAATGAAATGTACATATAAGTCTTCATCAAACACTACATATAAGTCTTCATCAAACACAATCTTGAAGGGCAGCAACCATCTTCAACAATCTCCCCCTGTTTGATGGAGACAAATCCCCATAGCTAACCTCATAGCTTTGTTGCTTTAAGTACCTGCACTGCACCAGATTTTAAACTAGAAAAAAACAGCAACATTGCATAACATGCAGAATTGGTTTAAAGGTGCAGAATTAACTCCCTGTTTCAGCTAGCTTCACCTAGCATGGTGAGCTATTTTTCTCCCCCTTTGGATTCATCAAACAGCATATAAGCATAGGGAATAAAGGAATATAAAGCAGAAACCATAATCATAATAGTTCAGAAATAGAAAACCAAATTGTTCAACATTACAGAAACTTGAAAACTGATAAAGAAAGCATTAAAAGCAGAAAACTACTGATCCTTGTAGTAAAGCTCTGCAAGTTGTGCCTGAACCCCTTCAATCTGATTATCAAGGTGTTGGAACCTTGCATGAGTAGTCTCAAAGTGTGCCCTTTGTTCTGCAGACATGACATCAAGACGATACAGCACTTGCCTCTCAAACATAGACATTGGTTCTCCACGGTATTCTGGACCTTGATAGGCAACTATGGCATTTGCAGCAACTTCCTCATGTTCAGATTGGGTAGCAGGTGAGTCATCATCCATAGGAACAGCTTCATCCTCATCCTCATGTTCTGCTTGAGTGTCCTTTTCCTTGAGAACTACCCACTGGTTTTCAATTTTGTGAAAACCCATTTTGGTGAGAGTTGAAGTATCAATCTCACTTACAGCTTTGATAGGGTCATTTCTCTCATTTGTAACATCAACACCAAAGTAATCAATTAATTTGGAAACAAGAATAGCATAGGGAAATCTGTAATCAGCCAACCTTTTTGACTTGAGCATGTGTTCATTGACAATGAACACCCAGTTTACCTTAATCTGGTTCATGATGCAATATAGGAGAATGAGATCCTCTTCATGTAAGACAGCATGGTTTGTTCCTCTTGGAATCAGTTGCCATGCTATGATGTATGCAACTAGACGTGGAGTGAGGTTCAAGTGCCCTGCATGGAACCTGTTTATACTCTCTGTAGGATTCCTCATGCAACTCTTATAATATTGCAGCTTGTTGAATTCTGAAATTCCACTGGTATTTCCCTTCCCTACTTTCAGTCCAGCATATTTTATTCCAGCCACAGAATTCCACACCTCACTTGTGATCTTCATCTTAATTCCTTTCACATAAGAGACAACATTCTTCCCATCCAATGTGAGGTTAGTATAAAACACCTTAACCAAGTCAGGATAAACATTACCCGTTAATTCCAGCATCTTTTTCAGTTTCTGGTGCTTCAACACAGCCCTTGTTTCTACCAATTTTTCAGATTTCAGCCAGTTGAAATCCAGCACCTTGGGTATGTTGATCTGCTTCCTGCTTGTCTCGTGAATGTAGGCATTGATGCCTTCTTTATTTCCAGCGAACCAACCTTCTAGTACTCCTTGAGAAGTGGTTTGCTTTCCCTTGCTTTTCTGTTTTTGTCTTGAAGACGAAGCCATGTTTGAACCTGAATTCTTTTCTTGGTTTCAAATGGTGAGAATAGAAAGAGAATGGCCAATGTGGGTAGCAAGTATTCACACAGATTTATAGCAGAATAAATGGATTGATATGGCAGTTATGAGTGGATATGCATGAAGATATTATGCTCTGAATTTGTGCAGAGAATCTTTGAAAATATGCACCAAATATTTAGGGTCACGATGCATACACTCAAATTCTTATTGAGCACCCAAACCATCAAATCGGTTACATAACCATGACCAAAACCGTCAAAGGTACAGAGGTTAATGCCCACTAAGTCAGTCAAGCAGTCAAAGATCAGAAATTCTCTTTCCTAGTCATCAATGCATATCAGTGCAGAAAATAAACACATTTAATTGTGAATAAACAGATTTAATTTTTCACTGCTGGGCACAATTGACATTTATAATACCCAATTCATTAAGCAGAAAATTAAACCTATCTTTGGCTAATGGTTTTGTGAACAAATCAGCAAGTTGTAAATCAGTACCAATGAACTTAATATCACATGTTCCATTAGATATGTGTTCCCTTAGAAAATGATGCCTTATTTCAATGTGTTTGGTTCTTGAATGCATGACAGGATTTTTGGTTAAGTTGATTGCACTTGTATTATCACACAGCAGAGGTATATGGTTAAGTAAGATACCAAAATCATTCAATTGTTGTCTTAGCCATATAGTTTGAGCACAGCAACTCCCTGCTGCAATGTATTCTGCTTCAGCAGTGGAAAGAGCTACACAAGCCTGCTTTTTGCATTGCCATGAGATCAAGCTTGATCCAAGCAAATGACAGGTTCCACTTGTGCTCTTCCTATCAATTTTGCAACCTGCAAAATCTGAATGAGAATATCCAGTTCAGCTTAATGAAATATTACCTGGATACCACAAGCCAACTTCTTTAGTTCCTTGCAAATACTTCAAAATCCTTTTGACAGCATTGTAGTGTGATTCTTTAGGAGCAGATTGAAACCTTGCACACATGCACACTGCAAACATTATATCTGGCCTGCTGGCAGTAAGATACAGTAGTGATCCTATGAGTCCTCTGTATTTGGTTTCATCAACAGAAATTCCAGCTTCATCATGATCCAAATGACAGCTTGTTGAGAAGGGTGTGCTGATTGGTTTACACTTGTCCATTTCAAAGTTCTTCCGCAAATCCTTGCAATACTTAGCTTGACTTAGGAAAATGCCATCCTTGAGTTGTTTGACCTGCAAGCCTAGAAAATAGTTCAACTCACCCATCATTGACATTTCAAACTCACTCTTCATGACTTTCACGAAAGCTTCACACAATTCTCCATTGTTTGATCCAAAAATGATGTCATCCACATATACTTGGACTAGAATTGAGTGAGATCTCCTTTCTTCTTAATGAACAAGGTCTTATCTGATGTGCCTCTGTCATAGCCTTGTGAGGTGAGAAAAACACTTAGCCTCTCATACCATTGCCTAGGAGCTTGCTTGAGTCCATAGAGAGCCTTTTGGAGTTTGAACACATATTCTGGATGTTGATGGTCTTCAAAACCTGGTGGTTGTGAAACAAATACTTCTTCATTTATATAGCCATTTAGAAAGGCACTTTTCACATCCATTTGAAATAGCTTGAATCCTTTGATGCAGGAGAAGGCAAGCAGCAGTCTAACAGCTTCTAACCGAGCCACTGGTGCATATGTCTCATCATAGTCTATTCCTTCTTCTTGATTGTACCCTTTAGCTACAAGCCTAGCCTTGTTTCTGGTGATCACTCCATGCTCATCCATCTTGTTTCTAAATACCCATTTTGTTCCAATTACATTCATCTCAGGTATTCTAGGAACAAGAGTCCAGACTTCATTAAGAGCAAACTGATTCAGTTCCTCTTGCATAGCTAAAATCCAGTTGCTGTCCTTGAGAGCTTCATTTAAATTCTTGGGTTCAACTTGAGATACAAAGGCATTGCTTCACAGAAATTGTTCAAGGATTTTCTAGTTGACACTCCTTTCTCAATGTTCCCAATGACATTATCAAGGGTTAAGTCTCTTGGGGTTTTCCACTCTTTTGGCAAACCTGCAGCTGCAGTAGATTCTTGTATAGCATGTGTATCAGCAGTATCAAAATGAATCGATTCATTTTGATTTAAAACAGATTTAAATTCATTACTGTCAGGGTCATCAGCAGTTTTAGATAGGCTATGATCAGTTTCATCAAAAACAACATGCATTGATTCTTCTACTATGAGCAACCTTTTATTGAAGACTCTATATGCATGACCATTCAAAGCATAACCAATGTGCACACCTTCATCAGATTTAGCATCAAACTTACCAAGATTTTCTTTGCCATTATTCAATACAAAACATTTACACCCAAATACTCTAAGGTGACTCACACTAGGTTTTCTGCCCATATACAATTCATATGGGGTTTTCTTAAGAATTGGTCTTATTAAGGTCCTATTTAAGACATAACCTGCAGTATAAACAGCATCAGCCCAAAAATACTTAGGAAGCTTAGATTCATTTAACATAGTTCTAGCAAGTTCCTCTAGTGATCTATTTTTCCTTTCAACTACACCATTTTGTTGGGGTGTCCTAGGGGTTGAAAAGGTATGAGCTATCCCATGCTTCTCACAGAACCTCTCAAACTTAGCATTTTGAAACTCTCCCCCATGATCACTTCGAATAGATTTTATGCAGCAACCATTTTCATTTTGCAGAATTTTTGCTAATCTCTTAAAGGCAGAATAAGCATCATGTTTATGTGCAAGAAATAGAGTCCATGTAAATCTAGAGTAATCATCCACAACAACTAAAGCATACAAATTTCCAGCCAAGCTAGCAACTCTAGATGGACCAAATAAGTCCATATGTAACACATTCAATGGATTTTTTGTAGAGAGAATATCCTTTAACTTGAAAGAGGATTTGATTTGTTTACCTTTCACACAAGCATCACAAAGCCTGTTATCCTGAAATTTAATGTTAGGTAAACCAGAAACTAAATCTTTAGATTTCAATTTATTCAAGTGATTTGTGTGTATGTGAGCTAACCTCCTGTGCCACAACCAAGACTCATCACTTCTGGACAGCAAACACTCATTTGAAGAGTTAGTTTCCATGATATTCAACAGATAAATGTTATTCACTCTCTTACCAGTAAACAGTACCTTACTAGATGAATTACTTGAGATTGTGCAGCCAGTTGACTCAAAATTCACTTTGTATCCTTTGTCACAAAGCTGATTTATGCTGAGAAGACTATGCTTAAGTCCTTCTACATACAGCACATTCTCAATGGTTGTTGAGTTCCCTGTTCCAACAGTTCCTCTGCCCAAAATCCTCCCTCGGTTATTATCACCATAGGTTACATGTCCTTCTGCTTTGAGCTTTAAGCTGGTGAACTTTGTAAGATCTCCAGTCATATGCTTGGAACAGCCACTGTCCAAGTACCACTGGTTTTTCTTGCTGCCAATCTGCAAAACAGAATAAAAGATATACAAATGGTACCCTTTTCAGTATAGGGTCCAGCACAGATTAAAACCTTCTCTTTGGTAGCCATTTTGCTAAGTTCTTAGGAACAAGATGCTTTCTAGCAATGCAAGACCTAGATGTATGACCAGATTTCATGCAGTAAAAACAGGTTACATGAGATGCCTTTTTGCCACTGTTAAAAGCTGAAAAAACTGATTTTGCTGGAACAAAAAAACTTGAAAGCTTTTTGACATTGGTTGTATTTCCAGGGGTATAACCAAGTTCATTCTTATTGAAAACAGCATTCTGTGATCCAAGGAGAGACTCAAGGTTTTCTCTTCCCTTGGTGAAATTGGAAAGGGTTTTCAGCAAATATTCCACTTGTTTTTCCAATCTTTTGCAGTTTTCACCGTTTTTAATAGAGGCATGCAAGCAAGTCAGTTCAAGGCTTACCAAATCTGTTTTGGCCTTATGCAATTCTTCCTCAAGTGTTTTTACTTTAGGTGCAAGCACATTATTTACCTTTTGCAGCTTATTACATATTACAGCTAGCCTATTGGCTTCATCATGTGTTTCCTTGAAGGCAGCAAGCAAATCATCATAGTTATCAGAATCAGCAGAAAAATTACTTACTGATTCAGAACTTGACTCCTCATCCTTCATCATGAAACACAAATTGTTCTCCTCATCTTCTGTTGAAGAGCTGCTGGTTGAGGATACTTCATTTTCCTCCCATGAGATGTAGGCTCTTCTTCCCTTGTTCCTTTCAAATTTTTTGCTGGCAGATTTGTCCCTTGTTTGATTGTCTGGACAATCTGTTTTGATATGCCCTGTTTTGCCACATCCAAAGCAAGTATATTTAGAGGAATTTAAATCATTGGGTTTAGGATACCTTCCTTTCTGCTGGTTCCTATTTTTGCTTTTCTTCCTCAGGAATTTGCAGAATCTTTTTGTAAGAAGGCTGATTGTGTCATCATCTTCAGCATCTTCTTTTTCCTCCTTGATCTCATCCAATTCAGTTGCTTTCAGTGCAAGACCTTTGGGTTTTCTCTCTGTTGTTTCCTGCTCTTTAAGTCTTTTAAGCTCTAGCTCATACTCCATCAGCTTTCCAAATAGTGCAGCAGTTCCTAATTTTGACAGATCACGACTTTCAGAGATAGCTGTCACCTTTGGTTGCCAGCTTCTGTCGAGGCACTTCAATATCTTTATGTTGAGTTCCTCTCTGTCAAACTCTTTTCCCAAGCCAGTGAGGTGATTCACAATGTGGGTGAATCTTTTCTGCACATCAGCAATGCTCTCCTCGGGTTGCATTCTGAACAGCTCACATTCTTGGATGAGCGCATGTTTCCTTGACCTTTTCACATCTTCAGTACCCTCATGAGTCACTTCTAAGACTTCCCACATCTCCTTAGCTGACTTACATTGAGATATCCTGAAGAACTCATCCATTGTCAATGCAGAGGTTATGATGTTCTTGGCCACAAGATCATGTTGAGCTTTCCTCCTTTCGGTCTCATTCCATTCTGATCTTGGCTTTTCCACTTGTTCATCCTTGACAACCTGCATTGGCACATAAGGTCCATTGACCACAGCTTCCCAAATTAATGCATCAATGGATTCCATGAAAATTCTCATTCTAACTTTCCAAAATGCATAATTCATTCCATTGAACATAGGTGGTCTATTAACAGCAGAACCCTCAGCAAAAAGCACATTAAACTCAAACATTATTACAAACAAACTTGATTAAAATACAAGTGCTAGCTCTTGATACCAATTGTTGGGTTTAATAGTGCCAAAGTTCAAGAGGGGGGGTGAATTGACCTTTTAAAACTTTCTCGCAGAAACAATGTTTACCCCAGTTTTTCAGAAAATAAATCGATTTATGTGCAAATGAACAGATTTATTTCAGCACTGTTTTTTGTTTGAAACGCTTTTAATACAACAAGGTTAATCATAAGACTATGCAGATAGATTTTCCAAATGCACACACACAGATATCAGATTGAAAAACAGTGAAACACCAAAACAGCAAACTTCAGTTTCAAGCACGTGATTAAGGTTCAATTGATAGCATGCTAGTTAATTGAGTGATCTTTGCAAACAACCTGTTCCAGTGGCTTTTAACAGATTATGAGTGTTCTTCTTGATGTCAAGCAATTTTTCCAGAAATTAAGAACAATGAATCACAGAACAGCAAGCTTCAACTTTAAGCAATTTGTTTAAGGTTCAATTAATAGCATTGACAGTTTCTTGAGCAGCCTATCACAGTCAATCTGTTCCAATGGTTTTTAGCAGATTATATATGTTCTTATCAGATTCAAACACCTTTTTCAGAAATCAAGAACAGTATGCACAGTACCCAGAAAGAACAGATTTATTTTCAATTGAACAGATTTATTTCTTTGTTGTTTTATCAATTATGCAGAAACGAAATTGCAGAGAGTGAGAGAGAATGAACACAAGCAATTATACTGGTTCACTCAACTGAGCTACATCCAGTCTTCACCAACAACGGGTGGAAATCACTAACACACAGTACAACCAAGTACAATTCCCACTGTTCTTGAAACCTATAAGAACTTAGGTACTCTTGCTGAAAAAAACCTATTTCAGCATACACACACACCCACTCTTCAAGAACACCTATCAAGAAGAGTGTTCAACCAAACTATTACAACAAAGAGATGTGAAACGACTACACCTGATTGAGGATACACAGATCTGCCTTAAACCAGTAGGCAAGATTGCAAAAACAGTAGCTGCACCTCACACCAAGCTTTTGAACCAAACCAAGAACAAGCACTTTGTGATTTTCGAAATCTTTGAAGAACAAATGCTAATCCTTTGTAAACACTTAACTCTCTGCTGTCAAAACTTGTTTTTGCAAATGTATGAATTGGTATTAATCTCAGAAACAAGTTTGCATTTTATAGAAAGCCAACTTATAACAGATTTTTGAAAAACAGTTAAAGCTGTTATAAAATGAACAGATTTATTTTCAAAAGCAGTTAGAGAATTTGTTAAGTGAGGAGACTTAGTCAACCATTTTGGTGTTGAGATAAAACTGAAAATCGTTTAAGCTTGACATGGCACCAGAGGCAAAAAGAATCTATTCATTTACAGATGAACAGATTTATTTTTCAAAACGAAAACGGAGAAAGTTTAACTATTTGAAACTCAGTCGTTTTGAAAAGAAGAAGACATAGTCAAAATACCTGATGCACAAAATCTAATTTTTACAAGACTTAGCCAAGGCATCAGTAAAAAAAATGAATATGTTTATTTAGAAAAGAACAGATTTATTTTTATGCAGTAAACGTGTTTTTGTGTAAAACATGTGAAAAACAGTTTAAGAAAACTTATGCTTGTTCTTATCACATGGCCAATGGTTATGAGGTGAGTTACTCAGCAAAAAGCCCACTCTTAGACAACCTCTAAGCACTAACTAAGACATACTTACAGCAAAGCAAAATATAAATGAAATGTACATATAAGTCTTCATCAAACACTACATATAAGTCTTCATCAAACACAATCTTGAAGGGGCAGCAACCATCTTCAACAATATGTCATTCCTTGGTTAAAGAAAAATTTAAAAGTTTTTAAAAATGACATATAACATCGGTTCTTCTATACAACCGGTGTTATATGTCATTCCCATATTTAAAATAAAAATTTAAACATTTAACTATGGGCACTACATTTTGCTATTTCGTTCTTGCCTCCACCGCTCCCTCAAGAGTTCATTTTGCTTCTGCCAACGTTGCTGCCTCCACCGCTCCCTCATCGTGAGAGCATCCACATTGAACGAGATTCTTCTATTCACGCTTCTCAGCTATTTTGTTGTCACTCTTGTCGTTGCTCTTGCCGCCACTCTATTGCCGCCACAACTCCGTTTACGTTCACGCTCCAGGTTATTTTTTTATTTTTAAATATTTTAATTTTAATTTTAATTATTATTTTTTTTTACAATTATTTATATGGATGATTAGTTTTTTATTATATTGTATTTGGAATATAATGTATTAAGTTTTAAATTGGGTAATTGTTATATGTTGAACGTCTTGGTATTGGATCCATGGCTGATTAACCCTCTGCAATGTTGAATGCTTTGATGTTGGGTTTAGGGTTTAGGATTTAGAATGTGACTCTGGAGAACATATAACACCGGTTAGGAGCCACAACTGGTGTTATATGTGCCTTTTGGAGCACATATTTTTTAATATTTTATTCATATTTTGGTACATATTACACTAGTTTTTACAACCGGTGTTATTTGTCTCCCAAAATCAATGTTATATGATGGAATTTTACGCATACAATATGATGGGCTTATACATTTCAAGTAAATAAACGTCCATCCTATAACTTCTTTATTCATCTTCAACATTTTTATTACTTGTTTCTCTTTTTCTTATGATAAAAGATTGATTATGATAATTGGCTTCTCTCCATTCTCTTCAAGAAAAACATACTTCAGATGAGACAGCAACTGTGTTAATTCAATTTTTCGAGAAGTGTTCACTTTATTTAACTCTAATTCATCAAAAACCTCCTGATGTACTTCTTTTGCCTCCCGCAAGAAATCTTGCAAACATTCCTTGACTTCTTTATCTTCCCAGAATTCTAGATCATCATAAAGCAATCTCTCTGGTCAATCAAATGTTTCATAGCTTCAAACACATCAAAGATAACTTTTTCTTCCTGTACCCGAGCTTTCAACTTTCTTTCATCCACATCAATCATAATTTTTTCAGTTTTCATAAATGGACGTATAAGAATGAGAGGTACTTCAACATCTTCCTTTATGTCCATGATTACAAAGTCATCTGGAAAATAAGTTTTTCCTAGTTTCACTAAAGGATCTTCAATTATTCCATGTGGATATTTTATTGATCTGTCAGTTTTTGCAATGTCATCCTTGTAGGAAAATTTTCAACATCTCCAATTTTTTTTAAACAAAGATAGAGGCATGAGGTTAATGCTTGCCCCAAGATCTAATAATGCCTTACCCACTGTAAAATTTCCTATTGTGACTAGAAAGGTAAAACTCCTAGGATCTCTGGATTTTGTGGCAAGGATTTCTCAATGATGGCACTGCATCTTAGTTCTAATTCCACATTTCCTTGCTTCTTTAATCCTCTTTTCTTTGTCAACAAATCCTTCATAAATTTGTCATAAGTAGGCATTTGTTCTGAAGCTTCAGTGAAAGAAATATTTATCTCAAGTTGTTTATATTCCTCCTTGAGGGAGCATGCGGGTAAGGTAAATCTAGAATTGGAGCACTCTTTTTTCTATTCTCATTTTTATTTTTTCTTTTCTTCCTATACACTTTCATTTTATTTTTCTTTCTCCTCTTCTTTTTTTCTCTTCATCAACAATCAAATTATCACCAATCCCCTTCCCTACAACTATTCCACTTCAAGTAGTGACTGACTTACATTGCTCCTTGGATTTCTTCAACTCTTGTGCAATTTGTCCCATTTGTGTCTCCAAACTCTGAACAACAATGTTAAAGTTCTTTTCATTGGACAATGTTGTTTGCATAAATTTCTCCAAGGTATACTCCAGTTTGATTATTCTCTCTTGGGATGAAGGATATATTGGTTGTTGCCATTGAAAGAGGCATTGCTTAAAACTTTGATTTTGATTGCTTCTCCAACCTTGAGAATGTTTTTTGGAGAACCCACCTTCCCTTCCTTGATTTCCCATATAATGAGCTTCTTCTTCAGCTAAATTATTCTGATAAGCGTAGTGCCCATTAGAATGATCACCTTCACACAAGTCATACCTTATTGGTTGACTCTGTGATGTGAGTTGATTAGGAGATGACGCATTAATGGGCACTTTCAATAACAAGATAAGGAGGCTTAAGGAAACATTTATGAAGTTCAATGCCTTCCAAATGATGAATCAAACTCATGAACATGAATGTCATCTCCTTACACAACAATTGAATAGACAAAACAAACAAAACAACAACAATAGAACAAGATATGATGCAGAAGCTTAAAGAAGACAAGAACAAGGAATTCAACCGATTAAAAACAACAAATAACACATATGAACCTATTGAAAAACCAACACAATTACTGATGGATTTGTGACTTCTTCTTTGCGGTTTTTGAGTGGATTTGCAGAAGCTATGGTTTGATGGTGGAACAAGGCTCTCCTAGGAGTTGTGATAGCCTTGGAGGTGCATGAGAAGTATGATTTGAGAGAGGTGAGGCATACTCTTCTTGGAGGTGAAAGTTTCGGAAGATTAAAAGCCTAATCCTAAGAAGTCTTAGGCAAAGAGTGAGAATGGCACAAATTTGGCAGCATTTCACTCATGAATTAATCTTGCAAAAACAGTAGCCAAGGCACTCCTTATATAGTACTTTAGAGGCCGGACTTACAAAGAGAAAAGAGAAGGAAATTCAAAAGGTTGGCACAAGTGTAAGTGGCGCCTAAATTTCAGCTCATGTGAAGGTAGGTTCTAGAATCCTTCCATGTGTGAAATGGTCTAGAACTTACGCAACATGATGTCTAGGTGTGGGCCGAACCATAGTTTAATTAGGAAATTCTAATTAAACTTAGGTTTAGCCTTCTAGGTACCACTTTGCATGTTTCAACACAATTACAAAAAGAATTTAAACTATGCTACTTTGACAAAAAAAATAAAAATTATTCTGCACTAGAGTTTATGACATGTAGAATGTGTCCTCTTGACCCCTCTTTGACCATAACTCTAGTGGTGGCCTCAATTTGACATTTTGGTGGCCTTTCAATGGATTGGTGTTTTGGCCTCTTCCATCAATTACCGATTGAAATTGAATGAACAAGACAAAGGAACACAAAACTACTGAATGGAATTACTAAACATGATTCGGAAATGGAGATGGAATAAGAAAGACTTATGTGGTTGTAGTCATGGAAGGGAAGAACACGCCACTTGGAGGTGATTGTTCCAAGATAACTGCTTGAATGCCACCACTTGGAGCTTCCAAAAACTCACAAGATGAGACAAGATGAAGGAGAACAAGTCTCATACAAATTTCTCTCAATTTGAGTAGAGTAACCTTTCTTAAAATTCCAATTATGAATTTACATGAGCATGACACCTCCATTTATAGTAGGAGAGGGCTGAAATGAAAAGGCAAAATTCAAAAAGCAAGACTATTCAAATTCGGCGCCTAATCAAGTCACAAGGGGTGTGTGACTTGATTTCTTTCTTTGGCACCTCCTAAAAACACCTACACCTTCTTTTTATGTCACATGGAAGGTGTAACTTATCTTTGTACATTTGCACCCCTCATATCTATATCTACACATTTCTTTTATGTTCTACTACAAATACTAAAAAAGAAATTACAAATAGAGACATTCAATGATGCTCATCTTCTAAAACCTTGGCCTTGTTCCTCATGGGTTGGGCTTTGGGCTTCTTGGGCTTGGCCTTCTTGGGCTTGGCCTTCTTGGGCTTGGGCCTCATCTTTTGAGAAGACTAATAAGAAGAACTTTAAATGTTTTGGCCCTTGTCTATTCCTCCTATTAATGAGGTCTTTATTTGCTTGTTGAGATGACCCTTCAAGTGTATCATCCTTGGTCATCTTCATGTATTTTTTATTCTCATCACTCTGACTATGAGAAGCTTCCACAACTTGTAATTGTTGTGGCAATTTAGCCATTTGTGCAGTAAATGCTTTCAAGTGTTGTGTCAGAATTTTATTTGGGCCAAAAGTGTGTTTGAAGTATTATAATCCATCATTCCCTTCTTTGTCTCATTTTGACTATCATTTTGAGCTTGATAATCTCTAGATGTCATTGCCTCAATATTTTTTGTTGCTTTTTATACATCAATTGTCATCATTGTACCACCAGCTGCAACATCTAGAAGCATCTTGGTATCAGATTTGAGACCATTATAAAAATGCTCAATTGAATCTTTCCCATGTCCCACAGAAGGCTTCATCTGCTCCTTGTATTAACATAGAGATATCACACTTTGCTTTGATGCAATGAAATAATGAAAAAGAAATTGTACAATTTTTTCCTCTAAATCCTTCCAGCTAGTGAGACTTTGATTTGGCTATGATTTAAGCCATTCTTTTGCCTTTCCTATCAATGAAAAAAGAAAATAAACACATAGACATTTTCAAGATCACCTGATTGAGAGCCCATTGTTCCCACCAATTCATAAAATGTAGACAAATGCGAATATGGATCCTCATGATCCAAGGCCCTGGTGGTAGCAGGTATTGCAATACTAGAAAAATGCCTTGGCCCTTGCTGCATGGCATAATCTCCAAGGGTTATCCTAGGAGGTGGTGTTTTCTCTTCTGCCATGTTGCTTTCCTCCTAAAAAATATTAGTGGGAAAAGAAAAAATGGTTGAGGATTCCTCTCTAGTTTCTCTTTATCTCTCTTTTGTTTCTTTTAACTACCCTTTCAATCGCTGATTCAAATAATAATTGGTCTTTGGAAACTTGACTTCCTAATATCATATAAGACAACTAAATCAATGCTTAGCAAAAGGATTCACTAGCAGTAACAAAATATTTTTTTTAATTGAAAATAACAAAATAAAATAATTTCAATTTAAATATTAAAATAAAATAAAAACAAATCCACAATTAAAATAAAATAAACAAAAATTAAACAAAAATTAAAAAAAAAAAATATTCCTTGCATACAAAATTATTAAGAGAGTCTCCTAAATATCGATTCCTCGCATATTTATAAAAACTTCTTATTATTAAAATTAAAATTTCAGATATATTCATAGCATTCAAATATGTTAAGCATTATCATTTGCATTTGAAACTAAGAGGTACTTTCCAGTCAAATCCAAGGATCTAGATCATAGAAATAACCATTTCAAATAAAATGACAATTTCAATCATCTTTCAAGAACATAATATTATATTTAAATATCAACTCAATACATGAGAGTTTGAACATATTAGTCCCAATCCCAAAGGGTAGAATTAGCCACTCATTGGCTCAAGCATGGAGAGCGAGAAAAGAAGATCTAGGATACTTCTCCTTAATAGTTGTCTCCTCTAGTGTTTCTAACACTTATTATTCTCCCAATTGGATTCCAATCCACTAAATGATGTCTAGGGTTTTGCCTCAATCCTCATATTTACCCTAGTTGGGCTTGGGCTAAGTGACTTCTCGCTTGGGCGCTATTGGGCTCACTTGGGCGAGTTGCACGAAAAGAGGCCCAACGTCACTTGAGTGATCTTTCCTGGGCGAGATTGGGCTCGCTTAGGCAAGATCCTCTAGGAGCATCTGGCTTGGGCGTGTTTGGGTGAACTTTGGTGAGTGCTGGTGCGTTCCAGATTTCTCTCTTTAGCTTTGTATATTCTCCTCTTGCCCTTTCATTTCTATTCTTCCCTAGAATCCTGAAATTAACAAAAATTTGGGATTAAATCTTTCTAATTAAATTTATAATGACAAAATATGTAAAAAGGTTTAAATTCATAAATTAGGGGTTATATTAATCAATTAATATGCATAAAAGCTTGTATTTTAATATGAAATATTACTGAAATATGACACTTATCAACGAGTCACAATGACCTTTGAGGTTAGTATTTTACTTACTGCTTAATTTTATAATAAATGTGTTTATGTATGTGTTCAACGTGTTGATTCTAAGTCCAAAGGTGTCTGACCTTTGGAAATTTTGATTTAGTTTTGTAATGAATTAGATAGTTTTTATATTAAACGTGTTGATGCTGAATCTGAGAGTGTCCAACCGTCGGCAATTTTGATTTAGTTTTATAATGAAGTAGATAGTATTTTGTATATATTGAACACGTTGATGTTGAGTCTGAGGGTGCCTGACCTTCGGCACTTTTGATTTAGTTTTATGATAAATTAGATTATCTTTATATGTATTAAACATGTTGATGTTAAGTTGAAGGGTGTCCGACCTTCGACAATTTTTGATTTATATTTTTTTAGTTTACCAGTTCTATGGATCGGAGTTGGATTAATAAACTACATATAAGTGATGCATACGAGAGACGAGTGGAAGAATTCATACAGCTTGCACAATGTAATGTAGTTAATAATCATAACGGAGTAAGAATAAGGTGTCCTTGTGTGAATTGTTTGAATGGAAAGATATTGAATGTTTCCAAAATTAGAGAATGTCTTTTATGTGATGGATTTTTGAAAAATGATACAACATGAATATGACATGGTAAATTGTTACACTTGCCCAGTGCGCACGGAGCTTCGGAGTTTGTTGATTTTCCATAGGACGTTAGATTAGAGGACATGATTCCCAAATACCGAAAAATGTTTTATAGAATTGCTTCAATTGTTTAAGAACGTGCTTTCCATAAGGAAATACATTAGCCAATCAAAATTACGAGGCATAAAAAGATACTTTGTCTAATGGGTATGGAATATAAAAAAATACATTCATGTCCTAATGATTGTATTTTCTATAGAAATGAGTATGAAGATTTAAGAAGATATCCCAGATTAAAGACTATGTGTATCAAGATAAATAGAGGTCAAAAAGTGACATTGACTATTGATGTCAACACTGGCGTCAGTGGGCCATATTCAGAGAATTTTAGCAGTTATCTCGAAGTAGTTGCTAGCAAAAGGATCTCTATCTTATCTCCTTCTTGAGATGACGCCATTGAGAACGAGAGAAACATGATTTGGCAAGATATTCTAGTATGTAACTATTTTTAATTTGTTCGATCTAAAGTGTGTTTTTACTTCGTTCAATCTAAAGTGTGTTTACGTTTGTTATGAACTAATTGTTAGAATGTATGGCTTTAAACTAAAAGGGGGGTGAATGGTTTAAAGGCAGTTTTCACAAACTTTTTTTGGATAGAATAAAATTCTTTGCAAGAAACCCAATTTAGGAATTCATTTTGCCAAGAACAAAGCTCAAAACAGAAAAGCAACAGAAAAACAATCAGTTGTTTATACCAGTAAAATAACAACAATTGAAATTAAAGAGTTTAAGGAAGAGAGAATTGCACAAACAGTTTATACTGGTTCACTCTTAACCCAAGAGCTACATCCAGTTTCCCAGAAACCACTGCGGAATCCGCTTAGTAATTAAATCCATATTACATACACACACCACCAAAGAAGTGACCTTGATCCCCTCAAGACACACACTTCCTTTGGCTCAGCACATACACCATCAAGAATGTTGATCTTGATAACCTCAAGAGTACACAACCCTTCTTGGCTTTACAACACCAGAATGTACACAAAACACAGAATGAATTACACCGTTACAGAATCAACTGAAATCAATACAGAGTAATCATATTCCACTTCTCTCTTGAATAACCAAAGCTCAAAGTTCAAACTCAAATGCTTCAAAACTCTTTGAAAAACTCAAATTTGTTTTTCTTTCTTGTTATTTGTTATAAAACATTAACAAACTATTTATAGTATTCAAATCTTGGTCAAAGCATTTAAAGCAGGAGCGTATTCAGTTATGAAATCAATTAAAGCTCTTTTAACAAACAAAATCGTTTCTGTTAGGATTCCAAACAAACAATCGGTTGTTTGGGTTTGGCAGCATGTCAACCATCCAAAACAGTTTTCAAACTTTTTCAAAAACACCTAAGTATAAAACAATCAGTTGTTTCGACAAAACAACAGGTTGTTTTTCACTTAGTTTGAAAAACACTTTAATCTTAAAAGATTTGAAACCACTTAAGCTTTAGATTCAACAAAGAGTAGATTACAAATATAATCTACCCCAGATTCTATTCTAAAGCACCTCAGCAACAACAAGCACATCCAGACTTCCATCAAACACAAAGGATTTGGATTCATCAAAGCTTGAACACACTTGATTCAACACTAATTATATTTTAACAATGTAAACACATTATGTAACTCGAATGTGGAAATGTTGAGAGTGAAGGTTTTTTCTTTAGTGGTTGTCAAGTTTCGTCAGTTTAAATCAAAATTGACAACAACTTATATATTTGGTGCAAGGAAAGGAGAAAATCCTTGTACAAAATACACATGCCTTGATGAAGAAATTTGGCAGAAGTTTGTACAAACTCAACAAATTGGGAAATGGTAGGTTAATATCACTTGTTTTATTTGGATGTAGTTTTTACATTAACGTATTATTAACTTTAGAATGTTGATAAGGTTTGGAAGAAAGCACAATCCAATCAAGCACGTAATAAGACCCCGCACTTATTCTCCCGTGATGGTTGTCAAAAGTTAGAGTATAAGTTGGTCCTATAAAAGATTAAATCACATTCTCCTTCTATTGAGGAAGGGAATTGTGTACATTCTTTCAACCCTCCATCACCTTCCTACCATGAGAAATAGAAGAATGTTTGTCTAAAGTATTCAGGGACATGGACTTCTGAGGTATTAAAACGAACAACTGAATAAATTATAAGAAATGTTGTGTATGTGTTATAATTAAAATCAACATGTGTTTTGAAGTCTGAAAATTTGTTTTCATTTGTTGTAGGATTCTCTTGTTGAGTAAACAACATAGAGGACTTTTAATCCTTATGGTCACAAATATATTCTTATTGTTGCTAACAAACGACCTAAGCACCCTGGATGTGTTTGTGTTGTTGGATATGGTATGGGGATTCGTTCATACTTTGGAACCTCATCACAATGCAAGGAAAACTACTTCAGTGAACATAGCAAGGAGTATTTGTTGCCATTACAAAAACAGATAAAGGTTGAGATCACTCAAGAGATTAAAGAAAATTTAATGGAAGAGTTTGATAAGCGGATGGATAGGGAGTTTGAAAAGCGGTTGGAGGGTTTAGGACTCTTGCAGTTTGAAAAGCGGTTGGAGTTTGAAAACCTGTTATGATACAACATGACCCACCTACTATTAAGAGAGTCGCACTAAAAGGAGTTGTTCAATGGTTGATCCATCGGGGGTGACTTTAGCTCAACTAGCCAATGTGAGTTGTATGTTGATTGTGATTCTTCCTCCCGATTTGTGGTCGTATGTAATGTGCCTCTTCCTTCTAATTTAATAAAGGTCATGGTGGACAAGGTCTTTTATGGTGATGTTGCAGTTCCCATGCTAGAATCATAGGTGGCAATTGTAGCAGAGGCATTACATACTTTCATTGATTGGCTTAAACATCTCGTCAGACCTATATCAGAATCTATGGTATAACTTTGCACTAATATGATTACATATCAAATATGTTATATACTAACTAATTTAATTATTTGTTTGTTGATGAGTAATAGAAACCTAAGACAAAACTGCCTCTGGAAAAGAAGAAAATATTCCCCGTTGATGATTTTGTGGCAGCATTGGTGGAAGTTGCTAGGGCTTTAGATACAACCGTCGTAGAAGTTCCATGGGATGCCAATGTTTTTGGCAGGTATAGTGATATACCAATGTACTTTCACATGTCTGATTTGTTGGACCTTACATCTGGAAATCAGGAAATTAACATAATTGTTCTGCAATTAGGGATGATCTAAGTTCAATTATTAAAATATTTATACTTTTTATTTATTTTATATATTACTAATAACTTATTGAAATTTAGGTATATTTGTGGATTATGCTTCAATGAAGAGAAACAAGATACGTATGGTTGTTTAGACCCTCATATCATTCAATCACTGGGTAAGAAAAAGTCAGAAACACAAAAACATACATCACCACTGCCTTAAAGAATAAAGGAAAACAAATTTATATTGTTTCGTATGTACATGAGTAAGTCCGTATTCAATAAATAAGTTATACTAAATTATTGAAATAAGATAGACTAACTAATTTTTATGTGGGTGTCATGGATAAGTAGTGATCATATTTGTTCAAGATCATACTATGCATGGTTTTCCTCCTTGCATAAGTGATGTGAGTTGATTTTTAGATGTTTTCATTTATGGTGACACTTTTACTTAAGGTTGATATTTTAACAATTAGAGGTGAGGACCTAAGAAAGATTCCCACTGGACATGAACTTAACCAAGTGGTTAAGTAAGTGTAAATGTTCACTTCACAAAGGCAAAGATGAAAAACAAGTTATGGTGAGAATGAAATGAAATTACGGAATTGAAGAAGAAATTAAGTAAAGAGAGGATCAAGCCCAAAGCCAACAAGAAGTCTACAAGCATTCAAGAATGGACTCCAATTACTATTTTTCTTTGTAATTTCTTTTGTATAAATTTGTAGAACATATAGGAGTAGTGTTTAGGAAGGTGCTAAGAGGGAAACCAAGAAGACACCTCTTTTGTAAGTACCTTAGGCATTAGTTTTTAGGAAAGAGCTAGAAGAAGTGACTTTTCCTTCTCTTGCTCATTTAGGCGCCAATTTAGGAATAGGCTAGAAGGTGACTCTTCAAATGTTCCTTCCCTTGTACTCTTGGCCGGTCTTATGTCTCTATATAAAGGCATGAAAGGCACCTTCAATAATAAAATTGATATTTTGAGTAAAGAACCTCTCCCAAATTGGTGAGTGATTGAGAGACTTGTGTCTTCTCCTCTTCTAGTCTCATCTTAAGTGCATTCTTGGAACCTCAAGTGGCGACATCTACACTCATCTTGAAGCCTTTCATCCTTCAAGTGGCGTGCTCATCTCCAAGAACTCCAACCACATAAGTTTCCTATTTCTTTTCATCTTCTTCATCCATTTTCATTCCAAAACAAATCCTAAAACATGTCTTTGATGTTTCTTTCCATTTCAATCGATTAAACTTGCTTGTTTTGTGTTTCCATTCGGCAGTTCTTCTTAGTTTGTTGTTCTTGTGATTTTAATTGAGTTTTCTTGTGTTTTAATCGGTTCATTTGTGTTCTTTTGTGTTTTAATCGGTTCAGGTCATTGACTTAAGTCAAAACCACACCTAAGGCTCATTCTTCTAGAAGCTAGGTCAATTTCCTAAACTTAGATGCCTTGTCTTGAAAAAGTGGGCTTGAATCAATCCCATTTTGCTATGAGCACTCCTATTTATGCTAAAGGTACCTATTCTAGCCTAATTTGCTATTTGAACCCCTAAAGTGAGCCCAATTTATTTACAACTTGTTTAATTCTTAAGAAGACCAACATAAAGAACATTAGATGCTCTGGTCTTTGTCCATTTCTCCCTCTAGTGAGGTCTTCACTTGAAAGTGGAGATGACTTCTCATAGTGTGAATGATAATTTGCATCCTTGGTCATCTCCTTATTGGCTTGGTTTGTATCAACGGGGATTTGAACACCATTGCAGGAGGATTTTCTAGATGAGGAAGCTCGGCTTCAAAATGTAAACGATACGCGCGAGCAGTGATATCTCTGGATACAAGGGGACCTGATCGCTCTACGAAGCTCACCCTTTGTTTCACGAGTTTTGACTTGGAAGACGTGTTTCCTCACGAGGATGATTCGGTGGCGATATCTCTCATAGGCGAAAGGTGCACAAGGTTTTGGTCGACTAGGGGAGCTCGACAGATGTGATGTTATAGGGAACGTTCACCAACTTGCAGCTATCCCTTGATCAATTAAGGCCATACGATGGTTGTTTGACAGTTTTGTGGGACACCAAGTAGAAGTACGTGGGTACGTTGAGCTGCGGAAATAATGTGGTTAGCACCCGAGAATAAAGGTGCACGTAAGCAGTATGTTTTTTTGTTATGAATATATGCTTTTTGTTGAGATTATATTCTCCCTGTTGAAATCTTGCTCTGTTGAGATTGGAGAAAACCTTTGAAGGGATATCTATAAAAGGGGCTTGAGACCCCGAGTAAAGGTGTTGTTTCTGAATACTTGAGACAGAAACTGATTTGATATTTTTGAATGCTCTCACTAACTTGATCGTCGGAGTGTTATCAACAGGTAGAACCCCATTTGTCCCAGTGGAGCATCAAGTATCTCGAAACACTAATTGGAGACAAAATCAAAAGAGGAGCTTGCCCATTCAATACGTCTGAGGTCAACCGGTAAGAACACACACACATATTAAAAGCCATCCTAATGCAGTTTCAAAGACGGTTCAATAAGATTTCAACGACAGTTTGGACCAAAAACATCTTTGGAAAACCTCTTCTAATTAATTGTTTTTTTTAAAACTCTCACTTTAACGACGATTCCTTATTGAGCCTTCTTTGAAACTGCATCAGGATGGCTTTTAATGATGATTCCTTGGAATAATAATGCTCTGTCCAATTTTTTGCCAATTTTTTCCTGAATTAAAGACAGTCATAAATTTTGTTTTATAACGACAATTTTATAATTGTCATTAAAGGTCTACTTTTAACGACATCCTAATTAACGACGATTTTGTAAAACCGTATTCAAATGTTATTTTTAACCTTCGTTGAAAGTTGTTTCTATAGTAGTGTTATATTCATTTTTAAAAAGTGCATACATAAGTGTTATATTCAAATGTTGTAGTATTCCTTGTCCTACCCCTTTCATGGCGATGTGATTTTACATCCATTTTGGGGATGATTTGACACAACTGATAATCTGTGAATTTTATAGAAATTTTCATTCTATTTTTCCAATATGGAAAGTCTTCTCCAAGGAATACAGGAGGTATGGAGAGAGAAGCTCCTTTTATGATTAGTTGTCGTTCCATGTTTTCCATATATGATATTTTTCTTTTAATGTTGTCAGGCACCCAACCCTCTAGAGGCTGAGCTCTGATACCAACTGTGAAAAATAGGAAGTAACTCCGGAAGGTATGGTAGAATTGTGTTTTCAAAATTCCAGTTTTTCACTAATATTATCCGTGTAAGAGTCCTCAGATGATATAAATATAATATGTAAAAGGGTTTAAATATTTTTAGAAGATTGACTTTGACTTATCCTTCCTTCTCTAGTTAGTTGAAAAGTTCTATAACATGCAATGTAAGAGATCAAAGAAAAGAAAAGAAAAGATACTCAATATTTTTATATTGGTTTGTAAGATCATACCGACTACATCCAAATTTTGACTAACCAGTCAAGTTTCACTAAGCAGTGTACTACTGCAAAGTACAAATAAGTATTTTTTTGATCAAGCCACTCCTAAACTAACTCTAGTGATTTTTGGCTCAACACTGAGTATTCTAGTAGCCACTCCTGACTCAACACTAAGTATTCTTGACACTAGCCATTCATAGTTGAACACAATTACAAAGTTTGAGTGATCAACAAATCACTGGTTTTCTCTCACTAGAGAGGTATCTTCTTTCGATACATACAAAGTTTAAGCTCTCTTTCCTAGTAGGCAGAAATGAACATAAATAGTTTTCTTACAAAGCTTTAAGCCACACAAAAAATTCAATATAGTTTCTACACTTGAAAAATAGGGTTCACTTTCTTATTCTTTCCTTTGAAGCATGTCTTCATAGAGGCTTGTGAAAAATAGTTGTTGCATTTTCTTTTATGGATGTTAAGTAGCTTTGAACTCACTTTTTTGTCTTCTCTCTTCTTTTGTTATCGTTTGATGAGTTCTTACATTGAGGAACATTAAATGGCTTATTTACGCAAACTCTTTTATGGCTTTTAATACTTATCTTTCTCGGTAGCAAACTCTTTTACACAAAATGATGATTAAAAGTGCACACCGTACAAAATAAACAGTTGAGTTAGTGTTAAAACTAGTTGCTTCAAAGAAGTTGGTGATTGTTGCAGCTTTAACTTATATCCCAAAATATTTTTGAATGTTGTTCTTTGGTGCAAATCTTTCTAGGATAAACATAAAAGACATTCTCTATTTCTTTAGACTTAAGTTTTAAAATATTCTTCATGTGTGTCAACTTAAAAGTATTGGTATGTACTTATCGTCTTAATGATCTTCAATTAACTTCAGATGAAGTGAAATTTGGTTCTATCACCTATCCGACAAAGCATATATATCTGTAATCTAATCAATGTCTATCAAATACAACTATTTCATGTTTTTCAAGTTCTCAACTTATTTTTAAGTACATAATCAAAAAATTTAGAATAATAATTAATACTGCATAGTATATATGGACTGAGTGAGATTGCATGGGGTCGTATTTTTTTTAGGGTATTCCGGGGGGAAGATGGGTTTGAAAGAGAAAGATAGAGTAGGACTGAATCATTGGTTTTGTGAATTGAGTGAGAGCTAGAGGTATACAAGGCGGGTAGAAGGAGGGTTTAGTTACAGCAGATTACACGACAAGGCAGGTAAAGGCAGAAATTAGCTGGGAAGAGGCACCAGTAGGCACGGCAGAAGAAAACTATAAAGAAATATTATAGCAGTACCAACCGAAAGCTGAAAATTGGAGATAATCCGGGAGAGTATGAACTTCTATAATCCCCAAGCAGAAGACAATTCCACTGGAAGATCAGAGTGTGTTAAAAAAGAAAGAATTGGCAAGATGTGTGTTATCAATGTAAATTTTGTAGCAGTTTTAACAGAACATACACGGGATAATGGGTAGGTGATTTGTGAGTTGATGATTTTTGAACGGTAGAGTTTTATATACAAGGGTTATGGCACCCCTATATAAAATACCACCATGAATTTGATAATAAATTCAAAATTATTGTTTAAAAATGTTTGGGACTCGGTTAATTGTGTTAAAAGAAACACTTCTTTATAAACAAATAAATAAATATTGAAGATGTGACTTAAATTTAGAAAAAGATTTATCCGAAAAATGTTCTTTTTGTAATTTGATGTTTTTCTATTTATTATTATTTTTTAATTTCATTTTGCTTTCAGCTTCACATTCTTTTGCTATGTAAATTTTGATATTTTTATTACATCCAAACAAAATTATTTTTTAACAAATTTTCAATAAATTTTATATAAACAAACATTATTCCTTTTTTTTAATCAGCAACAAACGTTATTCCTATTATAATTTATAATAACAATAATTGATTTACCAGCAACCGATTATTTATATATATATATATAAATTTAAATCAAACTTAACTTTATGTTGTTTGTTTTGGATGAATTTTTATTCGAAAATTGAATCAAAGCAAAGATAGAGTTATACCCACTACAAGAAATAGTGATCTTAGCCTTCCCAAAAAAGACCTACACAAAGACTAAAAGAGAGATACTAAATGATAATTAACGTGAGTTTGGTGTCCATTAGAAATTGACTCTAATCCAAAGGTGGCTAATGCATTAGAGGTAGGGGGATTATGAGGGGACACAACTATTTGCAAGTTAGTGTCCATTAAGCCTACATAAAATAAAATAAATTATTTATTCTTTAAACTATAGTGTGGGTTTAGCCAACACAAGGTAGACAAGATATTAAAAATAACAAGGTTAGTGCCAGTTTGTGAGACGCTATAATGAATATAAAATTAAATAATTAAACTTAGTGTTGCATATGGGAACACTACGTGAATGGAATAATGAAAAAATAAATATTTAGAGGCAGCTTAGCCAATGCATATATTAAAGTAATAAATAAAATGACCATCTTTATAGCGTTCTCTTTCTATGTAATCTTTCAACTCATTCCAAATATGGCCACACATTGATAAACCCACACTTGGCATGTATATTTTTGTAGACAAATATTTTATTATTTCATTTGATATTTGTTCTTGCCAATTGACTCGAGAGCCTTCGTACGTTTCACGATACTTCCACACCCGATTCTCTGTGCCTTCGTTCGTGCCTTTCTTTCGATCAAACACCTAAACTCACAAAGACAAGGGGTGTCCTAGAGGTCGTTTGCACTCCGACGCTCAAGTCAATCTTAGGGCTAGGAAACACCAAAACTGTTAAGCGTAAAAGGTCTGTGTAAACTGTGTGTGTGAAGCGACGCAAATGAATAGTGTACCTTACTAGGTTTGTTACTACCCTTTATATAGTCTAGGGTTTCCACTATTTTCATTACCCAAAATAGGCTTTCTAAGGGTGGGCCCTAGCACCGCTATTACCCACTTCTAGGGCAATCTAGCGTGTGAGGCTCCCTTATTGGAGTGCAACCTCTGACGGGATGACCACCTAGGTACCACCTCGTGCACCTAATCTCTGGGTTACCCGTTCTGGGATTGCCCTAGTTGCTCACGTCCCATGCGTGCAGTTTCGCCCTAGGAACGTGGCCCTTACAGGTTGTATCTTTTCCAATAGCTCTTTACTTGTGTTACGCCTGAACGCGTCATCCACACCGCATGGACTCTCGTGACCTAGGCTTCTCCCTAACTGATAACTCGTGTGTGGTTTGGGATCCACCTCTCGTGGCCCAACTCTGTTGTTCGAGTCACCGATGTCTGACCTCTCATCGACCTCATGATATTGTCGAGGACACATCAGTACATCCTAGTGATTGGCATCTGACCACTCTTCGGCACCTTGGCTCACGTGCCTCGCGAGACACTGGCCTACGCCACTTGTGGGACCCATCCTATGCGGGCCCATCATTACTAGCGGTCAAACTATGCCCGAAGGCTGGTCGGTACACAAGCCCCCAGTCTCGAGTTGTAACTTGTTCAGTGAAGAGACTAAGTCCTCACCTTGGCGACCTACATGGCTCTGTGACAGGACGTGAACAGTGCACCGAAGTGACGCTTCTCTGAGCCTGTTTTAATATGCGCACACGTTTCTTGACCAACGGTCAAGACTTAACGTCGCTTGCGCTTCTTAGTTTACGTTCAGCATTTAAAAACGTGCGCTCCAATCACTGTTCCATCACTCTGAAACTCATTTATACGCTTCATCTTCTTCCTTCGAGCGCTCTCATTTCTCTTTCTCCCAAAAAAAAACAGAGCCTTCACCCTTCATCAATCAAAAGGTATGATTTTTACCCATTGATCACCCATATCTTTTGCTTTCGCAACTTGAATAACTGCCTGAGACTGTTTAAATTCTTGCATTTAGGTTTTTGCACTTTACGTTTTCCCCGTTTGCGTTGCACCCCTGTTTAGTTTTTTCTTGGTTTTTCTGGGTTTTTCTTTCATCTTCCACTGAACCTTTGTTTCTTCCTTCCTTTTCCTCTCCCTCTTTGACTCCCTTTTAGATGGCTAGAACCAAAACAACTTTAAACCCTCCTCCCCAAGTAGATTATAGAGCCCTCTACCCCTGGGCCTCCGCGGACCTCCTTGCTGAGACCTCTGCTCTCACCTCTAGTAAGGACGTGATGAAACATAGGGAGGATGAGGTCGCTCACATGCTTCGTGTGTTTAGGCGAGAATGCGATGCTCATGTATCTGTATTGCCCTGTGTTGCGGGCAAACCCGTGTGCGCTGACGAACGCGCAAACAACGGGGAACCCTTCTTCTTTCTCTACGCCACCATCTTCAAACGGATCAAACTTCGTTTGCCACTCCCGAGGTTCGAGTGGGCTCTACTGACGGAGATCAACGTGGCCCCTGCACAGCTGCATCCCAACAGTTGGGCCTTCGTGAGGGCGTTTGGCATCCTCTGCAACCACTTCGAGCACACTCCCTCTATGGACGTCTTCCTTTACTCTTCGAGGCCAAGAGTCCAGGGAAGAAGCTTTGGGTAAGCTTTAACGGGGTGACAGGAGAGTTTTCCTCACCCTGTTCCAACAGTTGTATAAGGGCTTCAAAGGGAAGTTCTTCAAAGTGTGTTGTAACGACTACGACCGCACTCTTCTGGATGGCTTCCCACTTTACTGGTGAAGAAGCTAGAGTTCAAGAAGTCGAGGACTCTTGAGGAACTGACTCCTCAGGATCGCGAGCTCTGCCAGGTCTTCGCAAGCCTAGGGGCGGTGTTCATCACTGCCCAACTGATTAAGCATGAGTTCAACCCTTCTGATCTCAAGAGCTATATCGGTACTTGTCTTCATACCTTTCTCACTCGACTTTGCATGTTTTTGGTTAGCTTGCATATCTTAAGTTATGTCCTTGCTTCTCATCACGCCTATTAGCATACTGCTATACTTGCATATTCTGCCCCTTCGTGCTTATACGCTTACCCTTGTATTCTGTATTGCTTTGTTGACCTCTTGAGTTTTGACCTTGTTGGAGATATGGTGTTGAACGAGGAAAAGTGGGCGAGGCTTGCTAACACCCTTGCTCGTCGTCCAGGGGAGTTTGGGGTCGCGGGTGTCTCTACTTCTCCTACCCCCATCTCCGCGCCTTCCCCCACTCCGTCTGCCCCCATTGTCGTGGTGTCCCTTGCCGCTGTCCAGGCGTCTCCCGCTCCAACTCCCCTTGAGAAAGGCAAGGAAGTGGTGGAGATTGCGTCTGACGAGGATTTCACCGAGGGGCCCATCTTCAAGAGGAGCAGGGCAATGGTAGCTGCAACCTCCCATTCCACAACCGAGGGCCGCCCTGCCTCTTTCGGGGAGCACCCCCCAAGCGCTTCCTAACCTCGCGGCCCACTTGCTATTGAAGGTGGCGGCGAGAGCAACCCCGAGCATGGGCACACTCCACCTACTCCTGAGCTCCCAGCTGTTCTTCAACATGCCCTTCAAGGTTTCCAGCGAGAGGGAGAGGTGGAGGTGACTGAGGACGTGGCCAGGGAACGCTTGGGACTTGGCTTCGACGGGCTCCTTTCCCAAGCTAATGCTTACAAAGACAAGGCTGAGGCATTGAGGGAGCAACTAGCCCTGGTGGAGGTGAAGGCCAAAGAAGACTTGGTTATGGCGGAAGAAAAGAAGAAGGAAGAAATTAACCAGCTGGTCCTGATCTTCACCAATCGGGAAACCACCTTGGACCAAGAGACAAGCAGTCTCCGCCAGACTGAGAATGGGATCAAGGCTCTTCGACAAAGGTCAGGAGTACACTGATCTCGAATCAAAGGTCTTGCCCTTGCGCACCAGGGGGTGGAGCTGGAAAAAGAGGTGGAGGTGGCTAAAGCCAAGATAGCCAAACTTAAAGAGAGGGCCACTAATCAGGAAGTGCAATTTGGTCGCGTGGAGGCTGAGCTCACTCAACAGGCTGAAAACTTCAAGAAAGCCGAGGCCGAGCTTATCGAGAATGTTGTTGATGCATATGTTGCAGGGTTCGAGGACGCCCTTACTCATGTTGCCTGCGTGAACCCTGAGATGGACGTCTCACCCTTTGCCACATTGAATCGTGTGGTGGATGGGTAGATCGTGCCCAGGGTACCACCCTCATAAGCTGTATTTAGTCCCCGACGAATAATTCTTCTTCATATATGAATGCGTCATTTTCTTTCAATTATCTGAGTTGTTTCCCTGCTTTAAATTGCTTTATCTTTCTCAAACTTGACATGTTCGAACTTCGCACATAACTCGTTTGGCCTCGATACGTCTGAATGTTGTTCTTTTATTCCACTTAACTTGCGTTCTTCGTTTCTGATCATTAACTGTTGTACTTCGCGTTGATGCTTCTAACAACGCCTTTGACAACGCTTGAGCCTTAGGTAGCACGCTTTCCCACCTCATCCTACCGTATACTCCGTTAGGTAGTGGGGGTTCGCACACTAACCTGAACTGACCCCGCCCTTGCTATATAAAGCCAAAGGAGGGTTTAACTGTGAACTGGGTTGTTCAGCCTTGGCGTTCTCACTCGAGGGATGGAGGTTTTCTCTACAAACCTACCTTTCCCACTCTCGAGACTTCTAACCCAAGGGACAGCTTATGACTGACCTCATCTCCGCTTGAAGGCGAAAGAGGATTTATCTGGTGAACTGTTTTGTTCGACCTTAGCGCTCTCACTCGAAGGGGAGGTGTTCTCTGCGAACACACCTTTCCCGCTCTCGAGACCTCTAACGCAAGGGAACAGTTCGTGTCTGAACTCGTCTTCGCTCAAAGGCAAAAGAGGATTTCTCTGGTGAACTGTCTCATTCGACCTTGGCGTTCTCACTCGAGGGGGAGGTGTTCTCTGCGAACATACCTGTCCCGCTCCTGAGACCTCTAACGCAAGGGAAACTAACCTCGAAACTAACCTCGTCTTCGCCCAAAGGAAAAGGAGGATTTCACTAGTGAACAATTTCGTTCGACCTTGGCGTTCTCATTCTAGGGGGGAAGGTGTTCTCTACGAACAACCTTTCGCACTCTCAATACCTCTAACGTTAGGCGAACTAGTTCGAAACTGCATTGTACAACAATCGAGAAGATACTTCAATCGAATTTTATTGGGTGACCTCATTAAAAAACCCTTATAAGGGAAAAAGAGCATCCCCTATAAACTGTTATGTACAACACTACAAACTCAACTGAAATAAAACTTGAGGTTGGCTGCATTCCATGTACGAGGAATCGCGCCTCCCTCCAGCTTCTCAAATCTGTATGCCCCATTCCCAAGGGCTTCTGTCACTCTGAAAGGACAAATCCACTTGGGGGACAGCTTGTTTTCTAGCTGATATGGGTTGGCCTTCCACATCACCAGGTCGACGACCTGGAACTGGCGAGGCTTCAACTTCGAGTTGTGCTTATACTCCACCCTTCTCTTCAAGGCCTCAGCTTTAATTCTCGCCTCCTCCCTGACTTCATCCAGTAGGTCCAGGTTCACCTTTCTCTCCTCGTTGGACTCCTTCACCACAAAGTTCTGAAAACGCGACGAACTCTCTTGGATTTCTACAAGGATCATCGCGTCCGACCCATACACCAAGTTAAAGGGTGTCTCTTTGGTGGTGGACTGGGGAGTGGTGTGGTAAGCCAACACGATTCTGGGGACCTCCTCCACCCAAGTCCCTTTGGCCTTTTCAATCCTTCTCTTCAAACCTCTGAGCAGGACTCAATTGTTAGACTCAACTTGTCCATTCGTCTGGGGTGTTCGACTGAGGCGAACACCTACTTTATCCCGAGCTCTGTGCACAACTTACCCAATTGCTGGCTTGCAAACTGGGTGCCATTATCAGACACCAAACGCTTGGGAACTCCGAAGCAACACACTATGTTCTTCCACACGAAGTGCTGGACTTTGTGGGTCATGATTTGCGCCACTGGTTCAACCTCTATCCACTTCATGAAGTACTCTATGGCGATCACGAGGTACTTCATCTTCCGTATCGCCAAGGGAAAGGGTCCCAAAATGTCGATTCGCCAAGTGTGGAATGGTCAGGGGTTGTAGATCGATCTAAGCTCTTCTGGCGGTGCCTTGTGCCAGTCAGCGTGTTCCTGACATTACTTGCACTGGTGTGCGTACCTTGTGCAGTCTTCCCTTATGGTTGGCCAATAATATCCTGCACGAATGGTCTTCGACGCCAGGGATCGACCTCCAATATGACTCCCGCATATCCCTTCGTGGAACTCTGCCATTATACTGCGCACTGGTCACCACTCACACATACCAGGATTTGATGTGTGAACCCATGTCTGAATAGTTCTCCATCTATGAGGGTATACTTGGCGGGATTCTTCTTTATCTTTTTGGCATCCGTGGGCTCCAATGGTAGCATCCCATCAGCCAGTTAGCGTTTGTAAGGCGTCATCCAAGTCTCTCCTCATCCGACCTGGTAGACCTGCATTAATTCCTCTTCCCCGGAGTTGGGTATATACTCACCCTGGGCATTCTTAGCGTCTCCTGAGTCAATGACTGATGATTCCTCGCCCTCCCTCTCGAAGTGCTGACCTGATGAACCCCCACCATATTATCTGTCGTGAAGGTTTGCGGTTTCTTCAGGGTCTCTTGTATGACGGTCCTTTGCCTGCCCCCCTTGCCTGAGTTGGCAAGTTTAGCTAGCAAGTCAGCTCTGGCATTCTGGTCTCTAGGGACGTGCACTAGCTCAAACACCGCGAATGACCCCTTCAAAACTCGAACGTACCCTGTGTACGCAGCCATCTGAGGGTCCTTAGCTTGGTATTCTCCCGTCACCTGACCCGTGACTAGCAAAGAGTCACTCTTTGCCAACAAACTTTGCGCGCCCATCTCCTTTGCCAACAACATGCCTGCGATCAGGGCTTCGTACTCTGCCTGATTGTTGCTTTCCTTGAAGGCAAACCGTAAGCCCTACTCGATCAACAGCCCGTTTGGTCCCTCCAAGATGACGCTAGCTCCACTGCATTGTTGGTTAGAGGACCCATCTACAGAAAGCACCCATCGGAAGTTGGATTCCTCATGGTGTGCATCTGCCGAGGAGAGCTCCACCACGAAGTCTGCGTAGACTTGGCCTTTGATAGGGCCTCTAGGCTCATATTGAATATCGAACTCAGATAGTTCCACCGCCCAGCGCACCATTCTACCTGCCACATCCGGCTTCTGTAGGACCTTGTGGATGGGCAAATCTGTCATCACCACCATAGTGAAACTCTGGAAGTAGTGACGAAGCGTTCTCGCTGAGAACACCACCGCTAGGGCCGCCTTCTCCAGTGCCTGGTATCTTACCTTAGGCTCTTGCAATACTTTGCACACGAAGTATATGGGCTTCTAAACCTGGTCATGTTCCTGAACAAGGACTGAACTGATCGCCCGGTCAGTCACCGCAAAATACAGGCGTAGTGGTGTGCTTGGTTGCGGTTTGCACAGGACTGGAGGGCTGGCCAGGTACTCCTTCAGCTTGAGGAACGCCTCTTCACACTCTTGGGTCCATACGAACCTATTGTTCCTCCTTAGGCACTGGAAGTAGGGGTGGCCCTTGTCTCCTCCAACTGATACGAATCTGGACAGGGCGACCATGTGCCCTGTCAACTGCTGTACTTCCTTCACTGAACTTGGGCTTCTCATCACAAAGATTGCAGTGCACTTCTCTCGGTTCGCTTCTATCCCACGCTCGGTGAGCAAGAAACCCAGAAACTTCCTTGCTTCTATCCCGAACACGCACTTCTCAGGGTTCAGCTTTAGTCTGTACTTAGCTATTGTCGTAAATAGCTCTTCCAAGTCAACGACGTGCTATTCTTTCACCTGCGAGGTCATCACCATGTCATCCACGTAGGCTTGCACGTTTCGCCCTATCATGGGCACGAGCACTTTGTCCATCATCCTCTGGTAGGTGGCACCTGCGTTCTTCAGCCCGAAGGGCATGACCGTGTAACGCAAGACAGCTCAGTCATGAAGATTATCTTCACTAGTACAAAAAAGTAAATTAACAAAGATTAAAATCAACCTTTAAAGACGGTTCTACAACCGTCGTTATTTCAGGCGTCGTTAGAAAGTGGGGGGTTTTCACGACGGTTCTGCAACCGTCGTTATAAGTCTGAGTTTTAACGACGGTTGTATTAACCGTCGTTAAAAGTGGCTCTAATTTTTTTAAAAAAAAAATTAGGGACTTTTATGGGAACCGTCGTTATATGTAGGTATAAAAAAAAATTAGTAAATCTAAAACCTGCATAAAATTTTCAAATCCAGAAAATCAACACATTTTAAATGATAATTTAAATATAAAAATTACATACAACAAATGATAACATTATACAAAAAAGTTTTGCTAATATATGAAAAAGTTTGTCATTCTAATGATTTATCTATTGTAAAGTGTTATACATGGTTACAAAATACTATGACCATGTTGTTCTCACATACTCCAATGCTTCCGAATCTAACGGGTGTTGGTCATTGAACAACTGTAACATTTGAAATTTTTTTAGTTAGTGCATGAATAAAGAACCCCAAATTTTAAAGTGTTTATTGTATTAAAGTATTACCTGATCCCAACCTTTATGAATTGCAGCTTGCGAAATAGTCAACATCCATTGCATAACATAGTAACCGCACTCATAATTTCCAGATTGTCTGTTGGACTGCATGTGAAAATAAATGTATTAAATGAATGAGTTAAACACATTAAATTGAGTGAACAAATATACTTTAAATACCTTAAGGTACATCCAAGTGAGTTTTTGAGCGTTTGAACTTCTTCTCCCACATAACATATTATATCCAGAGTAAGCACTAAAATAATAAGATTTCATGTTAGAATACATAACATTATATAATGTATAAGTAATAATAAATGTTAAATGAAATTGTCGTACCTATCTATAATGTTTTTAAAATAGGTAGGGGGTTTTTTATGCAATGATGTTCTCTAATTTCGGAAACATTCAATATCCTTCCATTTAAACAATTGCCACAAGGACACCTTATCCTTATTCCATTCTTACAACTAACAACATTATGTTCTGCGAATTGTATGAATTCTTCCACCCCTTCGTGGTGTATTAATCCAACTTCGATCCATAGAACTGCTAAACTAAGAACCAGTGTGGACTCAGAACCAATGCGTTCAATATGTAATCATAAATAAATAAATCAAAATTGCCGAAGGTCGGACACCTCCGGACTCAGAACCAGTGCGTTCAATATATCAAAACAATATATAACCATTAAAAAATAAATCAAATTGCCGAAGGTCGAATACCTTCAGACTCAGAACCAGTGCGCATTAAATATCTCAAAACAATATATAATCATTGAAAGTTAAATCAAAAGGGTCGAAGGTCGGACACCTTCAGACTCAGAATCAGTCTGTTCGATATATAAAATCAATACTTAACTCAAGACAAACACTTTCAAATTATAGTTAATAATAGATAAAAATATACTTATCTCAAAAGGGGCGGCGGTCGCAATCGGAGGGCACGGTGGGAACAATGACGCAACTCAAAGGCACGGAGATGCGGATCGGAAGAGACTGGTCCCTGGACGGCAGGCACGACTGGTCCCTAGAGGGCAGGTGCGGCGGTCGCGTGGTCTGCGGTGGGCGGGACGAGGATTGCAGGTCTTGTTCCGCGGTGGGCGCGACGAGGATCGCAGGTCGCGTTCCGTGGTGGGCTGTGGGGCAGCAGGGTTTGCGCGGGTCGCGACGGGGTCGCACAGGTCGCAGTGGGTGTTGCTGCTAGGTCGCGCGGTCGGGGATTAGGTTAAGAGGTGTCGCGGACGGCGGCGGTGGGCGGCTAGGTCGCGAGGCGCGGAAGCGGTCGCGAACGGTCGCGAAGGAGGTCAAGAACGGCGGTCACGAGCGGGTCAAAGGTCCGCGGTGGTCGACGACGAAGGCGCTGCGGTGGTCAGCGGCAACGGTTGGCAGGGCGTGGTCAAGCGGGGTGCTGGCAATGGAGCTGTGATTGTGAGATAGAAGGCAAAGTTAAGAGTGAAAATGGGAGTATGAGAAAGAAGTAGGAAATTAAGTGTAAAACGTTGCTGCAGCGTGAAGATGGGCTTTTAACGACGGTTCTCTATGAACCGTCATGGAAATGTGGCTTTTAACGATGGTTCTTGGGTGAACCGTCGTTGTATGTGTTATGTCCCACTTTTAACGACGGTTGTGGCGCGAATCGTCGTTAAAAGTGCAATTTTTTTTAAAAAAAATTACGGGATTGCCACCGCGTCATTTTTTACGATGATTGTTTTCGAACCGTCTTTAAAGGGTGTCGTTATTGAAGAATTTTGTACTAGTGCTTGCATTCGTCCCTAGGGTGCATCTTAATCTGGTTATACCCAGAAAAGGCATCCAGGAAGCTGAGCATCTTGCAACCTGAGGCGTTGTCTACCAACGCGTAAATGCTTGGCAGAGGTAAGAGTCATTTCGGCACGCCTTGTTGAGGTCCGTGAAGTCAACACACATTTTCCACTTCCCATTGGCCTTTTTCACCAAGACCACGTTCGCCAACCACTCCGGGTATTAGATCTCCCTGATGTGGCCAGCATTCAACAGCTTCTGCGTCTCTTTCCTGATGACCTGACGCCTCTCTTCATTAAACTTCCTTCATCTCTGGTGAACAGGTCGAACTTTGGGGTCCATGGTCAGGCGGTGGCACAGGAAGTCTGGGTCTATGCCAGGCATGTCCGAGGCGGACCATGCGAAGGCATCCAGGTGTCGTGTTATGACCTTGGCAATCTGATTTTACGTCGTTTGGTGGAGAACGCTGCCAAGCTTGAAAACTTTTCCTCCAATCTTTCTTTCCCTCACATCACCGGCCGGCTCAGGTCGCCTCTCCCAGGCGATCTCTGCGCAGGTGATCTCTGCTTTGACAGCCCGTTCTTCACTTGGTTCCCGTGTGGTGACAGTGGGTACCCCTCTCTGCGCTCGCCCCTCGCAGGCGATCTCTGTGTGGATGATCTTGGGCGGGGCGACCTTTCCTGCGTGCGGTGCATGGGTAGTGACCATGAACACCCCTCTCTTCGTTTTGAGGCTGTTCTCGTAACACCTCTCAGCCTCCTTCTGATCTGACTTGATGATAATCACCTTTTCCCCCAAGTCAGGCAGCTTCATCTTCATGTGCCTTTTCGACGATACTGCCCCCAGCCTGTTCAACGTAGGTCTACCTAGCATTATGTTATAAGCGGAGGGGCATTGACGACGATGTACCTGATGTTCTCCGTACGGGACGCGATACCATCAGTGAAGGTGGTCCTTAGCTCTAAGTGCCCACGCACCTCCACATGGTCTCCCGTGAAACCGTACAGGCAGCCAATATAAGACCTTAGCATGTCAGGGGACAGTTGCATCTTGTTGAAATTCGTCCAGAACATCACGTCCGCCGAGCTTCATTGATCTACCAGTACATGGTGCACCTTCCTCCCAGCGGTTACCACTGAGATCACCACCGGATCATTGTCTTTGGGGACGCATCTCGGAGGTCGGCCTTGGTGAAGACAAGGTCAATGTCAAGGGCATCATCTGCCCTTTGTGCTTCTACCGACGTCACTGCTCGTGCATATCTCTTTCGTTGAGAAACGGTGCACCCTCCTCCTGAAAAACCTACCGAAATGGTGTGGACTTCACCGTGCACGGGGACTTCATGCCTATGGCCGCCCCTTGTCACCGCCACGTCCGCAACATCTGGTTTTTCCTGCAAGTAATCCCTCAAGAAGTCGTTCTTCGCCAACTCGTCTAGTTGGTGACCCAGCGCCAAACAGTTGCATATGGGGTGGCTGAACGCTTGGTGGGTCTCACATCAAGCGTTCTTATTGGGCCCAAGCTTCTTGTCGGTTTTGGCGGGTATCTTCAGTCTCTCTGTTATGTTGGGGATAGCGATGAGGTCCTTTAATTCTACCACGAAGTTGTGCCTTGGTGGCACATTCTCCCTTGCACGCCCCCTGGTTTGGGGCTTCCTGGGTTGGTAGGGCTGCTACTTCGTCGGGGTCTTCTTCTCTGTCGTTGCCTTATGTACCCTTAGGGGTTGAGGTCGACCTGGTGCACGTGGGCGCGTGGGAACAATGCACGTGCGCTTCTTATTAACTTCTCCCTCTGCCGCAATGTGAGCCACCGCACGACGCCTTATCTCGACAAAAGTTTTGGGGCGGTTCCTGATGAGTGATTCGTTGAGAGGTCCTGGCACGATGCCCTTTCTAAACGCATGCACCGTCATTGTTTCATCCTTAGTGTTCAGCCTCACCACCTGTGCCCCAAAACGGTTGAGGAACTCCTTCTAGGACTCTCCCTAATACTTCCTTACGTCAAAAAGATCGTAAGAGATGGACGGGGGAGCCCGATTCGCGATGTACTGTTCTCTAAACAGCTTAGTGAGTTGTGGGAACGACGTCACGTGGCCATCAAGGAGGCTGATGAGCCAATCCATTGTTGTTCCCACAAATGTGCTCATGAACAGCTTGCATCGCACCGCCTCAGAGCCCCCAACCAACATCATCTGCGTACGGAAAGCTGTGAGATGAGCCTCTAGGTCCTCCATACTGGTGAAGGTGACTTTGGGCCCTACGATCGTGGCTGGTATCACGGCATCCATGATCGCTTGTGAGAACGGCATCGAGAATTCCTTGGGTGGCTCGCAGGTTCTTTATGTACCACCTCATGTTCCTCTGCCTGATTTTGCAGATCCTTGCGCAATTCCTCATTCAATCGGCACAGTTCTTCGTTTGTTGCTCGCAACGCAACCAACTCAAGAACCTGCAAGCATCGTTTTCATAATCTATTGCAGGGTGAGGCTTTCACCCCCGTTTGGTGCAACAGATCCTTGCCTCGTATTCCTCATCTTTCTTGTTCTTTCTAGTGGGACAGTGTTTTAGATTGCACCCCACGGTGGGCGCCAAATGTTCCTGCCGATTGACTCGAGAGCCTTCGTACGTCTCACGATACTTCCACACCCGATTCTATGTGCCTTTGTTCGTGCCTTTCTTTCGATCAAACACCTGAAATCACAAAGGCAAGGGGCGCCCTAGAGGTCGTTTCCACTCCGACGCTCAAGTCAATCTTAGGGTTAGGAAACACCAAAACTGTTAAGCGTAAAAGCTCTGTGTAAACTGTGTGTGTGAAGCGGCGCAAATGAATAGCGTACCTTACTAGGTTTGTTACTACCCTTTATATAGTCCAGGATTTCCACTGTTTCCATTACCCAAAATAGGCTTTCTGAGGATGGGCCCTAGCGCCGCTATTACCCACTCTTAGGGCAATCTAGCGTGTGAGGCTCCCTTACTGGAGTGCAACCTTTGACGGGATGACCACCTGGGTACCACCTCATGCACCTGGTCTCTGGGGTTACCCATCCTGGGAGTGCCCTAGCGGCTCACATGCCATGCGTGCAGTTTCACCCCTAGAACGTGGCCCTTACAGGTCGTATCTTTTTTAGTGGCTCTTTACTTGTGTTACGCCTGAACGCGTCATCCACACCACACGCATGGACTCTCGTGACCTAGACTTCTCCCTAACTGATAATTGGTGTGTGGTCTGGGATCCACCTCTTGTGGTCCAGCTCTGCTGTTCGAGTCACCGATGTCCGACCTCTCATCGACATCGTGATATTGTCGAGGACACATCAGTACATCCTAGTGATAGACATCTGACCACTCTTCGGCACCTTGGCTCACGTGCCTCGCGAGACACTGGCCTACGCTACTCGTGGGACCCACCTTATGCGGGCCCATCATTACTCGCGGTCAAACTACGCTCGAGGACTAGTCGGTACAATATTATTAAATTAATATCACCTACTAATTTATTAAAATTTATAATTAAATTTATAAAACCACCAGGTAATAATTATATTACTTGTAAATTGTTTTAAAGACACAATCCACTTTTTAATTATCCAATTTTCAATTTGAAATATGTGATTTTCATTACAAGAGACTTGTAATATTTTTCACCAGTCAATCAAAATCTCAAATTCATTTACTACACATGTAATTTTTTTTAACCTCCAATTCAAATTTCAATTATAACACTTTAATTTATTTTGAACAGTCAATCCAACTATCTATTTGTAATTAAACTAGAATTTTAAGTATAACACCTGCAATGCTTTCTAATAAGCAATCCAAATTAAAATTTGCAATCAATATGGAACTTCAATTATAACACTTGCAATTGGGTTCAAGTTCCAAATCAAAGTGACTAACAATTGAATTTATCCTAACACCTGCAATGTTTTTTAACATACAATCCAAGTTTATTTGCAATCAATATGGAAGTTCAATTATAACACCTGCAATTGGTTCCAAGTTCTAGATCAAAATGAATAACAATTGAATTTCCAACTCCCCCGTTGTGTTTTGGAATGTTATGTCCCTGGCCAGGAAGTTTCCACCCACCACAGTTGAACCACCAAAACAAGGGTAACTTCAAAATTGACTACACAAAAAGAATCAAAGAAGGGACAAAAATTAAAAGCCAAGTATCTAACTAGACCTTAGGGTTGATGTGTATTCACCTTTATTTATGTATTTTCAAGCCTTAAATTTTGTTGGTGAATGATATTAATCTATCAGAACAGTAAAACTCAACCATAGTATGTTATAGTGTTTTCTCTAAAAAATTATATACCAATTGAAGTCTCTATCTAGATATGTTCATTTTATTTCTATAAATGCATCCTTTTGTTTCTAAAAAGGCATTTATATGAATAATAAATCTGATATTTAACTATGCAAAGTGGTTATAAATAGATTAAAACAAGAGATAGCATAAATAGATTAATATGATTGAGTAGATTCAAAAGCTGATGTGAGAGTAGCATGTATGAAAGTTGGATTTTACTTAGAATTAAACAAATATAGATCTTAGTTTGATAGATGTTTCATAGGCATCACAAAAGATAATAATGACAAGTTAGCTAAACATATTAAGGAAAAACAAAGGGCTGCTTAGATTGTAACTGGTGTCGTGCAAGTAAGAGGTTATATATTATATTAGTAAAAAGTGTTCTTTTTTAATTAGAGTTAATGTTTTACTTTTGTAATAAACATCACAAAAGAATAATCTCTAAATCGATTAGACAACAAAGCATGCATGATTGAAGAGAATATATAGGCAGAATGAAGCACTGACATCAAATTTAGGCTTTAAAGTGAAAAAGGAAAATGTCGAGAAAGACAGGATAACTACATGACACTAACAAATATACATGTTTTGAATGGATTGGACAAACTCTTTTACTAATGGTTTGATTATCTGATATACTTAATTGCATAATCAGAAGATGAATTATGGGATGCAAAATATGCAAAAATAAAAACAACAACTGTGCTAAACAACAATCAGATAAACTTTGGTGGAGGGCTTATGGTATGCATTAAAGTGAAAAAGGAAAATGTCGAGAAAGACATGATAAATACATGACACTAAAAAATATACATGTTTTGAATGGATTGGACAAACTCTTTTACCAATGGTTTGATTATCTAATATACTTAATTGCAGAATCAAAAGATGAACTATGGGATGCAGAAAATGCAAAAATAAAAAAGACAACCATGTTAAACAACAATCGGATAAACTTTGGTGGAGGGCTTATGGTATGCATATGAAAACACTAAAGCGAGAAGCACAAATGATTAACTTATTGATATGGACATCTTAGGAGTCTGACATAGCTTCGACATGTAAAAAAGCAATGGTGCCAATTGTGAAACCTCAATTGTGAAGGATGGAAGAACGGAAGAGGAGAATATGTGACATGCATGTACTAACTATTTGTGTTTGTTGTTAATTAGTGGAAGAACCTTTGATCTAGAACATTAGCCAAGTAAAATACAAGTTTATGAAAGCCAATTCAATCGATTGTTTCGTGTTTTCAATCAGTTGATTTTTTGAAAACCTTGATAGAATTATGTTAATTAAGTTGATTTGATCTATTTTAATTGATTTAAAACTGTTTTCCTCTTGCATTAAATGCTTTTAACAACTGTTTGGAGTATAAATAAGTGGTTATACGCTCCTGGTTGTTAATGATTCAAGATAACACTTTCAAATCAATTTTTCCAAGATTGCTTCAAGCTTTGGATATTTTCTAAGAGTGGAATAGGATTGTGTTGTATCAAGTTTGGTTTGATCTTTGATCATTTCCAGGTGTTTTCTATTCTCTTTTATATTTCTGTAAAGACTAGTGTTGTGCAGATTCAAAAGGTGTTCTGGAATTTGTGGTGTTTTGCCAAAGGTTTGAAGGGTTCAACATCGCTTCTTTGGTTTATGTTGTGTAATCAAGGTGTTTGATTGCTTAGTGAATTCTCATAGGTTTCTGAGAACTGGATGTAGCTCTTGGTAAAGAGTGAACCAATATAAACTCTTGGTGTTGATCTCTTATCTCTACTCTCTTTTAAATCTGTTTTTGCTTTGATTTTAACATTGCTGATAAAAATGACTGATTGTTTCGCAAAATCAACCGGTTAACTTTTTTGAATCACAAAAATAGCTTTGAAATTGGCTGAACTGATTTCTACTTCATTGATTCCTCATTGGCTTTTAATCTACCTTTAATATTTGCGAAAATCTTTCATAAACAATTCACCCCCCTCTTATTTAAGGCCTCCATTTGTAACAATTCTAACTAGACTCGAGATTCTAAATAGACTCGAGAGTCTAAGTAGACTCGTGGAAGGTCAATAAACTCGACTTGTAAATCCGACTTGTAGATTTGTAAACCCAACTCGTAAACTCGTAAGAGTTTACTTCATGTAAAAATTCAATAAAAAAATATTCATATACTAGTTCTATATATATTAAATGTATCTATTAAATGTTTTAAAAGCATAATTACATCTCACTTTTCCACATTTTGAGCAGTAATTCCACAATTTCATTGTACTGACTAAATTCAAAATAATAAAAAATAATTTCATCCCAATTTTATTTCAGAAAATATTTGAGCCAAGGATTTAAATATCATTTTTATGATAATTCCCAATCTTCCCCTATCAACAAACTCTAAAATTAAAATTTTCCAACCCCTCAAACCACAGTTGCACACCCCCAATCTGCCCCTATCAACAAATTCTAAAATTAAAATTTCCTAATCCCTCAAATCCATAGTCGCGCACCGCAAAAACACAACTCAATCCAATTGTAGAGCCTACTTGAACGGGGTTGCGACGATAAGGCATGTGCGACGAGGTGTAGAGAAGCGCGAAGAAGTTGGACGAGGCCTAACATGGTGGGGGTGAGGTGCGGTGGAGGTGAGGCACGAAAATTTGAGACTATGAAAATATGCGACAAGACGAACTTGTTGACTCGACCTCCAACTCATGAGTTTGCACAGAGTTTCGTGAGTCTACTCAAGTCCACTCTGAATCTGCCAAACAACAAATCTACTCACAAATTAACTCGTGAGTTACCACTAGACTTTTAAACTCGAACAAGTTTAAGAGGAGTTTAAGAGCTCACCCACGAGTTTAATTGGATGCTATGTAATATATGTGTGCTTGTGTGTAGATGTGTTTTTTTTATGATAACTTCACTCATTCTTAGCATTACACATGATGTTTAATCCAATTTTGGAATTAAAATTTTCAACAACAAAAATAACGATAAGAACTGTCATTCAGTGTAAATCATTATTTATTTTTATATCTAATTTTGACAAACACATAATCATTTATTTATTTATTCTCATAACAATAAGAACTGTCATTCAGTGTAAATCATTATTTATTTTTATATCTAATTTTGACAAACACATAATCATTTATTTATTTATTCTCAGGTTTCATTTTATTTTACTTTAGTCAAATAATCTTGTTTTCTACCCATTTTGCATTTTTTTTCTTTTTCTCTCTCAATTTTTTTCATCCAATTAAAAAAAAAGCTAAATCTTTTCCACTGTTCAAATCACTTAATTAACTTATCCCAAGAAAACCCGACATGTGTACCACTTGCACTACACATTACAACAATTTATATTTTCTCATTTCACACTCCTCCCACTGTTTTTTTTTAACTATTATCTTAGATAAAAGTTATATTATGAGTTTTATTTTATTTCATGTGATTTTACTGTGTCATACTATTTTAAGATTCTCTTATAGCATTTGTTCAAATATAAAGAGATCCTGTGATAATCTACAATAAAGAAGTCATTATTTCATCATCTTTGACAATGATCACTTAACCTCTTTCTTGGAACCAGTTGTATCATAGCATCCATTCACCAACCTTCTCAAATTTGTCACTACCACATGCTACCTAAAGCATAACAGCTTTATTGTTATATATATATATATATATATATATATATATATATATATATATATATATATATACAATAAGAACTGTCATTCAGTGTAAATCATTATTTATTTTTATATCTAATTTTGACAAACACATAATCATTTATTTATTTATTCTCAGGTTTCATTTTATTTTACTTTAGTCAAATAATCTTGTTTTCTACCCATTTTGCATTTTTTTTCTTTTTCTCTCTCAATTTTTTTCATCCAATTAAATAAAAAGCTAAATCTTTTCCACTGTTCAAATCACTTAATTAACTTATCCCAAGAAAACCCGACATGTGTACCACTTGCACTACACATTACAACAATTTATATTTTCTCATTTCACACTCCTCCCACTGTTTTTTTTTAACTATTATCTTAGATAAAAGTTATATTATGAGTTTTATTTTATTTCATGTGATTTTACTGTGTCATACTATTTTAAGATTCTCTTATAGCATTTGTTCAAATATAAAGAGATCCTGTGATAATCTACAATAAAGAAGTCATTATTTCATCATCTTTGACAATGATCACTTAACCTCTTTCTTGGAACCAGTTGTATCATAGCATCCATTCACCAACCTTCTCAAATTTGTCACTACCACATGCTACCTAAAGCATAACAGCTTTATTGTTATATATATATATATATATATATATATATATATATATATAATTAAAATAAAACATTGTCGTTTTTAAATTCTTGCATAAATAGCTAAAAGAAGCATTTATATTATAGTTACAAAATAAATAAATAAAATATTTCCTTAGCACGGCGTGACATACAGCCGTCTTCCATTGTCCTCCTGATCGTAAGCAGCTTTAAACAAATATCCATTGGCAATGAAGAGAAAAATTCAGAAGATTTATGTGAGATTTATGTAAGTAGCAAAAACCCTAACGTACGTGTCTGTGTCTGTGTCTCATTTTGTTTTTCTTTGTAACATTACTGTACATAAAAGTAGAAACTGTTGCTCTAAAGATTTAGCGTTCTGATTAATGAAATAAAAAAAGTATGAATGTTGAAGAAGCACATGCTGGGTCCCATGAAATAAAACACAAACGTGGAACCTTCTCATGAAGTGGCTACAGGTGTATGTATGTTCTTCTCATGTATACGTTATGAATGAGTACAATTTTGCGTACACATTTTATGCTTCCAAAAAAGCTTTGCGCACCTTCCACGAAAGAGAACGTCTCAATTACTCTGTGTAAAAGAAAGCAATTGGTGCAATGAAAGCTGAGATAATTATAAGCTCCACAACAGAAACATTCACATCATATTAATGGCTCATCCACGTGTCAGCGTTTCTCTGATGCCTTTAGTTTAACAACCCTACTTATGTGAACGGATTTTTCGTTAACCGTAATGGGTAAATTTAACCAATATTAACACCATTTTTTTTCTTCTGAAAAATCACTTAATAAAGAAGTCACGAATAATACGACTTTAGTTATGAAAAAGAAAATTTCGTTTTCATTATACCATATTTGTGTAAAAAATCCTATTTGAAGATGTTCAGGTAAAATTATTGGAGAAAAAGTAGGCTTGAATTTGTGAGGGTTATGTAAAAGTTTGCTTTACGGTACAAACATTATTCTAACTAGTTAATTTATTACATTTTGTATTGTTACTTACTCGTTTATGCTATTAAAGTACTTATTAATTAATTTTTTGGAAGGAAATTACGCAATAATTATTAATTCTGTTACTATTTTAATCTTAACCGAAAAAAAATAAAAAATATGTTTAAAATAGAAGAATCAGCCATGTTTTTATTTTTTTTATTAGAACATTATAAATAAAAGTTTGTTTAATTTAAATATATAAGCTATGTACATTTTTTTATAGGTGTTAAATTTTTGTTTATAGTATACTATAAAAGTCTGTCAAACCTATCATTTATAAATAATAATGTTACTAAAAGCTTGATAATCTAGTATCAAATAATAGTGTAAGACACTAATGTACAATTTAAATATATTTTTCAATAACTTTTCATCACCATTAGCAAAAACTAAAGAAAATAAAATTATTTGAATTTATCTCATAAATTAAAAACAATCCATAACTTCAATTTGATGAAAGTTAAAAATATACACATATAAATATAAATAGATAGTAAGCTAATTAAGATAATCTAAATCCTAAACTCTAAACCTAAAAAAATCGTTTTCATTATATCATATTTGTGTAAAAAAACCTACTTGAAGATGTTCAGGTAAAACTATTGGAGAAAAAGTAGGCTTGAAGATGTGATAGGGTTATGTAAATCATTTGCTTTACGGTACAAACATTATTCTAACTAGTTAATTTATTATCTGTGTACCATTATGGATTGTTACTTGCTCGTTTATGCTATTAAAGTACTTATTAATTATTTTTTTTGGAAGGAAAGTATGCAATAATTATTAATTCGGTTACTGTTTTTATCTTAACCGAAAAAAAATTTAAAAAAATGTTTAAAATAGAAGAATCAGCTATGTTTTTATTTTTTATTAGAACATTATAAATAAAAGTTTGTTTAATTTAAATATACAAGCTATGTACATTTCTTTTATAGCTGTTAAATTTTTTTTTTATAGTATATTATAAAAGTCAGTCAAACTTATAATTTATAAATAATAATATTACTAAAAGCTTGATAATCTAGTATCAAATAATAGTGTAAGACACTAATGTACAAGTTAAATATAATTTTCAATAACTTTTCATCACCATTAGCTAAAACTAAAGAAAATAAAATTAATTGAATTTATCTCATAAATTAGAAACAATCCATAACTTCAATTTGATGAAAGTTAAAAATATACACATATAAATATAGATAGTAAGCTAATTAAGAGAATCTAAATTTATTTTACTATTTGTTTCCTTTTTATAATACTCATAAAAAAATTTGTAAATACCATTAGATTGGTTTATTGTGTGTAACTAATTGCTTGTCTAAGTCGAGATATACAAAATATATAGAATAAATTATCATCACAGTCTATGAAATTGTGAAAGTATTGTCAGACTTTGAAATTAAAGAAAAAGTGTTAATAAATTTCTGAAATTCAAAATCTTTTTCAAGCTTGTTTCGGTGTTTGTCGTTAACTTCATTATGAAATGTAGTAATATTAAATTAAAAAGCAATAAGGGTAATAAATGAGGCATACCTAATAATTATATTTTGATAAAACCATTGAGAAATTTTCTGACTCTGCGAATTTGTATGACAAAATGCCATAATTTGAAGAAGCATGTATACCAAAAAGACACATAAAAGGGTAATATTCAGAATCCTAAATCTCTGTTGGCTGTTTCTGATTATTTTAGTATATAAACAAACATACGACCCTTCTATGACAAGCTACCATTATCCTCTGCACACAGTGACTAACAGCAGCAACCTGTTCTTGAGATTTTGGCCGACAGATTCCTGAGGAGATGGAACTTGACTACCTTCTGGACTTCGAGGACTATTTCCCCTCCATGATTGCACGCATGGGGGCAGAAGGGTTCATTGGAGAACTCTGCAACGGTTTTCGCTTGCTCATGGACGTGAACAAGGGTCTCATCACCTTCGAGAGCTTGAAGATCAACTGTTACTTGCTCGGTTTGGACGTGAGAGATGACGAGCTCGTGGGCATGCTAATGGAGGGTGATTTGGACGGAGATGGTGCTCTTAGTCAAATGGAGTTTTGCATTCTCATGTTTAGGCTCAGTCCTTGTTTGATGGATTCACCTAAAATGTGCAGCACTCAGGTTGGTGCAGACCCCATGCTGATCTAGACTGTAAAAATACTGTTACTGTTACTATTACTCTTAGTTAACACTCTTAGTTTTTACCTACTTCTCCTTCCGTTTTTCTCTTCCTCAGTTGCATAACATTTTCGTTAGCCTAAGAGAATTCAGAGAAGAATTGATGGTGTTGTTGCTGTGACTTTTGATAATCTTATGTGATTCAATGTTCTCCCAAAATAAAATGTCCCATTCATGTATAATTTCTCTCTCTATAAAGTAACAATGATGAATGATTGCCTCAGATCCACTGTTGTTACTATTATCTATCATTTATTTATTCTTTTCTGATGTGCCATGCACTGTTTTCTGAAAGCTAATGTACTAGAATGCTGTTGGAGAAACGTCATTTCATGTTTTCGTTCACTTTTCCGAGGCCAGGAAGGTTGCACATGCTCATATTTTCGAATTGAGTTTAGGTTTGATTCAAGATTCGGGAATATTTGGTTTTGTTAAAAAAAGTATACAAGTAAAGTAATTTTGCTATGATTGTAATAAACATGTTTGATAATATAAAATAAGACAGGGTTAATGTTTAGATGTATTAACCAATATTGTAAGAAAAATTTAAAATATTAAACTAAAAATAGTATACGATTGACTAAGTTATCTCTTCAAATAGACTAATGATTGTGATGAAAATCTCCTTTTTCACTCATTCATATACATATATTAATCCAGTGTTTAGAATGTTGGCAGATTGAAATGATATTTTATATAAAATTGGGATATTAAATATTTCTATTTATTTTTTTATTAAAAAATTTGTATATGTATATGTGTATTTATGTACATACTTGGTGTTACTTATCTTCTAAAAAACCTGAAAACTAAATTTTTAAAAAACACTTAAGGGCGTATTTATTTTAGATAAAAAAAAATGGACTTAATATTTTTTTCAATATCTATACTTAATTTAATATATTTTCTTAGCCATCTCCATAGCTATTAACAATTGTTATAATAGAAATGTATAACGATTAATAAAATATTAAATAAGGATTTTTAGTCTTAATAAATACTTCTATATTTTTCAAATGCATTTTAGTTTGTGTATTAAACTTTTTTTAGACGAAAAACGAATGAATAAATAAGAGGTATATTGACATCTCAACCCTTATACAAAAGATTTGTATGAGGATCTAATTTCTAGACTCTTAAGAAAAACTGAAAAACTGAAAAACTTACAAGTAGACACAACAATTTCCTAGGAATATTAACTGACCTCATACAAATCAAAGGCTCAAGATACCAATCTGAGTATGAAAAACTTACACTGCGCGCTTTAGACGTAATCCAAGATCAAGTCTTCATTTGTTCCATAGTGAAAATTTCAATGTGATCAACTCTGCCTCCTTTGAAAATCCTTTTGTTCCTATGTGACCGCAATTCTCCTACAATTGTTATCCACACGCCGCCCAAAATCTAATTAACACTTTCCTTGACACCACTCATCCTGAAACTTTTAAAATGGTTTTTTGGCTTCCTATTACCTGTCGTTGTCAATCTCATCCATTCGTAACACTTAGACCACACAAGACAAGCTACTCTACATGTGCAGAAAAGATGGGACGTTGTTTCCTATTCCTCCCCGCACAGACTACACATAAAGGTATTCATGCATAACCCCTTCTAACCAAGTTTGCTTTAGACGCTATTTTGTCTTCCATAACCCTTCATGTTGTGAGTTGTGAAGATGATTGTGCCTTCAGCTTCCAAAAATCTCCATACAGCTCCCTTTCAATCCCATGAACATCGTCATTAAGATTTTTGTACGTTAATTTTTCGTGAATACTCTTGACCCTTTGTCTTTCCGAACCCAAGAATCCTCATTTTCCAACTTGAACATTAATAGATATAGATATGAAACAAAAGTGATTATAAAGAATTAATAATTATTAAATATTTTTAATCCTCTCTCTCTATATATTTTGTTTTGGTTACAATCATTATGGTCAAAAATTGAAGTGAACTCTTCGAGTAAGTAATTTTCTAACCCTTTTGAATTTTAGTTCAGTTGTCAAGGATTTAACACAATACCAAATAAAGTTATACATGCGGAAATACTAAGTGAATTAATGAATAATAAATACAAATAATTAGAAAGAAAATGTTAATATCAAGGAGTTCTAGTATTTCTCTACAAGCTTATACGATGTTAATATATAAACTTTGGAACCTTATTACTTAAGATAAGTTATATATTTAGAGATAACTTTAAAAATAATAGACATTATGTTTATTGATTTGATATTATTATATATCATGTTATAACGGAGTAGTATGTAGATTGTAGGGATACACTATTTTAAAATCTTATTATTGTATTTTTTTTATTAAAAAAATAATTAAATTAATTGGATCATTTGAAGGATGTTTTAATCTCTTAAACAAAGACTAGGTGTTTCCCAAACACTAAAATTCAGATAAAACTAGCAGATTTTTTTTGTTTTGTTTTGTTTATGTAGTCATTCAAAACATATTTAAAGATATGGATATGATGTAGAATCCCTTTCTGCACTAGTGCATGTAAAATATTATGTCAGTAACCTCCCTTATTAATATCCATATCCTTCCTGCTTTCGATTAATTTAGTTGAAATGTCAAGTCTTAAGAGTGGAAAAAACAAAAAAAAATCTAGCTTATAAGCATTCACAAAATGTAAAAATTTGAATTATATTTCCTTGTTTTTCAAAAGATATCAAGTCATATGATATAAGTATGAAAAGTTAAGGTGTAGAAACAAGAATATACCCTAAAAATAAAAATGATAGGACAACATATAAACATAAAAAATGTACAACATGATCGTGAGTGCTAATTTACAAAATTCAAGAAAATAGAAGTACAATTATATCTATATTCTCATGAGAGAAGAAGGTGTTGATACCAAAGTATTAGGAAATGTTAGATCTAACTTAAGGTCTTAGCATAAATAGAGATATAGATGAATTATTTTAATCATATGCTCCATTTAATATAATTATTCTTTTTGCAATTACGTTCAATAGTATTACTGTTTAATTTGATTACAATTATTTAATTTCATTACAAAATAACACAGCTTCGTGAAACGTGCCTATTTTAAAAGACAAACAAAATACGGATACGCATTTTATATTTTATACCATATGATTTGGTTACAAACAAACAAAATACTTTACGTAGTAGTTGTGATTTTATTTTTTATACATTATAACATGTTATTATTATTATGAATGATGAATTGTAAAGTTGTTTCAGGAATGTAACATAGTAATATTTTATATTCGAGTACATCAAACACACACATTTTTCTATAATAATATATATTAAAAAAATTACCAGTATAAAATTGTTTTAGATAGGTTATATTCTCTTTATATAATGCATTTTATACAATGAAGTTTAAATTACTCACAAGGTCGGAAAAGTTTAGTAGACTGAACTTGTTCACCTTTTGACCGAAACATTTTATTTTGTTTTTGAAAATAGCATTCAATTTTATTTTTCATTTTAAAAAAGAGAGATAAAGTATGTAATTCTTTCATCATCGAGATCTAGTAATTTTCTATTAACATTTCTTATTACCACAAAAGTTAACATTTCTTACTTTTTACTATTTTAATTATCCATTCCACACTGAATATGTTTATAACAATACCAATCTCAATATCACAGAACAAGAACTATAATCTGATTGTTGCAATGTTTTGTTATACCGACCAGATTGCAAAATTATATATATGAGGTCAAAGAGTCGATGTAAATCATTGTAGTAAGGCTAATGTTCTTCGAATACAATGATACGAAATAAAAATAATAATATAAATAGTAATAAGATTTTTTTAACAATAAAAAAGAATAAAATAAATAAGAGATGCAATTCTATATTGGATAGGCAAAATCAAAAAGTAAAAATACCCCTCCTATCCCTACTACCTCCGAAACATTGCATAATTTATGCTTACCACAATATATATGTTGGAACGATCCTAAATCAAGTAACAATAGTAATGTAACTTAGAATTAGGAATACACATTGATGGAGGAAAATAGACTTTCATTTTTTTTATCTTAATAGCCAATTTCATACTCCTTATTCGCATATCTCTCACCACTTTTATGTTTTATGTTCGTGTGGTATAATTTTATCTTTCAATCCATATTTTATAAAGACACTCCTTTTGGTACTCATTTATCCTAAGCCCCCAATCTTGCTCTTATAAAAGTTAATCTTTAGGACTGTTGCAAGTTCAAAACATCTCAAAATGCTCTTAATAGTTATAATGTTATTTGTAATTGGCTTATACTTATTGAAAAATACTTACTTCTACCTCTTTCTTATCTGTTTTAGCCCCTTCCAACAGGTTTCTTCTAACTGCTTGTCAATCCTATTTAACCTTTCAACTATAATTAAGAACAAAAAAGGTTTTAGTGGATGCCCTACCTCAGTATCTTTGTTGGTTTAAACTTATTTATTGACTTCCATTCGCCACGACTGATATCATAGACGTCTCCAAACAACCCTTGACCCATGAGATCCATTTGCTCTAGAAAATGAACCTCCCCAACATATACTCTACAAATTCCCGTCTTACCTAGTCACATGCCTTCTCAAAATCAACATTGATAAATGCACAACCCTTTCTCTTCCTTCTCACTTCATTAGTCACTAACACACTATCCATCATATCTCTACCCTCTAAAAATACAGTTTGATATATATATACATATATATATATATATATATATATATATATATATATATATTACCTGATTTAACTAAACCATAAACCCACTACCAAAACGTTCAACATTGTCGAGGGTCAAGCACCCCCAGACCTAATACCAAGACGTTCAACATATAACAATTACCCAATTTAAAACATATATTATATTCCAAATGCAATATAATAAAACTAATTATCTATATAAATAATCACAAACCAAATAATAATTAAAATTAAAATATTTAAAATATTTAAAAATAAAACTAACCTGGAGAGTGAACGTGTACGAAGTTGGCGACAATGGAGGCAATGTGACGACGACAACGATGGTAAGAGTGACGACAATAGTGGCAACAAAATAGCAAAGATGCATGAATGAAAGAATCTCGTTTGGTGTGGATGCTCTCATGATGAAGAGAATGAAATAAGAGAGAAGCAACGAGGGAGCGGTAAAGGCAGTGGCGTTGACAGAAGCAAAATGAACTCTTCAACAATAAAACATAAAATAATGCGAATGAAGAGAATGAAATTAAAAACTTCAATATTTTTATTGAAAATAATCTCTTGTTGGAATTACCATCAGTTGGAAGGAAGTACACATGGTATAGAGTTGGAAGGAAGTACACATGGTATAGAGCGAATGGATTAGCTAAAAGCATATTAGACAGGGTACTTGTATATGAAGAATGGCTCCAAGAATGGCCATTGAGTAAACAGTATACCCAACCAAGGGAAATATCAGATCACTGTGCTATTGTGGTGAAATCTGTGGTTAAGGATTGGGGTCCTAAACCATTTCGGTCTATTGATGCGTGGCTGCTGGATGGTGATTTTAAGAATCTGGTGAAAGAAAAATGGAACTCCTATAATGTGCAAAGTGATGATATAAGAAGATTTAAAGAGAAGCTGAAACTCCTAAAGGCTGATCTTAAAATCTGGAATAAGGAAGTATTTGGGCATCTGGAAACATCAAAGAGTAGAATTTTGAAGGACATAGTGGATCTTGACAATAAAGATGATGACAATATGCTGGAAGACATGACTAGGTTAGAAAGATTGAATCTTATGAGACAACTGAGGGTGATTGACAATAAGTTAGAATCTCTGTATCGCCAAAAGGCTAGAGTAAATTGGATGAAGAATAGCGATTCTAACTCAAAGTATTACCATTCGATTATTAGATGGAGGAGACTTAGAAATGGAATTAAAAGTGTAGAAGTGGGGGGTATATGGACGGAGGAGCCGCAAGTGGTGCAAATGGAAGCAAAAAAATTATTCGAGGATAGATTATCGGCTACAAAGGATTTTGGGGTCAGACTGGGGGGAGTGAAATTTCGCTCAATATCCTCAGATGACAATGTAAGTTTAATCTCGGATTTTACAAAAGAGGAAGTAAAAGAAGCAGTGTGGCAATGTGATGGCTCGAAAAGCCCGGGGCCAGATGGATTCAATTTTAAATTTATACAACATAATTGGGAAGTGATGGAAGATGATATCTTTAAGGCTGTTAGACTCTTCCAAGTTACTGGGAGGATACCTAAAGGTTGTAATGCATCTTTCATTACTCTTGTACCTAAAGTTAAGGATCCATTAAAGATTGAACAATATAGACCTATAGCCTTAGTTGGGGTATTATACAAGATTATTGCGAAGCTGCTAGCGTGTAGAATAAAGAAGGTTCTTCCATCGGTGATTGATGAAAGTCAGTCTGCTTTCTTGAAGGAAAGAGGAATGTTAGATAGTGTACTATTAGCAAATGAAGTATTAGAAGACCTTAAGAGAAGGGGAAAGAGAGGTGTATGCTTGAAAGTGGATTATGAAAAGGCCTATGACTCAGTCAGGTGGGACTTTCTATATGATATGCTAAGTGCACTAGGTTTTCATGACAAATGGGTGAACTGGATAAGAGGGTGCTTAGAATCTGCTTCGGTGTCAATGTTGGTAAATGGGAGCCCCACAACGGAATTTAAACCGACTAGAGGGCTGAGACAAGGTGATCCACTTGCACCGTTCCTGTTTATTATTGTAGCTGAGGGCCTCACAGGACTTGTGAAGCAAGCTATGAAGAGGAATATGCTTAAAGGTGTGAAAGTCGGTAGACTTGAGGTTGAGCTGGGTATTTTGCAGTTTGCAGATGACACTCTTCCTATGTGTGAAGATAATGTTCAAAATGTGCTTTCAAAGCTATTCTTAGATGTTATGAACTTGCATCTGGATTAAAAATCAATTTTCACAAATCTAATCTAGCAGTTATAAACATTGAAAAAACATATTTTGATTGTTATGCAAGGATTTTGAACTACTCTCAAATGACTTTACCTTTTAAATACTTGGGTATGGTTATTGGTGGTAACCCAAGGAAAGGCCAGTTCTGGGAACATGTAGTGAACAAGATAAGGATCAAATTAAGTTCCTGGAAAGGGAAACTGTTATCTTTGGCAGGAAGAGTATGTCTTATAAAGTCGGTTTTATCAGCTATCCCTTTGTTTTATTTCTCTGTATTCAAAGCCCCTGAATCGGTATATAAAAAGTTGATTGTATTCAAAGAAGATTTCTCTGGGGATGGGGAAGGGACAAGCGAACAATTCCATGGATTAGCTAGGAAAATATCTGCAAAACAAGAGAAGAAGGTGGGCTTGGAATTAAAGACATTCGTTGTTTTAAGCGTTGTTGGCCAAGTGGAAATGGAGAATTCAAGGAGAAGAAAGAGGGAAATGGAAGGAGATAATTGAGTCAAAGTATGGAAGTGGAACAGATCAGTCACCTATCCCTATTAAATACCAATCGTGGTGGTGGAGAGACCTCATCAAGGTGTGTGGAGAGGAGAGTTCGATGGGGTGGTTCCATAAAGAAATCAAGTGGAAGATTGGTGTTGGGGATAAAATAAGATTTTGGGAGGACTCTTGGGTCAATAATAATAGTTTAAAGTCAATTTATCCTAGACTATATGCTTTATCAGTTGATCAGGGGTTAAAAGTGAAAGAAGTTGGTAGTTGGGTGGACTCGGTATGGATCTGGAATCTAAGATGGAGACGTCCTGGATTTGAATGGCAAGTTGCATTACAGGAAGAATTATCAAGAACTTTGGCTGGATTTAAACTAGATAGAGAGATGAAGGATTGTATGACATGGAAAGGCGAAGACTTCTCTGTTAAATCTGCATATGAATGTGTTACAAAAAGTGATTCATGTAATAAGAGTATAATTTTCGAACATCTCTGGATGTCTAGAGCATTTTCAAATGTCCAAATTACAGCATGGAGGGTCTTATTGGATAGGTTACCAACAAGGATAAACCTTTCCAGGAGAGGTGTAGGGGTAAATACATCTCTTTGTGCTCTGTGTCAGAAGTGGCCTGAATCGGCTCAACACCTGTTCCTAGAGTGTGAATTTGCAATACAGGTATGGAACTGGTGTTTTAGATGGATTGGAATTATGTTTGTACAACAAAAAATCCTCAAAGACCATTTTGAGAGCTTCTATTTGATGCAGATGAATTATAAACAAAATTTTGTGTGGAAAGGTGTATGGACAACTATAGTATGGAGCATTTGGGATCAAAGGAACAGAACTATCTTTAAACAAGATAGTGTTGATACGGAGGAAATATTCCATATGGCTCAACTTAAAACTTGGTTATGGTTGAGGTATATAATGAAGTCCTATAATTATTCTTTCTCAGATTGGCTTTTAAACCCTATCTTGTGCATTAAAAGTTGCTAGTAGATGGAAGGAGTATAGGGAAGGAGTTGCTACTTGCATAGAGATGAAAGGAAGATAGGTTAATGGTGGAAGGGTATGAGGGGTTATGTAGGAGGGATGGGTGATGTGTAATATAGAATTATTTCTAAGATTGTTATAACTGTTCTTTATCAATTTGTATTACTTATATCCTAGCTGAAAGCTAGGAAAGGTTTTCTGGTTTCTGGTTGGAACAGGATACCATGGTTTGCGTGGACAGAATGTTACAAGATGGGGAACTTATGGTTAATTGTTGTGCTGGAAGGTGTGTACTAATACAAGGAACAACTTGTGGAGATCCTATAGCCACAAAGGACTAACGCATTGTTGCTGTCTTTATTCTTGGTGTGGTCTGGTATGGGGGAATGGTGCTGTCAAAGGTTATTCTGCTGCACAGAATTCTAAGTAGCCAAATACAATTTGTGTTTTTTTTTCTCTTAGTGCAGACTTTGAGCTGCTATTATTTTGTTTTAATGCTGATGTTGGTAATAGTATTAGGAAAAACTGGTGCAGAATTTACACCTGTGTACACCAGTTTGGGATCAATTAGTTGTAGGTTTTTGACATCTAAAGTTTCAGAACTTTTGGGTAATTGATTTTGCTCTATATCACAAGGAATGTAACTTTGTGATTGTGTATATGGGTTGGGTTACCCCTGAAGTAACCCTCTAATTTAATTTATTCATTGCTGATAAAAAAAAAATGCGAATGGAGAGTGAGGGCGCAAACAAAAAATTGGGTAAAAACATATATTACACTGGTTATGAGTAATAACTGGTGTAATATATCTTTTTATTAACTTCAACTTTTTTTTTTACTCTGAAATGACATATAACACCGGTTTCTCTATCTTTAAAATTATATGTAATCCCAAAGATAAAATTTTTAAATATTTTTTTTTTCTTTAAGCAGAGCATATTACACCGGTTGTGTAGTGAATCTAATATATCCTTGTAAAAGACGTTATTTGTATCACCTCCTCTCATCAACTCTCCTAACAGCATTAATTATATCTACAAAATATAGTTATGTGATTCTTACCAATACCTCTTTCGCACTAAAAAAACGTCATTTCTTTATATACTAAGTAACCCACTACACCATTCTATTTATCATAGTGTCTCCATTCTATGTCTGTGCTACCTCAAATTGCATTACATTGGCCTCTATTTACGTTCTCTGTCTTTGTTTCCTATAAGCACACAATCTCTGCCCCTTCCTTTCGGATTAATTTGCTCAAGTATTTCCCTTCTGTTATTTCCCCCCAACCCTCTAATATTTAGAGTTATTATATTCATTGGTGAACTTGTTATCCCTTTTATTCTTAAGTTCTTAAGAAGACTTATCTCTTTTAGCTACCAATTAATTTAGAAATTTAAATTTAAAGTTGGTAGTTAATTAGATATAAATTTAGAAATTAGTTTATAAATTTTTATTAATAATAAAACTATTTTAAATATTAATAATTTTTTTAATTTATAAAATAATATTTAATTTAGTTAATATAATAACTAAAATTTTATTATCTGTATAAATTAATTTTTATTTAATGATTTTTTTTTTAAGAAAATTTTTTCACATATACCCCCATAACTGACCGAAAAATGAGAGAAGAAAAAATGATATACCTCTTATGTTCGTTCGAATGCATTGGAACAACTATCTGTTTCAAATCCATAATATCTACTTGTTCGAAACTTGTGGTATTCATAATATAGTTCCTTTTATAAACTGTAATAAGATACTTAATAACACTATAAAAATAGTTTAGAAGAGGGAAAAAACGAGTGGTATTTTAAGAATGAAGAACAAGTTAATGTACTTCATTCTATTGTACTATATTGTTATATTTCGTTTATCAAATCAGTGAGTACCTATTTGAGGAAGACGATAAGTAAACATGAAAGGGAGACCACACAATAAAATGCGGATAAAGATAAGTGGAAAGTTGAAATGAAGAAAAGTCGACCATTAATCTTGAATTATACAACAATTCAATCAGAGCTATATGACATTTAAAACAGCCAAAGTATATAAAATCGAAAGTATATAAAATCGAAAGCAACTCAGACAGTGCGCGTCATTGTCCCGCATATATGCACGTTTCAATTTGGACCTTTGAGGATGTGATGAATGCGTCATCCCCAATTTTCATCATGAGCCAAGAAATTATTATCTAGAGTAACTCTCAAGATTTGTTTTTGCTATTTTAGTAACGTTTAACGTCTAAACAAAGGGAGGGTAGATTTTCTTCGATGTGATATTCTCTTTTCGTACATATATGTAATGTTAAATTTGTTGTTGGTCAAGATATATGACTATAGGCTAAATGCTTTATTTGGATTGAGAGATGAATTTGAGAGAGAGAAAAATGACGAATCATTGAATTTGAGGGGGAAGAATATAAGAAATGAGATTGTTTGAATTAATGAAAAAAAAATCAAAAGTTAAAAGAAAAGAAAATAAAATTATGAAAGTTTGTCAAGTGAGATTGATAAATTTTTTAATTAATGAATTTGTAAGATTACAATTTGTTCCTTATTATTAAAATTAATTTAAAATAAAATATGATTTCTTATTTTTACATGAAACTCAAGTGTGATTAAAACATTATTATTTTTTATATGGTTGATGAACTCAGTTAAAAAAATAAGAATTATTTGACTTTGTTAGTTACAAACAATGTTGTTGAAAATGATTTTTGATAAAATTAAATAAAATTGAAATAAAAATAATTGTAAAATATTTAAACAAAATTATCAAAAAGAGTTAAAATATTATGTGCCTAATTAATATTAGGCTTAGTTATCCCTTTAGTCATTATATTAAGGACATTCAAGTTTGAGTTTTTTAAAAAGTTTAATATTGTCTCGATTTTTTTTTAAAACGATTCAATGTGGTTTTCTCTGTTTAATTGTTCTCATTAAAACAAATTTATCTTAGCAATTCTACCATTGTACATTGAATTATACGTGTTTTTACCACATTGAATCATTTAAAAAACATTGGGACCATCACATTAAATTGTTTTAAAAAAAGTTAAGACCACATTGAACTTTTTAAAAAAAGTTGGGACCAAATTGAATGTTTTAAAAAAGTTTACGCGACATTGAACTTTTTAAAATTCGAGGGATGAAATTGATTTTTTGTCCTTAATATAGGGACTAAAAGGATAATTAAACCTTAAAATTAAACATTGAACCATACAATACAATGGAAAAAGAGAATTAAATTACAACAATTAGACAAAATAAAACAACGATCATATGATAACAACTATCATTCAAAAGAGTCATGAAAGTCATCAAATATTTGTTAGAGCTTAACAATTCTTTGGTGAACACTCTCAAAATCTCTTTTGACATTGATGTTCAAAGTTTTTGATCCTTGTTGCAACTCCTGAATACCACCTGAAATTTTCAAAAATATTTGAGAAACATGGGGGATTGAGGTTTAGGTGCAATGTCTTTAACATGGTCATTGGGTATTGGTCATCTTGTTCATCATCTTATTTTACCCTACTATATTTTCAAACACCATTGACTTAAATGATATTTAACTTATTCAAGGATTTTTGATCGAAATAGAGTGACCAACCTATTTCAAAATTATTGGCATGCTAACTCAATATATGTACGAATACATAATGGAGTAATTTATCATCAATATTAAAAACTACCTACATTTTTTACTGTTCATCTTTGGTATGATCATGGAACTCAATGTCATATCACAATCGTTGTTAAAATCCTTAAGGATGTTTGAATATGACAATTTTTGACCTTAGTACTTCAAATTAGCCAAAGTCAACCAATCTAATGTGATTTTAATTTTCTTCTTATTAACCTCAGTGAAAGCGTGTGAAGATATATATAGTAGTATGGTATCCAACTAACAACACAACCAGTAATCCAATGTTTCAGAATTAGAACAATAATAAAAGATAACAACAATGCCAATACGTGGTGGGACAAGAAAGGTGGATGTATGATTGGCTACAGAGTCAACCTGCAAGAGAATGAGGTATATTCAATGGGTGATTACAAAAAGAATGATTCAGAGGAAGAAGAAGAATTTCAGAGATAGGACATACCCAAATCATGCATGCCCCCTAGCTCATACCCTGCAAGCCTCTTATTGGTTGTGTGCATTTTGTTGCTTCTTCTGATGGCCTCAGTGTGTGTATCCTTATCCATGTGTAAAATTTCTCTAACTGTCTGTCCATTTACCAAAAGCTCCTGCTCTTTAATATATTTCTTTTTCTTCCCTTTTTGCCCATAACAATACCCTCCCCATTGGAAGCAACCTTGTCCTCATGGTTGAATGATGGTAAGGCTTCTTCTATGTCTGAGACATTTTCCCAAGTAGTAGCATGAGGAGGAGTGTGTTGGTAATGGATTAACATTTGAGGAATCTTCAAGTGTCCTCGCAACAAGGTTCTTGATGCTAACACCTTCCTTGGTAGCAGTACTGGTCCTTGAGCCAAATTCCAGTTTTGTATAGGAATGTAAGGATCGTGATGTTGTCCTCTAAATTTCTTGAGCATAGAGGCATGGAAAACTGAGTGAATCTTAGCTTCATCAAGTAGTTATAGCCTATATGCTACTGTACCGACCTTAGCTAGTATCATAAATGGACCAATGTATTTCAATCCTAGTTTCTGATTAAGTCTCTTAACCACTGTTTGTTTCCTGTATGGTTGGAGCTTAACTAGAACCAAGTCTCCCACTTGAAACACAATGGATCTTCTTTTCTTGTCAGCATATTGCTTCATATAATTAAGAGCTCTGAATAAGCTAAGCTTCACCTGCTCTAATATCTTATCTCGCTGCAACAGATTAGCTTGGATAATAGGTGAATCATGCTCATCCAACTGGTATTTAATTAGTGTAGGTGGATTTCGTCCATAAAGTGCTTTATAAGGGGGCATGCCAATGCTGTTGTGGTGATTGGTATTATAGCAATATTGAGCCCAAGGAAGCATCTTAGACCATTGGCTAGGATTGTTGAAGGAAAAACACCCAAGGTACATTTCTAAGGTTTTGTTAAGCACCTCACTTTGGCCATCTGTTCGTAGATCATAAGCCATGACCAAAGTAGTACCCTGTTGTTAGAATTAATGGCTTAAACAAGAGGGGGGACGGTGAATTGTTTGTCAAAAGATTTTCTCAAAGATTGAATAAGAATGAAGCTTTATCATAAATCACAGATTAAGCAATCAAGGAAGACAATCAAACAATGTAAAAGAAACTGTTTGCAGAATTTCAATCGGTTGAAACTTCATTTTAGTCGGTTGTTTATAGCAGCAACAAAAACAGAATTAAAACAAATAGTTTATAAGGAGTGAGAGAGAGAGAGATTTACCCAGCCAATTTTATACCGGTTCATTCAATCCTTGAGCTACATCCAGTTCCCAGAACAACCACTGGGTTCCACTAGTAACTAATCACAAATTACAATTTACAGAAATACAAAGAGGTGATCTTGAAACCACAAGAACCACTCACCCTCTTTGCTACACACCTTTAGTCAGAACACCCTTTGACTTTACAGGATTTCCACACACTTTATAAGTTTATGAAAGAACAAATACAAGAATCATGAAATGAACAAATTACACATGAGTTTACAGGAACAACTATTCAGCAATCTTGCAAACTTTTGAAAAACTTCTTTCAAAATCAAATCTCAATCTCACAGTATTTGGTATCAAAACTTCTGTATTTTGTTTTAAAAGAAAAGTCATATTTATAGCACTTAAAACTAGCTGTTCTAGGCAGCATTTATGAGCCAAAACAGTTTTGATTCACTTCCAAAACAAATTAACAGGTTTTAAAAAAGCTGTTATGAAATGTCACAATCAACCGGTTGAAAAGTCGTTTTAACCGGTTGAATTAGTTAGGCAATTATTTAACCAAGTCAAAAATAGTTTTAAAACCTTCAAATAAGCCAAGTGACAAATAAGCCAAGTGACAACAACCGATTATTTTGAGATTTCAACCGATTGTTTTACTCTTTGCTTAGAAAAACACTTTTCGTTTTTAAAAAAGATTGAGCAATCTTGTGCAAGGGACTAGGAAAGATCTTTACAAGGATTCTAAACATCCTAGACTAAGCTCAAACCAAAAGCAGCACAACTTCAACCTTCATCATGGATTTGAAACATCAAAGCTCTCATGTTCTACACCTGTAACTTCCAGAGTTATTTCCAAAAGGAGCTAATAAAAACCTTATCTTGGTCAGACACTGTGGATTTTGGAATGCCATGCAATTTCACCATATTGTTGATGAATGCGTCTGCCACTTGTTTGCTATTGAAATCAGACCTCATTGGAATGAAGTGACCAAACTTGGATAATTTGTCCAAAATAACCATGATTGCACTAAAACCTTGTGAAAGAGGAAGGCTTATGATGAAATCCATAGCTATGTCATCCCATACTTCAATAGGAATTGGGAGAGGTTGCAAGAGTCCAACAGGAAATGTTGTTTCAGTTTTGGCTTGTTGGCATATCTTATAGTTCTCCACAAACATTCAGATGTCCCGTTGCATATTCAGCCAATAGAACTGGGAACATATTCTAGCAATTGTCATAGCTCTACCGGCATGGCCTCCAATTAAGCTATTATGAAATTTTGTCATAATTTTCTTCTTCAATTTCTCATCATTAGGAATAACTGTTTGCTTTTTATAGAACATAATGCCATTGTGAACAACAAAGTGCTTTACTATTGCAGGTTCCGAATTGAGTTTGGCCATTATGGTTTGCAACTCAGGATCCTCCTTTATCCTTGCTTATATGTCTTGCAACCATTGGTTGACAGGTAAAGAGATAGCCATGGACATGCATCTTGACAATGCATCTGTTACCACATTTTCTTTTCCAAGCTTATATTGAATTGTGAAATCAAATCCAAGAAATTTAGGGAGCCATTGTTGTTGTTCTAGGGTGTGCAGGGATTGATCAAGGAGTTCTTTCAAGCTTTTCTGATCTGTTTTGAGGGTGCCCAACAAGTAGTGCCTAAATTTGGAAATTGCTTGAGTGATTGCATATAGCTCCCTAGAATAGGCAGATTGCTTATGTTGTCGAGAAAAATAATTTCTTAGAATAATAAGCCACAACATGAGCATTCTGCAATAAGACAACTCCAATTCCCATCCCTGATGCATCTGTTTCTAGAGTGAAGGGTTGAGTAAAGTTGGGTAGTGCTAATACCGTTGATGAGGTAAGAGCTTCTTTCAGTTTCGCCAATGCTTCCTCAGTTGCAATGGTCCACTTAAAATTATCTTTCTTGAGCATATTTGTTAGCAAGGCTGCCAAAGAGGCATAATTCTTGATAAACCGTTTGTAGTAGCCTGTGAGGCCTAAGAAGCCTCTCAATAACTTGAGAGATGCTGGTTTTGGCCAATCATTCACAACACAAATTTTATCTTTCCCCATTGCAATACCAACATTGGATATAGTGTGACCAAGGTAGTCAATGTTGGTGGCACCAAATGAACATTTGGACAGCTTGGCAAAGAGGTGTGCCTTCTGTAAGACTTGCAAAATAGTCTCAAAGTGTTGTAAGTGAGAAGACCAATCAAGGCTATAAACCAATATGTCATCAAAGAATACTAACACAATTTTTCGCAACAATCCTTGGAAAATGTGATTCATTAGACTCTGGAAAGTAGCAAGGGCATTAGTGAGGCCAAATGACATGATTAGCCATTCATAATGGCCTTGATGAGTACGAAAGATTGTTTTATACTTGTCTTCAGGCTTCACCAATATCTGATTATATTTGGACCTCGGGTCAAGTTTAGAGAAATGAGTGGCTCCATGTAGTTCATCAATTAACTCTTCTATTGTTGGGATGGGAAAACTATCCTTAATGGTTAGAGCATTAAGAGCCCTATAATCCGTGAAAAGTCGCCAAGTTCCATCATTTTTCTTCACAAGAATAATTAGTGATGAAAATGGACTCGTGCTTAGCTGGATTAGCCCTTAATTCAACATTTCTTGAATCATTTTCTCAATTTTAGCTTTCTGGCTGTGAGGATATCGATAAGGCTTAACCTTGACTGGATTTGATCCTTCCAATAAGGGAATAGAGTGGTCATGCATCTTGGGAGGGGGTAAACCAATGGTAACATCAAACACTTGTCTATAGGTTTGCAATAAGATTGCAAGTGCAACTCCATTTGTTGTGGCAGCTGCAAAACATTGTTATCTGTTGCTGTTGCAACCTAAATGGCATAACACTCATCAATGGCATCAGTGTTAGAGAGCCTTCTGATATGGTGGTATTGAACAACTTCAAGGTTTATTTGGTGGTACTTGTCTCCCTGTAGAGTAACCTTCTGCCCTTTATAGTGAAATTGTATGTTGAGATCCTTATAATCATGGATGTGAGGGCCTACCGTTGAAAGCCAATTAGTACCAATAATCAAATCAGCCCCAGAAACAAGTAGTAAACAAATAGGAAGATCAATTTTTGCACCGTGCATATTGAAAGAGATGTTCCGAATGTAGCCTTCAGTTTCTAATCTGTTTCCATTTCCCACCATTACTCTTAATTTTGGACTTTGTTCCACTTCGAGCTTAAGGAACTTAGCCAATCTTGGTTGAAGAAAGTTGTCGATGCTTCGTCCTTCTATCATAACTTGAATGAAAATACCATTTAGTTCTACTGCAAATCTGATAGTTCTTGCATGCCGAACACCTTCAAATGCATCCAAGGATAAGTGGAGGTCTTCAACAAGGACTTCAGTTGTTGAGGCTGCAGTGTCTAGGGGTTCTGGTGGTTGAAGTACTGAGTCTGTTTCAGTGTTTTCATCATCAGCTTGCAAAATCATCAAATGTCGGTTGGGACATCTAATGTTGAAGGAGAATTTTTCATCACATGTATAACATTGGCCCTTTTCTCTCCTAAGTTGCATCTCTGCAATAGTCTACTTTTTATTTGGTTGGGTTTGTATATGGCTTTGGTAGATGGTGTGGGAAGTAGTGGAGGTAGTGGACTTTTAGAGGGTGAAGGGCTATAATGATTGGTGTTATAATAGTTGGGTTTGGGGTTGAATATTCTGATGGTGGTATTAGATGCTTGAGGCTTGGTATTAGTGGTATATCTATCTTCATAAAGCTTGGCAAACGCCACAAATCTCAATAAGGAAGGTGGGGATTGGGCAATCACATCTCTTTGTAACTTAGTATGCAATCCACTAACAAAATAGTTCAACAATGCTTCTTGAGGTAAGCTGCCAGAACAGTTAGCTAAGGACATGAATTAGAGATAATATTCAGAAACTGATCCTTTTTGTTGGAATTTAAATAAAGCTGCTTGCGGACAATCAAATGATGAAGGGTCAAATTTAGTTTCCAAGGCTTTATTTAGAGCATTCCATGACATAAATGGGTTGGTTCTTCGAATCATTTGGAACCAAGGTACGACATCTTGTTCCATATGAATTGCGGCAATAGTTAATCTATCCTCATCAGCAGTATCATAACAATAAAAAAATTGTTCAACCTTGAAAATCCAAGCCATTACATCCGAGCCATTAAATTTAGGAAAATCTAATTTCACATTTTGAGTCTGAAATGCGTGCCTGGGCTGAACTGCTCGGGTCAGCGTAGAGTTCATGCTAGATCCACCATGAGGTTGGGCTTGGTTTTGAAGTAGTGATTCCACCATTGATTGAATACGCTCCATGCGAGCGTTTGCTCCTGCCTCCACTTGTGTAGTGTGCGCATGTTTTCTTGGTCACGTAACTCCAAGAGATCTAGTACTCGTTTGAGCATCATGAGCTCATATCTCAGCTGCCATTGTGGTCATTCGTGTGTTATCAACCATGGTGGTTCAATGAAAGCACCTATGAAAGCTTGTGAAGATATATATTGTAGTATGGTACCCAACTAACAACACAACCAATAATCCAATGTTTCAGAATTAGAATTAATAATAAAAGATAGCAACAATGCCAGTACGTGGCAGGACAAGAAATGTGGATGTATGATTGGCTACAAAATCAACCTCCAAGGGAATGAGGTATATTCAATGGGTGATTACAGAAAGAATGATTTAGAGGAAGAAGAAGAATGTCAGAGAATGGACATACCCAAATCATGTCTGCCCCCTAGTTCATACCATGCACGCCTCTTATTGGCTGTACGCATTCTGCTGCTTCTTCTGATGGCCTTAGTGTGCATATCCTTATCCATGTGTAAAATTTCTCTAACTGTCTGGTCATTTACCAAAAGCTCCTGCTCTTTAAATATATTTCCTTTTCTGCCCTTTTTTCCCGTAACACTCAGTATAGAGGTTCCTAAGTTATGTGATCTTCAGGTTGAAATAAAACACTTTAATCAAATCCTCAAAGTATGGAGCTTTTAGCATAAAAATTGTTCCAAACCTTGAAAGTCTAAATGATGGTGAAAGTAAACCCTTGATTGTGAAAATAATGGGAAATTCAAGATCTTAGGTGTTACAACTATCCTAGTGTAAAACCCTTCACATACTCAGTCATCTAATCATGCTTATTCAAAAACATGTTTGATTTAAGACGTCTTCAATACTTAATGAGCTTTTTAGTAGGAACTCCATCATCAATTGTCAGGCTTTACTTTTACTTGTCTAGCCATTCTTTGTCTTTTAGTTGATGAAGACAAAGTCCTTCCTACAAAACTTAATACATATGAAAACATTAGTTAGTGAAAATTTCATAATATTACATAACATTTTAAACAAAGGTAGTAAGAATATAAATAAAAATATTTAATAATATAATATAAAATAGACCATATTCATGTTCAAGTAAATGTGACATGGTGGTGTCATAATATTACATAGATAAAAAGTTAAAGAAAACATAGCATTTTGAAAACATGGTACAAATGGGGATTTCAACCACAGTCACTCATAATATTGAGTAACTTGTTCAAACAATGTTGTGGGGGCATGCCTAGAAGACACTGTGTAGAACTATTCTATAATTTGGTCATCCTATATGTTTATCTCAGCTAAGATATCCCAAATGTCAGTTTTTGAGTACAGAAAAATTGAGTTATGACACATCAAATTGACATGTTTACTAAGAAGTTCATTTCATCGTTCAATTGCCTAGACCTGTCATTCAAAGTATTGCACTTGTTGTTCAAATGCATGTCTTTCAACAATGGAAAAAAAAATTGTCAAGGAATTTCCTATTCCAATTGCGCCAATAAATACATCCAGCTTGGTGGTAGGCTTGTCAAACTGCACATCCATCCCATCAACCATTAGGACTTTTGTTTATGAACCTCACAATGATGACGTACCACCAGATGTCGGACCTGGGCTATTTGAATCCATCTACAGTGGTGATGGAGAAGCTTGTTCAGGTGCAACATTAAATGTATGCTCCTCCAAGATATTTTCCATGTCGTCATTAAGGTCCATTATGAAAATTTTCTTATGGATGTGGTATTGGACTTGTCAAGATGTCCTTACTCCATGTCCCGTGTCACAATCATCTCTTCATGTTTCCTCCAACAAGTTATAGTGCCTGATGGGATTAACCTTCTATTTAGCGATAGAGGGCTTTACATAAAAATGAACATGTTCAAGTACATTAGGATTTGATTAATTGCGGATGATGGAAGTATTTAATAAAGGTGTATACTTTACCTTCATCAAATCATCCCAAACTTTATCTTGAGCCTTAAAATGTTCTGTTGATCCATTCCATGCAAATTTAGTAAGTCCAATAAATATATCATAGACCTCGTGCCATCTGTCCTTGAGGCTTTTTTGCCTATTTTTTATGTTGTTCTTTGATATCCGCATTAAACTAGATTGACCAAGAGCATAAAATATGTTACCGTAGAATTGAGTCGTCTAACTTCCATCGACCTTGTTCCCTAATCATTCATCGTCCATCGTAGCTGATAAAAGTTGTAGCTCCATCTTTGGGGTCCATTTCGTGAACTCATGGATACCTTTCAAAGGCTCTAGTACAAAACTCTTTCCTTGATTCATGTTTTACCTATTACAAACAAAACTCATACAATAATGACAAGACAAGACATATATAATCGATTAAGTAATTATTTGGTTATAAGGTAAAAATAAAAGCATGTCAATTAATTGAAGGTTCAATTTGCTCTAAAACAAGGGGGTTGAATTGAGCCTTTTCCTTGTCTGTTGAGGTTTGAACATGTCTAAACTTGGATATTTCTATTTCTTCATTTTTTATATTCTCTCTCTCGAATCAAACGTTGAAATATGAAATATCAAATATGTGTCTTTAATGCGTTGTGTCATTTGTTGGTGATTCAAATAATTTTTCTGAGTACATTTTTTTTAATCTTCCTGATATTGCTTTACTTTTAAATAAGGTTTAGGGTTTAGGGTTTCCGCTTATCAACTTCATCTATTTCCGATTAGACGTTGAAAATGGAAACTTTAGCTTTCAACTCTATACACATCTTTAAGTCCCCTTGACAATTTCTGAGAAAAAAAAAGTATTAATGAATATTATAATTTATAATTTAATTCATGAGTATTACTGAAATAATATAAAAAATTATTTATGAATTATCTATGTTTTCTATCCTGAGATATTTCATCTTGAATGCTCTTTTCAAAAACTTTCCAAGTTAGTACCAAATTAGAACACAATATCATAATTTAATTTAACCCGTATTTTATTCAACTAAATATATTTTAAAAAACTCTTTGATATAAAAAATACTCATGCTTTATTTTTCAAAATCTTTATAGTAAAATATTGTTCGTACAATAACTTTTCAGTACAGTCTTAAATTTAACTCTATTTAAACATTTGTATTTGAAAACATTTAAAACCAACATGGAAAAAATTTTCAGTCGCAAAACATTTAAGCACAAGGTATTTGATATTTTCAAGTTCTTTCTGTTACGTTCTTAAATACAAAAACTTTCCAAAATCATTTAACCAATAATCTTATTTGAAAATAATGTTTTATGTGATTTAGAAATGTCAAATAAGATTTGGAAACATAAATGCAGTGTTATAAAACATTCCAAGAATGCAAAGATTAAGTATGGACACTTCCTTGATGTATTGGTTTGTCCGACGAGTAGAAAATACTTGTATCGTCTAATATATGCAATCTTTAGGTTGATCTGATAACTTATAAATAAGTACTTTGATATTGTATGCCTTGTGTTGTCCAAGGGATTCATCTGATGAGATCTTCTCTGTTGCTTTGTCTTATCCATTCCATTGGTATTGTCTGACATAGTTTCTCGATATCGTCTAAAGTTTTTCTCGATATTGTTAGATGTGTCTTTTCTTTAGATTTTATCTTTATACGATCTTAGTCATTTCTCCAATCTCAAGACCGTGAAAGGATCATTTGATGGTGTTCTGTTGTTAGTGTGTGCCAATGGTTCGTCTAACATACTTTTGTGTTGTATCGTTTAATGTGTTTATAGATAGTTAGTCTCGCTCATCTTCTGTAATGTTTTTGTGAAGTTAATTTTGCCCATGAGTGTGCTTTTTTATACCAAAATAGACCTTATAGTGTTTTCTATTATCAAAATACATAGACGATCATATCATAAGATCATCTTATGTGTATTAGATCGTCTATTGACTTAACAATTCTTATTCAAAATATAGAAACATTACATAATCCTATTTTTTTTCATAATCTCTTCACTTTTTATTAGCTATAATGTCTCTAATGTGTGAGCCTAGCCTATAATCTTCCTCACAATCTTGGGAGAGTGAGGTAAATACATTTTGTTCCATTAACTCACGATCAACTTCATCACATAACGACTAATCATGTGGATACAATTGGCTCCAAGAGGGCAAGTTGAATGGAGCCTGAAATTAATTTGTCTTTTTATCAATTTGAGTGAATCGCATTATTATAAGATATTTGGGATAGAGAAAAGTATACACACTGGGATTAAGACCTCTCAACAAGATAGAAAACAATGAAAGCTCACGAGGAAAATTTCACAAAGCGAAGGATTTTAAACATAAGGATCACTCACCAAACTATGAGTGCTCTAATAGCATATATGAAATATTCTCTTAGAATACTAATAGAATAAAAGCTAGATAGAATGTAATGATCTTAATGTACTCGTATGCTTTTGTGTTGTGTTTTTCATCTTCAAGGTCTTTCTATATTGTTTCAGATAGTGACTCTTGAAGCTTTCATTCATTCCTTTGTTCACATAGTCATTGGGCGCTAGATTCTTCTGCGTCTTGGACTTTAATTGTATTTGAAATGTTTTTTCTTCCAATCCCAATGTGAACGTTGAATCATTAATGATGTGATATGAAGGTATCCTTAACTTCGTGCACTGTTCATCATCTTCATTCTCGTTAGATGCTGTATTTGGAAACTTTTGCTTTGATTATATTATTGACATCTTTGAGTATATGAAACCATTTAAATTGTTTCCTTTATGATATTATGATGTGAATGTTAACCCTTTAAAGCTTGTGACTTGAATCTTCAATTATATCTTTGTCACAGATGCTTTTATTGTATTTTTCTTGGACGTTGAGTAAGGAAACAATTGCTTTGTTTTTTGCATCTGAAATATTCTCAATTTCTTTCTCTTCTAGGAATGTTGATTTGATTTATCTGTCCTTGAATCACATTCTCCATAGCGTGAATTACACTCTTCATTTAGTCATGTACTTGTTCCTTATATATCTTCTTTAATAAGCTCTTCTCGAATGTTGTACTGACCCTTTAACTATCGAATGTTGAATAAGGAAAGTTCTTGTTTTATGTCTTTGATGCTTGTTCTCACTTGTTTTCTTCTCAATTTAATCTCCTTCGAGATTCTGTTTTGTTATATGCAACAACTTGAGTGTCTTCAATTAGTATTCCATGAATCTCGCTTTGCAATAACTTGCAGTATCAATTTGACGCTTGATAGGGAACTTTGTTCTCGTTCTCCTCTGCGTCTTGAGGAGCAAATATACCACTAAGTAACAATTCCTTAATATCTTATAATATCAAGTGAATTATCAATACATTCCATTCTTAGATATTAATTCCAACAATATCAATATATTCAAGTTTCAAATACATTTTTCAGTTTCTCTTGAATATATTTATCAAAGTATATTTTAAAAAGCCTTTTAAAAGCTTTTAATGTATTTGTGCTTTGTTTTTCAAAAACCTTTTCAAACACAAATTTAAATATTAATTAGGTACAACTGTGTTTTTTGCAAAATATCTTTTACAAAGATATATTATTGTAGCTCATAATGTTTTCAATATTTTGGACACCATAATAACAAATTATGTTCGTTGAAACCATATGAAAACATACTTAGGTTTTAATTGAAATACTGTGTTTTAATAAAATATGATTTGTATAACTTAACACAATCAAAACATGTTTATAACATATGTAAGAGTGAAAAAATTAAATATGGAAACTTCCATGTCACTAGTTCGTTCAGCGCATGATCTTTGTCTATCATGTTCATTTGATCATCGTCTGGTATGTGTAAAGCATATCCTTCTTTATGTGTAGCGTAACGTATTTTGGAAGCAACGCCTTATGCATTTATCTTTGAGCTTCTTTGATGTTCAGACTTCATCTGACACATTGTATTTGACTCTTGGTCGATTGAGTTTTGAGTAGACTTTGTCTACTTCTCTTGTAGAAACTTTGACTACCTTCTTTCCTTGATTGGTGGTTTTCTTTAAGTGCTTCGTCTACCACTCGTTCTATTGGTCTCACTAACAATGAATAATTCATTCTTCGCTAATCGTCTAATAAAATATTATACTATCATCATTTTGTGCTCTTAGCCTGATCTTGTAGTCTTAAAAGCATATCGTTCATTTGATGCGAGCTGGAGCTTTTGAAGTGTTCTGTTAACACTCATTTCATTTAACATTTTTGTTTATAGCTCCGTGTTCTAGTGTGTCTCTGTATCTATGTATTTCCTATAATGTTATGTCTCATGTATGGTGTGATGTGTCATTTTTCTTATGTTATACATGAGTGAGCATGGTTATACATATAACATATCTTATAGTGTTTTTTTATCATCAAAACTCTTAGACTCAGTCTAATGAGTGATAGATCAACCGGATCTTTACAAATCGTTTTCCACCCCGCGAAAAAAGTTGTTAAGAATACAACATGTGAAAGCTATATTCGTCATAGTCTCCAATGAGTAATAGAATTTGATTTCACTAGCTATAATTGGAATCCTTTTTTAACACAACAAATGTTCTTTCTATTACATTTTTAAGTGACAAATGACGATAATTAAACAACTCTTGGGGAGTTTTTGGACCTCTTTGAAAGTATTCTTTCATATGGTATCTAATACCGCAATACAATGTTATTATTAGTGGTTTTAACATAAAGTCAACATCCCAAAGGTAGTATTTTCCTACAATGGTTGAATTTATATTGATTAACAGTAAGGACTAAGTTAGCACTTGACATAAAGTACACAAAAAAAATTTCAAATAATGTGTGACCAATTGATCCTCTTGTATAAGTGCATCCTTCAATATTCTTGAATTAGATGTTATTCCTTCTCACCCGACTATAACATATGGGAATTACATGTCGAAATCACAAGCTAAAAATACATTTTAAGTTGACCAATCTTTTCTTCACCGAAATAGAGGGGCATCCAATCATGGAACCTTCACTCATATATGAGTTTCATCTAAGGCCCTTAAAAAATATTAAGGGGTGAAAAAATCATAGTGTAATTAACAATCAAGTCATACAACATGTATGTCAAGCGAGACTTTAGTTTGTCACACTATTACCTTAAAGTATGGGTAAAATCGGTTGTTGTTTAAGATATGAGGTTGTACATCGCTCCTAGATTGTTGATTTAAGAATTCTCCCTCCATCATCAAAATTACATTCAACACATTACGAATATATTCCCAGATCGTTGAAAAAAAGAATGAAACACTTTGGTTCTTTACATCATGTCCAATGATGTGGAGAAATTTAGCAACTTGTTCCTCCATTGCTAACTGAAATGAATCCTTTATGAACTCAGTTCCCCTTAATCACTAACATAAAATTAACAAATGCTTCTAATCTCATGTGAATAATGTTCTAATATTGTTGAGTGTGCACCAAGTATGACATCAACTCCTATCAATGACACCATTTTTATGGTACAAACTTCCTAATAGTGTTTGTTGTACCACTTGACAAACACAACATATTGAATCCAATAAAAATGATGCAAAAGATCGTCAATGTTGCTACTTTCGTACATAATTTTTTTTTTATTATAAGTATGAAATTAGATTCAAGTCCACACCAACAACATTGTTATTCATATTATCAATCATTTCGTAGTCGAAATACACAGACTAATCTCTTTCATGTTCCATGTCAAAAATATCTTACTCAAATACAACCATAAAATTTAGTATGTTATAATTAATTAAATTTTATAATAAATATAAATCAATTTTAATATAAATTTTTATTTTACATTTGTGATCTTTCATATTGTGTAATTAAGTTAATTATTTCCAATTTATTCGATTCAATGTAAAAAGTTTAATTACAATCAAAATTAATATTTCTTGGTTCATTAACATTTTTAACCCTAAACTTCAATATCCACATTATATTAACTTAAACTATATAGTGATTGCAAAAATTATGAAACTTTAAAACTCAATAAATTAATCTTAGCTATTGTATAATAATAATTTATAAACAAATTACTGTATATTTTTAACTTTTGAAATCTTTATACTAACATATTTTTTTAATCTAATAAAATTTAATCTCATCATGTACATATACATGTAATCAATTACAATGACATGCAAATAACTGCAAACAATGGGGCTCTTATGTGATGATGCTCAAAAGAATGCAAGAAGTAGATAATATCAATCGATTATGTCAACGAGGTTAGCAATGAGGTCAAAATTAAAGCAAGGAGATCACCTTGCTCCAAGAAAGTACCTATTATAAATCACACAGTTAATAAAAAAAATTGGATAATCGATTATTTGCTTCCCTTTGAAGTATAATCGATTATCCAGCCCATAATCAATTAGGCAGTTAATTCCAAGGCTGATGTTGCATTATGAAAACCATGTATCACCTCCAATACCCTTCACAATATATTGTTGGGGGTTTACTTGTTGATGGTATCACATTCAAAATACAACAAACAACCATGCTACTACCAAACTACCCTAACTAGCCATAGGGAGTACCACAACAACAACCACAAAAACCAATAACAATATACAACAACACCTTAAATTAGGCCTTGCATTACATCGTCCATACACTTTAAACACTACAATACAATAACCAAATCCCATCAATGCTAAGAAAACAAAATAAAACACAGAGCATAATCAGTTATGGGAGGGGATAACTGAATATGCTTCAAAAGAAAGACACAATCGAGTATGTGGCTTCAAATGTAGCTTCCTTTTGAAGCATGATCAATTATCCCCTCCCATAAAAATTACGTTGTTATTTGTTGTTTTAGGAAAACACATCAAACTCCATGTATCAAGCAGGTTGTCATGAACCTCACCTTACTCGTTGATCTTGACATCAAGGTCCACCAACAACACGTCTTCACACAACAACACCAACACACCTTCAACACGACCTTTCTTCAAATCCACCAACACCAACCAAGCAACACATACATATGACAATGGAACAAAGCACCTCGCATAAATCACCACACCACAAAACCAAGATTTGAAGGTTCAAAATGTAAACTCAATGTTAGAAATGATGGCTTAAACAAGAGGGGGGGTGAGTTGTTTTATCAAAGACTTTCGCAAATACTAGCTTCAGAATGAATTCTTAACAAACAACTCAGATAAACACTTAAGGAAGGCAATCAAACAATCTAACAAGAACAGGTATCAGAATTTCAACCGGTTAAAGTTACGATTTAATCAGTTGTTTATAGCAGCGAAATATCAAACAGTTAGAGAGTTTGAGGGAAAGAGAGATTTACACACAGGAGTTATACTGGTTCACTCAATCACTGAGCTACATCCAGTCCTCGGTCAAATCACTGAGTATTCCACTATGTAACCAATCACAGATTACAAAAACCACACCACAAAGAGGTGACTCTGAATCCCACAAAGCTTACTCACCCCCTTTGCACACACCACACCTCTAAACAGAACACCCTCTGCCTTTACAAGTTTTAAAAATACAAACAGTATGTAATATGAACAATTACAAGATACTAAACAGGATAGAAAGCACCTGGATTTATAGAACCATAGATCCTATGATCAACACTTGTTACCACACAACAAAGCTTGACAACAATCTTGCTTTTTGAAATCCTTTCTTAAAATCAAATCTTTTTCTCAAATATGAGTCAACACTCGGTGTATTTCACCTCTCTTTTGATTTGAAATTGAAGCTATATTTATAACCTTTGAAAAGCTACCGTTTAAGGCAGATTTGAACAACTGAAACAGTTAAAACAGGTTTTCAAAATACTGTTATGAAAACACATATTTAACCGGTTGAAACCACGATTAAATCGGTTGAATGAGTCAAACAGTTACACAATTGATTCAAAAAACAGTTTCACAACTACCAGCCAGCTAAGTGACAAACAACCGGTTGTTTAGATAAATCAATTGGTTGTTTTCCCTTTGCTTGAAAAAAATACTTAGTTTCTTAAAACAGTTTTAATCAAGCTTTGTGTAGGCTTCAAGAACTGATCTTACAGAGATTCTAAACACCCTACTCTTAAATCCAAACCTAGAAAGCAGCACAACTCCATGCTTCATGAGGATTTGATACATCAAAGCTCCTATCTTCAACACTCAACACATTGATCAACACAATTTTTTAATGCCATGATAAGAGCCTCACCTACTCATGGTCAACACAACAAGTATTGCTCTTCAAGAATCCTTCAAGAATTTCTGCATGGCTAACAATCTATGTCGCAGAGAAGCATGCAAATGGATTGGAAAATTCATAATCTATATATTATCCAATTAGTTTTCCCTTAAAATATTTTCATACATGCAAGGGACCCCAAAATTGAATCACCTTCAAATTTATTCACTCAAATTTTCACAAATCGTGTGAAACCAAACGCGGAAGTCACCTTTAAATAGGTGTGTGTAAATATTGTCTTCTTTAAAATGAACACAACAAAAATGTTATGACATATTTTCTAACTACAAATAGGACAAAGCTATAATTGTTATAAAATAAAACTACCAAATTTTGTTTAAGAACATTTGTTCTAATAGAAAAATTCATTTAATTTAATCTTTTATATTTATAATCATTCTCCTAGTTACTAAATTTGAGCACTTGCATGTTATTTGTATGTGATATGACATTTTTTGCTATTTTTTATGATGTTGAATTTATTTTTCACAATTGACCTCGAATCATTGAGAAAGAATATTTCTATTGTTGAGAATAAGTATAGTGTGTATTTTCTGATATGTCATTTTTAAACATTCCCAAACATTTTTTATGATATATTTATAATACATAAAATGATAAAAGAATAAATGAGAAAAAGTAAACAAGTGTTAGACATAAACTATAAGTACATGTTGATATATTTTTTAGAAAAAAAATTATATATAGAGGGAGGTATAAGTTATACCCAATTACATTAATGTTACAATAAGATGTTTTAGAATATGTCATGTGAAAAAAAAATATCCCAAAGTCATAAAATCCTCCTTCTACCTTTAATGGTTACTCACAATTTGCTAAGGGTTGACAAAAAATCCAAATTGCCAAATCCAATCCATAATTATCCAAATCCATATTACTTTAAGTCTATTTAAATGGATTTATCTCAAATCCGAATCCATAATTTTGGATTTGAAATCAAATCCATTTAACTATATTTGGATTGGATATAAATTGGATATTTTTTTTTAGATTTATAATATCTAAAATCAAGACATGTCTTCATTGCTTCAAGTTATGAAATGGTAGGTTAAGTCAGACACAAGTAAAGTAGCACTAAGTCAGACTCATGTCAAGTCGAGTAGGCTCGAGCATATATCGAATTGAGTCGGCCTAGGAGAAGGTATAATTGATTCATCCTGGACCTAGGTTAAGCCAAGTTAACCTAGGCCTAGGTTGAGTCCAGTCGACTCATGCCTAGGTCAAGTTGATTCCGCTTGGATGAAGTTAAGTTAGAGCCAGTCCTGGTTCAAATCTAGCTTAATCTAGGTTGAGTCGAGCTAGCACGAGCTTCAAATAAGTTGAGTCAGCCCAAGCCTAGGTCAATTTAAGTATGTTGGGACCAAGTCAAACAAATTCAACCTAGGCCCAAATAAAGCCTAGTGGGCCTTAACCTAATTCGAGTCAAGTTGACCTAGGCCTAGGTCGAACCAAGTTGGCCTAGCCTAGGTTAAGTAGAGTCAACCCAACCAATGTCTAATGTTGGCGCATGAGTTGGTGCCCTGCTGGTAGGTGGTTGTTCTGTTGTTATTTTGTGCTCTCCTTAGAGATAAGATTCTTTTCTATTGTAGCACCTTAAGAGAAGGTGCCCTTAAAAAAATGTTTTCCTGTTGACTATGCTTTCAGTTGAGATTAGATTCTCATGAGAGGAAGATGTTACAAGAGATAAGCTATAAAAGGGGCTTGAAACCCCAGGTAAAGGTACGTTGTTTCTGATACTAAAACTAAATACTCCTTTAATTTAAGTAAGTCCTTATTGACTTGATCGTCGAAGTGTAATCAACAGGTAGGGCCTCCTCTATTTCAACGAAGCTATGTTCCAGAGCCACAAGAGTTAGAACAAATTCCTAAAGAGACAGACAAAGCTAGAGCTTGTCACTAGATTCAATGATAGTTGTCGTTTTGCTATCAAATTAATATGATTCTAGCGTAGACTTATCTAACGCTAGAGAGATGATAGTATAATTGTGGTCAGATGACCCCAAGTCGTCTCCCAATGAATCCAATAGTGATTAAGTTAACCGAATTCAAAACCTATCTGCAAGAAATTTAAAGTTAACAATAACAATAATTATAAAAAGGGGTTGAGATAGTTGTGCAAAAAATATAAAAAAGATTAAAATAGCAAATAAAAAACAGTTAATCCCCAAGTTCTTCCACTATTGAATTCTTCATAGGTTCTCTAAAGATTAATCATTTCTCAATCCTCCAACAGAGTTAAACCAGATTGAACATGCGCCAATCTAATTAAACTATAACTTACTAGTAAAGCATGTGTCTACTGGTTTAATCAGTACCCACTTTGTTTTATGCGTATACTCCATGAGAATGCTTACCTCTGCTCTCTTGAATCATGCGCCCAAGAAAATAATTAGAACAATGCGAGCTAACTAAGAAACCAAAGTTTAAGATAAGGAAGACTCTCAATCATGCGTTCAAGTACAACCTCTCACAAAAACCAGTTTTCTAGGAGATTAGACTATTAAAACAACTGCTATAGAGAATTAAAAAATCGAAACTTTTATTGACCAAAACCTCAAAACTCAATGGGAAATCACAAAGGAATCAACCAAAAAGGTTTAGCCTTCCATGCAGAGGCAAAACAAAAGAATTACAAAATAGGAAAAGAAACTAAGAAAACCTTATGAAGCTTTATCCCTTTTTCCTTGATGCTTATGTCCTTTTATAGGCTTTTCTGCTCCAAGGATCTTGGGAAAATATTGTAGTTTAGATTTTATTGACAGTTTTCAACTTTCCATAATTCTTTTTATTTTGCAAAAGATTTGCTTCCAATTTTGTTTTTGAGATCTTGTAGCTTTTGTTATCTCTTTCTTCTTTTCAGAATTTGTTTTTTGTTTTGATTCAAAGAAGCAACTTGGAATTTTGCATATTTGGCCCATTCACAAAGGTAGATGCTCCCTCCAAATAATTTACTCTAAAAACACAAAATTAAGAAAAATAATAGTAAAGGCTTGAATAAACCCAATTATATGAATGTGAATTAAAAAAATGGATTAATTTATTATTATAGTCCAATAACCTATGATTAAAGCTATTAAATGTGAATAAATATATGTTCATCAATCAAAAGACGAGCAAGTCAACTGGTAAGAACAGAACATATATTGTTATCCAAGTGGGTACGCTGCTTTTGGAAGATTGTTTGGCAAGGCGTGTACCGTAAGGTCAAGTTAACCAATAATGCAGGTAAAGTTGGAGCAGCAAATGATTCGGTTGACCTAAAAGGGTGCCATGCATTAAGAGTTATTATATCTGTTAAAGCTATTGATGTCACTTTCGTCTCACTCAGGATAGCAAAGTTGTATTATGTTAAGTTATAGTGCATTTTGGTATGCAAAGTAAATTTATTTGGCAAAGGTACTTCTGAAATGCATTTATGTGTTATAGGCAAGGCTATTAACACCTTAATAAAATAAGGCACACCACAAACTTAAGTTATAGAAAATAATAAACACTTTTAAGATTTTCTGAGTTCAAACGTTTAATACACATTTTAAAGAGGAAGCAAAATGGTTGATAAGCGAAATGATAAACAAGTTCCAATGTTAAATGTATGCATAAGACATGGTCTATAAGCTTAGAATTAGGAGCCTTCCACTAGCTTCCAATCAACTATGCTCTTGCATGGGTTGAGGTCGGATAAGTCTATTGTAGGCTAGCGATGACTGCCTACTCTAAGGCAGTCTCAAACCCAATGATGTATGATTGGGCTGTGTCATCCTTTAGAGAATCAACCACCTTGGAGAACTCATTCTCTTTGTGCTTCATCTCCTCTTGTTTTTCTTTCTTCAAGGCTTCTCATTGAAGAGTTTTCTTTTCTCCTCGGCCAAGACGATCCCTTCTTGGGTTTCATTGGCCAGCTCTAAGCCTAAACGACCAATCTCGGCTCTGAGGCGCTCAACCTCTTGCTGAAGCTTGACAGTTTGTTGGACTATCTTAACTTCATATTTTTTTTATCCCTTGCCTTAATACCAGTTACGCATGCCAGGGCAAACGCCTGACCGATGAACTTTTTAGTGTCTAGGAGGAGTAGGTCTTCTTCATGAGCCATTAGCCTCGCCCTATCCTCATATAGCAAGAAGCCAGACTCACCATGTGCAGAGATGTCAAAGTTGGGGTCCATAAACTTTTCCGTTTCGAGCTCTCCAAGACTTCACATTGCTGGATGGTTAAGACATTTTGATCGGGAGCTCGACCATCTAAATGTGAGTGCTCGGATAAGGGAGTTGTTTCTACCCTTTTCCTCTTGAAGACAAGGCCTTAGGTGGTGTGCTCGTCTTGTTCGGATTGGACACGAACAACACTAGTTGAGTTTTTCTTCTTTGGCAAGGTGTCCTTGTTCGCAGCTCCCCTTATCTTCTTGGCGCGCTCCATCAGCTCAACTTTGCTAATATTAGAATGCATACTCTCTACAAAATAAGCAAAGAAGTTTTAGAGTTTATGAGTTAAAGGTTCTTCTAAGAGGTAGGGCTTAGGGGGGGGGGGGGGGGGGGGGTATATCGATGTAGGCGTTGAGGGCGCTCGGGAGGTACTCTTTTTTCAAAAGGGTTGGCATGTCGAAGATACTCGCAGATACCTCATTCCCTTGAGGACAAGTCTTCCAGACACCGAGAACATTGGTATCGGGGGTGAGGTCCTAATACAAAGGGAAACCATCTAGCAAAGATGGATCCCCGATTGAGGCACAAACCTTTATAAACCGACCTTTGAAGTTTTTGTAAAAGGATTGAATGAGAGGGGGTAGAACCCGCCCGGGAACACCATTTAAAGAGGCCCACAATTGTCGACCAGATTGTTTGAATTCAAAGAAATAAAAGAAAACTTCCACAATCGGTGAAATTCCGAGCTTGGACCATAACATAATGAAGCCTCAGATAAATGCCCAGTTGTTTGGATGCAACTGGGCAGGAGTTACGTTGAGTTGAATCAACAATTCTTTTTCACAAATTAACAAGGAGAGATACAGTAAAACTTTAGTGAAAAATGTGGCATAAAGTAGAACGGCCCATTGGGATCAAATGATTCATCACTACATATAGGCTCTCCCTCCCTACAGACTACAACCTTTACTAAGCTTTGGTCTTTTTTACACAACTCCCTCGATTCCCCTAAGTCCCTAATTTTCAAATGGGTGATAAAAATAGAGGTTTCTTTAAGCAGATCCTTTTTGGCCCAAGGGTAAGTAGAGCTATAATCCATCTCGAATGCAACTAAGACAGGGAAGGCAATGGAAATATGAAGCGTAGTTCAGGAAAGCATATACATAGCATAAACTAGTTGAAGTCAAATGAAATGCATGGTGTAATCAAAATAAATAAATGGAAATAACCATTGACCAAAGAGGGTTTGAGGGATAAAACATACTTGTGTTTTCCGGTATATGCGGCGGGGCAAGGTGGTGCGATGAAGGGAGTGTTTTGCTTGAGGAAGTTTTACACATGTGTGAGAGCAAAGGTAGTGAATTCGAAAATGGAAGGGTTATTATTTTTTTAAAAGGAGAAGTCGAAACGGGAGGGTCTCCACACCGTTGATAATGTGCCACGTGTACGCACCATATCTAGTATGGTGAGACGTCTTTTCAAGTGACGCTTCGGAAATCGCGTCCCAGCTGCCCTTTGAGAGAAACGTTATGTCAGCTGCCGGTGCAGGTAAGCCTCTTCGTGTCGCCAGGCTCAGCTTGAGGCTAGAGGCTGTGTACTGGTTGAACGTGCTTGGGGCTTCGACCCGAACTCTTAAGTGTGTTAATTGGCTGGTCAGGTCAATTTGGGGGAGACACTTAGCTCGACCCAAGATAAATGATAAGTCCAATGATGCGTCAAGAGGTCAGCCCAGACAGTTGGGAGTTCGTATTGAAAAGATAATTAAAGTATAAATAACAAAAAGAATAATTGAATTAGTTAAGCACATATTATAACAGAAAAAATAACTGAATTAGTTAAACACGAATATTATTATAAATCTCAATGAAAATAAAATAGTTAGAGATTACGTTGCTTGCACTCATAGAATAAAGGGATATATTAATAAAATATCTTTATGTTTGTTAAACTCCTGAAGGGAGGTCTACGAATACTATAAAAGAGGCTTGAGACTACACTCATACAATTATTTTGTATTCAGATACTAGTAGTTATATGCTTTCACTGACTTGATTGTCAAATTGTAATCAACAGGTGGAGCTCCTTTCACTATGAATTATTAGCATCTGAAAGTAGCAACAACAAAAAAGAAAAGTCAGCTCAGAGTCCACCACCAAGGTCCTATATAGGTCAGCCGGTGAGAACAATTTTCTACTATAAATAATAAACTAAATATATTATTTATCATAATAATTAAAATATTTTTTAAATAGTGTTAACATTTTATGTTCTACACTGTGAGAAATTCATTAAATAGAGACTAATTTTAGAGACAAAAAGATTAGTCACTATATTAACTAAATTAGATACTATTTTAAAAATTATAAAAATATTAATATCTAAAATAATTTAATTATAAATAAATATTTTTTAAATTGATATTAGTTACCAACTAATTAGATTATAAAGTTAATAACTAAAAATTTGATAACTAATTACATATCAATTTAAAAATGATTTATTACTAATAAAAATTATTTTATATATTAATATTTTTTAATATATAAAATAATTGTAAGTTAGTTAATATAGTTAAAATTTATTTTTATTTAATATTAATGTGAAAAACGTGGTAATGGAATATATATATATATATATATATATATATATATATATATATATATATATATATATATATATATAATGATGCAGAGCTACACATCCATAACATCAATCTGTTACTTACGTCCTTTGTTTTGGTTTCTCCTATCTGATCTTTATCTAATTGTATTGATATATATGAAGAATTGACATTAAATGCCCACAAAAGACCTATGCGGGTGTATACATCCCACAAAATTTCAAAAAAATTAATTAAATTCAATCTTCCATTTACATTTACTCTTTTCAAATTTTATCTATCTCATATAAAATGTCCACACTTATAATTTTAACCTAATTTAATTAATATTTTTTAATCCTGACCATTCCTTCCCCTGATTCTTTTCTCTTAAGATTTTTTTTTTCTCTTGAATTAATTGTGAAAAAATAAAAATAAACAGGGCATGAGGGAACTGATTTTTTCATGGTGAAGTTGAGGTGGTCCTTTTTAAACGTGGTCCATGGCAAGTTGCGTTGGAGAGAAAGGGTGACTGGTCCTGGAGGTAACTTAAATTTTCCGCATCCCTTGTTATTATTATGTTGTTGTGTTAATAGAATGGAATATTTGAGGATTAGATAAACCTTAAAGTTGAATCAGCCATGCGAATATGACTCTGCACGGTTTCATACCTATAATTATATATTGTCATTTTCTGTCTTATTTCATTTACGTATTTAATATTTTAGATAATGATAGGATCACATAATCAATCATATTCGCAAGACAAATTAGCTCTGCTGGTTAACAAATAAATCAATAAATACGTGCGTATTAATTAAGTAAATGGTTAAAAGTTTGATTAACTGTTCAGGTTTCTAATTATTAAAAACAAACCCAATTTTATCTCTCTCTCTCTATATATATATTAAATATCAATTAAAATTTTAATAACTTAATTACTACGAAAAAAATCTCAGCATTATCGTAGTGATTTTGATTACTTTTATTTTTATTTGTCTCACTCAATTCCAAATAAAACAATAATAATAATAACCATTTATGTTATTATTAATATTATTGTTTTTACATACAAAATGTTATTATTAATATTATTGTTATTGTTTTTATGTAAACTACAATAAGTAAACTATAAGAAATAGTTACATTAACGTTTCTAAAAAAAGCAAAGATAAAAAAGACTAGCACTAAATGGAAGTTAACGTGGACTTATCATTCCAATAAAAATTAATACTAATTTAAAAACGTATTAGAGACGACTTCAAAAACACCAATTTGTAAAATAATATCTTATATCTCTCGTCTGTTGAAATTTTGTTCAAAAACCTCGTCCGAAAATTTGTATAAAGAAGAGTTATATAAAGTAAAATAAATTAAAAATAATAAATCTATCGTCGCTTTAGAGGACGCTTGTAAACTTAAATAATTAAATTTAATGTTGCCACATGAACGAAATAAATATTAAGAGGCTTAATCGATGCATTCATTAAAATAATAAATATTTATTAAGTAAATCATCGGTGTGGCAGACGTAGTTTATATGCAATTTCTGTGAGTAAACTGCGTAACAAAAACGCGCTTTCATGAAATGTGTATGGTGTGAACGAGAATATTACACATGTGAACGATGGTATTAAAATTATATATATATATATATATTAATATTAATATTAACTACTTAAATATTTTCAATGTTTCCTATATTTATTGTTCTCGTCAGTTGACTTGTTCGCTTGTTGACTCTTGTGATAAGTTTTAGTTTTGTTTGTTTCTTCAGGAATTAGTTTTATCTTCTGTTGCTAGCTTCGTTGAAATAGAGGGGGTCATACCTTTTGATTGCATTCCGACGATCAAGTAGTAATTTACTAAAAAATCAAGAAATATTCAGTTTCAGTCTTAGAAACAACGTATCTTTACCTGGGGTCTTAATTCCCTTTTATAACTTATCACTTGTAACAACTTTCTCTTATGAGAATCTAATTTCAACTGAAAGCATACTCAACAGGACAATATTATGTTAGGCGCGCCTTCTCTCGAGGTGCTACAACAGAAATGAATCTTATATTTAAGGAATGCATAAAATAATAACAGAGCAACCACCTGCCAACAGGGCACCAACTTATGCGCCAAGATGAGAGGAATATTCTACTTAAGGGGCACCCTACTCATAGTGCAACGTTATCTACGTGGGCACCCTACTCATGGTGTGACGTTATCTTTTATCATGCATGCAACTTAGCCCCTATGTTCTCTAGAACACACATACTTAAGCTAAAAGAAACATTTACTTAACCTAGGCACATTATGTGTTATGCGTACCCCTAGGTTCGAAAATACCTTTTACCAATGGTTGCATAAAAGGTTAAATTATGCCATAACAAGTTTACCAACCAAATTGGACCAATCACATGACCCACTATATTAACACAACAGTCGAGCTGACTTGCCTATGTCATGTACCGAGATCCGACCACCGAACATTGAGCCCTGAGTGCTATGTCCAGTACACTTATGTTTTCCATGTGGTTTGCCTTATCAATTTTAAATTATAAGGTAAAATTTAATATGTGAGTTTGCGGTTCTTAATTTAATATTTATTTGCATGAATATTATTAAAATATTTGAAGCATTTTAATATTTACTAATTAAAATGTTACTAAAATTACATTAAAATGTTTGAGTTAATATTAAATTATCATTCATTATGATATAAAATTTACTAAAATTAAAATAATAACTCGCGCGAAGTATAGTAAGTTATTAACAGAAAAAAAAACAAGTGTTTAAGATTAAGAAGTTATGTATTTTATATTTACCTTAATGGTTCCAGTTCCAAGGTTTCTAGTATTTTAAATTCTACAGTAAAACAACCTCTGCCATATATTTCATACCCAATGATCTCCATTTCTTCAAATTTCAGCTTTTTTTTTCAAATAACCAATATATTTATAATTTTGAAAGAATCAAACCACGAAAGCTAATTTTAATTAACGTAGGATCAAACAAAAAGATTCTCTAATTTTCTTTAGGATAAAATTGGAATTTTATGGATAATACCTTCAATGCTTTTCAAATAGGCAATTTAAATTTGAATTTGCTATAAAATTTGAATTATAACACCTGCAATTGAGTTGAAATTCTAAATAAAGTTCAAATTCTAAATCAAAGTAAATAATAATTGAATTACTTGCACAATTGATTTTGATTTTCATCACTAATTGAAATGAAAAATTAATTTCAAGTCTACCAATTGTAAAGGAACATGTTATCTAAAACTGGAATAAAAGTTAGTTTTTATGATTTTAATTGATTAAAAGAAATAGAAAATGTAATGTAAGTAGACATAAAGATAAGATGAACTAAAAATGAAATCCTAAAATTTTGGTACAGAGAGTTGCTGTAAAGATGGCAGTGGAATCTGAACTACAAAAATATGTGAAAATCAAGAAATAAATAAAATAAATTGAGTATTAGTATGAGAGTAATGAATGCAATAATACCTACACAAAAACATATTCAACTTGAAACATAAAATTTTGAATTAGTCAATTAAATTAAAGACATGGATGTTAGTGAATTTTACTTATAAAATGATGAACTCAAGGTAGGGGTTGATCATCGAAGTCCCGAGCATAGTGAGAGGGAACTTGACCCGTGTCTGTTGAGGTCTCACCCTATTGTCGCTCCATCATCATGACTAATTTTTTATCCATGAACTTTAATTTATCCTCCAGGATTGCATACTTTTGATTTGCTTCATCTGCCCTTTGATTTGCTTGATCAACTCTTTTATTTACTTGCAACACTTGTTTATGAATTTGTTCATTATGAGGTAAGTAATCACTAGAAGGAGCAAGTAATGAAGGTTGGGTACTGCCTGGCGAATGTTGGGAGCCAAGTCTGCAATGCCATAACATCTACTTATACTCTTGCCTCCAGTAACATCCTTCCAGTATTGAAGTTTTGTTGTGTTAGAAGTTGAAAGTTGATCCTTCAGAGCTTTCTGATTAGAGGGCTTTCAATTGGACATGGTAGGTTTCCAAGTGCATTGTGGAAATTGCAAGTGAGCCAAAACTAAGTTAGAAATATAAATCATGTACACAGAAGTTGAGTAATAACTTACGTAAGCCTGTTAAGCACGACTATCTACCGAAAACCCATTATTTTTAGTGTGTGTGACCATGAATAACTCATTGGATTCAACCGGTTGGCCAAATTTACGTTCCTGAAATAAATACAAAGTTACCAACATTAGATATTATTTACTTAATTTAGGCTTTTGTAACGAAATATAGATACTTACTAGGCCCAATGTAATGTTGATGTTTGATTTACGCCCTCTAGACTACAATGCCCCACCTCAATTTGATGACCTATTTATTTTGGAATGATTTTTCTTTGAACTTTTTAGAATCCCAATAGTTCAACAGACCAATCCATGCTTGTTCACCAATCTAACTAGGTTTAGTCGTTTTCACCCTAGCTTTACCAAGCTTATCACAAAGGCATTTTCTCACCTTTGACTCACACACTTTATTAATTTGCCACTCATCATGAGGGGAGCAAATCACTCAAGTCTGTAAAAAGAATAATAAATTTAAATAAATTTTGATGATATTATTAAATACTTAAATATAAATGAGTGAAAATGTTATGTTAAGATCATCTTAAATTCATTCCACCATTTAAGTTTGACTAACTCTAATTTTTCGTCGTACTAATGGTAAGGACCCCTTAAACTATGACCTAATTTCATGCCCAATTTCCTTAACAACATAATGATTAGGTGTCCACCTACAAAGAATGCAAACTGAAAATGTTAAACATTAAGTATAACAAACAATTCACAATAAAAATTAGTATGATCGTAAACTTACCATTTACCCACTAGTCGTATGATGACCCTCCCACTATCATGAAGACCTGAGAGATAAAGCTGTTAGAATATATGGCCTTAGAGGGGGTGTGAATTGTTTATAAAAGATTTTCAAAAACTTTGAAGGTATAATGAAAGCCAATGAAGAATCACAAAGAAAGAAACTAAGGAAAGTAATAAACAAAGCTGTTTTAGTTGATTTCCAAAAAATCAACTGGTTGTTTTTGTGATTCAACCAGTTGTTTTTATCAACGGTTAATAAAAACAACTTAAAACAAATATATGTGAGATCAGGGAAAGAGAGAATCACACAAACAAATTTATACTGGTTCACTCTTACACCAAGAGCTACATCCAGTCCCCAGAAACCACTAGTTAACCCACTATGCAATCAAAACCAGATTACAAACACCACACACCAAAGTAGTGACCTTGAACCCCTCAAGAAACACACTACCTTTGGCAAACCACACCAAGAGTATTGATCTTGAACACCTCAAGAACCCACAATACTCCTTGGCAAACACAACTACAGAAATACAGTAATTAAGGAAGAAGGGAATAGAATACACCTGAGTATTACAAATCTTAAAGTTCAGAATTACAACCCAATCCCATTCCACACACTTAAGAATGATCCAAAGCACTTTCAAATCTTGGAAAAACTGTTTTGATAAACTCTTTCTCTTACTTCAAGATTATCTGCGTAAAACCACCTTTATATAGACCAACCAAGTGGTAAAAAACATTTAATAAAGGAGCCAAGGTAGTTAGGATAATTTAAAACATATTAAAACCACTTAACAAAATTCTATTAAGGTTTTTAGGAAAACAATCGATTGTTTTGTCAAAACAATTGGTTGAATTGACTTGACAGCAAAGTCAAGCTTTTCAAAACCTTTTAAAAAACTACTAAGGTAAAACAACCTGTTGTTTTGAAATTTCAACCTGTTGAAATTTCAACAGCTTTTTAGAAAACTCATCTTTTCAAAAGGTTAAAGCTTCAAATGAACTTGGATCATCTTAAGGAGTGAATTAAAAAGTTTCAAACAACTAGACAACACACACACACACCCAACAACAAGGTCTTCAAGCTTTCCTCTTGGATTTGGAGACATCAAAGCATATTGTTCAACAATCTCCTCCTATTTGATGAAGACAAATCCCTGGTTTATTTGTGTTGTTGTTTTTGAACTTGAAACTGTTGAATCAAGTGTGTTCAAGCTTTGAAGAATCCAAATCCTTTGAGTTTGATGGAAGACTTGATGTGCTTGTTGTTGCTGAGGTGTTTTAGAATAGGATCTGGGGTAGATTATCTGTGTAAATCCACTCTTGATTGAATCTAAAGCTTAAGTATTCTCAAACCTTTTGAATTGAAAGTGTTTTTCAAACTAAGTGAAAAACAACCTGTTGTTTTGTCGAAACAACTGATTGTTTTATACTTAGGTGTTTTTGAGAAAGGTTGAAAACTGTTTTTAATGGTTGACTTGTAGTCAAACCCAAACAACTGATTGATTCGCACATTCAACCGATTGTTTGTTTTGAAACCATAACAGAAAACTGTTTTGTGCTTTGACTGAGCTTTAAATGTTTTTATAACTGAATGCGTTCCAGTTTTAAATGCTTTGACCAGTCTTTGAAAGCAATAAATAGTTTGTTAAGCTTTTGTAACAAACAACAACTAAGATTTAATCATAGAAAAAAAGATTTGAGTTTTTCACTGATTTGGTTTTTTCAAGAGTTGAAAGATTGCTTTGAGATTGCTTTGATCAAGAGAGAGTGGAATAGGATTTTCATCTTGTATTGATTTCAGATCATTTTGTAACAAGTGTAATCCTTCTATACTTTGTGTAAACTCTGGTGTGATAGGCCGAGAAGTGCTGTGTGCCCTTGAGGTTGTCAAGATCAACATTCTTGGTGATGTATGTGCTGAGCCAAAGGAAGTGTGTGTCTTGAGGGGATCAAGGTCACTTCTTTGATGGTGTTTGTAAGTAATCTAGGTTTGATTGCTTAGTGGATTCTCCCAGTGGTTTCTGGGAAGACTGGATGTAGCTCTTGGTTTAAGAGTGAGCCAGTATAAACTGTGTGTGCAATCTCTCTATCACTTAAACTCTTTAATTTCAGTTTATATTTGTTAACTGGTATAAACAACCGATTGTTTTTGTGAAACAACTGATTGTTTTTCTAGTGCCGTGCTAAATTGCTTTGTGTTTTTGGCAAACTGAGTTCTTAATCAAGTTTTCTTAAAAGAATTTCATTATAGACTAAAAATTTGCGAAAACCCTCTTTAAACCATTTACCCCCTCTAGTTTAAAGCCATAAATTCTAACAGAAACGTCCTGCAAAACAGAATTTATGCATATACAAAACAAGTATACCAGCAGGATACCAAGGTAGACACATATACAGTTTTCTGCATAATCCATTTGCAAAGAAAACCAGAAAACCAGTGCCAAACATAGTATTGTGTGCAGCAGAACTATGGTGAATAAGAGCCTGTCAGCAACATAATTTAAACCGTGATTAAACTAGATAACACCAGAGTGTAGCAACATCAATACAACACATAAAACCACACCATTCTCCCCCTATTTGTCTTCACAAATAGAATGGAAGAAGGGATAAAAACAAAATAACTTGTTTGCATCAGTGTTTTCCAACATTGAAAACCAGCATATAACAACAAGATAATAAACCAGAAAACCAGTGTGTGTAGCAGCACCATTGCAACAACAAATCTTTGATACCATATCAAATTGCAGCAAAATCTATGGTGTATCAGAGCTATGGCAATAGCAGAATCAAAGTACCATAGACCCCATAAATTTCTGCAAGGAGACCATAGTTTCTCTCGTATCTTTTCTTCATCCAACAATTCAAGTTGGTAAAATGATTGCTCAAGAGGTGGATTTGGTAGAAATATTCTTTCTTCTGTTAAGAGTAAACCTTCCAGACGTTCCAAAGATACATTCACAAATATTCATCAACCCCATGACTCCCAATGTGGTTGCCATTCATAAAAAGCTTTGAATTTCAAGGAAAACAAAGAATATACCTCTTTGTGATCTAATTTAGAGTCACAAAGAATGCATATTTGACTCATAATGGGTTATGAAAGAAAAAAAACAGTTGTAATCATGCATAAGAAATCATAACAACTTTATTCAAATGTGTCAGAGGTAAAACAATCGGTTGTTTTTCTAAGACAAGAAAATGTTATTTTTCAAAGCAAATCATCTTTCAAAGTGATGGGAAATGCATAATGAAATACATTAATACATTTGCATTACCTCAAGAATGTTTAGAATTTCATTTGGTCCTATGAAGCCAAAAGCATAGGATGAACATATACAAGTTACTAAGCCTCTCATACCACTGCTTTGGAGCTTGCTTAAGCCCATACAAGGCCTTTTTCAGCTTGTATACATGGTTAAGATGTTGATGATCTTCAAAGCCTGGTGGTTGTTCAACATAGACTTCCTCATTGATGATTCCATTGAGGAAATCACTCTTAAAATCCATTTGAAACAATTTGAATCCACTCATACAAGTAAAGGCCAGCAGCAACCTTACAACTTCTAATCTTGCAATTGGAGCAAAGGTTTCACCATAATTTATGCCTTCTTCTTGATTATAACCTTTAGCCACAAGCCTTGCCTTGTTCCTTGTACTTACTCCAGATTTATCCAGCTTGTTTCTGAAAACCCATTTGCATCCAATGATGTTCTCCACGGAAAGATCCCTTGGAATTCTCCATTCCTTTGGCAGCTCTTCCTGTTGCAGAATTTCAATCGGTTGTTTCGCAAAATCAATAAGTTGTTTTTCTGGACAGGATTCCAGCTTCTCCAAGGTGATGTTCTGCTCATCTTCTTCTGCATAAACCTTTGTAGAACCCTGATCACTATGAATGATTTCATGAAACACCACATGGACAAACACTTCCATAGTTATGAGCCATCAACAACACCAGATCAGACTCTTTATTCTTGAAGTTTCTTTACATAGGTCATGAATTTTGACTTGTCAAGAGTATGAGTAAGGTGCATGCTCTTGAACCATAATAAGAAGCATCACTTTGATTAGTCTTCAACATAGCACATATACTTGAAAGGTCCTGCAACAGAAAATTGATGCATATACAAAGAAAGTATAGCAACAAGATAACAAGACACACACAAACTAGTTTTCTGCATATACAACATTAACAGAAAAACCAGAAAAGTTGAAGTAATCAAGTGCTTTCAAGTGCAGAGAAGCAACAACATAATGCATCAGTTTTAAAGCTATCTTATACAACCAAATCAAGCATAAACAACTCCCCTTATTTGCTCTCACAAATAGACAATGAGAAGGGTTGTACAAAGCAGAAATCAGAATGATAATATAGTAGACCAGCAGTACAAACAATGTTGACATTTCAAGAATAGAAAATGATATAGAGCTTTCAAGAAAACAAGTGGATATAATCTTTTATTATCAAATTTTGAGGCACACTCATTGTATATTTGTCCAAAAGAAAGATTTGAAAAAGAGAAATAGGTTTAATCAGAGGTGACAGAGGAAAAACAATCGGTTGTTTCGAAAAAACAATCGGTTGTTTTACTGTGACAGCAAAAAGAACATTTTTCATAACCAAAAATTACCTTTTAAATTGATGAAAATGTGGTATACAATTTGTTCATACCTTTGCACAGAGAACCCCAATGATTCACTAAAAAAGAAGACTTTGAGATGTTTATATGGTCACAAGGCACACTTACATAAATTGAGAAATGAAAACAAACATACTCTCTTTGAAGTTTCTTTTGATCCACACTATGCATGTGCCAAGGATGTGTCTTGACATTCAAAGAACCCTGCAAGACATATACAATTGAAAAGTGTAGGTACAAAGATTGTCTTTGCTATTGATATTCTTCCCTTTAGCAGTCATTCTTCAAGCCCAAAAGTGATTCTTGGCTGCCAAGGAGACCTACAAGAAAAGATTAAAAAGCAAGATTTGGTCCCCTTATGAGTTTGGGTCCAATTATGTTAGTAGAAGTCTTAGAAACCTCAAAAACCTTAGGAACCCATTTCAAAATACCTTTAGGAACGGAAAACTTCCTAATATTGCAGAATCTAACTGTGTGGCCTCTCTTCATGCAATAAAAACATGTAACAACTGGTTGTTTCGATTTTTCAATCGGTTGTTTTTCTGGCAGTTTTGAAAAAGACTTTGAAAACTCAGTTTTCTTGCTCTGTGGATTAAAACCTAAACCTGCTTTTCCAAAAATACAATTTTGAGATGCCAAGATAGTCTCAAAGTTGGATTTACCCTTTGAAAGCCTATCCACAGTTTTCACAAGGTAGTGAACCTTCTTTTCAAGAGATTCACAATTTTCACAAACAAGTGAGTCACACTCTTAAGAAGAGTTTTTGTAAAGCATTTATAGATTTTCAAAATCAGTTTTTGAATTCTCCAACTCTTCTTCTAATGCCTTGACTCTGTTTCCAAGCTAGTTATTCAACCCTTTCAATCGGTTGTTTAAGAGTGCCAAATGATTAGCTTCCTCATGTGTTTCTTTAAAAGCTTGAAGAAGTTGACTATAATTTTCAGCATTTAAAGAAGTACAAAAACTTACACTACTTGCATCATCTTCTTCCTTGGCCATCAAACACACATTGGCTTTTTTTTTTTTTTTTTTGCTTTCTTTTCCTTCTTGCTTGACTTCTTCTCCTTGCTCTCTTTATTTCATTTGTTCCCTCACGAGTTACTTCAAGTGTATCCCAAATCTCCTTAGCAGATCCACATTTTGAGACCCTGAAAAACTCATTAGAATTTAAGGCAGAGGTGATAATATTTTTTGCAATGCAATCAAACTTTGCTCTTTTACTTTCATTCTTAGTCCATTGGGATCAAGGTTTTTCAAAGAAAACATTATCTTTTTCAAACATAGGAAGAAAAGGACCATTTTCTATTGCATCCCAAATTCCTCTATCTAGTGATTGAAAAAAGATTTTCATTCTAACCTTCCAAAACTGATAGTTCAAACCACAAAATAAAGGTGGCCTATTAATTGAGGCACCCTCCCCAAAAGGTAATTTTTCAGCCATAAGAAAAAGGATTTTAGGATCAAACTTGAATATCTTTCAAGAACCAAGCTTTGATACCAATTGTTAGAATATATGGCCTTAAACAAGGAGGGGGGGGGGGGGGGGGTGAATTGTTTATAAAAGATTTTTCAAAAATTTGAAGGTATAATGAAAGCCAATGAAGAATCGCAGAGAAAGAAACTAAGGAAAGCAATGCACAAAGCTATTTTAGTTGATTTCCAGAAAATCAACAACCGGTTGCTTTTGTGATTCAACCGGTTGTTTTTATCAGGAGTTAATAAAAATAACTTAAAACAAATATATGTGAGATCAGGAAAAGAGAGAATCACACAAACTTTCAAATCTTGGAAAAACTGTTTTGATAAACTCTTTCTCTTACTTCAAGATTAGGAGTGTAAAACCACCTTTTTATAGACCAACCAAGTGCTAAAAAACATATAATAAAGGAACCAAGGTAGTTAGGATCATTTAAAACATATTAAAACCACTTAACAAAATTCTGTTAAGGTTTTCAAGAAGACAATCGATTCTTTTGTCAAAACAATCGGTTGAATTGACTTGACAACAAAGTCAAGCTTTTCAAAACCATTTCAAAAACTACTAATGTAAAACAACCTGTTGTTTTGAAATTTCAACCTGTTGAAATTTAAACAGCTTTTCAGAAAACTCATCTTTTCAAAAGGTTAAAGATTCAAATGAACTTGGATCATATTAAGGAGTGAATTAACAAGTTTCAAACAACTAGACAACACACACACACCCAGCAGCAAGGTCTTCAAGCTTTCCTCTTGGATTTGGAGACATCAAATCATCTTGTTCAAAAATAGCATCCAGTGGCCAAGCCCAACCTTCCAAAAAGATAACCCAGAGTATGGCACATGATTCAAGGCTTGGTCAAGACTAACCACTAGCCGTTGCCTTAGAGCCCATCATTCCTAAGAGAATCACTAGGAGTTGATCCCAAGTAATGGGAGCTGAGCACCTACTAGTCTCTTTGTTTTTAATTTCAGTAGAGTAGGGTTCATATAGCATAATAGAGGGGTGTATTGATCAAGTTAGGCTTGTGCCAAGTCTATTACGGTTAGGAGGTAGCCATAGCCATGGCTTCTAGAAGCTAGGACTAAGGGGCAACTTTGACTTAGGTCAACCCCTAGGCCGCCCTCTTTCTTCTTCTAATTCTACCCTCCCCCATTTTACACACCAAGGCACCCCTCCCTTTAAATAGGGTGCCTTGCCTCATGTATTTTCACATTACAAATTTAATGTAAAGAAACTTTGCAGAAGTGATTTTGTGAGATTTGTGAGCTCTCAAATTTGGGTCTTATCTTGGGTGGGTAACATATCAAGTAACGACTCTTTGCACCACTCATCTCTTGGAGTCCCCTCTTCTCCAAGTGGCGTGACATCTTTCTTCCTCCATAAGCTCTCTTCATCTCTTCCTCTTTTTATCTTTATTTGCACCTTCCATTCCATTCCATACATGTCTTCTATTTTTTTCTCTGTTTTATTCTTCTTCTTTAATTATCCTTGTTTTCATTTGTGCCCTTGCATCATCCATACCATATTATTGTCTTTTTCTCATTGTTTTTCTAAACTAAACCTTCACACTTACTCAACCACTTGGTTAAGTTCGTGTCCAGTGGGAATCTTCAGGGTTCTCACCCTAATTGCTAAAAATCAAAATTCATAAACAAAGTGTCATCATAAAATGTGCAATCTTAAAATCAACTCACATCATGTGGTAATCAGAGCATGGTTTTAATTGTGCTTATCTTTGTTGAGTTGATTTTTGTGTTTAATTTTTTAGCACATTTCAATTATTGCTTTTATCTTCAAGCAATTTAATTTTCACCTTTTATTTCCTTGTCATTTACAGTTCCGTTTTTTATTCATTAAGCACTTTAAATTTTGCTTTTGAATATTTGGGTCAATTTTTTCCTTACCTCTTTTACTTGAGTTTCTAGGAGTCTTAATTCCTTTTTACTTATTTTGATTTTAATTGTGAAGAGCTAAAAAAAAAATAGAAGTTCTTTGAGTAGTGGTTGATTTAATTCCAAACATAGAATGCAAGTGTTCATATGATTTGAATCCAAACCGAACATCTTTTTTTCCGGAAAGCTTGTGGAAACCAAGAGGACTTTGGCCCAAAAAGAAGAGGAGATGAGGCAATTATTGGAAAGGTTGCAAATATTAGAAGTGGCTCAAGAGAGACCAACTAGAGAAAGGAGATGGGAACCAAGAAGAGCCTCTAGAAGCTACACACACTATGAGAGTCAAGAAGAAGATTAAGATTGGAGAGTGCATAACTTTGAAGAGAGGCGTCATCAACACCCACCATCAAAGCCTTATTTTCCTTTTATTAAATTTTCTAGCTTTAGTGGGGAAAGTGATCCCAATGTATATTTAGGATAGGAAGCTAAAGTAGAACAAATTTTTAATGTGTATGAGGTCCAAGAGGACCAAAAGGTTAAGTTAGCTTCCCTAGAGTTTTTAGATTATGCCATGTAGAGGTGACATCAAACTGTAATGGACATTGGTTTGAAGAAGGGGTCAGTCGTCGTCTATTGGTATGATTTAAAGGAATGCATGTGCGCGTGGTTTGTTCCTCCTCATTATAGGAAGGAGCTATTGTTGAAGCTCCAACGACTTCAACAAGGACCTAGGAATGTAGATGAATATTTCAAAGACTTAGAAACTACTTTGACCAAAATTAATATGCATGATAGTGAGGAGTCAATGATAGCTAGGTTTGTGAATGGTTTAACGAAAGAAATTCAAGATATTGTAGAATTATATGAGTACTCTTCTTTGGAGAAATTGGTTCGCCTAGCCATTAAGGTGGAATCACATCTTTTGAAGAAAACCAATTTCAAAAATACTCATAATGATGACTTCCACAAATTTCATGGAAGGATAAAAACAAAATTTCTACAAAAACCTTTCCTTCCAATTTTTCAAAAGAAACCACTTCTAACCATAAAGTTTCTAAAGACAAACCTCCCCCTCTACCTTTAAGTCACCCACCAAAACCTCAAGCACAAAATGTTTTAAATGTTTAGGTTTTAGGAACATAGCTGCAAATTGTTCCACCAAAAGAAAAATGATGGTAAAAGATGGGGTTGTAGTGAGTGATCATAGTTCCTAATCCTCAAGGTATAGTTCCCCTACCTCTTCAAAAAGACAAAGTGGGGATAAATATGAGTTGCCTTGTGAAGGTGATTTGTTTGTAGTAGGGTGCATGCTTGGGAAAACTCAAAAACCTTTTGATGAAAGTCAAAGGGAAAATATTTTTCATACAAGATGCCTTATTAATAACAAATTATATGCACTAATTGTAGATGGGGGTAGTTGCACAAATGTGGCAAGTACAAGAGTGGTGGATAAACTTGGATTAACCACCATCTCTCATACAAAGACCTACAAATTACAACGGCTTAGTGAAGAGGGAGAAATAATTGTCAATAAACAAGTCCTCGTAGCCTTCTCCATTGGAAAATATAAAGACAGGTCTTGTGTGATGTTGTGCCAATGGAAGCAACCCACATTCTATTATGAAGGCCATGACGATTTGATAGAAAAAATTTACATGATGGCCTTACCAATAAAATATATTTTACCTTCCAAGGGCATAAGGTCATATTAAAATCTCTCTCTCCAAAAGAGGTGAATGAAGACCAAGTTAAAATGAAAGAGATGAGAGAAAATGAAAAAAAGGTGTTAAGAAAAGTCTTCTCATCTCCTTCAAAGAGGTCAAAAAGGTGTTGCAAATTCGTGGACGAATTCTCTCCCACCTAGAGAGCATGATGAAGACCTAAGAGATAGATCATCCACTGACCAAGCCCAACCTTCCAGAAGGATGACTCAGAGTATGACACAGGATTCAGGGCTAGGTCAGGACCAACCACTAGCCACTTCCTCAGATCTAATAATTCCTCAAAGAATCACCAGGAGCAGAGCCCAAGCAATGGGAGCTGAGCACCAGCTAGTCTCTTTGTTTTTAATTTAAGTAGAGAAGGATTCATATAGCATAATAACAGGGTGTGTTTAACAAATTGGGCTTGTGCCAAGTCCATTAGGGTTAAAAGGTAGCCTTAGATTCTAAAAGCTAGAACTAAGGGGCAACTTTGACATAAGTTAACCCCTAGCCCGCCCCCTCTCTTCTTCCAATTCTACCCTCCCCCATCTTGCCCACCAAGGCACCCTTCCCTATAAATAGGGGGCCTTGCTTCATGTATTTTCACATTAGAAATTTGAAGTAAAGAAACTTTGCAGGAGTGATTTGTGAGACTTGTGAGCTCTCAATTTTGGATCTTATCTTGGGTGGGTAACATCTCAAGTGGCAGCTCTTTGCACCACTCATCTTGGAGTCCTCTCTTTTCCAAGTGGCGTGGCATCTTTCTTCCTCCATAAGCTCACTTCATCTCTTCCTCTTTTTGTCTTTATTTGCACCTTCCGTTCCATTCTATATATGTCTTCTTCTAGTCTTTAATTTTTTCTTTGTTTTATTCTTTTTCTTTAATTATCCTTGTCTTAATTTCTGCCCTTGCATCATCCACACCATATTATTGTCTTTTTCTCTTTGTCCTTCTGAAGTGAACCTTCACACTTACTTAACCACTTGGTTACGTTTGCGTCCAATGGGAATCTTCTTAGGGTTCTCACCATAATTTATAAAATCAAAATTCATAAACAAAGTGTCACCATAAAGTGTGCAATCTTAAAATCAACTCACATCACACTAACATCATGCTACATATCTTTAATAAGGATATTTTAGTACATAGTAGGCGCGATGGGTTGTACTGGCATACTAGGGAAGGGTTGCGCTGATGTTTGAGCGGGCAACATTGATGTCTGAACGAGCTGCATTAGAATTTGAGGAGTCACATGAACAAATGAAGCACTAGAGAAGTGCATTGATGAGGGAGTAGATATGAACTGTAATGCAGGAAGAGGGCGTGAAGGATTGAGGTGATGGGCTAGAATAAGTGATGAACCCTAAATTTTATTGCAAGACGACCATGCATAAATGTGGAACTCCACCCCTATCATGGTTATGTCTGATAACAAAACCATCTCTTCCTCTAGTCCTAGGCATTTCTCCTGTAAAAAATATGGCATCATCAATTAAATTAGGTATATTGTCATATTAGTTGTCAAATAACAAAATATTATACATTAGGTATTAGTGTTTTAAAAGTCCCAATTGTCCATGTCATTGTCATCATGTTCTGCATTATCTTTACTTGTTCATTGACCTCATCTTCAACATCATCATAAATCATTTTTATCACGTATTGTTTCATCATTTACAAGTTCAACAATTAATGTGCAAGTTAGGCCTTCTACTTCCTCAATTCCTGTAACTGGTAACACATTAGGCTTTTCATTAAGATAATAAGGTAAATCATCTTGTATGATATCAACTTCAACATGACCTCCGGATTTTGTTGTGATTGCCACATTCCAACCATGTAGGTTCTTACATATATTTGGATAAGGCACATAGTAAACTTGTCTTACTTTTTATGCAAGAATGAAGGGATCATATGGAATATATCTTCCACTCATCTTGATTTGTAAAATATTATATTCTGAATGAAATTTGGTGCATTTATTATTTGTTGGATCCAACCAATCACAAAAGAAAAGGGCAATCTTCTTAGTCAAACCAATATATTATAATTCATAAATATGTTTGATGACTCCAAAGAAGTCATCTTATCGTCTTCTTTTACACATTTTACATGCACCTCACAATTTATAGTTTTATTGCCTCCACTCCATGTGTTTGTATGAAACGTGTATCCATTAATGAAGTACATGTTCCACAATGTTGTAGATGAATTAGGTCCCCAAGCTAATACTTTTATGTTTGGGGTCAATCACCCCATTCCTCTCATCATGAACTATGAAATAGTCACACACATACTTATATGTAAATTGATTATACTAATTAATTGGAAGCACAAATTATATAACACTTACGTAGTTGTTAAACTGTCTCGACATAAACCATTTCGAAAAATATTTATGTATACTCATTGATGCCTCTTCATTGTTGTTGGAGTAAACTTGTAAGAACAAAATAGAAATAAATAAGTAATTAGTCATAAAACTACAATTTAAACTTTTTTACTGAATTTGTCACTGTTTTATCATCTTGGAACCTACTGTTTCTTATTATTGTGCATGCTTTTTTGTTAGAGTCATATTTTACAGTGCATGTTTATGAAGCTATATAGTGTTAGTCTTACTAAAATCTACCTAAAACAGATTATGAACTTGTGGTGTGCAACATCCCCCTGTTCACATGCAACTCCACCATATAACATTAAAGGTTAAATCATCTCACAAAATCTAATATTGTGTCCACATGTCCTTAACTTCGTTGTCATTGTCTCAAAAAATTTAACGAAGATAAATTTTGAGGGGTCTGGTGCAGATTGAGCTGATAAAGAATGGCTCAGAGAAAACATTGACACAACTTACTAACAATGGTGCTCCAGATCAAGATAGTCAACAACTTGACTTCTCAATTCGTACTCTTTATTACTACTTAAGGTTTAAATTGGTCATGTTCAACCTCTATCTCCTCATCGACAATCACCAATTTCACTTTCAACCTAGCTGCAGATTGAAACACGCATTGATTCTATTTTTGCATGGCCAAACTTCGGGAGGAAATTTTGGGAGAAGAACGCGTGTGCGATTTTGTGTTTCCGTGAGAAAGTGAAAGTATGAGATATAAATGTTTTAAAGTTTTATTTTTTTCCTCCTCATTAAATAACCTAGCATGAGCTAAGCTGACGTAAACGTCCACGTCCACTTAGTGTTGCAAAACCTACACTAAACATAATAGAATATCATTTATCTATAACAATTTTACAAAAATCTTAACATCGGCTAGACTGACACTTAATTCTTTTTTTATTGCATCCACTATGTGTCTCCATCATAGACAATAACTTACTATTATTATTTTAATAATTTTTAGTATGGGTTAAACGTCTCCATGGACGATGCAATATTTGACATTTATTTTAGTGTCCAATGTGAGTAGGCTTCACCGACGCTAGTAGCTTCGCTTTAATGGCCGTCACTTTCCGTTGGCAGCTAAAGTGTGTTTTACTTGTAGTGGTAAACAGTGAAGTGTTTTTTGCATAAGTCGTGGAAAGAGTAAAGTGTCTTTTTCAAGCTCATGAATTCCTCAAAAGTTCTAGTTGTAAAGTCATAACATCAAATGAATTTTACTTATTGAAACTTTTTGACACTTAAGTTAGTAAGAACTTTGAATGATAGTAATATGAGAAAAAAAAATTAAAATTAGTGTGTATTAATAAGCTTTTGAGTCTTTGTTTATGAAGCTAAGTACAAAAAATATATTCAGTTCTTAAATGTGCTATTTTATGCATCACTTAAACTACGAGGTTGTTAGGGCTAGAATACTTGATTTAGTTCTAATAACCATGATAATAATAATAATACTATTCTGATATGAGTATCTTGGAAGTTGAATAAGTGATTTATTTTAGTAAAGAGAGAGTTAATTGTCCTTACGAGGATGGTAAGTGTTCCCGCCGGTTGACCCGGGTACGTCTTTCTGCGCGACCTTTGCCCGTCTGCTATGGACACCCTTTTTCTTTTGGTCTGCGAACACCTGCAAAGAAGTGAGCAAATGGGCGCCCTAGCGGCCATTTGCACTCCGACGCTCAAGTCAGCCAACAAGAAACACCAAAAATCTGCACCTTCGTATCGAAGCACCGTGAAAGGCACTCTGAAGGTGGTAATGAACTGTATGTTGTGTACTGTTTTCTGGTTCTGGCAAATAATCCTTCTCTAGTCCCTTGTGCGTAACCTCAGGGCTCGAGCAAGCAACTAGAATGTGTTCTGGGGAAAATTTGCCAAAAGTCCAATCCCCGCTTCGAACGTTCAAAAACCCTTTTAACGCCACCCTGCATTAAACATGTCTTAAAGTGCATTGATCCTGCCGGTTGACTCGAGTGCAAGAGTCTTGCCACGTCAAAGGTATCTTCTCTCGATCAGCTTCGCACCACGTTAGCTTCAGTCCTTCACACCTCGATTCTCAGCAAGAACCTGAAAAAGACAGAGTGGCACCGCTGCGGCCGATCGCGCTCCGACGCTCAAGTCTGTGACGGAATCACCAAAACGATGGGGACTTTAAAACTTTTATTTAGAAAACATCCAGCATAACTTTGAACTTGCCTTGAATCACGTACGAGTTATACCTTCGTTGAATCCTCTTTTTCACTGCCTCAGCCTTTACCCTTGCCTCCTCCCTGACCTCATCTAGTAAATCCAGATTCAACCTTCTTTCTTCGTTCGAGTCTTCCGCCACAAAGTTCTGGAATCTCGGCGAGCTCTCCTGGATTTCGACTAGAATCATTGCATCACATCCATAGACCAAGCTAAACGGGGTCTCGTGGGTTCCTGATTGCTCAGTAGTATGGTACGCCCAAACTATGCGGGGTACCTCTTCAGTCCACGATCCCTTAGCTTTCTCTAGCCTTCTCTTCAAACCTCTCAGCAACACCCGATTGGCAGACTCTACTTGGCCATTTGTCTATGGGTGTTCGACGGATGCAAACACCTGCTGTATTCCCACCTCTTCGCACAACTTTTTCAGTAGGTGACTTGCAAACTGAGTCCCATTGTCCGACACCAGGCGCTTAGGCACACCGAACCGGCACACGATGTTCTTCCATACAAAGCTCTCGATCTTGTGTGCGATGATCTGGGCTACTGGTTCCGCTTCGATCCACTTGGTGAAGTATTCAATCGCCACCACCAAGTACTTCATCTGCCTGACCGCCAATGGGAAAGGTCCCAGTATGTCAATTCCCCAAGTATGAAACGGCCATGGGCTGTAAATTGACTTTAACTCTTCTGGAGGTGCCTTGTGCCAATCGGCGTGCTGCTGGCATTGCTTGCAACACTGTGCATACCTCTTGCAATCCTCCCTCATCGTTGGCCAGTAATAACCTGCATGGAGGGTTCTTGCAGCCAGAGCTCGTCCCCCGACGTGACTCCCACATATACCTTCATGGAGCTCGGCCATAATTCTAGTGCATTTTTCTCCGTGTACGCATTCTAGGAGTGGGTGTGTGAACCCAAACCTGTACAGCTCGCCATTGATCATGGTGAACTTGCTGGAGTTCTTCTTTATCTTCCTGGCCTCCGTCGGATCCAGCGGGAGAAGGCCATTTGCTAGGCAGCGCTGGTATTGCGTTATCCATGTGTCTGGCTTATGCGTAGCGCAGACCTGCGTCATGTTCACCCTCTCCCCCCGACATGCTCTTATTCTCGGCGATCTCAAGGTCTCCTGGGTCAAGGACCTGTGATTCCTCGCCACTTTCTCCGTCGACTTGCTTATCTGCAGAACTAGGTGGTCTGCCACAAATGTTCTAGGCGTCTTCAGAGTTTCTTGGATCACTGTCCTCTGCCTACCCCCCTTGCCCGAACTGGCGAGCTTGGCTAGCAAGTCAGCTCGGGCATTTTGTTCTCTGGGCACATGCACTACTTCAAATGAGATAAAGGAACTCTTCAACTCCTGCACATACTCCAAGTAAGCCGCCATTTGTGGATCCTTAGCCTGGAACTCGCCTGTTACTTGTCCCGTGACCAATAACGAGTCACTCTTGGCCATCAGTACCCTAGCCCCCATCTCCTTAGCCAACAAGATTCCGGCGATCAGCGCCTCATATTCTGCTTGATTGTTGCTGGCTTTGAAGGCAAACCTCAGGGACTGTTCTATCAGCACGTCATTGGGCCCTTCTACAATGACCCCAGCACCGCTACACTGCTGGTTAGACGATCCGTCCACCGAAAGCACCCAACGAAAATCGTCCCCCTCAACTCGTGCTGCCTCCGACGAGAGCTCGACCATGAAGTCAGCAAAAATCTGCCCCTTGATCGGTCCTCGGGGCTCATATTTGATGTCGAACTCCGACAGCTCCACCGCCCACTTCACCATTCTCCCAGCTACATCAGGTTTCTTCAAGACTTTCTGGAATGGTAGGTCGGTCATCACCAACACTGTAAAGCTGTGAAAATAGTGGCGCAACCTCCTCGCCGAAAATACTACAGCCAGTGCAACTTTCTCCAAGGCCTGATACCTTACCTCCGGGCCTTGTAACACTTTGCTAACGAAATAAATAGGCTTCTGAGCCTGGTCTTGATCTTGGGCGAGCACCGCACTCATCGCCCTCTCAGTCACACCAAAATACAACCTGAGAGGGGTTCCTACTAAGGGTTTGCACAAAACCGGCGGGCTCGCCAGATACTCTTTAAGCTTCACGAAGGTTTCTTCGCACTCCTTCGACCAGACAAACTTGTTGTTTCGCCTTAAGCATTGGAAGTACGGATGGCCCTTCTCTCCACTAGCTGATACGAACCGAGACAGGGCGACAATCCGACCTGTAGGCTGCTACACTTCCTTCACGGTAGCCGGGCTCCTCATCGCCAATATGGCAGCACACTTATAAGGATTTGCCTCTATTTGATGAGAATAAACTAAAGGTGGCTTTTTATAATGAAGAACAAGATCATTCGCCTTCACATTTAAAGTTTTTCTTGTTAATCTTTGCAAAAGATAAAGCCCAAGCCCAAGCCCAAGCCCAAGAAGGCCAAAGCCCACAAAAGCCCAAAGACCATCCCATGAAGGGCAAGCCAAGTTTTAAATAAATATTGTTTAGAAAGGTGCTTAGAGGGAAACATTAGAAACCTCTATTGTTAAAGCATCTTTTAGTCTTTAGTTAAGAGTCTTAGGGGGGGTGTATTAGTAGATAGGTGTAGGAGTAAATAAGGAGGTGCCAAAGTGAGAGAAAGGATCACACATTCCTCATGCCTTGTTTTAGGCGCAACTTCTAGAAGCTTTTTGGGAGGGAGTTTTTTTTTTTAATTTGTGTAGCTTACATTTCAGCACCTTAGGCTATAAATAGAGGTGCTCTCTTTGTAAAATGGAGATTGGAATTAATCTAAGAAAACTCTACTCAAATTTTGAGTGACCTTTGGAGAGCTTTTGGAGCCTTCTTCTCTAGTCTTATCTTGATGGATCAATGGAGTCCTCAAGTGGCGGCATCACTCTCATCTAGGAGCATTCCACACTTCTAGTGGCGAGATCATCCATCCTCCTTCCATCTTCATGAGCATTCTCTTCTCCTTCCTTTCTTCTTCTTCAATTGTTCATGTTGCTTTGTGTTCTTGAGTTTTTCAGTTTCGGTTTTTCTATTTTTTCCAGCACTATGTTCTGTTTCTGTTTTTAATTTCTGTTTTGGTTCGGTCAATTCCAGTTTTAATCTCTTTGTTGATTCAATTTGACAATATTTGGTTCATCCAAATGAGTTTGGGATTTGGTACTAGTTATTGGTGAGTTCTTGTCTTAGAACAATGATCCAACTCTAAGAAAAGTGCCTCTATATTTTCCAGCTCAAGATGATTCCTAAAAATGTCAAGAATCTTGTTCTATGTGGCTATTGGAATCACATCACTATTCCTCTTTCAGTTAAAAGGAAACCCAAGAATTTCCCTGCCTCCACGCCAAAAATGCACTTCTCGGGGTTTAGCTTTAATCTGAACTTGGCGATCGTGGTGAACAACTCCTCCAGATCCGAGACGTGCTTGCTCTTCTCTAACAAGGTCACAACCATATCATCTACGTACGCTTGCACATTCCTTCCCAGCATCGGTGCAAGTACCTTATCCATCAATCTTTGTAGCAGTAGCACGATCCTTCCGTCATAAAGGCGGTCTTCTCTTCATCCATGGGATGCATCTTTATCTGGTTGTACCCCGAGATGGCGTCCAGAAAACTCAGCAACTTGCACCCTGCTGCACTGTCGACCAGGGCATCTATGCTTGGCAAAGGATACGAATCCTTTGGGCAAGCCTTGTTCAGGTCAGTGAAGTCGACGCACATGCGCCACTTCCCATTGCTCTTCTCACCAGTACGACATTGGCCAACCACTCAGGGTACTGGACCTCCCTGATATGGCCTGCGGCGAGGAGCTTTTGCGTTTCATCCCTAATCGCCTGTCTCCTCTCCTCATTAAACTTCCTTCTTCTCTGTCGCACTGGTCTGACTTGTGTGTCCATTGCCAAATGGTGACACAAGAAGTCGGGGTCAATTCCCGGCATGTCTAAAGCAGACCATGCAAAAGCATCCAGATGCCGTTCTATCACTTTGGCGATCTGGTCTTGGAGCTCACACTACAAAGATCTTCCCAGCTTGAAGATCTTGCCCCCGATCTCCCTCTCGAGCCACTCCTCGACGGGCTTGGGCCTGGATTCCCTGGCGATCACCGCCCTGGCGATTCTCGACTCCCTCGCTTCCTCTGGGTGGTTTCTCGCTTCTTCTTCCTGTCCGACGCTCTCTCCCTCAGCCTCAGCATCTATCATGGTGACATCGCCTCCGGCGGCCACTTCCATCGCCGCATCAACAACCCGCCATTCTGTTGGCCTGGATTCACGCCGGGAGGCGGCGTCGTGGTGATGTAACTTACTGACCTTTTATTCTTGAGGCTATTTTCATAACACTTCTTCGCTTCCTTCTGGTCAGATCTGATGGTGATCACCACCCCCTCCATTGATGGTAACTTAACCTTCATGTGCCGGGTTGAGGGCACAGCTCCTATTCTGTTGAGGGTCGGTCTCCCCAACAGAATGTTATACGCTGAGGGGGCGTTCACAACGAGGTACTTGATTTTTTCCGTCCTCGAGGCCGCCTCGTTTGTGAACGTAGTTCTCAACTCGATGTACCCCCTGACCTCCACCTGGTCGCCAGCGAACCCATATAAGCATCCTCCATAGGGCCTTAGCTGGTCAAGGGGTAGTTGCAACTGTGCGAAAGTCGTCCAGAACATTACATCTGCCGAGCTTCCTTGGTCCACCAGTACCCGGTGGACTTTCCGTCCCGCCGTGACGAGCGAGATAACTATGGGATCGTTGTCGTGAGGCACAACGTCCCTAAGATCCTCCTTTGTGAACGTAATGTCCACATCTGACGAGTGATCCTCGAACATATCCACCGTCATCACAGACCTTGCATATTTCTTCCTCTGTGATGCAGTGCATCCACCACCCGAGAAACCCCCAGCGATGGTGTGGATCTCGCCATGAGTGGGCATCTCATGCTGCTGACCCTCACCACTCGCCGGCTGAGAGCTCGACGCACCCCCCGTCCTCTTGTCCAGCAGGTAATCATTCAAGAAACCGCTCTTGACCAGGTCGTCGAGCTGGTATCCCAGGGCCAAACACGAATCAACGGTGTGACCAAAACTCTGGTGGAACTCACACCAGGCGTTTGGTTTTGGTCCTAACACCTTGTTGCCCACTTTCTCAGGCGCCTTAAGCCTGGCTGCTATGTTGGGAATGGCGATCAGATCCGCCAACCCCATGACAAACTTGTACTTTGGTGGGCGATTGAACTCCCTGGGGCGCCCTGGGCCCCTTCCCTTGTTTTTCTTTGGATCGTAAGGATGGCGAGTCCTTTGAACCTTCTTGGCCGCCATCGTCTCCAGCACCCTCTACGGTTGGATTCTAGTCTGGGCTCGTGGCCTAGCAGGGGCCACGCTCCCTCTCTTCTTGGCGACCTCACTCTCGTCGGCGATGTGGGCCACCGCAAGTCGCCTAACTTCAGCAAACGTGACGGGGTGGGCCCTAATCAGCGCCTCACAGAAAGGTCCCGGCAGCACGCCCTTTTTTGAAGGCGTATACCAACATCTCCTCGTCTTTAGCAGGCGAGCGGACCATCTGTGCTCCAAAGCGATTCAAATAATCCCTGAGGGACTCACCCTGGTACTGCCTTACGTCGAACAAGTCATAAGACACCCTAGGTGGCGCCTTGTTCACAATGTACTGGTCGACGAAAAGCTTCGAAAACTGCTGGAAATTGGTTATGTGACCTGTAGGCAGGCTAACAAACCATTCCAGCGCTGTTCCCTGGAGCGTGCTCACAAGCATCTTGCAATATACAACATCTGAGCCTCCTGACAGCATCATCTGCGTGTGGAACGTAGTGAGATGTGCCTCAGGATCCTCCACGCCGGTGAAAAAGGCTTTCACAGGTACCACACTCGCAGGGATTGGCGTGTCCGTGATCGCCTGAGCAAACGGCATAGGGAAAACGCGCGGTGGCGATGACGGCGCAACTTCTTCAACAACTGTGCGTCCTCTCTGCTCCTGAAGAGCTTGACGCAACTCCTCAGTGACTTTGCTGAGCTCTTCATTCCTGGCCTGAGAGGCGACCAGGTCTTCATGCATCTTCGCCTGCTCTACGCGCGATGCTTCCACATTTTCCTGCAACGCACACATAATCTCTATCATCTGCGCCATGGTCATGGCGCCTTCTGCAGCAGTTGGCACAACGGGACTTGAACGTGTGTTTCTCATCTTTCTCATGAAAAATCAACAGATCAAGCTTCAGCGAACAAAACCTTCACCAGCGAAACGATCAATCTAGCAATCAATCGGTCAAAACTCGTAAACTCCAAAGAACTTCCAAGAACGCAATCACAACAGCAGAAGCCTCCACGGAAACTTGCGATCTCAGCACGAACCTACTGCTTCTCCACCAAAACTTCCGATTCACCGGTCAGAAACACGAACGAACGGTAAAGTCTTCGATTTACCGATTGAAACTCGCGCGAACGGCGAAAAACTTCAATTCACCGAACAAAACTCAAGCAAGCGGTGAAAAACCTCAATCCACCGAACAAAAGCTCAAACGAACGGTGAAGAACGTCAAACTACCGATCAAAACTTCGAACGAACGGTGGAAAACGCCGATACATCGAATGAAAACTCGAACAATCGGTGGAAAACACCGAAAATGGTTGCACCAGCACACAACCACACAAAAATCTCAGAAAATCTTCAAGAACTCACGCTGTGGATGGGAAACAGGTTTTACACGGCCCCATGGTGGGCGCCTGATGATCTTGCCGGTTGACTCGAGTGCAAGAGTCTTGCCACGTCAAAGGTATCTTCTCTCGATCAGCTTCGACGTTAGCTTTCGTCCTTCACACCTCGATTCTCAGCAAGAACCTGAAAAAGACAGAGTGGCGCCGCTACGGCCGATCGCGCTCCGACGCTCAAGTCAGTGACGGAATCACCAAATACTAAGAGAGAAAAGCTAAAAATCAAGGAACCGTGCAAAAGCTCTCTCAGCGTACTCAAGTGTTCTCAAAAGCGTAAAGAAGTGTTCTAAACGCGCGTACCTCAGAAGTTCGTTAGAGTTCCTTATATACCTGAGCACTTTCTCTCTCCTGACGGTTACACCTCTGGACACGTGGCTCGCATCCAGCTGCACACGTGTCACCATCTGGAGCCACCTTTCACTTGAGCGTCACCTCTACTCTTCAAGTTTCTCGACTAAGTTACCCATGCAAGGGAGTAACTCGGTGCGTAGCTTCCTTGGAGCGCGATCTCTTCTAAGTGGCGAGTACGGGGTGTCACCATGCACACCTTCTCTGTGGTCTCGCCTGCCGCTATCACGATCTGCTTTACTTGCACATCGTGCATGTTCTGGTAAACTGTTCCCTTGCCTCGACCTCTGGCCAGGGAATGATCATCTGATAACTTCGTCTTTCATACTCGTACCCCTTGAAGGCCCTAAACAAGCCTTCCTGATCCTTCGGCGATGTGCCTCTTTCGGCAGTCTCTGACCACTTGGTCGCCTAAGCTCACATACGACGACTATGACACAAGCCTGGTGACCGCCGGTTAGATATGCTAGAGATCGGAGAACGCCAACTTAACAATTGGCGACTACACAGACTTCCCGATATACTTCCCTTCTGTCAGCCAGGTGTTCCGCTCAACACGCCTATATTATCGCTTGCTGCCACGTCATCACTTCCGACTACCTGGTCGGTACATGCATTTAAGGCGCTTTAAGACACATTTAACACGTTTCCTTAAAACCTTTAATGGAGGCATTTAAAGCACTTTAAAGCGTTTAAAGCGTGAACTGAAATAAAAACATACCTGATGAGGAAACATTTAATGTTTCCTCATTTACTATCTCTGCTAACGTCTCGCTGACTCACTATCTTTTCTCTATCGCGTGAGTTTCCTCCTTCTCGAAGTGCCGCTGGCGCAGGGGGTGACATTCTGGGTGCCAACTCATGCTCCCCAGGTTTCAGCCACTCACCCTGGGAGTGTATCTACCTTCCTCTCGCACCGCGCACCTGGTTCATCCCTGGGCATGACCCTCTCTTGGGTCGTAACTATCCCAGGGATCACCCTGGAGTGGCGTGGACTTCACGAGCCAGGATACTCCCCTCTGGTATTGGAACTATGGCCTTGAAGCCACCTTTCTCCTCTCTCTAACTTGGCCTCTGGCGATTTCGTCCCCTCCACAGTCTTTCCTACCCGTGGGTATCGGGGGGCGTCGCCATCAGCGCCTTATATTGGCGACGCCATCAGCGCCTTATACCGGCGACTCCCTCTACTGGTGACGCCTCATCTTGGCGACGCCTCATCCTCCTTCCTCGGGCCCCTCAATGGGTCCCACCGTATCTTTGACTTTGACTTTGGTCAACGCCCGGGGACGGGACGGTACACAAGCCCCCAAGTCTTGAGCTGATGACTTGTCTTCAGCGAAAAGATTAAGGCTTCGCCCACGCCATCTACGTGGCACTCTGGTGACATGTCATCATTCCCCGAACAGTTGACGTGACCTTCCCTGAGCAATTGACATGACATCTTCTTAATGGCTGACGGGACATCCTCGGAATCGGGAAAAGTGACGCTTTGGTTCACGCTTAACCGGTGGCCACGTGGCTCATCATGCGGTCACCATTCAGAGCCTCTTGCGTTCCAAGGGAGCGCGTGATCTTTCTACACGTGGACTTATTGAACGGTCCTGATTTAACATCCTTTGGGCTTCCTTCGTAATGTTTAAGTTAACCAGAGCCCGTGATGGAGGAGGGCCAAGCACACCTCACCATGGAAGCCAAGACCCAAGACTAGACCGTGATGAGCGTCTAGACTCAAGAAAGGAGCGTCTAGGACATGATGAAGGGAGGCTACACATGGAGCGTCTAGGAGGAGGCCTAGACCGTCTAGGACCTATTACAAGGTCAATGGCTAAGCACATTCACGCCCAAATGGATCTAGCCATGGATGAAAGAGAGAAGACCTTGTATATGTTACATGGAGGCCCATTAGGGGTGGCTTAGTAATTAGTGTAGTGTTAGCAAGAACAAACTTGTCCTATATGTGATTTACCCTAGATTTTGTGCACATTCTAGAACCTTAGCACACATGACCGGCCATGTGGTCCATGTGCCATGTGCCTTCTCATTTCCATTTCATTTTGCTCACATTTCATGTGTAATTAGCTTAGGATTTACGGCCTCCTTAGCCTATAAAAGGAGATGCCTAGCTCTTGTATTTTCAAGATTAATGAGAGTAAAGTTATGCTGCCAACATTGTGCCATACTTTGCTTTTCCCTAGTTTCTAGGATCTAATCTTCACCTTCATCACCTACCATAGGGCTGGCCGAACCTCCCTCTTTCCATACACATCATGCACCTTCAAGATCACCATAGCTCCTAGGAGGATCTTGCACATTTACATCCATAGCTTCCGCACCATTTTTCACATGATTCCGAGAAGAGCTCCATGAATTTGCCATCATTTGGTATCATGAGCATAGGTTCTTCAAAGATGAGTAGTTCTTGGTCTTTTTCATTTTGAGTTCTTCTTTATTTCATGTTGTTCATCTTGTTTTCATACTTGTCTTGCTGTTTTTAATTTTTACTTTGTTTTGGTGTGCTATTTGGAAAATCCAATCGGTGCACTTTGCTTAATTGATCTTGAGCAATCCTTGTGCAATTTTTTGTAGGATTCCATACACCTTTGAGTGGCTGTTTTTATTTTAGGTATTTGAGTCTTTATTGCAAGTTTATTTGGTTCATTTTATGCTCTTTGGGTCTTTTAATTTCTGAATCCATATGTGTTTTGTCTAGTCATGTTTTTCCAAAATGTCATCAAATCATAAGTAGTACTTTGTTTGGCTTATTTGTTTCTTGATTTTGGTCTAAATATTTGTTTTGAATCTGCTGTGTTTTGATCTTTTGGTGCCTTTTATTTTTTAGTTTGAGTTCATATTTGTGTTTAGATCTACACAAATTCCTTATCATCAATCCCATTGAGTTTATCTTGTGGTCTCTTGCTGTTTTTTTCCAATTTTTACAGAATCCCCTGTTTTACATACTCTGTGCTGGCTGTTTTGTTTCAGAAAATTATTTCCCTACATAGGAAATTTTTGATTCTCTGGATTATGCAAGATTGAGGTGTTACAGAAAAGACAAAAAAAGAATCAGCTCAAAAGAGTCAATAGAAAAAAAATGATAAATATTTAAAAAACAGTGTGCAAATCTGGACGCTACAGTTGGCGTAACTGAATACTGAATTTGAAAAATTTATTAAAAACAAATGGTTCAAGCGTTTGGAGTGAAACCAACACCAGATTTTAGTTAAGATCTTGAATATTTTTCATATAAAATTTCAGAATCAAATATTGAAGGGGCAGCTCAGCATAAATTGGGGAAAATCACGTTCTCTGGCCCACAACAATTTTTCAGTGGTGCTGTTTTTTTGTTTTTGAAATCAATTCTAGTGCTATTCTTAGGATCCATTTTGTGTGCCTACCTTTATTTGAGTACCTTTATTTGCTTGTCTAATATTTCTTGGACCTCTTTCTAGTTGTCACAATTTAACTCCATTTGTGTGGTACTGTTTTTCTAATTAAATTGTTTCTTGCTTTCATTCTTTGGCCTCTAAAATTTGGTGCTGGAATTCATTCTCAATTGGTGCTTATTTGAAGTGGAAATTTGACTTGAGTAAGGTCTAGTCTTCTTGATAGGTGCTGGAATTGGAGAATTAAGTCCTTAATTCTAAGGGGAACAAAGGCAAATGCAGAATCAAACACTTCTCAAAACACCACAAAAACTTGGAGGGCCCAACAAGGAAAGACAACCAAGGAAGTGCCAATAGCAAAAACAAAAAAAAATCAACAAAGGGAGTTTTCTTAATTTTCTTTGCAACTTAACTTGTGTTAATTACTTCCTTAATTACGTGATTAGATGGTGAGTGTGTCTTCAAGGGCTTCAAGTGTCCAAGAAGCCTCACCTAGGGCCGACTAGTGTAGAGTTTTCTAATTAGCAATTGTTAATTGTTTTTAATTACATTTCCTTGCCTAATTAGCTACGCTTTTTATGTGTGATTGCCTTGTTTAAGCTTTGTTAATTCGTCTTGCTTGGTTAAGTAGTTAGCTTGCATTGTTTTCTTGCATTAAAATCTGATTTCTCAACTTAATTGTGTTCTAAGTGGTTTACTAAGAGAAAGCTTTGTGTGAAGACATTGAGGGATAGTTTTTGGCTAAGGCAAAGGCTTGGTATTTAAGTAGTCCTCTGTGACTCACCTCCCTTACTTGGAAAACTACCATCTTTGACTTTCCTAAATTTTCTCAAGGTAAAATACTTGTATACACAAAACTTTAGCCATGTCTTTTTCTCCTCACTCTCCAAAGTCTATTGAAAGTGAAGTAAAATCTATTAAAACTCTTTTGAAAGAAGTTTCACAAGCTGTGCAAATGATTTCTTTTAGACAATTGGAGAATGAGACTAAAATTAATGAGTTGGCCAAAGCCCAAGAAGAGAAATCACAAAAATAAAAAAAATCTCATACTCATGCATCTAAGAGTAATGAGTCTCTAGGGGAGGGGAGCCTTAGAATCAATGACTATTACCAACCACCCCCTAGAAGAAATAGGCAAAGGGAATAAGAGGGGCCAAGGGAGGTTAGAGTAGATCTACCTCACTTCCATGGTAAAGAAAATGTAGAAATCTACCTAGATTGGGAGATGAAAGTAGAACAACTCTTTGCTTGCCATAGGGTGAGTGAAGAACGTAAGGTACCCCTAGCCGCCCTTAGTTTCCAAGGGAACGCCATGTATTGGTGGACCTCTCTCGAAAGAGAAAGACGTCTTCATAGGGAACCTCCCATTGCATATTGGAATGACCTTAGGGGAGCCCTAAGACGTCGCCACATACCTTCCTACTACCATAGGGAGTTGATGGACAAGCTCCAAAGACTCCAACAAAAGAACATGAGTGTGGAAGAGTATAGGCAGAAAATGGAGCTCTACATGATGAGAGCATCCATTAGGGAAGAGGAGGACACCACCAAAGCTAGGTTCCTTAGTGGCCTATCACTTGAGATAAGAGATAGGGTAGAACTCCTACCTTACCAAGACTTGAATGACTTGGTTCAACTTTGCATTAAAGTTGAACAACAAATCTTGCGCAAAACATCAAGTCAAAGGGTGAGTTCCTACTCTAGCTTTTATCCCAAGAAAGAGTTTAGAAGGGAGGGTAGTACATCAAAAGAAAAACAAAAAGAACCTGCCAAACCCTTAACCAAAGAAACCTCCACCCCACCCATCCGAGCTAGAGATGTTAAGTGTTTCAAGTGCTATGGTAGAGGGCATGTGCAAGCACAATACCCAAACCAAAGGACTTTGTTTCTCAAGGGTGTAGATGAATACACTAGTGGCGAGGATCAGCCTAGTGAGAGAGAGGAGGGGGGAGAGGATGAGAGGGTAGCTCCACTAGAGGGAGAATTGCTTATGATTATGAGAACCCTCAACAATCACCCTAGCACATCCATCGAAACACAAAGAGAGAACATATTCCATACAAGATGCAATGGTTTAGAAAACATATGTTCCCTCATTGTGGATAGTGGATCTAGTTGTAATTGTTGTAGTGCTAGAATGGTGGAAAAGCTTAATCTACAAGTAGTTCCTCACCCTAAACCTTACAAACTTCAATGGCTTAATGAAAATGGGGAACTAAGTGTAGACAAGCAAGTGGAAATGAAGTTTTCCATAGGGAACTACAAGGACAAAGTTTTATGTGATGTAGTGCCTATAAAAGCTTGCCACATCTTATTAGGGAGACCATGGTAATTTGACAAGAAAACCTTGCATGATGGTCTCACTAACCAGATTTCCTTCACCCACAAGCTTAAGAAATTTGTACTTAGTCCTTTACCACATTCTCAAGTGGTGAAAGACCAAATACAAATGAAACATAAGAGGGATGAGGAAAATAAATAAAAAAGAGCGCTAGAAAAAGAGAAAATCCTTAGGGATAGGAAGGCGTGGGAGAAGAGTGTTCCTTCCCACAAGGTTGCTCAACAAGAAAAGCCTTTTGAAAACGTTTTGGAAAATTTGCTTCTTGTTGAACAACCAAGCCTTGTCTTTTGTAAAGGAGAACTTACATGCACTGCCACAAGTAGTGAATTCACGAATCTACCTCCTCCAATAGAAAAACTTTTAAGTGAATTTGAAGATATATTCTCTAATGAGGGGCCCATTGGACTCCCTCCCATTAGAGGTATAGAACATCAAATTGACTTCATTCCGAGGGCAAGCCTACCAAATAGGCCCGCTTATAGAACAAACCCCGAGGAAACAAAGGAGATAGAATCACAAGTTCAAGACTTGTTGGAGAAGGGTTGGGTTCAAAAGAGCCTAAGCCCTTGTGTTGTACCTGTCTTGTTGGTGCCCAAAAAGGATGGAAAATGGCGCATGTGTTGTGATTGCCGAGCAATCAACAACATCACCATCAAGTATAGGCATCCAATCCCAAGGCTTGATGATATGCTTGATGAACTACATGGGTCAACCATATTCTCCAAAATTGACCTTAAAAGTGGATATCACCAAATTCGAATCAAAGAGGGTGATGAGTGGAAAACCGCTTTTAAGACCAAATTTGGATTATATGAGTGGTTGGTGATGCCCTTTGGGCTCACTAATGCCCCAAGTACATTCATGAGGCTCATGAATCACACCTTGAGAGATTGCATAGGTAAATATGTAGTAGTTTATTTTGATGATATCCTAGTGTATAGTAAAACCCTAGAAGACCATCTAAGTCACCTTAGGGAAGTTCTTCTAGTGCTTAGGAAAAATAGTCTTTTTGCCAATAGGGATAAGTGTACCTTTTGTGTAGATAGTGTAGTTTTCTTAGGTTTCATAGTCAACAAAAAAGGGGTGCATGTAGATCCCGAGAAAATCAAAGCCATCCGAGAGTGGCCCACTCCACAAAATGTAAGTGATGTAAGGAGTTTTCATGGGTTAGCTACCTTCTATAGAAGGTTTGTGCCTAATTTCTCAAGCCTACACTAGTGCAAAAAGAAGAAAATGATACGCTTTATTTAGTGCGGCTTTTGCGCTATCCGCTTTCGTAAAAAACGTGGTGGCATTTTTCAAAATTATTTTGATTTACGAATGCGGTTATTTGAATAGCCGCATTCGTAAATCGAAGCACTTGATTTACGAATTCGGTTATTAGTATAACCGCACTTGTAAATCAAAGCGCTTGATTTACGAATGCGGCTATTTGTATAGCCGCATTCGTAAATCCTTTTTCACCCTAAATTTTGAAGCGCGCCACACACAATTTCAAACTTTATTTCTCGTCTTTGCCTTCGTTTCGCGTTCGCACTCTGAGTTCGTCTCCTTCTGCTGCATCTGCATTCCATTTGTGCAATGTAAGTTTCTTGAACTCTCTTTCTTCCTCTTCATCTTCACAAATATATGCATAAATGTTTTTCGTTTTTCTTATATATAATTTTTCCTTGCATTGGTGGTCTCAAAGCACTATTTCGTTGGCTTTGACATTCGTTTTTCTTACATTGTTTGGTTTCTCGCATTGCTCAGTACTCTTTCATTGTCTTCGTGGTTTCTTGTGGATTTTTTGGTTTGCTCCGTTGCTGCTTCCCTGTCCGCCGTCGCTTCTGCTGCCGCCACCGTTGTTCGCTCCCGTGGCTCTTCATCAACGTTGGCTTCACACAAGATTGACGATGTTTTAAAAATTTTAATTTTTTTTAATGATTTGGAATATACAAGTGCGGTTAAAGCAAATAACCGCATTTGTAAATGGTATTTATAAATGCGTCTATATAACCGCATTTATATTTCTTGATTTACAAGTGCGTGTTGATCAAATGCGGTTATAAAGCCGCATTTATAAATTCGAAATAGTCGCATTTTGTTTTATGTTTTTGCACTAGTGCTAGCTTCTCCTTTGAATGAACTTGTTAAAAAAGATGTTGCATTTTGTTGGAATGAAAAGCATGAGCAAGCCTTCCAATGGCTAAAAGCTCAACTCACCAATGCACCAATTCTATCTCTCCCAAATTTTTCCAAAACTTTTGAGATAGAATGTGATGCATCGGGGGTAGGCATAGGTGCGATATTGTTGCAAGCTGGACACCCCATTGCATATTTTAGTGAAAAACTCCATGGTGCCACCCTCAACTATCCCACCTATGACAAAGAGCTCTATGCTCTTGTGCGAGCCCTAAAGACTTGGGAACACTACCTTGTGTCCAAAGAATTTTTCATCCATAGTGATCACGAGTCTTTAAAATATTTAAAGGGCCAACACAAGCTCAACAAGAGACATGCTAAATGGATGGAATTTCTTGAACAATTTCCTTATGTAATCAAATACAAGAAAGGAAGCACCAATATAGTGGCCGATGCTCTTTCAAGGCGGCATACACTCTTTTCAAAATTGGGTGCCCAAATTCATGGATTTGATCACATTAGAGAGCTTTACCAAGAAGATCAAGAACTTTCATCCATCTATGCCCAATGCCAACATAGAGCGCAAGGAGGTTACTATGTGTCTGAGGGATATCTTTTTAAAGAGGGAAAACTTTGCATTCCCGAAGGCACACATCGGAAACTCCTTGTCAAGGAATCACTTGAGGGGGGACTCATGAGCCATTTTGGAGTTGATAAGACTCTAGACCTTTTAAAAGCAAAATTTTGTTGGCCACACATGAGGAAAGATGTCCAAAGATATTGTTGATGAGAATCAAATAAAGGAGGCTTTTATTAATGGAGGAAGAGGAAATCCACCCTCACATTTGAAGTTCTTCCTTCTAGTCTTCTCAAAATTAAAAAGAAGACATAAAATAAAGATGAGGCCCAAGCCCAAAGCCCAAGCCCAAGCCCAAGAAGGCCAAAGCCCAAAGAGCCCAAGTCCATCCCATGAGGGGCAAGGCCAAGCTTTGAAATAATCTTGTATAGTTTTAAGAGGTGTGGTTATTAAATAAAGGAGTGTGAAAATGTAAAATAAAGTCACATTGTCCATGTGACTTAGGAGAGTGGTGTAGGTGTAGTTTTTAGGAGGTGTCATAGTAGAAAAAGGTCACACCTCCCATGTGACTTGTTTTTGGTGGGAATTTCAAATGAGTTTTATTTGAAATTTCCCACCTATTTTTCAGCACCTCTAGGCTATAAATAAAGGTGCTTAGCTTGTACAATTCAGATTTGAATTTTAGAGAAAAGAAACTATACTCAAATTTTGAGTGATCATTGGAGAGCTTTTGAGCCTTCTTCTATAGTCTCGTCTTGAAGGATCCATGGTGTCCTAAAGTGGCGGCAGCACACTCATCTAGGAGCAACCATCCTTCTAGTGGTGTGATCATACAACCATTCTTCCATCTTCATGAGCACTCTCTTCTCCTTCCTTTCTTCTTTTGTTATTTCCTTGTCTTAGCTTGTTTCCTAGTTGATTTTGGTTCGGCAGTTTCAGCTTATTTTTGTGTTGCTTCGGTTCTTTCATTATGCTTTGCTGTTCTTCATCTTTCTTCTTCATTTTCCAGCTTTTTGTTCGGTTCAATTTAATTTCCAGCATTCAAATTCAGTTTGCTTAGCTTTTGTGCCTTTTTGTTCGGTTCAATTTCACAATAATTGGATCTTCTATATGAGTTTGTGTTTTGGCACTAGTTTTGGTGAGTTCTTGTTCATAGAACCTTGATCCATTTCTATGATAAAGTGCCTAGCTCTTAACCAACTCAAGATGATTCCTAAGAATGTCAAGAATCATTCTAATTGTGCTAGTGGAATCACATCAATTGTTCTAGATGCATATCATGTTTAAAAGCAAAGTTTAGAACAATGCCTCATGGACTCTACACCCCTTTGCCGATTGCAAATGCTCCTTGGGAAGACATTAGCATGGATTTCATTTTAGGACTCCCTAGGACTGCAAGAGGCCATGATTCTATCTTTGTGGTAGTGGACCCTTTTAGCAAAATGTCCCATTTTATTCCTTGCCACAAGGTAGATGATGCTCAAAATATTTCTAGACTCTTCTTTAGAGAAGTGGTGAGACTTCATGGTCTCCCTAGAAGTATAGTATCCGATAGAGATCCCAAGTTTATAAGCCACTTTTGGAAAACTCTTTGGGGCAAACTTGGAATAAGACTACAATTTTCAACTTCTTGTCATCCTCAAACGGATGGCCAAACCGAAGTAGTCAATATATCTCTTGGGACTATGCTTAGGGCTATCATGAAGGGCAACCATAAATCTTGGGATAGGTATCTTCCCCACATTGAGTTTGCTTACAATCGAGTAGTTCACAAGACTACTAATGCTTCTCCTTTTGAAGTAGTATATGGTTTTAATCCTCTCACACCCATGGATTTGTTGCCTCTTCCTAATCCACAAGAATTTGTGCATAAGGAAGGAGTAATCAAAGCCGACTTTGTGAAGAAAATGCATGAGAAGATTAAACTCCAAATTCAACAACAAAATGAGAAGTACACAAAATACAACAATAAAGGGAAGAAAGAAATAATTTTTGAGGAAGGAGACTTAGTTTGGCTTCACCTTCGCAAAGATAGATTTCCAACTGAAAGGAAGTCCAAACTAAGTCCCCGAGGTGATGGACCCTTTCAAGTCCTCAAGCGAGTCAATAACAATGCATATAAATTGGACCTACCTCTTGAATATGATGAAGGGAGGCTACACATGGAGCGTCTAGGAGGAGGCCTAGACCGTCTAAGACCTATTACAAGGTCAATGGCTAAGCACATTCACGCCCAAATGGATCTAGCCACGGATGGAAGAGAGAAGACCTTGTATATGTAATTAGTGTAGTGTTAGAAAGCACAAACTTGTCCTATATGTGCACATATAGATTTTGTGCACATTCTAGAACCTTAGCACACATGACCGGCCATGTGGTCCATGTGCCATGTGCCTTCTCATTTCCATTTCATTTTGCTCACATTTCATGTGTAATTAGCTTAGGATTTACGGCCTCCTTAGCCTATAAAAGGAGATGCCTAGCTCTTGTATTTTCAAGATTAATGAGAGTAAAGTTATGCTGCCAACATGGTGCCATACTTTGTGATCCTGCCTGTTGACCGGAGCGCTGGAGAATGCCTCGTCAAAGGATCGACGTGCGCACCGCTTATCACCTTCGTTCCTCCCTGGATCTACTTCAAGAACCTGCAAAGAAACGACACGGCGCCGCTGCGGCCGATCGCACTCCAACGCTCAAGTCAGTGACGGTATCACCAAATACTAAGAACTAGAACCGTGCAAATTCTCTCTCACAAACAGCTCTGTTACTCGCAAGCGTAAAGTGTATGAACTGAACGTGCGTACCTCAGAAAATCTGTTAAGAACTCTTATATACCTGGTGGTTTTCTCTCTCCTGGCAGTTACAGACTTGGACACGTGGCTCGCATCCAACTGTACACGTGCCATCATCTGGAGGCTCCCTGACTTGGCGCTGCTTGTACTCTCATTTTGGCTAAGTTACCTATGCATGGTACTGCCCAGTGCATAGCTAACTTAGGAGTGCGATCTATACTGGAACTGGCGAGTTAGGGCCTTCATACACCTTCCCTGTGGTCTCGCCGGCCGCCTTCATAATCTGCTTCTCCTTCATCTTCGGCGATGTGCTTGTTCTGGCGATCTCCGACTGCTTGGTCGCCTGGGTCTGCATCTAGCGACTTCATCCTCAACCTGGCGATCGCCTATTCTGGTAAGCTGGAGATCGGAACACGCCAACTTAACAATCGGCGACTACACGTGCCTCCCGACTTCCTTCCTAACTGCCAACCTGGCGCCTTGTCAACACGCCTACACTGTAGCAGGGTGCCACGTCATCATACCCGACCACCAGGGCGGTACACTTTGCTTTTCCGTAGTTTCTAGGATCTAATCTTCACCTTCATCACCTACCATAGGGCTGGCCGAACCTCCCTCTTTCCATACACATCATGCACCTTCAAGATCACCATAGCTCCTAGGAGGATCTTGCACATTTACATCCATAGCTTCCGCACCATTTTTCACATGATTCCGAGAAGAGCTCCATGAATTTTCCATCAGCCCGCGCTTGAAATCACTGTTGCATTCACTCTCTTTCGCACTTCACTGTTCATCTTCTTTCTCTGAACGCTCGAGGCTCTCTGCGATCTTCATTCTTCCTGCACACTATCCATCTCCAACCACTCCAATACTCAAAGGTACGACCTTTTCCCCCTCAATGACTCTTCTTCTTCACTGCCTTGCTTTGTGTGTGAATGACCTGCCTGGGACTGTTTATCTTCTTTCCTTGTTGCACCGTTCTTGTGTTTCCCTGTTCCTATGTCTTTCTCTTCTTTCTCGCGTGGGTAGGGTTTATTGAGGGTTTCTCTTTTTCCCCCTTTTTTTTCTTCTTCAAAACCCCCTTTCGCTGAACCCTTTCTTTTTCTTCATTCTTCAGCTCTTAAGTTGATGGCGAACACCAAGACTACTGCTACTCCTCCACCCCCCAGGTCCAACTACAAGGAGGAATACCGCTGGGCCTCCGATGAACTTCTTGCGGAGTGCTCCACCTTAACCTCTGTCGAAGACGTTGAGGCCCATAGGGGGGACCCCACACTCTACAATTTCAACGCATTCCACAAGACCCACGACTCCCACATCTTCGTATGTCGTGTAAAGTCGGGGGAACCCGTTTGCGTAGACGAAAGGGCCACTGGGGGAAGTCCTTTCTTCTTCATCTACCAAATGGTATTCAAACGAGTGGGCCTGCGCCTTCCCTTTACTCCTTTCGAAAGGGAGTTACTCACTGAGATCAACACTGCCCCTGCCCAACTTCACCCCAACAGCTGGGCGTTCGTAAGGAGCTTCCAAATTCTCTGTGGGTATCTGGGCATTCCCCCTTCTGTGGACGTCTTCCTTCACTTCTTCGAGGTTAAGAAACATGGCAAGAGTTTATGGATGAGCTTCTCTGGCGTCGCCGGTCGCATCATCCTCACCCTCTTCCAAAACTCATTCAAGGGGTGGAAGGGAAAGTTCTTCAAGGTGCGTGCAACTAAATTCGAACCCACTGCACTGGAGGGCTTTCCCTTGTACTAGTCGGAGAAGCCCATATCGACCAAGCCCAAGGCCTTGGATGAACTCGCCTCCGCTGACAGGGAGGTATGCAAGGCCTTAGCTGGGCTCGGGGTTGTTTTCGACACCGCCAAGCTTATTGCCAACGAGTTCAAGGCCCACAGCCTTTCCACCTACTTCGGTATTTGCTTTTGATTAGTTTGCTTGAACTTGCTTGCACTTACTTGGTCTTGTTTGAATTGGATTGTCCGAATCGTTGTATGTGAACTTACTTGAATTGCTTGAACTTCAGTGGTTTGCCTGCATGTGCTTTCATTCTTTCTTACCCGAGTTTAATCTTTGCTCGGCTATTCTGACTAACGCAGGTTCGATAATGGACTCTTCAAAGCGCTGCACACTCGCCAAGGCCTTGAAGCAACTGAAATCCGCCAAGGGGGGTGGGGACTGCCTCGCCCTTGGCGTGCCTCCCCCTACTCGCCCGGCGCCCATCGTTTCCCTACCATCTCCACCATCCTCTCCCCAAACATACCAAACTCCTACTTCCCCTTCTCCCATTGATGCGGTCCCACTGGCCGCGGCGTCGACGTGTGCTCCAGCACCCCCAGATAAAGGGAAGAGGGTGCTGGAGATAACTTCTGATAGTGAAGACTCGGAGGTTGGCTTGGTCTTCAAAAAGAGAAAAGCTACTAGGGTCCCTACCCTGCCAACCGCGTCTCCAGGTGGTGGCGTGGGCTCTCTAAGGGATAGCCCTCCAAGTGCCACGTCTCCTCCACCTCAAACAGTCCAAGAAGAACGGGATGAAGGGGCTGAGTCTGCTCCTCCGCCACTACCATTGTCTGAAGCAGTTGCAACTTCAGGCTCAGCCCCTCCCGCGCCTGCTCCTGTTCCTTCTCTTCCCGAGATTCTGATCCCAGGCCCCGTCTTCAGGCAGTTTGCGCAGGGATTCAACGAGGGGATGTCGCAGGGAAACCCCAACAGGGGAGAAGGCATGCCCTTCTACACGGGGGCCTTCCTGTCGATAGCACTCGACTGGCGCTCCCAGGCCCAGAGTGTTGCGATGGGGATGCAGGCCCTCCAACGTCTGAAACAGGAGGTGGGGGCACTGAAGGATGAGAAAAAGGCTTGGGGGCTTAGGGAGGAAACTCACCAAGCTTCGCTGAAGATGACCCAAGAGGCCAAGGAGGGGGCCGAAGCATATGCACACGAGATCGAACAAGCATATGCAGACCTGCTGGCCCTCTTCACCTACCATCAAATCCATAACATTGGCCTTCAAGAGATGGTTCGTGCCTTCGAAGTGCAGCGGAAAGAGATTGAAGAGTTGTATGCCGCTCGGGGAGAAACCTGCTCTGGATGTCCTTAGCGTGTCTGAACACTTGGGACAAAGTCGCGCTTTGGTGCCCACGCCCATGGAGAGGCCCGCATAACAGTGTCGTATCGTCCATGGAGTGTCTCAAACACCAAGGCAACCTGTCCCTTAACTTTTGGTGCTTGGCGCCCATGCCTGAGGAGAGGCCTATTACAGTAGCGTCGTATCGTCCTCAGGGTGTCTAGAAACGCCAAGCACTAGGCGGGCTTGAAGCCTCCCGTGGGGTCACTCCCTCCATGGTCTTTCCTTCCCATGGGTATCGGGGAGCAACACCGCTGATGACTTGCTTGGCTTCCGGCGATTTCGCCCCCTCCACAGTCTTTCCTACCCGTGGGTATCGGGGGGCGACGCCATTAGTGCCTTATACTGGCAACGCCATGAGCGTCTTATACTGGCGACGCCATGAGCGTCTTATACTGGCGATACCATGAGTGTCTCATACTGGCGACGCCTCATCCTGGCGACGCCCTATCTTGGCGACGCCCTATCTTGGGGATGCCTGGTGCGGTCAATCTGTTGACTTTGGCCTTGACGTTTACTTTGACTTTGACTCTGGTCAACGCCCGAGGGCGGGACATTTGCCTTAGGGAAAAGACTAAGGTCTCGCCCACGCCACCCACGTGGCATTTTCCATATTGCTGATGGGACGTTCCCCTGCTTGATTTGATCTTGACATTTTCTGAGCTTTTGACAAGATGTTCTCTTCTTCGCCGGCGCGTCGTACCCTCGGGGACTCTGTCGACACGACGTTCTCTGAACGAGAAAAAGTGACGCTAAGGGTCGTCCTTCCATCTCCTGACACGTGGCTCGATCGCACGGTGCCCCTTTTCGTGTCCTTTGGCGCCTCAACTGTAATTTTGGGGTCTTTGAAATCTCGTACTTGCACTCATCGTTTTTGTGTTTTCGCATCTTCTTCGCACCGTTCTCTTCCTTCCAAAGAGTTCTTCCTACGTTTTTTTTTCTCGTTGACATTTCCCTTCTGCACTTCTACCGCATCTTTCTCCTTTGATCTTCTAGTTCCTTCACTGACAGCTTGTGCCAACATGTCTACCAATCCTCCTTCTCCTAGAGTCAACCCTAAGGATCTTTATGCGTGGGCTTCGCGTGAACTCCTCGACGAGTGCTCTAGCTTACTTTCCGCCAGGGCCCTGAGGGAACATGTGGGGGACCGGAGCACTTACGATCACCATGCCTTCGCGAAGAGGCACGATGACGATATCACCGTGCTTCCTTGCGCCTTAGGGGAGCCGGTGTGTGGGGACGAGCAGGCTAACGACGGGGTCCCTTTTTTCTAATTTTATCAGGTAGTCTTTAAGAGCGTCGGCATGCGCCTGCCCTTCTCTAGGTTCGAGAGGGAACTGTTAACGGAACTCAATGCTGCCCCAGCCCAGCTGTACTCTAACAACTGGGCTTTCGTCAAAGCCTTCGACATACTATTTGGTTTCCTGGGGTGTGCACCCTCTGTGGACATCTTCCTTCATTTCTTTGAGGTGAAGAGGCAAAGGAACAACCTTTGGGTGACCCTCAGCAATGTTCCCAGTAGGGTCCTCCTGACCCCTTTCCAGCACTCCTTCACAGGGTGGAAAGGCAAGTTCTTTAAGGTTTGTTGTTCCAATCTCGTGCCTTCTGCCCTGGACAGCTTTCCACTGTACTGGGTGAGGGAGACAAGAGCCTTGAAGTCCAGGCCTCTTAAGAGGTTGCCTTTGAACGACCAGAAAGTTTGTCGGATCTTGGCTGGGGCGGGGGGTTTTGACGCTGCCGCCTTGATAAGTCTGGAGTACAACGCTGAGGCCTTGGAAAAATATATACGTACGAGAGATTACCTTAAAACCTCCCGTTCTTCGCCTTTACTGGATTTTCGCATGACTTATCTTGTGGTGCCTTCACCATGCTTGTCTCTTTTGGTGCAGGTTCGAAGATAAACCGACACCAAAGGTCACAGCTGGCCCAAGCGTTGAGGTCCGAGAACGGGGTTTCATCATCATCCCATTTAGACTCTGGAGGCTACTGAAAGGCGGCCTGACTTCGCCTTTCATCTGAATATAGGGCGTGTACATGATTGCCCTTTGTCTAATCTGCAGTTATCACGAACTTTATCTGTAACCCTAACTCTTGATCTATACTTTGGCTTCGTCTTAGCGCTGCCCATTTTATTTTTGCATATTTGCGTCTACTTCTGCTTCCTCTGCCATGCTACGTGTGTTACCTCCGGCACTACCCTCCATCGTTTTTAGGAGGGTTTATCTTACCTTACTGAGTGTCCACGCTTAAGGGGAGACCTCTCTGGGCGCCCTTAGCATGTCTAACACTAGGAACAAAATCGCGCTTTGGTGCCCCCGCCCATGGAGAGGCCTGTATAACACCGCCGTATTGTCCATGGAGTGTCTCAAACGCCAAGGCGACTGTTCCCTTATCTCTTTGGTGCTTGGTTCCCACGCCTGAGGAGAGGCCTATTACAGCAGTGTCGTATTGTCTTCAGGGTGTCTAAAAACACCAAGGCGAAGTGCTCCCATCTGTTACTGGGGCTAGTTATTCATACTTGAGGGGGGGGGGGGGGGCGTCCCAAAAGAATCCCTTAACCTCTGCTCAAGGACTAAAACTCCCGGGTTTTACCTTATGTTGGACATACCTGTCATCTTTGTTGAAGATGGTTGCTGCCCCTTCAAGACATGTGTTTGATGAAGACTTCTATGTACAATTCATGTATATTTCCTTTTGCTTTAAGTGTGTCTTAGGTAGTGTTTTGAGGTTGTTTAAGAGTGGGCTTTTTGCTGAGTAACTCACCTCCTACCCTGGCCTTGTGATAAGAACAAGCATAAGGTTTCTTAAACTGTTTTTCACATGTTTTACAAAAAACACGTTTACTGCATAAAAATAAATCTATTCTCTTCTAAATAAATAGATTCATTTTTAAACTGATGCCTTGGCTAAGTCTTGTGAAAATTAGATTTTGTGCATCAAGCATTTTGACTAAGTCTTTTACCTTTCAAAACGACTGTGTTTTAAATAGTCAAGCTTTCTCTGTTTTCGTTTTGAAAAATAAATCTGTTCATCTGTAAATGAATAGATTCTTTTTGACTCTGGTGCCATGGCTATCTTAAACGGTTTTCAGTTTTGTCCCTGCACCAGAATGGCTGACTAAGTCTCCTCACATAACAAATTCTCTAACTACTTTTGAAAATAAATCTGTTCATTTTATTTTCAATCTGTTCATTTTATAACAGCATTAACTGTTTTTCAAAAATCTGTTATAAGTTGGTTTTCTATAAAATAAAAACTTGTTTCTGAGTTTAAGAATCGATCATACAATTGTAAAAACAAGTTTTGCATCAGAGAATTGAGGATTTACAATGAATTAGCATCTGTTCTTCTAGGTTTCAAGAACAGTGGGATTTGTGTTTGTTTGAATTGTGATTTAGTGAATTTCACCTTAATTTAGGTGAAGACTGGATGTAGCTCAGTTGAGTGAACCAGTATAAGTGCCTTGTGTTCATTCTCCCTTAATCTCTGCACTTAAATTTCTGCATATCTGTTAAAACTGCCAAGAAATAAATCTGTTCAATCAATAATAAATCTGTTCTTTCTTGGCTCGATTCATATTGTTCTTAATTTCTGGAAAACTGGTTGATCTTGAGAAGAACATCTATAATTTGTTAAAAGCCACTGGAACAGGATGATTGTAATAGGTAACTCAAGAAATTGTCAAAGCTATTAATTGAACCTTAATCAATTGCTTAAAATTGAAGCTTGCTATTCTGTGATTCACTGTTCTTCATCAGTATATCTGTGTGTGTATCTGGAAAATCAATCTGCATAATCTTGTGATAATCTTGACTGTATAAACGTTTTTCAAACACAAACAGTGCCAAAATAAATCTGTTCAATTTCAAATAAATCGATTTATTTTCTGTAAACTGTGATAAACACTGTTTCTGCGAGAAGGTTTTAAAAGGTCAATTCACCCCCCCTCTTGAACTTTGGCACTATTAAACCCAACAATTGGTATCAAGAGCTAGGACTTGTATGTTAATCAAGTTTGTTCGTAATAATGTATGAGTTTAAAGTCTTTTTGCTGAGGGATCTGTTGTTAATAGACCACCTATGTTCAATGGAATGAATTAGGCGTTTTGGAAAATTAGGATGCAAATTTTCATGGAATCTATTGATGCATTAATATGGGAAGTTGTTGTCCATGGACCCTATGTGCCAATGCAGGTTGTCAAGGATGAAGAAGTGGTAAAGCCAACATCTGAATGGAATGAGACCGAAAGGAGGAAGGCTCAACATGATCTTGTGTCCAAGAACATCATAACCTCTGCATTAACAATGGATGAGTTCTTCAGGATATCCCAATGTAAGTCAGCTAAGGAGATGTGAGAAGTCTTAGAAGTCACTCATAAGGGTACTGAAGATGTGAAAAGGTCAAGAAAACATGCTCTCATCCAAGAATACGAATTGTTTAAAATGCAACCCGAAGAGAGCATTGCTGATGTGCAGAAAAGGTTCAGTCATATTGTGAATCACCTCACTGGTTTGGGTAAAGAATTTGACAGAGAGGAACTCAATATAAAGATATTGAAGTGCCTCGACAGAAGCTGGCAGCCAATGGTGACTGCCATATCTGAAAGTCGTGATCTGTCAAAGCTGGGAACTGATGCACCCTTTGGAAAGCTAATGGAGCATGAGCTAGAGCTCAAGAGACTCATAAAGCAGGAAACAGTAGAGAGAAAACCCAAAGGTCTTGCACTGAAAGCAAGTGAACAGAATGAGATCAAGGAGGAAAAAGAAGATGCTGAAGATGATGAAACAATCAGTCTTCTTACAAAAAGATTCAGCAAATTTCTGAAGAAGAAAAGCAGAGATAGGAACCAGAAGAAAAGAAGGTATCCTAAACCCAATGATTCAAATTCCTCTAAATATACTTGCTTTGGCTATGGAAAAACAGGGCACATCAAAACAGATTGTCCAGACAATCAAGCAAAGGACAAATCTGCCAGCAAGAGAGTTGAAAGGAGCAAGGGAAGAAGGGCTTACATTTCATGGGAGGAAAATGAAGTATCTTCAACCAGCAGCTCTTCAACAGAAGATGAGGAAAACAATTTGTGCTTCATGATGAAGGATGAGGAGTCAATCTCTGATTCAGTAAGTGATTTCTCTGTGGATTCAGATAACTATGATCAATTGCTTGCTTCTTTCAAAGAAACACATGATGAAGCAAATAGGCTAGCTGTAATATGCAATAAGCTGCAAAAGGTAAATAATGTGCTTGCACCTAAAGTAAAAACACTTGAGCAAGAATTGCATAAGGCCAAAACAAATTTGGTAAGCCTTGAACTAACATGCTTGCATGCCTCTATTAAAACCAGTGAAAACTGCAAAAAATTGGAAAAACAAGTGGAGTATTTGCTAAAAACCCTTTCCAATTTCATTAAGGGAAGAGAGAACCTTGAGTCTCTTCTTGGTTCACAGAATGCTGTTTTCAATAAAAATGGACTTGGTTATACCCCTGGAAATGTAACCAATGTCAAAAAGCTTTCAATTTTTTTTGTTCCAGCAAAGTCAGGTTTTTCAGCTTTTAACAGTGGCAAAAAGGCATCTCATGTAACCTGTTTTTACTGCATGAAATATGGTCATATCTCTAGGTCTTGCATTGCTAGAAAGCATCTTGTTCCTAAGAATTTAACAAAATGGCTACGAAAGAGAAGGTTTTAATCAGTGTTGGACCCTATACTGAAAAGGGTACCATTTGTATCATTTTTATCTGTTTTGCAGATTGGCAGCAAGAAAAATCAGTGGTACTTGGATAGTGGCTGTGCCAAGCATATGACTGGAGATCTTACAAAATTCACTAGCTTGAAGCTCAAAGCAGAAGGACATGTAACCTTTGGTGATAATAACCGAGGAAGGATTTTGGGCAGAGGCACTGTTGGAACAGGGAACTCAACAACCATTGAGAATGTGCTTTATGTAGAAGGACTCAAGCATAGCCTTCTCAGCATAAGTCAACTTTGTGACAAAGGATACAAGGTGAACTTTGAGTCAAAAGGCTGCACAATCTCAAGTGATTCATCTAGTAAGGTACTGTTTACTGGTAAGAGAGTGAATAACATATATCTTTTGAATATCATGGAAACTAACTCTTCAAATGAGTGTTTGCTGTCTAGAAGTGATGAGTCTTGGCTGTGGCACAGGAGGTTAGCTCACATACACACTAATCACTTAAATAAATTGAAATCTAAAGATTTAGTTTCTGGTTTACCTAACATTAAATTTCAGGATAACAGGCTCTGTGATGCTTGTGTGAAAGGTACAAATCATATCTTCTTTCAATTTAAAAGATATTGTCTCTACAAAAAAGCCTTTGGATGTACTGCATATGGACTTATTTGGACCATCTAGAGTTGCTAGCTTGGCTGGAAATTTGTATGCCTTAGTTGTTGTGGATGATTACTCTAGATTTACATGGACTTTATTTCTTGCACATAAACATGATGCTTACATTGCCTTTAAGAAATTAGCAAAGATTCTGCAAAATGAAAATGGTTGCTGCATTAAATCAATTCGAAGTGATCATGGGGGAGAGTTTCAGAATGCTAGATTTGAGAGGTTCTGTGAGAAGCATGGGATATCACACACCTTTTCAGTCCCTAGGATACCCCAACAAAATGGTGTAGTTGAAAGGAAAAACAGATCATTAGTGGAACTAGCTATAACTATGTTAAATGAATCTAAGCTTCCTAAGTATTTTTGGGCTGATGCAGTCTATACTGCAACTTATGTGTTAAATAGGACCTTAATAAGACCAATTCTTAAGAAAACCCCATATGAATTGTATAAGGGCAGAAAACCTAGTGTGAGCCACCTTAGGGTATTTGGGTGTAAATGCTTTGTATTGAATAATGGTAAAGAAAATCTTGGTAAGTTTGATGCTAAATCTGATGAAGGTGTGCACATTGGTTATGCTTGGAATGGTCATGCATATAGAGTCTTCAATAAAAGGTTGCTCATAGTAGAAGAATCAATGCATGTTGTATTTGATGAAACTGATCATAGCATATCTAAAACTGCTGCTGATGATCTTGACAGTAATGATTTTAAATCTGTTTTAAATCAAAATGAATCGATTCATTTTGATACTGCTGATGCACATACTATGCAAGAATCTACTGCAGCTACAGGTTTGCCAAAAGAGTGGAAAACTCCTAGAGACCTAACCCTTGATAATGTCATTGGGAACATTGAGGAAGGAGTATCAACTAGGAAATCCTTGAACAACTTCTGTGAAGCAATGGCCTTTGTATCTCATGTGGAACCCAAGAATCTGAATGAAGCTCTCAAAGACAGGAACTGGATTTTAGCTATGCAAGAAGAACTGAATCAATTTGCTCTTAATGAAGTCTGGACTCTTGTTCCTAGAATACCTGAGATGAATATAATTGGGACAAAATGGGTATTTAGAAACAAGATGGATGAGCATGGAGTGATCACTAGAAACAAGGCTAGGCTAGTAGCTAAAGGGTACAATCAAGAAGAAGGAATAGACTATGATGAGACATATGCACCAGTGGCTCGGTTAGAAGCCGTTAGATTGCTAGTTGCCTTCTCTTGCATCAAAGGGTTTAAGCTATTTCAAATGGATGTGAAGAGTGCCTTCTTGAATGGTTATATAAATGAAGAGGTATTTGTTTCACAACCACCAGGTTTTGAAGACCATCAACATCCAGAATACGTGTTCAAACTCAAAAAGGCTCTCTATGGACTCAAGCAAGCTCCTAGGCAATGGTATGAGAGACTAAGTGATTTTCTCACCTCACAAGGCTATGCCAGAGGCACATCAGATAAGACCTTGTTCATCAAGATGAAAGGATATGACTCAATTCTAGTATAAGTATATGTGGATGACATCATTTTTGGATCAAACAATGGAGAATTGTGTGAAGCTTTCGTGAAAGTCATGAAGAATGAGTTTGAAATGTCAATGATGGGTGAGTTGAACTATTTTCTAGGCTTGTAGGTCAAACAACTCAAGGATGGCATTTTCTTAAATCAAGCTAAGTATTGCAAGGATCTGTTGAAGAAATTTGAAATTGACAAGTGTAAACCAATCAGCACACCCTTCTCAACAAGCTGTCACTTGGATCATGATGAAGCTGGAATTGCTGTTGATGAAACCAAATATAGAGGACTCATAGGATCACTACTGTATCTCACTGCCAGTAGGCCAGACATAATGTTTGCAGTGTGCATGTGTGCAAGGTTTCAATCTGCTCCTAAAGAATCACACTACAATGCTGCCAAAAGGATTTTGAAGTATTTGCAAGGAACTAAAGAAGTTGGCTTGTGGTATCCAGGTAACATCTCATTAAGCTTAACTGGATATTCTGATTCAGATTTTGCAGGTTGAAAAATTGATAGGAAGAGCACAAGTGGAACCTGTCATTTGCTTGGATCAAGCTTGATCTCATGGCAATGCAAAAAGCAGGCTTGTGTAGCTCTCTCCATGGTTGAAGCATAATACATTGCAGCAGGGACTTGCTGTGCTCAAACCATATGGCTGAGACAGCAATTAAATGATTTTGGTATCTTACTTAACCATATACCTCTGCTGTGTGATAATACAAGTGCTATCAACTTAACCAAAAATCCTGTCATGCATTCAAGAACCAAACACATTGAAATTAGGCATCATTTCCTAAGAGAACACATTTCAAATGGAACATGTGAGATTAAGTTCATTGGTACTGATTTACAACTTGCTGATTTGTTCACAAAACCATTGGCTAAAGATAGGTTTAATTTTCTGCTTAATGAATTGGGAATTATAAATGTCAATTGTGCCCAACAGTAAAAAATTAAATCTATTTATTCGTAATTGAATGTGTTTAGTTTCTGTACTGATATGCATTGATGACTAGGAAAGAGAAATTCTGATCTTTGACTGCTTGACTGACCTAGTGGGCATTAACCTCTGTACCTTTGACGGTTTTGGTCATGGTTATGTAACCGATTTGATGGTTTTGGTGCTCAATGAAGGTATGAGTTGTGTGCATCGTGACCCTAAATATTTGTTGCATATTTTCAAAGATTCTCTGCACAAATTCAGAGCATAAAATCTTCATGCATATCCACTCATAACTGCCATATCAACCTATTCATTTCTATATAAATCTGTGTGAATATCTGCTACCCATTTTCTGTTCTCACCATTTGAAACAAGAGAAAAATTTTGGTTCAACCATGGCTTCTTCCAAGAAACAGAAAAATAAGGGCAAGCAAACCACCTTTCAAGGTGTGCTAGAAGGTTGGTTCGCTGGAAATGAAGAAGCAATCAATGCCTACATCCAGGAGACAAGCAGAAAGCAGATTAATATACCCAAGGTGCTGGATTTCAACTAGCTGAAATCTGAAAAATTGGAAGAAACAAGGACTGTGTTGAAGCACCAGAAACTGAAAAAGCTGCTGGAATAAATGGGTAATGTATATCTTGACTTGGTTAAGGTGTTTTACACTAACCTCACATTGGATGGAAAGAATGTTGTCTCTTATGTGAAAGGGATCAAGATGAAGATCACAAGTGAGGTGTGGAATTCTATGGCTGAAATTAAGTATGTTGGACTGAAAGTAGGAAAAGGAAACACCAGTGGAATTCAAGAATTCAACAAGCTGCAATATTATAAAAGCTGTATGAGGAATCCTACAGAGAGTATAAGCAGGTTCCATGCAGGGCATTTGAACCTCACTCCACGTCTTGTTGCCTACATCATAGCATGGCAACTTATCCCAAGAGGTACAAACCATGCGGTTTTACATGCATCATGAACCAGATTAAGGTAAATTGGGTTTTCATTATCAATGAACACATGCTAAAATAAAAAAGGTTGGTTGATTACCGCTTTCCCTATGCTATACTTGTTTCCAAATTGATTGATTACTTTGGTGTTGATGTTACAAATGAGAGAAACGACCCTATCAAGGCTGTAAGTGAGATTGATAATTCAACTCTCACCAAAATGGGATTTCACAAAATTGAGGACAAGTGGGTGGTTCTCAAAGGGAATGACCCTCAAGCAGAACATGAAGCATCAAACCTCCACAATGAGGCGTAGGATGAAGCTGTTCCTATGGAGGATGACTCACCTGCTACCCAATCTATGCATGAGGAAGTTGCTGCAAATGCCATAGTTGCCTATCAAGCTCCAGAGTACCGAAGAGAACCAATGTCCATGTTTGAAAGGCAAGTGTTGTATCGTCTTGATGTAATGACTGCAGAACAAAGGGCTTACTTTGAGACTACTCAAGCAAGGTTTCAGCACCTTGATGATCAGATTGAAGGGGTACAGGCACAACTTGCAGAGTTATACTACAAGGATCAATAGTCTCTTGTTTTTCATGCTTTCTTTATCAGTTTAAAAGTTTGTAATGATGAACAATTTGTCTTTATCTTTTGGACTATTATGGTTATGCTTCTGGTTTTTTTTTTCACTATGATTACATGTTGTTTGATGAATCCAAAGGGGGAGAAAAATAGCTCACCATGCTAGGTGAAGCTAGCTAAAACAGGGAGTTAAATTCTGCACCTTTAAACCATTTCACTTGTTATGCAATGCTTCTGTTTTTCTGGTTTAATTTTGGTGCAGTGCAGGTTCTTAAAGCAATAGAGCTATGGGGATTTGTCTCCATCAAACAGGGGGAGATTGTTGAAGATAGTTGTTGCCCCTTCAAGACATGTGTTTGATGAAGACTTCTATGTACAATTCATGTATATTTCATTTTGCTTTAAGTGTGTCTTAGGTAGTGTTTTGAGGTTGTTTAAGAGTGGGCTTTTTGCAGAGTAACTCACCTCCTACCCTGGCCATGTGATAAGAACAAGCATAAGGTTTCTTAAACTGTTTTTCACATGTTTTACAAAAAACACGTTTACTGCATAAAAATAAATCTATTCTCTTCTAAATAAATAGATTCATTTTTAAACTGATGCCTTGGCTAAGTCTTGTGAAAATTAGATTTTGTGCATCAAGCATTTTGACTAAGTCTTTTACCTTTCAAAACGACTGTGTTTTAAATAGTCAAGCTTTCTCTGTTTTCGTTTTGAAAAATAAATCTGTTCATCTGTAAATGAATAGATTCTTTTTGACTTGGTGCCATGGCTATCTTAAACGGTTTTCAGTTTTGTCCCTGCACCAGAATGGCTGACTAAGTCTCACATAACAAATTCTCTAACTGCTTTTGAAAATAAATCTGTTCATTTTATTTTCAATCAGTTCATTTTATAACAGCATTAACTATTTTTCAAAAATCTGTTATAAGTTGGTTTTCTATAAAATGAAAACTTTTTTTTGAGTTTAAGAATCGATCATACAATTGTAAAAACAAGTTTTGCATCAGAGAATTAAGGATTTACAAGGAATTAGCATCTGTTCTTCAAAGATTTCGAAAATCACAAAGTGCTTGTTCTTGTTTGGTTCCAAAAGCTTGGTGTGAGGTGCTGCTACTGTTCTAGCAATCTGTTCTACTGGTTTAAGGCAGATTTCTGCATCCTCAATCAGGTGTAGTCGTTTCACTTTTCTTTTCTTGTAAAAGTTAGGTTGTACACTCTTCTTGATAGGTTTTCTTAAAGAGTGTGTGTGTGCTGAAATAGGGTTTTTCAGCAAGTGTACCTAAGTTCTTGTAGGTTTCAAGAACATTGGGATTTGTGTTTGTTTGAATTGTAATTTAGTGAATTTCACCTTGGTTTAGGTGGAAACTGGATGTAGCTCAGTTGAGTGAACCAGTATAAGTGCCTTGTGTTCATTCTCCCTTAATCTCTGCACTTAAATTTCTGCATATCTGTTAAAACTGCCAAGAAATAAATCTGTTCAATCAATAATAAATCTGTTCTTTCTAGGCTCGATTCATATTGTTCTTAATTTCTGGAAAACTGGTTGATCTTGAGAAGAACACCTATAATCTGTTAAAAGCCACTGGAACAGGTTGATTGTAATAGGTAACTCAAGAAATTGTCAAAGCTATTAATTGAACCTTAATCAATTGCTTAAAATTGAAGCTTGCTATTCTGTGATTCACTGTTCTTCATCAGTATATCTGTGTGTGTATCTGGAAAATCAATCTGCATAATCTTGTGATAATCTTGACTGTATAAACGTTTTTCAAACACAAACAGTGCCAAAATAAATCTGTTCAATTTCAAATAAATCGATTTATTTTCTGTAAACTGTGATAAACACTGTTTCTGCGAGAAGGTTTTAAAAGGTCAATTCACCCCCCCTCTTGAACTTTGGCACTATTAAACCCAACAATCTTGACCTTTAGGTGAACGCACGTGTTCTTACTACTTGCTCTGGATTTTGATGTCTGCGCCTTGCTTAGGCGATGCCTACGTTTGGCGACGCCCCTTCTTGGCGACTCCTCATCTTGGCGACGCCTCATCTTGGCGATGCCTCATCTTGGTGACGCCCGACGCTGCCTTGGGTCTTTGTCTTTTATCTCTTTAACTTTTGGTCTTACACTTTGAGTGGGAGGAGAAAAATTGAGACAAAGTTTTCTTGAACTTCTCTTTTACTTGGGTGACCTCATCAAAAAACCCCCGAGAGGGAAAAAGAGTGTCCCCTTTACAATTCGTTATTCATAACTTAACTGAAATAAAATTTTAAATTGGCTGCATTCCAGCTGCGCGGAATAGGACCTCCTTCCAAAGTCTCTAGATCGTATGAACCATTCCCCTTGGCTTTGGTGACTCTAAAGGGTCCGGTCCACTTGGGAGATAACTTATTTTCTAGCTCATATGGGTGAGCCTTCCTCATGACTAAGTCACTGACCTGGAATTGCCGCGGCTTCACCTTGGAGCTATACTGTCGCTCCACTCTTCTCTTTACTGCCTCGGCCTTTATTCTTGCTTCCTCCCTGGCTTCGTCTAGTAAGTCTAGGTTCACTCGCCTCTCTTCATTGGACTCTTCAGCCACAAAATTCTGGTAACGTGGCGAGCTTTCGTGGATCTCGACTGCGATCATTGCGTCTGACCCATAGACTAGACTGAAAGGTGTTTCCATGGTGGTGGATTGGGGCGTAGTGTGGTACGCCCATACAATCCTTGGCACTTCCTCTGCCCACGCCCCTTTGGCTTTCTCTAATCTTCTCTTCAATCCTCTCAGCAAAACTCTATTTGCTGACTCTACTTGTCCATTCGTCTGGGGGTGTTCGACTGATGCAAACACCTGCTTGATGCCTACCTCTGCGCACATATTTCTCAGTTGTTGGCTTATAAATTGGTGCCATTGTCGGACACCAGCCGCCTAGGTACACCGAAACGACACACGATGTTCTTCCAAACAAAGTGCTGTACGTTGTGCATAGTAATCTGGGCCACGGGCTTCGCCTCTATCCACTTGGTGAAGTATTCAATGGCGACGATTAGGTATTTCATCTGTCTTATCGCCAGTGGGAAAGGGCCTAGGATGTCAATTCCCCACGTATGAAAGGGCCATGGGCTGTATATGGATCTCAACTCCTCTGGCGGCGCCTTGTGCCAATCAGCGTGCCTCTGATACTGCTTGCAACGCTGGGCGTGCCGCACGCAATCCTCTTTCACTGTCAGCCAGTAGAAGCCGGCACGCATCACTTTGGAAGCTAAAGACCTTCCTCCCACGTGACTCCCACAGATACCTTCGTGGAGTTCAACCATTATCTTGGTGCACTCGTCGCCGCTTACGCAGGTCAGGATGGGGTGTGTGAACCCGTGCCTGAACAGCATCCCGTCTACTAGGGTATGTCTTGCAGCGTTCCTTTTAATCTTCTTACCTTCTTCTGGTTCCGCTGGGAGAATCCCATCTGCCAGGTACCGTCTGTATGGCGTCATCCAAGTGTCTCCCTCGGCTAAAGCATATATCTGCGTATGCTTTCCTTCCTCGGGTGCGTCTGTGTATGTGCTGATGCGAGGTGTCTTCATCGTATCTTGGGTCAAAGAACGATGACTCCTTGGTCTTCCTCTCGCTGTACAAATATGGAGGACGTCCACCTTGTTATCTTCCACGAATTTTCGTGGAGCTTTGAGCGTCTCTTAGATTACTGTCCTCTGTCTGCCCCCCTAGCCTGAGCTGGCCAGCTTGGCATGCAGGTCAGCTCTGGCATTCTGCTCTCTTGGGACATGTACTAGCTCAAGAGCGCCAAATGCTCCCTTCAACAGCTGGACGTACCTTAAATACGCTGCCATTTGTGGGTCCTTAGCTTGAAATTCTCCCGAGACTTGCCCTGTGATGAGCTGTGAATCACTCTTCACCAGGAGGTTCTGCGCACCCATCTCCTTGGCCAGGAGCATCCCTGCGATCAGTGCATCGTACTCAGCCTGGTTATTGCTCGCTTTAAAAGCGAAACGTAAAGCTTGCTCGATCAGTACACCATTAGGTCCCTCCAAGACTATTCCTGCTCCACTTCCTTGCTGATTGGAGGAGCCATCGACCGAGAGCAACCACGAAATTCGCATATACCTGTCCTTTGATAGATCCTCTGGGCTCGTACTGGATGTCAAACTCTGACAGCTCCACCGCCCAGCGAACCATCCTTCCAACAACATCAGGCTTCTACAGTACCTTCTGGATGGGGAGGTTCGTCATCACCACTACTGTAAAACTGTGAAAGTAGTGGCGGAGCCTCCTGGCCGAGAATACCACGGCCAATGCTACCTTTTCCAGCGACTGATACCTCATCTCCGGGCCTTGTAAGGCTTTACTCACAAAATAGATGGGCCTCTGTACTTGGTCCTGCTCTTGGACTAGCACAGAACTGATGGCCCGTTCTGTTACCGCAAAGTATAGTCGGAGGGGCATGCCTGCCACTGGTTTGCAAAGGACGGGTGGTGTCGCCAAGTACTCTTTCCACTTGATGAAAGCTACTTCACACTCGTCAGTCCACGCAAAGCGACTATTTCTTTTGAGGCACTGGAAATAGGGGTGTCCCTTCTCTCCTCCTGCAGAAACGAACCTTGATAATGCTGCCATTCGCCCTGTCAGTTGTTGCACTTCCTTCACTGATGTCGGGCTCCTCATAGCGATGATGGCTACGCACTTATCAGGGTTTGCCTCAATTCCTCTTTCTTTAAGCATGAATCCTAAAAACTTTCCTGCCTCAACCCCAAAGACACACTTCTCAGGGTTCAGCTTGAGGCGATATTTTGAGATGGTGGCAAACAACTCTTCCAGGTCCGTTGTATGTCGCCTTCTATCGCGCGAAGTTACCACCATGTCGTCTACATAGGCTTGCACGTTCCTTCCCAACATGGGCGTCAGGACCTTGTCCATTAACCTTTGATAGGTGGCGCCCGCATTCTTTAACCCAAACGGCATCACTTTGTAGCAGTAGCTACACGTCTCTGTCATGAACGCTGTTTTACCCTCGTCCCTCGGGTGCATCTTGATCTGATTATACCCCGAAAAAGCGTCCAAAAAGCTCAGCATCTCGCAGCCCGAGGCGCTATCCACCAGGGCGTCAATGCTGGGTAGTGGATACGAGTCCTTGGGGCACGCCTTGTTCAAGTCCGTGAAGTCCACACACATCCTCCACTTCCCGTTTGCTTTCTTCACTAGGACAACGTTGGCCAGCCACTCGGGGTATTGGATTTCTCGGATGTGTCCGGCGCTCAACAACTTCTGTGTCTCTTCCCTCACCACGAGCCGCCTTTCTTCGTTAAACTTTCTCCTTCTCTGTTGCACAAGGCGGACCGTGGCATCCATGCTAAGGTGGTGGCATAAAAAGTTAGGGTCGATGCCCGGCATGTCTGAGGCAGACCATGCGAAAGCATCTAAGTGACGTGAAATCACCTCCGCCACTTCGTCCTGTTCTTCTTGGCTCAAAAAACGCCCCAGCTTGAACGTTTTGCCGCCAATCTGTCTCTCCACCACGTTGGCCGCCGGCTGGTCTCTGCTATCTTCCTTAGGGGGCGTCGCCTCTTCTATGGGCGAAACGCCGTCATGTCTCTCCTCTGTGCGCGCGTCTGCTTTAGGCGTCGCCCTTACGGGTGCGGCCTCACCAGGCATTGGCTCCGTAGGCGTCGCCACGTAAAAAGGCTCTACTTCCATCACAGTGTCTGAACTCGATGGACGTTCGAACACCATGAACACCCCTCTCTTCGTCTTTAAACTATTTTCGTAGCATTTTTGCGCTTCTTCCTGGTCTGACTTGATGACAATCACCCTGCCACTGAGATCTGGCAGCTTCATCTTCATGTGGCGCGTGGAGGCTACTTCTCTCAGCCTATTTAACGCCGGTCTTCCCAACAGAATGTTGTAAGCCGAATTGGCGTTTACAACTAAGTACCGAATGCTTTCAGTACGTGAGGCTGCTCCATTTGTGAATGTCGTCCTCAACTCCAAGTAGCCACGTACTTCCACTTGGTTGTCAGCAAATCTATACAAGAACTCGGTGTAGGGCCTCAAAAGGTCGGGAGACAACCGTAGCTTGTTGAAGGTCGACCAGAACATAACATCTACAGAAGATCCCTGGTCGACTAGCACCCTGTGCACCTTTCTTCCCGCTGTGACAACCGAAATGACCACGGGGTCATTGTCGTGTGGGACGACATCTCGCAGGTCCGCCCTCGTGAACACGAGGTTTGACTCCCACGGGTCGCCTGAGATCTTTTCATCAATCGAATTTACTCCCCTCGCATATTTCTTGCGCTAGGATGCAGTGGGTCCGCCTCCCGAAAAACCACCAGAAATGGTGTGGACTTCGCCATGGACCAGCATCTCATGCGCTTGATCCTCCGCTGGTTCTGGCAGGGCCACAGTCGTGGTGGGTTTAGCGAGATAATCCTTTAAGAACCCGCTTTTTACTAACTCGTCCAACTGGTACCCCAGCGACAGGCAGTTGTTGATGTGGTGACCGAAAGCTTCGTGGAACTCACACCAAGAGTCCTTGCGAGGCCCTAACACCTTGTCAGTCTTCGTCAGTCGCCTCAACCTTTCAGCTATATTAGGCACGGCGATTAGGTCCTTCAACTCCACCACAAAGTCGTACCTCGCTGGTCTGGCCCTTTCTCTGGCCGGGCGATTTCCTCCCGCTTGACCCCTGGGTTGGGGTTTTCTTGCCTCATAGGGGCGTCTCCCCTCTTGCTTCTTCCTTCCCGTTGTGGTCTCGTTGACCCTGACAGGTTGAGCCCGTGTCTGTGCCCTCAGGCGTGAGGGTGCGACGCTCGTGCGCTTCTCACACACCTCTCCCTCAGAGGCAATACGCTCCACCGCGCGACGCCTTATTTCAGCGAAGGTCCTGGGGCGATTGCGAATGATGGATTCGCAAAAAGGGCCGGGACACACGCCTTTTCTGAACGCGTACACGATCATGGGCTCTTCCGTAGTACCAACCTTTACTACTTGGGCCCCGAAACGGTTGATGTACTCCTTCAAAGTCTCACCCTGGTACTGCTTTACGTCGAACAGATCATACGAAACGGGCGGTAGGGCACTGTTCGCTAGGTATTGCTCCCTAAATAACCGCGACAGCTGCGGGAAGGAGGTGATATGGCCGTCTGGAAGGCTGATGAACCAATCCATGGCCATTCCCGTCAAGGTGCTCATAAAAAGCTTGCACCTCACGGCATCAGAGCCGCCTACTAGCACCATCTGCGTGTGGAACGCAGTGAGATGTGCTTCAGGATCCTCCATCCTGGTGAAGATCACCTTGGGCCCTGCAAACGTGTTGGGGATCACTGCTTCCAGAATCTCCTGCGAGAATGGTGTGGAAAACTCCCTTGGTGGGGTGAGACGTTGGGTCTCATCTAGGTCACGTTGCCCTTGGTTATTGCCCAAACCACGGCGCAACTCCTCATTCATACGATGGAGCTCTTCGTTTCTCACGTGGGAGGCCGCGAGATCTGCCTGCATACGTTCTTGCTCTGCCCTTGATTCTGCCATTTCCTCTTGCAGCCCTTGCATCATGTCCATGACCTGCAGCATGGTCATTTCCTCACTCGTAGCGCGCGTGGAACCTTGTCTCGCGGCCCTCATGCTTGTTGTTACAGTGGCTCTAATGAACTCTCTGGAACTGTCGATCTGAAATCTGTGATGGGACTGATGTTTTAAATCGGCCCCACAGTGGGCGCCAAATGTTCCCGCCGGTTGACCCAGGTACGTCTTTCTGCGCGACCTTTGCCCGTCTGCTATGGACACCCTTTTTCTTTTGGTCTGCGAACACCTGCTAAGAAGTGAGCAAATGGGCGCCCTAGCGGCCGTTTGCACTCCGACGCTCAAGTCAGCCAACAAGAAACACCAAAAATCTGCACCTTCGTATCGAAGCACCGTGAAAGGCACTCTGAAGGTGGTAATGAACTGTATGTTGTGTACTGTTTTATGGTTCTGGCAAACAATCCTTCTCTAGTCCCTTGTGCGTAACCTCAGGGCTCGAGCAAGCAACTAGAATGTGTTCTGGGGAAAATTTACCAAAAGTCCGATCCCCGCTTCGAACATTCAAAAACCCTTTTAACGTCACCCTGCATTAATCAGGTCTTAAAGTGCATTTAAGGCGCTTTAAGACGCATTTAACACATTTCCTTAAAACCTTTAATGGAGGCATTTAAAGCGCTTTAAAGCGTTTAAAGCGTTAACTGAAATAAAAAACATACCTGATGAGGAAACATTTAATGTTTCCTCATTTACTATCTCTGCTAACTTCTCGCTAACTCACTATCTTTTCTCTGACTTGATTGCTATCACACGTGGAGGGCCTCATGGCGCCGTATCCCACTCTTAAGGACATTCTGTCGCGTGAGTTTCCTCCTTCTCGAAGTGCCGCTGGCGCAGGGGGTGACATTCTGGGTGCCAACTCATGCTCCCCAGGTTTCAGCCACTCACCCTGGGAGTGTATCTACCTTCCTCTCGGACCACGCACCTTGTTCATCCCTGGGCATGACCCTCTCTTGGGTCGTAACTATCCCAGGGATCACCCTAGAGTGGCGTGGACTTCACGAGCCAGGATACTCCCCTCTGGTATTGGAACTATGGCCTTGAAGCCTCCTCTCTCCTCTCTCTAACTTGGCCTCTGGCGATTTCGTCCCCTCCACAGTCTTTCCTACCCGTGGCTATCGGGGGGCGACGCCATCAGCGCCTTATACCGGCACTCCCTCTACTGGCGATGCCTCATCTTGGCGACGCCTCATCCTCCTTCCTCGGGCCCCTCAATGGGTCCCACCGTATCTTTGACTTTGACTTTAGTCAACGTCCGAGGACGGGACGGTACAGTATGTTTGACAAGGTGAACCTTTTACAATTGAGTAATTTAAGGTTGACCTTTTGAAATCAAGTTTTTTGATTAAGTGATTTTTATTTAGTTATGTTTATCAATTATGTTTAAATACAATAATCTTCTTTAGCTGAGTATATAAAAAACTTTGTATTTATGAATAATTATTATAGAAAATCTCTTTTAATTTGAGTCTTTATGATGTAATCGTATGTTAAATCCATGTATCTTTGTCATTTTTTATATGTTGTGGATTTATGGGTATATTGTGTGGGTTAAATGGATGAAGAAAACTGATTGGAGAAGATAAATTTTATTGGTGAATATAAAGACTTAGCTAAATCCTAAGTAATTATAAGTTAGACACAAATCTAATACTAACAGAGTGAAAAAAGAAGACAAATTGTGCACAAACTTGGGTAGCATTTCTTTATCAATTTTAAGATAGATTTACAATAGAACTAGCATTGATATTTATAGTGCTAAGGGCAACCAATGTGCAAATTTTAACCCTTTCAGTCGCATGATGACAATTGGCTTCCTCTCATTAGAGGTTGAAAAGTGACCATTTTTCATTGGTGGAAATCCTTTCCATTGAGGGGATGAAATGTGGACCTTCATGTGTTCCTTGTCACAACACGCTTTTTATTTGCACATGGAAATTGGCCCAAAACATAACCTAAGAAAAATGACCCAAATACAAGTCCAAAATAAAGCATATACTACTTTCTACAATTTTTACAAAACTAGAGAAACTGGAAGATCAATCAATAATTAATTCTCCGTAAGAAGAGAGTCTTCTAAGCTCCTTCCTTTTCTTCCAATCTTCTAGCCATGACCCTTGTCAGGGGCCTAACATGAGTCCTTTCAAATGCTCTTCTATCAGACCCTCTTTGTTGAAAAGGATCTGTCTCAAATCCAATTTTATCATTGTAGTCACCACTTGGAATAGATCGTTTCCTCAAAAAATTATTTTATTTCTCCACCAGGATCATGTATCAATCTGAAAAATATTGCAAACATTATCAAAATGAAAATGTTTCTATGGAAAATGTTAAAAGATGGTTTTTTTATTTTTGTAAATTTTTTCATGTGAAAAACTTGACGTTCTTTGAAAATATTTTTGTTTACCTTGTAAGGTCCATTGCCTAAATTAGGCAACTTGTTTACAAAGTGTTGATACGGGAACGAGCTTGGAACAACCTTATGAAAACGCCATGTGCCTTCCTACTATAATAGGGAGTTTATGTACCAATTCCAAAGACTCCAACAAAAGGAAAAAATTGTAGAGGGATATAGGTTGATTTTGAAAACTTTGTAAAGTTAATTTATTACCTTTCGTGAAAGAAGAGTGCAAAATCATACATATTATAGTTGAAATAGACTTTTCTTTTTGTACTTTCTATCTTTTCATTTTCCTCTTCTTTCAATTTTTCTGCCTTGGTGAGTGAAATATATGTTGTTGGTGTAACCATCATGCTTGATTTTATGATGCCATGACATTCGAACTATAATGTGCCTAACTTTCATAGATATAATGTCACATAAAACCTTTTCAAAAAAGTTTCCTATGGAAATAGGTAGATTCACTAGTGCAAATAACGTATATTACACCTGATGCAAGAACGCCAAGCTTAGGACCAACCACTAGGTCAATGGCAACGACGATCAAGAAGACTGGGACTCTGCTACTGATGGCAGAGACACCCTTTTATACATGTTAAAAAATGTCATAACCTAGTTTTGAATTTCTAGAGTAGAATTTAATTTTTGCTAAATTTAGAATAGGAATTTTACGTGTAAATTTTCTTATTTTGAACTAAGGTTGAATTTAGGCATCTAAAAACCAATATAGATTAAATTGGGGTTTCTAGAAGACTCCTAATTGACCTAGACTAGTCATTTAGACCTAAATGAGTCACATGAAGCACACCTAGTTATGCTTGCAATGTGACTTCATTTTAGGCGCCACTTTCAAACCTTTGCCATTTGAATTTTCCCACCTATTTTGTGTAAGGAATGGCCGGACCTCTACCCCATATAAAAAGGTGCTTGCCTTTCATTTTCTAAGATCAAATATATGAGTGAATTGTTGCCAAGTTTGCAAGCTTTCTCACTCCCTTATTTAGACCTCTCTACGATACACACTTTGATCTTTTTCTCACTTCTCCAAATGATATAGCCCAACCAATCACTCTCCCTACTCTTCATTCACCTTCAAGGAAACCATAGCTCCATTGGAGCCATCCTTGTCTAATACTGCCATCAAGCTTCCGCCCAAGTTAAAAAATCCAAGAAAGCAATTCAGCAATGAAGGCAATGCTATCAACACCGGTTCTAGGAGACATATTACACTAGTTCAACCACCAATTTAGATCTCAAGGAGTGAGAAGGATTAATCTCAGTCCCAAATTTCACAATTGAATCTTAATCGTTATATTTGTTTTCATTTAATTTCTCACATAAATTTATGATAGCAATGACCTTTCAATCAAACTTTTTCACATCTTTTGATATTTAGTGAATAATATGCATTGAAATTTTTAAAAAAATATTTCTGGTGGGTTCGGTACTTGTCCTTAGGGACAATTTATTACTTCTGACTCGGTACACTTGCCGAAATCAAGTCAACATTTATTTCTTTCATTTTTATCTTTTTTTAGTGTTACTTTTAGTTTTATATCATCATCTCTCACTTGTTGAAGTGTGAGAGGAATTAAAATTATTTTACTTCCCTGTTCAGTGAATGATATTTTGTTGGTATAGCCATCATGTATATATTTGTGATCATATTGCCATGGGCTACCAATTATAATGTGCCCAATGTCAATAGGAATAACATCACATATAACATTTTCTTCATAACTACCTATGAAAATGGGCACACTTACTTGTTCTTTGACTACTATACCACCATCATTATTTATCCATTCAGGTGTATAAGGTTTTGGATGAGGATTAGTAGTCAAGGCTAACTTTTCCATCAACCTAGAACTACAAAAGTTGCAATAGGAACCACTATCCATAATCAATGAACAAATACTTTCTAAGATCTTACACCGTGTGTGGAATAAGTTGTCACATTATGACCATTTTAGTTAAATTGGTTGATACCGAAGAAGCCTTCTTACCAACAATAATTCTTCCTCACAAGGATATACTTCCTCTTCAGAACCTACAACTTTTTGTTCAGTAGGTGAAGAAGACATATTATCCTTACTTCTTTTGTTTATATCTTTTAAAACCAAGTTTCTTTTGTGAGGACACTCAAAAGAATAGTGGTCTCTTTATAGAAACTTGAAACACTGAACATCTTTTGTTATAGTTTCTTTAAAAGGGTTCTTTATAATTATCTTTTTCTTTTTCTTTTTTCTTTACTTTATCCATATCCCTCTTTTCTTGTGGCTCATCATTTCTAGATTTGGAGGAGTAACCCTCCCTCTTAAGCTCTGTCTTGGAATATGATGTTTTAGAAGAGTCTTTCCCACTGTTAGAATTTCTTTAAGTTGGTATTTTACCTCTATACAAAGTTGAACCAAATCATTTAAGTCATTATAAGGTAAAAGTTCAATCCTATCTAGATTTCATGATTGAGGCTACTCTGGAACCTCTCCATGGTTATTCTTGGTCCCTCTTTGATTCCTTCCCTCTTTAAGAGTAACTTCATTCTCTCCCTATATCCCCTCTACAATTTTTTCCTTTTGTTGGAGTCTTTGGAATTGGTACATAAACTCCCTATTATAGTAGGAAGGTACATGGCGTTTTCATAAGGTTGTTCCAAGCTCGTTCCCGTATCTAATATGGGGATTATTGTGAACTGTAAACAAACTCCTAAGATCACACCCCCTTTACTAAGCTCACTCCCCAAGCTTCTAGAATTTGCTAAACTAAAGCCTAAAGATGCTTTTACAAAAGAGGTGTCTCATGTTTCCCTCTAAGCACCTTTCTAAACATTATTCTATATTATTTACAATTTAAAAGAAACTATAAAGAGAGATATTTAATATGAAGCCTATTATTTGAGAGTTTGTAGACTTCTTTATCTTTAGGCTTGATCTTCTCTTTGACTTCTTTTAATTTGTGAGAAGACTAGAAGGAAGAACTTCAAATGTGTAGGTGAAAATCCTCTTACTTCATTAATAAAATCCTCTCCTAGTGGATATCCATCACTCAGTATGGCTAGGGACACTCTTTTCTCATAATCTACTTGGAGACACTCAAATATTTGATTGACCTTCATTTCCCAATTTAAGTATTCCTCTATATTTTCTCGACCATGAAATGCAGGAAGGTCTACCTCAACTTCCCTGGAATAGATGATGTTTCTAAGCCTATGATGCCTATGAGGTTGTTGATAGTAGTTAACATTGTAATGACTACTTAATGGCCCTTCACTTTAGGAATAAGGGTTTTCATGATAGTTCATTCGCTTGTTAGACCGTTCTCCATGCGTGCTCTTGATTTATGAGCAAACATGTGTTTTAACTCACATATTTCTTTTTTTTTTGTGTTTTTTAGTTCTTCACTCAAATTTTCCCTTCTTTCATACCTAAGACTACCATTAACACTAGATTTATGGAAATGATCATTCATTTTTTTTTAAAGTTAAAAGTTTTGAAAAAGGTAAAAAGTCAAAGTTTCTAAAAGTTCGTTCCCAGGAAAGGGAAGTCAGTTGTTTGATTGATTTATATCTTTCAATAAATTGTTTTTCAACTGTGAAATTTTTATCTTCAAAAACTAAAATCAAACAGATACTAGGCATTGATTTCTACGTAATACGAAATTTGACCTAGAAATTCCAAATTATTTAATTCTTTTTAAGCGTTAGGCACTATGCTTTCTCGCTAATCTCTTCCAGTTTTAGCATTATGCTTTTCCAAATTTATGTGTTTTTCACCTTTTAGAATTTTGATTCGTCTTTTTCACATAATGATAAAATGAGATTAAACCCTAACCTCAAAGAAGAAACTTGCAAGGGAATTTTCACATCCTAACCCTAACTTGACACTTGAGTTAGGGTTTATAACCTAGAGTTGGTAAAACATTCTTCTAGGTTAGGTTATTTGACCTAGCGTAAGTTTGGTCTAAATACAAGGCTCAAAATAAATTTATATCCTACTTTTCTCAAAATACAAGGTTGAATTGTACTTCGAACATTTTTGCAAATATTTGAGTTACAACAAATTAGAGAGAATTTTAATAGATTGTTCTGAAAGAAAATATATTACTTTTTTGGTGTAATTACCTTTTTAGTCTCTACATTTAGGGTCAAAATTCAATATAATACAGTGTTTTTTAAAAAAAAATCCATTTGGTCCCAAAGTTTTTTAAAAAGTTTACAATTTGGTCTCTTCTGTTAAATTTTCACTAACGACGTTAATTGGTGATGATGTGGTACACAATGTATCAAATTTATGTACAGTTGCACTCTATGTGTAATCCCTTTCTCTTCCCTCCATCCATTATCCCCATCCTATCATAGCATTCATCCTTCCCCCTTGCATCAACACTTCCCCTGTTTCTCTAGCATTGACTCAATTTTTTGAACAAAACAATTTTCAGATGCGAATGAATTATATGAATTCAGTTAATGAGTAAGGTAGGTCAACATAAATGCCAAAGACATATTATTAGAACCTCAGTAGTTGTTCAGGCCCTCCCAGTCCAATCTCAATCATTGGGTTAAAATAATTCCCTGCTATTTAACAATTTCTCTTCGTCTCATATTTGTTTGCCCAATTCTACTACTATAGATACTTTGAAAGTCATACGTGATACTGAAATACAACGTTTTTCTCCATCCCCAATGAATTTGCCTCAGGTCTTAGGTGTGATGACCTGCATTTTGGCATCAGGTCTCAAGTCACATGGATGTCAGCGACGTGCCGGACTTATAAAATTTCGTTGTCGATGATGCGATGACCTCTTATGCGTTGAGCACTGGTACACACACCACCACAATTGTTCCCATGATTATAAGGTCATCGGGAGAGACACCATCGTGAGGGAAAATCCCATTGTGAAGGCTGCGAAGATCATGAAGGTCAGAAAAACCTAAAATTGAAGAAGGGGAAAACACTTTGATCGATCATTGAGACGAAACCCTAAATTTGGTGAAGGGAAAGCACTTTTGATCCCTAATTATTGGTTGATATTTATAAGTTATTATGATTATTATGTGAATAAGTGAACTTTTTTTCTTTGAAGGTATTTCTCATGCTAGGAATGTTCCTCTAGATGGTACCATTGCTCATAGCCAACAAGTTAGGGGTTTGTCTACTAATTAACCTGCTATACCACCTTTAGTTTTGGTCCAAAATCAAAGCGATGAGGGTGAAGGGTGGAGTGGAGGTCCTGATGGGGGAGAATGGATGGAGGGAAGAAAAATAAACCCCTAAAAGTTGGTGTCTACGTGTACAGTGCATGTTTGCATATTAATAACATTGTGTGTGTCAAATCATCATCAGTTAACGTCGTTTGTAAAATTTAATAGAAGGGAACAAATTACATATTTTTTAAGAAACCTTGGGACCAAATTGATTTTTTTAAAACCACTGTAGTAAATTGAATATTGAGCTTAAATGTAGGGACCAAAAATGTAATTATACCTAATTTTGTAGTTGAAATGAACTGATACAGGAAATTAATTTGTTTTATTTAAAAAGAATTGATTAAATTTTTTAATAAACTTTCCATACACAGAACTTAGAACAAAATCTTATAAACCAGAAATACAATTTAAATTATCTAATCTATTTGAAATGAAACAAATATCAAGATTAATTTCAACATGTTATTTTTGGAATTAACAAATTATTTTTATGATAAAAAAAATACTAAAAATAATTTTGTATTGATTATATGGTGGGGCAAATTTCACGAAAAAACAATCAGTGCTTTAAGAAAAAAAAATCATTATATTAGGATCAATGAAATCTTATTAAACTATTTTTTGTTTCAATTAAAATTGTTAATCGGTAACAAATACAAATTGCAATAAAATATATCAATATCAATTATCGCACTAGTTTTAGTTGTATAGAAAAAAAAAAAACAAATTAGTTTTTTTAACAAAATAGATTGATTCTATGAGTCCAAATTATTATGAAGACATTTTATAAAGCAAAAGTAAAGAACATAGAAAAGACACCAAGAATTTTATACTGGTTCACTGTTAGAATATATGGCCTTAAACGAGAGGGGGTGAATTGTTTAAGAAGGATTTTTGCAAACTTTTAACCTTAGAATGAAAATTCTTTGAAAGAACATTGATTAAGGATTCAGTTTTTCCAAAACAAACAGCAAAAGCACAAAGCTGGAAAAACAATCGGTTGTTTTAGCGAAACAATCAGTTGTTTATACCAGTTCCAAAATATCAAAACTGAATTAAAGAGATATGGATAGAGAAATTGTACACAGTTGTTTATACTGGTTCACTCCAAACAAGAGCTACATCCAGTCTTCTCAGAAACCCTGAGGATATCCACTAAGCAATCACCACTTGATCACTTACACCACAACCAAGAGAATGACCTTGAACACCTCAAGAAACACACTCTCCTTGGCCAACACTAAGATTGCTGATCTTGAACACCTCAAGAACACACAACCAATCTCAGCAAAACACACACACGAATGGTTCAGCAGTTTACAAAGATTACACTTGTTACAGATGAATATCTGTAATGAATACAAGTAGAATCCTATTCAGCACCTTGATCAATCTCTCAACTCTTAAGCAATCTCAGAACTCTTTGAAAAACTCTTAGTTCAAAACTTTGTTTCAAGATTCTTAAAACATAAAACAGTTTTTCAGAATATATCTAAGAATATAGTTTGTTATCAAATCTTAACAAACTCTTAATTGCATTTAAAACAGATTGGTCAAAGCATTTAATGACTGGAGCGTATACAGTTAAAGCATTTAAAGCTCAGTCAAAGAAAACAGTTTTTCTGTTATGGTTTCAAAACAAACAATCGATTGTTTCCTCGAATCAATCGGTTGTTTTGTTACTTAACAAAATTCACCATTCAAAAACAGTTTTCAAACTTTCTCAAAACACCTAAGTGTAAACAATTGGTTGTTTCGACAAAACAATCGGTTGTTTCAACTTAGTTTGAAAAAACATTTTACTTTGTTAAAATTGAGATGCTAATTGCTTTGAGATTTAATCTAAGGGTTGATTACAACATTAAACTACCCCAGAACAAAGCTTAAACCAGCACAGCAACATCAAGCAAAACAGAGGCTTCATCATCCTTCAAAGGATTTGGATTCTTCAAAACATTGAACACCACTTGGTTCAACAATCTCCCCTTATTTGATGAAGACAAATCCTTGGTGCTTGTGTTGTACTGATTAAATCTGAAGCAGTTCCTGCAGAGAAAGCATTCATACTATCCAAAGCTTCTTACAGCAACAAGTTAGATTACAACTCTTTAAACATAATAAACAATCGGTTGTTTCTATCAGCAACAACAGAAAACACTTTTATACTTAGAGATTTAAACATTTTATTGCATATAAGACACAAATATACAAGAACCAATAATTCTCCCCCTATTTGTCTTCACAAATAGACTTTAACATGTATCAAAGACAGATTTAAGAGAGATTATTAAGATCAAGAATACCTAACTCATTTCTCAAGAAGAAAAACCTCTCTTTTGGCAAAGGCTTTGTGAAGATGTCAGTTAGCTGCAGTTTGGTCTCCACAAACTTTACTTCACAGTTCCCATTTTGCACGTGATCTCTGATGAAATGATGTCTTATTTCAATATGTTTGGTCCTTGAGTGCTGGATTTGATTTTTGGTAAGATTTATTGCACTTGTGTTATCACACATCAAAGGAACTGATGAGAGTCAAGTAAAGGAGGTTTTTATTAATGAAGGAAGAGGCAATTCACCATCACACTTGAAGTTCTTCCTTCTAGTCTTCTCAAAATTAAAAGAAGACATAAAAAAAAAAAAAAGAGGCCCAAGCCCAAAGCCCAAGCCCAAACCCAAGTCCATCCTATGAAGGGCAAGGCCAAGTATTAAATAATAAAGAATATTGTTGAAGGTGCTTAGAGGGAAACATTAGAAACCTCTATTGTTAAAGCATCTTTTAGTCTTTAGTTAGGAGTCTTAGGGGGTGTGTGTTAGTAGATAGGTGTAGGAGTAGAAAAGGAGGTGCCAAAGTGAAGGAAGAGGTCACACCTTCCTCATGCATTGTTTTAGGCGCCAATTCTAGAAGCTTTTTAGGAGGGAGTTTTTGAATTTGTGTAGCTTGCATTTCAGCACCTTAGGCTATAAATAGAGGTGCTCCCTTTGTAAAATTCAGATTGGAATTTATCTAAAGAAACTATACTCAAAATTGGAGTGAGCATTGGAGAGCTTTTGAGCCTTCTTCTCTAGTCTTATCTTGAAGGATCCATGGTGTCCTCAAGTGGCGGCAGCACACTCATCTAGGAGCAACCACACTTCTAGTGGCGTGATCATCCATCATTCATCCATCTTCATGAGCAATTCTCTTCTCCTTCCTTTCTTCTTTGTTAATTCCTTGTCTTAGCTTGTTGCCTTGTTGTTTTTGGTTCGGTTTTTAAGTTTTCCAGCAGCTGTTCTTATTCTTCTTTGTGTTTTGGTTTGGTACATTTTTGTTCCAGCTTTCCTTTTCAGTTTTCTTGGCTTTAATTGCATTTTGTTCGGTTCAAAGTTGTTTTCATTCAATTCTATTCGGTGCCTTTGGTTTTTACCTCTTTTTGTTGGTTCAATTTGACAATAATTGGAACTTCTATATGAGTTTGTGTTTTGGCACTAGTTTTGGTGAGTTCTTGTTCATAGAACCTTGATCCATTTCTATGATAAAGTGTCCATCTCTTAACCAACTCAAGATGATTCCTAAGAATGTCAAGAATCATTCTAATTGTGCTAGTGGAATCACATCAGGAACTTCGCTGATTTGTAAACCAAAATATGCAAGTTGTTGTTTGGGCCATAGGATCTGTGCACAGCAGCTACCAGCAACTATATATTCTGCCTCAGCAGTAGAGAGAGCAACACATGCTTGCTTCTTGCTATGCCATGAGATTAGGCTTGAGCCAAGAAGGTGACAAGTGCCACTTGTGCTCTTTCTATCTAGCTTGCAACCTGCAAAGTCAGAATCTGAATAACCAATTAAATGTATTGGGGAATGAGAAGGATACCATAGTCCTACAGATGATGTTCCTTTGAGATATTTCAGAATCCTTTTTGCAGCTTTGAAGTGTGACTCTTTAGGATTTGCTTGATATCTTGCACATAAACACACCGCAAACATGATGTCCAGCCTACTTGCTGTTAGATAAAGGAATGATCCAATCAAACCTCTGTATTTTGTTTGATCTATACTCTTTCCAACAGCATTTGCATCCATGTAGCAGCTTGATGGCATTGGAGTGCTTGCCTCTTTGCAATTCTCCATTTCAAACTTTTTGAGAATTTCCTTGCAATACTTTGATTGACTTAGGAAGATCCAATCTTTTGTTTGTTTAACGTGCAATCCAAGAAAGAAAGATAGTTCTCCCATCATAGACATTTCAAACTCACCTTTCATTGCAGCCACAAATTCTTCACACAACCTATCTTGTGTAGCACCAAAGATGATGTCATCAACATAGATTTGCACAAGAATTATTTCTGCATTTGACTTCTTGATGAAGAGAGTCTTGTCTACCATTCCTCTTTGATAACCATGAGATAGCAGAAAGTTGCTAAGCCTCTCATACCACTGCCTTGGAGCTTGTTTCAGTCCATACAAAGCTTTCTTCAACTTGAAGACATGGTTGGGATACTTGTGATCTTCAAAACCCGGTGGTTGATCTACATAGAATTCCTCATTGATGTAGCCATTCAAGAAGGCACTCTTTACATCCATTTGGAAGAGTTTAAAACCACTCATACATGCAAAAGCCAGCAGCAGCCTCACATCCTCCAATCTAGCCACAGGAGCAAAGGTTTCACCATAGTCTATGCCCTCTTCTTGAATGTAGCCTTTGGCAACTAGCCTTGCTTTGTTTCTAGTGATCACTCCATCCTCATCTAGCTTGTTCCTGAAAACCCATTTTGAACCAATAATATTCATTTCATTAGTTTTAGGGACAAGAAACCATACCTCATTTCTTTCAAATTGGTTTAGCTCTTCATGCATAGCTTCAACCCACTTCTCATCCTTGAGAGCTTCTTCAATTGACTTTGGTTCAATTTGAGAAACAAAAGCTGTGTGCCTGCAGTAGTTTGAGATGGAGCTACGTGTGGAGACACCTTCCTTTATCTGCCCTATGATGTTATCCATTGACAGATCTTTAGGAATCCTCCACTCTTTGGTCAGCTCACTCTGTTGCAGAATTTCAATCGGTTGTTTCTGCGAATCAACTGGTTGTTTTTCTGCACAGATATCCAGCTTTTCCAAACTGATGCTTTGTTCGTCTTCCTCAGCACTGATCTTTGGGTTCTCACTGATTTTGCGATCTACCTCATCAAAGACTACATGAACTAATTCTTCTACAGTCATCAATCTTTTGTTGTAGACTCTATATGCATGGCTTGTGAGAGAATAACCAATGAAAATGCCAAGGTCAGCTTTCTCATCAAACTTTCCCAAGCTTTCCTTTCCATTGTTGAGAACAAAACAGCTACAACCAAAGACTTTGAGGTGACTGATGTTAGGCTTCCTTCCATTAAAAAGTTCATATGGAGTTTTCTTCAAAATGGGCCTTATAAGCACCCTATTCATCACATAACAAGAGGTGCTCACTGCATCTGCCCAAAAATACTTAGGAAGTGATGACTCACTAAGCATTGTCCTTGCAAGCTCTTCAAGAGATCTGTTCTTCCTCTCTACAACTCCATTTTGCTGTGGTGTTCATGGAGCAGAGAAATTATGTAGAATCCCCAAACTTCTCACAGAACTTTGCAAACTTCTCATTTTGGAATTCTCCTCCATAGTCACTCCTTATGGAGCCTATGTTGTTGTTCTTTGTGTTTTGAAGCCTTCTTGCTAGCTTTTTGAATGCAGCAAAGGCATCACTCTTTGATTCCAAGAACAAAGTCCAAGAGTACCTAGAGAAATCATCAACAATAACAAGAGCATAATAATTTCCACCAAGACTCATAGTTCTAGAGGGTCCAAAGAGATCCATGTGAAGGAGTTCAAGAGGTCTCAATGAAGAGACAATATTTTTGGTTTTAAAAGAACTTTTCACTTGTTTCCCCTTTTGGCAAGCTTCACAAATGTGATCCCTCTCAAACTTGAGTTTTGGCAGCCCAATCACAAGATCTTTTGATATTAGCTTGTTCAAATGATTCATGTGAATATGAGCAATTCTTCTATGCCAAAGCCAAGATTCATCTTGCTTGGATAGAAGACATCCAATTGAACATGGTGAAGAGATATCTAGAAGATACACATTATTAACTCTCTTACCTACCAACATTACCTCTTTGGTGTTGGGTAGACAGATTTCACATGTGTTTGTCTTGAACATCACTTGATACCCCTTGTCACATAGTTGGCTAATACTCAGAAGATTATGATTTAGGCCTTCAACAAAGAGCACATTATGAATCACCAAGATGCTTTCATCTCCTATGGATCCTCTTCCAAGAATTCTTCCTTTGTTGTTGTCTCCATAGGTGACATGACCCTCTTGCTTGAAGGATATTCTCAGGAACTTTGATTTGTCCCCTGTCATATGCTTGGAGCATCCACTGTCCAAGTACCAAAGTTGTTTTCTTTCCTCCAAGATGTCCTACAAAAAAGATTTTCAAGTACATAGGTTTGGTCCCCTTATGAATGTGGGTCCATCTGGTTTATACTCATCAATACAAGTTTTATTTTTCTTGGGAATCCACTTCATAAGCCCTTTAGGAACAACATGTTTTCTGATTTTACAGAATCGCACAGAATGACCTCTTTTCATGAAATATAAGCATGTAACAATCGGTTGTTTCGATGGTCCAATCAATTGTTTTTCTGGAATTTTCGAAAATGATTTTGAAAATCTATCTTGCTTGTTTTGTGGATTAAAACCCAATCCAGATTTTCCAAAAACACAATTTTGAGATGCTAGCACACTCTCAAAGTTAGATTGGCCTTTAGAAAGCTTATCCACTGTTTTAACAAGATAGTGAACCTTCTTTTCAAGATTTTCGCAATTTTCACAAACTAGAGTATCACACTTACAAGAGGAGTTTTTGTAAATGATTTCCAGATTTTCAAAATCCATTTTTGAATTTTCTAAATCCTCTTCCAGTGCCTTTACACTGTTTTCAAGCCAGCTATTCTTTTCTTTCAATCGATTGTTCAAGAGAGCCAATCGGTTGGCTTCTTCATGAGTTTCTTGAAAGGCTTGAAGCAATTGACCATAATTTTCAGAGTTTGAAGAGTTTGATGAACTTACACTACATGAGTCATCCTCCCTTCTGGCCATTAAGCAAAGATTGAGGCTTTTCTTGTTTTGCCTTTTCTTTCTTCTTGCTTGACTCTTTGTCATTTCTTCCTTTGGTTCATGAGCAGCCTTGAGTGTCTCCCACATTTCCTTAGCAGTTTTGCACTTTGATATCTGAAAAATTCATTAGTTTCTAGTGCAAAAGCTATAATATTTTGAGCAGACTTATCAAGCTGAGCCATCTTACATTCATCATCTGTCCATTTGGACAAAGGATTTGTAAAGAAAGCATTTTCCTTTTTGAACTTTGGAATGTAAGGACCATTCTCAATTGAGTCCCAAATTCTTTGATCAATGGATTCAATAAAGATTTTCATTCTTGCTTTCCAAAACTTATAATTCAATCCACAGAATAAAGGTGGTTTGTAGATTGAAGCACCCTCCTCAAAAGATAGTTTTCCAGCCATAGAAAAAAGATTTTTAGATCAACTTGAATAACTTTCAAGAACCAAGCTCTTGATGCCAATTGTTAGAATATATGGCCTTAAACGAGAGGGGGGGTGAATTGTTTAAGAAGGATTTTTGCAAACTTTTAACCTTAGAATGAAAATTCTTTGAAAGAACCTTGATTAAGGATTCAGTTTTTCCAAAACCAACAGCAAAAGCACAAAGTTGGAAAAACAATCGGTTGTTTTCGCGAAACAATCGGTTGTTTATACCAGTTCCAAAATATCAAAACTGAATTAAAGAGAGATAGGGATAGAGAAATTGTACACAGTTGTTTATACTGGTTCACTCCAAACAAGAGCTACATCCAGTCTTCTCAGAAACCCTGAGGATATCCACTAAGCAATCACCACTTGATCACTTACACCACAACCAAGAGAATGACCTTGAACACCTCAAGAAACACACTCTCCTTGGCCAACACTAAGATTGCTGATCTTGAACACCTCAAGAACACACAACCAATCTCAGCAAAACACACACACGAATGGTTCAGCAGTTTACAAAGATTACACTTGTTACAGATGAATATCTGTAATGAATACAAGTAGAATCCTATTCAGCACCTTGATCAATCTCTCAACTCTTAAGCAATCTTAGAACTCTTTGAAAAACTCTTAGTTCAAAACTTTGTTTCAAGATTCTTAAAACATAAAACAGTTTTTCAGAATATATCTAAGAATATAGTTTGTTATCAAATCTTAACAAACTCTTAATTGCATTTAAAACAGATTGGTCAAAGCATTTAATGACTGGAGCGTATACAGTTAAAGCATTTAAAGCTCAGTCAAAGAAAACAGTTTTTCTGTTATGGTTTCAAAACAAACAATCGATTGTTTCCTCGAATCAATCGGTTGTTTTGTTACTTAACAAAATTCACCATTCAAAAACAGTTTTCAAACTTTCTCAAAACACCTAAGTGTAAACAATTGGTTGTTTCGACAAAACAATCGGTTGTTTCAACTTAGTTTGAAAAAACATTTTACTTTGTTAAAATTGAGATGCTAATTGCTTTGAGATTTAATCTAAGGGTTGATTACAACATTAAACTACCCCAGAACAAAGCTTAAACCAGCACAGCAACATCAAGCAAAGAAGAGGCTTCATCATCCTTCAAAGGATTTGGATTCTTCAAAACATTGAACACCACTTGGTTCAACCATAGTAAAAGAGGTACATGCAGTTCCACGTCACACCAAGGTGGATTTCACATAAACAACACAATTTCTTTACATGAAATTTAAAATATGTTCCTCAACACTACAAAAGTATAAACCTCTCACTACATCATTTTGTCATAGATGAGAAACATACCAAGAAACCCTAGCTTGGCCAAAATTTAATACAAAATACAACACAATATAGAAAGGAACGAATTAACCTAAAAAGTCAATCAAGAAACACAAATGGATTCCTCAAATTCACAACAATAGTGAAATATTTTTGACCTCAATCTAGATGATGAAAGTTTTGCTCCAAGAAACATCAAAGATCTTTTAAAAGCTATTTCTTCCAAAAACTTGAATCACATAGGCTTTCTTAGATATAAATGTATGAGTTAACCTTTTTTTGAAACAACTGCATACCCTTTTAACAAAAACGGATTGATTAGAAAAAGGTGCAATTAAGTAAAATCAATTTTTTGAAAACTCGAACAATATGTTGATTTCACTTAAACAAATATAATATGCATGACAACTGATTTTTCTCAAATTGAAAGAACTCAAACTGAAAACACTTCTTATATTACATATTAAATCATGGTTTTTAGTATACAAAACATATTTCAGAAAAACCTAAAACTTTATAGTACTATCAATCAATTGATTTAAAAGATAACAGATTGAAAAACTGTAACTTTGCATAAATCAATTTAAAAACCAGTTGAAAAACATGGATTGATAATCATTTCTTAAGGCAAAAGATAAATCAAGACACAAACTAAACTACCTAGACAAGTATTCAATATGGCTTCATTAAACACCAAAGTTGGATCCTTGAGATGTTCAACAATCTCCCCCTGTTTGTTGAAGAAAAACAGTCCAACAACAAGTTTTTGAGTCTTGAAAAAACTTTAAATTTTGCAAGCAGTAGCTAGTGGTGAAAAGAAGACAATAACAATTCTTTATCTTGTTCCCCCTTATTTTCAAAATTACATAACACAAATATTTCTCCCCCTTTATGTTCATCAAATATAAAACATGCAAATAAATCATTTGAATGGATATACCAGTCCATCAAATAGCAATAAGCATAGCAAAGTTGGATAATTAAACTAGTAATAATAGTGCTTAGGGGGAAATATAAAATTTTCAAGGTGCATAAACAAGAACCATACAACCTAAAAGAAAACCAAAATATTTAAAGGGTTCAAAACATAGGAAAAATTAAACTGATTACAAGAAGAGAGCAACAGATTAAGAATCACGGTGGTAGATCTCAACCAACTACTCTTGTACAACCTCAATCTGATTAGCAAGATGTTGAAACCTTGATGCAACCATCTCAAAATGCTCCCTTTGTTATGCAGAAATGGAGTCCAACCTATGAATCATGAACCTCTCAAATTTGGACAATGATTCACCTCTATCTGTTGGTGGTACATAGGCTACCAATGCATTCATATCAATTCCTTGAGCATCTTCACCAACAAAGTCTGTAATTTGTGAGATGTTTGAATTTGATCATGTGCTCTTTTATGATATATACCAAATTTACCTTGATCTTCTTTACAAGACTATACATCAGAATTAAATCCACTTCAGTTAACATGGCATGGTTACTCCATATGGTGTTAATTGCCATGCCACAATGTGTGGAAAAAAACACTTTGTTATCTTGAGATTAACTACTTGAAATCGATTAAAGGAAATTTCTTGATCTTTCAAACAGGTGCAATAAAACTGCATCTTGTTAAACTTGTTGATTTCATCAGCGTTTCCCTTTCCAACCCCCTTGACTCCATTATACTTGAGTCCAGTTACTGATTTCCACACAACTGGTGTGATCAACATGTATATCCCTTTTACCTTAGTCTATAATTTTTTTTCAATTGAAAATCAAATTAGTGTAAAATACTTTAATAAGGTTAGTGTAAACAATTCTAAGAGAGGTTGTAGTTTCTAAAGCTTCAGAAGATTTCTCGAATCATCTAGCTTTTGCTCTTTCACCCAAGAGAATTTGAAAAACCTTGGGAATGTTGATCTGCTTTCTGCTCATCTCAAGCAGAAAGGTTGCCATGGAATCTTCTTCACCAGCAAACCAGGTCTCAAGATATCCATACCAAGAGCTAGAGGATGATCCTTTGGATCGCTTTTTCTTTTGTGATGAAGTCATTTGTTAAATATTTATGAGAACTTGAATACTAATAGAAACAAGAATTTGATAATTGATGATATGCAACGTTAGATTATATAAAGATGAAAAAGATTTTATGAGAAAAGATAGCAATTAATTTGTGTTTAAAACATTCGAAAAAAAATTATAGGAAAGGCTGTAGTGGAATATTTTCGTCAGCACCAAATCCTAACAAACATATCACATGATTGTGCATTTACACAGTCAAACAAAAAAGATTTACTTTAGCACTACACATGACAAAAATTTAAACAGAATTAGAAAAAAAAAATAGTCAATTAAAATAGTAACAAATTATGAAAAGTAATCAATTGACCATTATTTTAATAAATTATATTTTCATTTAGGAAAATTGACTTAAGTTAATGATAACTAATTCAATTATGAGATAATTTAATCTATCCCGTGCAAGTGATTCAGTAAACAAATCAGCTAATTGTTTTTCTATTCCGATGACTGTAATTTCACAATTGCCATTTGAAATATGTTCATGAAGGAAATGATGTCTAATCTTAATATGTTTTGTGCGTGAATGCATGATAGGAGTTTTAGTCAAGTTTATAGCACTAGCTTATTCAAGATTATTCCAAAATCACTTAGTTGTTGTTTTAACCATAAGGTTTGTGCACAACAACTCCCTGCAGCTATGTACTCCTCATGTGCTTGTTTCTTGCAATGCCATGAGATTAAACTTGATCCAAGCATATGACGCGTTCTACTTGTACTTTTCATGTCTATCTTACATCATGCCAAGTTAGAGTTAGAATAGTCAATTAAATTTAAAGAAACATGACAAGGATACCACATACCATTTCCTAGGTGCTTGCTTCAGTCAATACAAGACTTCCTTTAGTTTATACACATGATTTGGAAATTTATCATCCTTAAACCCATGTGGTTGTGATATAAATACCTCTTCATTGATATAACCATTTAGAAAAGCACACTTTACATCCATTTGGAATAATTTGAATCCACTAATACAAGCAAAAGCTAATAGAAGTCTAACAACTTCCAACATTGCTACAGGAGCATAACTCTCATCATAATCAATGCCTTCCTCTTAGTTGTAACCCTTTGCAACAAGCTTGACCTTGTTCCTAGTGATGACACCTAGTTAATCCATCTTGCTTCTGAAGACTCACTTTATGCCAATTACATCCATGTCAGTTGTTCTTGGAATCAGAGACCATACCTTATTCCTAATGAACTGATTTAACTCATCATGTATAGCAAGAATCAAGTTTTCATCTTGCAATGCTTCAATCAAGTTCTTTGGCTCACTTTGAGAAAGAAATGCCATTTCTTCACAAAAATTATTGAGTGAATTTCTTCTTAATGCACCCTTCTCCATATTTCCAATGACATTATCCAAAGTCAAATCCCTGGGAGTTCTCCATTCTCTGGGCAAATATGGATTAATAGTTTGTCCTTCAGCAGAAATACAATTAGTTGTTTGTGTATCAATTGATTGATTTTTCTGAAGTACAGTTCTTAAATCACTTGATTTAAGATCATCTTCAACAGGCTTATAAATATAATTGTTAATCTCATAAAAAACATGTATAAATTCTTCAACAGTTATAAGTCTTCTATTATAAATTCTATATGCATGTCCATTCAAAGCATAACTAACAAAGATTCTTTCATCAAATTTTGAATCAAATTTTCCAAGATTATCCTTACCATTCTTTAAAACAAAGAATTTACAACCAAACACTCTAGGAGGGATTATATTAGGCTTTCTTCCCTTATACAACTCATAGGGTTGTTTTCTATAGAATTGGCCTAATAAGAGTTCTATTTAAAACATATGCAACAGTGTATACAACATCAACCTAAAAATACTTAGGGAGATTATATTCATTTAACATGGTCCTAGCAAGCTCTTCTAAAGACCTATTCTTCCTCTCAACTACTCCATTCTGTTGTGGGGTTTTAGGAGCATAAAAAATATGAGTAGTTCCTTATTTTTCACAAAACAATTTGAATCTTTCATTTTTAACTTCTCCAGCATATCAATTCTAATGTTTTTAATATTGCAACAATTTTCATTTTGTAAAGCCTTAGCTAATTTCTTAAACACATCAAATGCATCATTTTTAAAAGCAATGATAATGTCTAGGTAAATCTAGGGAAAAGATGAACAATGACCAATGCATAAAAAATTCCACCAAGAATAGTAGTTATAAATGGTCCAAATAAGCCCATATGCAAAATATCTAAATGCTTTTTAAAAGAAATAACATCATTGTTTTCCTATCCATCACAGATGCTAACTCCAAGAAGAAACAACCATTCAGTACTCACTGGGGAAGATCTTGTCCTTATCTACTGTATCATGAACAAGATCAACATTAATTGGATCCATATCGTCAAGGAGAACATGCAAAAATCCATGAGATTAAGTGATTATCACTATCCATATGCTATGCTTATCTCTAAGTTTTTGCATTATTTTGAAGTTAATATTGAAGAGAAGCTAACTGAAGTGGTCAAGGCATCACACGAAGTCAACAATGGATCTCTAAGCAAGATGAGATTCACCAAAATTGGAGGAAGATGGGCAGCAAAGACGGTGACCAAGTTGGTTCTTCAAGTGGTATCCATGTTGAAGATGATGAAGGAGAACTTGTTGTTGAAAATGATGGTGATGATGGAAACGAAGCTGGGCAAGATAATGTTGGTTACGATGATGCTTTTGGTGCTGGTGCAAGTGTTGGAAACATGGGAGAACACATCACATCTATGTCACCCTTTGAGAAATTGATGGTAAGCAGAATGGAAAGTTTTGCAAATGAATAAAGGAGTCATCATGGGTTCTGTATGGCAAGATTCCATAACCTTGATGAAAAGATTGAAGTTGTTCAAAATGAGCTCTTTGAGATTTAATATGTCAAAGAGGATTGAAGAATTTTATTGCTTTATTTCTAATCCTATTTTAGCCTGCTGAACAATTTTATTTTCTTTTGTTTTATCCATTGTCTTACTCTATTTGTGAAGACAAATAGGGGGAGAGTTATCTGGTTTATTGTGTTGTTATCGTACTACTACTACTGGTTTTTATATTCTGGTTTATATTGTTGTTGATTGCTCTAATCTTGCACCTCTTTCACTGGTTTTCACACTATTTTAATGGTTTTCTTGCTAGAAACCATATGATGAATATTGGTTCATTGGTACTTTTTAAACCTGGGTATTATTGCTATATTGTAAATGCACAGTTTTTGTTTTGTAGGTGCTTTCAAATTCAAACAGAACAACTCAAGCAAACTAGGGATTTGTCTTCATAAAATAGAGAGAGATTGTTAAACATAGGATTTGATGTCTCCAAATCCAAGTGGATTGCTTGAAGACTTTGTTGCTTGTTGTGTGTGTGTTTTACTAATGTTTGAATTTGTTAATCTACTAATAGTAATGATCCAAGGTTGCTTGATTCAAGTTCTTTTGAAAAAAAAATGTTTTCTAAAGAAAGTGGAAAATCAACCTGTTGAAATTTCAATTCGGTTAGATTTGTAGGCCTTGAACAAGAAAGGGGTGAATTGTTTATGAAACATTTTCACAAATATTGAAGGTATAGAGAGAGCCAATGAAGAATAAAAGAGAAAGAAACCAAGTTAGCCAAGAAACAAATTTGTTTTATTATGTTTCCAGAAAATCAACCGGTTGTTTTTGCGAAACAATCGATTGTTTTTATCAGCAGTTGTTAAAAAGCAAAACCAAAACAAATTTAAATGAGATAAGGGATAGAAAGATCAACACAACTAGTTTTATACTGGTTCACTTTATACCAAGAGCTACATCCAGTCCCCAAAAACCACTGAGTATTCCACTAAGCAATCATCACCTTGATTACAACACACCAAAGAGATGATCTTGAACCCTTCAAGAACACAAACCTCCTTTGGAAAACACAACCCAGAATTCAGAACACCCTCTGAATGTGCACACCAACAATTATTACAGAAATACAATTGTTAAGAGAAAAGGAATGATCACACTTGATACAATCACAGATTGAAACGAAGAAAATACAGTTCAATCTTATTCCACTCTTAGAAAGAATCCAAAGCCTTAAGCAATCTCAAAAAAACTTGATTTATAAGCAATCTTGTGAGTCAATAACAACCAAAAGCGTAAAAAAAATTATATATACTTCAATCAGTTGTTAAAAAACATTTAATGCAAGAGCCAAATCAGTTTTAAATCAATTAAAACATATTGAACTAACTTAACAGAATTTTGTTAAGAAAATTCAAAAAACAACCGGTTGATTTTTCGAAACAACCAATTGAATTGGTTTGATAGCAAAGTCAACCAAAGTCAAACAGTTTCAAATCCTTTTCAAAAACCTCTAACTGTAAAACAACCGGTGGAAACGAAAATTCAACAGGTTGATTTTCCACTTCTCTTTGAAAACACATCTTTTTCGAAAGGATTAAAAATCAAATAACCTTGGATCAATTCTATGAGTGGATTACAAATTCAAACTACCCAAAACCCAAACACACAAGTAGCAACAAAGCCTTCAACCAATCTTCATGGATTTGGAGACACCAAAGCCTATCTTCAACAGATTCAATCAATTGTTTTACACTTAGAGGTTTTTTAAAATAATTTGAAAGAACTTGAAATTGGTTGACTTTTGTTGTCAAGCCAATTCAACCGATTGTTTCGTGTTTTCAATCGGTTATTTTTTGAAATCTGATCCTGCCGGTTGACCAGAGCGAAAGAGTCTTGCCGCGTCAAAGGTATCTCCCTCTGGATCGGCTTTGCACCACGCTAGTTTCCGTCCTTCACACCTCGATTCTCCTCAAGAACCTGCAAAAGACAGAGTGGCGCCGCTGCGGCCGATCGCGCTCTGACGCTCAAGTTAGTGACGAAATCACCAAAACTCTAAGAGAGAAAAGCTAGAAACTCAAGGAACCGTGCAAAATCTCTCTCAGCGTACTCAAGTATTCTCAAAGCGTAAAGAAGTGTTCTAAACGCGCGTACCTCAGAATCTGTTAAGAGTTCCTTATATACCTGTGTGTTTTCTCTCTCCTGACGGTTACACCTCTGGACACGTGGCTCGCATCCAGCTGTACACGTGTCACCATCTGGAACGTCTTCTGCTTGAGCGCCACTTCTACTCTTCAGGCTGTTCGACTAAGTTACTCAGGTGAGGAGTAACTCGGTGCATAGCTGCCTTAGAGCGCGATCTCTTCTAATGGCGAGCACGGGTGCCACCATGCACACCTTCTCTGTGGTCTCGCCTGCCGCTATCACGATCTGCATTACTTGCTCATCGTGCATGTTCTGGTAAACTGTTCCCTGGCCTCAACCTCTGGCTAGGGAATGATCATTGGATAACTTCATCCTCCGTACTCGTGCCCCTTGAAAGCCTTGAACAAGCTTTCCTGATCTTTCGGCGATGTCCCCCTCTTGGCGATCTCTGATCACTTGGTCGCCTAAGCTCGCATACGGCGACTACGACACAAGCCTGGTGACCGCCGGTTTAGACTTAACAATTGGCGACTACACGAACTTCTCGATGTCCTTCCCTTCCGTCAGCCAGGTGTTCCGTTCGACACGCCTATATTATCGCTTGTTGCCACGTCATCACTCCCGACTACCTGGTCGGTACACAAGCCCCCCAGTCTTAAGCGAAGACTTGTCCAGCGAAAAGACTAAGAGGTCACATCACCGTCGATCTACGTGGCGCTGGCACGGAATTCCAAACGTCTGTACCCTCTGCTTTCCTGACGCTCCACCAAACCCCTTTTTCCAATCGCTCGACACGTGGCTTCATCAACGGTCATCTTCAACTGTCGTTTGCGCTTCCGAAAACGTTCGAAAAACCCTTAAACCCCTTGCACTTCCACTGTTCCATCATCTTTCTGCACCCTCAAAACGTTCTAAGTTCTTCTCTGCGAACCCACGAAGCTTCTCAACTCTCTCAATCTCCAACTCTCTTCAACGCTCATCCGATCATCAAAAGGTACCCTTTTTACTTCTCCTGTTGATATTTGCTGCATTTTAACCGATTCGCATCATCCATTATCTGTCTGAAGCATACGTTGTGGGCTGTTTTTCCCTTTCTCCTTCTCTCGTAGCTTAGGGCTTCGTTCTTCGTTACGTTCATCCCAGCGAACTCTTGTTCGTTCGCTCTGTCTTCTTTGTTCTCAATCGAGTCGTTCTGTTGGCTTTGCTTCATCCCTTTCATTTTCCTTTGCAGTTCCTACGATGGCTCATACAAAATCCACCGCGAACCCTCCTTCTTCGTCGCGAAACCCTCCACCCCAAGCGCGTAGGGTTGCTCCTGGGGCAAATCCTCCACCAGCGCGCAATCCACCACGAGCCTCTGATGCTCCTTCTAACCAGGCTGAGAGGCCTGCAACTTCTCACGCCAACCTCGCTCAGGCAACCCCGCCAGTCGCCGGAGGGGCTTCCTTGCCTCCAAGAGACTACAAGGAACTCTATCCTTGGGCCACCCCACTCTTGTTAAAAGAGACTTCTTCAATAAACACGGAGTTGGGCGTGCTCCGACTAAGGAAAGGAGACCAGTCCGACCTCTCCTTCCACAAAGAACATGATAGCAAGGTGGTCGTGCTGCCCTGCTTCCCGGAGAGCCGATCTGTGCGGACAACAAAGGGAACAACGACGAGTCCTTCTGCTTCCTCTACGCCACCTTCTTCAAGAAAGTGAAGCTCAGACTTCCCTTTACTCGCTTCGAGAGAGAGCTGCTAACCGAGCTCGATATCGCCCCCGCCCAGCTTCATCCCAACAGCTGGGCGTTCGTAAGGGCGTTCCAAATCATCTGCGCACACCTGGGGCTGCCGACTTCAGTGGATGTCTTCCTTTTCCTATTCGAGGCTAAGAATCCCGGAGACCGCCTCTGGATTAGCTTAAACGGGATTGTTGGGAGGTCAATCCTCTCGATCTTCCAGCAATCTTACAAAGACTGGAAAGGGAAGTTTATCAAGGTGCGCCCAAACGAGCAAGATCCCTCACTGCTCGACGGTTTCCCCTTGTACTGGGTACACAAGGGGAACAAAGACTCCAAGGAATGCTTCAGGAGGTCAAGGAGTCCTGACAACATGGGCGAGCTAGACATAGATCTCTACCTTTTCTGGAAGAGCGTAGCAGCTGCCTACATCACTTTCCCTACTGCCTCAATCATCTCCTTCGAGTTCTTCGAGGGCCAACTTGAAACTCACATAGGTTAGCCCTTTCTCCAGCACCAAGACTCTTGTTTTGTGTTGGAACTAACTCAGCGTTCCTACCATTCCATCCTTCGGTGTTCTGCTTGTTCTGCATTGGTCTTGATCTTGAATCCATGTGCCACTTGATTGCGTTATTCCTGCGTGCATATATTGGTATATCTTGCTTTTGCTTTGTGCTTACTCATCTATTTTCTACCCTGTGCAGACTTCATGTTGGGCAAAGGTAAACTAGTTGAACTGAGGGCGATCGCCCGATCTCACAAGTTGGCGACGGGTTCCCAAACCGTGCCCAACTCGGTGGTGGAGATCGCCGCTGCTCAGGGCAGAACTCCTCCCCAAGGTCCAACTCCTCCGGAGACACTACCCGCCCCACAAAGAAAAAAACTTGTCTTGAGGAAGCCAAAGAGGAAAACTCCTCAAGTGGTACAGGAAGAAGAGGATGACGAGGCGACTGAGGACGACCTTGTCACCAAAAGAACAAGGGTGGCACCCTCTTCACCACCCGCTCTCCCAACACCAACACCGCCCTCTCCTCCAGCTCCATCACCGCTAGTCCAAGCATCACCCTTGGCTGTCGCCCCCCCTGTGGTTGAAGGCAGCGAGCCTAACTTTATTGAGAATCCTCCAAGCGCCTCCACGCCATTTGTATCTGCTGGAGAGGGTCCTCCTTCAACCACCTCTATCGCTGGGGCTGCACCAGAAGGAGATAAGGGTGGCCATAACTCGCCAATCCTGATAACAGAATCTCCGACTTCACCACCACGCCAAGAAGCCCTCATCGCCCTACAAACTCAAGAGAGTGGTGGTGAAAGTCAGCACCAAGCTCCTCCAGCACCTCCACCGGCAACAACCTCAAGCCGCCCTTCTTCTGTTGACGAGGCCTTGAGGCCCTTCACGGCCAAGCTGAAAATGATGGCGGAGGATCTCCCCTTAATTGTATCAAAAGCTGTGGAGGAGTCCAACAAGAGGCTTCGAGATGAGAACTCAACGCTCCAGGAGGCGAACCGCCTAATAAGGATTAAGGCGGAAAAACTGTCTTGCAACCTGATGGTGGCAGAAATTGATCATTGAAGGCTGGAGGACGCCATGAGCGCTAAGCTAAGGGGCGCGCGTAAGGAGGCCTCCGATCTGCGCCAAAAACTGCACCTCCTAGCTCAAGAGAAAATTGAGCTGGAGAGTAAGCTGGTACCCTACAGGCTCAAGGTGGCCAACTTGGAGGCATCAATGAAAGCAGATGCGGCCAAGGTGGAGAACCTTAAAAAGAGGTCAGCAGATCGGGACGTGCTCCTCGGGAAAGTTGAGAAAGAGAGGGACAACACCAAGGCTGAGCTCGGCAAAGCTCAAGAGGAAAACATGAGGATTGTTGCGGAGCTGGCCCAGGCTCGGGAGGAAAACAAGAAAGATGCTGAAGAGCTTGCTCGGGCTCGCGAAGAAACTGAAGGGCTGAAGAGGCAAACTGACGAGCTGAAGAAGCAAGCTCAAGAGCTCGAGCAAAGCTCCGCCCAAGTTCTTTCTGTCGGGTTCGACGCCGCTTTGGAGCAAGTCTCGTGCCAATATCCCGAGCTCGATGTCTCCATGGTGTCGATCTGCAACGAAGTGGTGGATGGGAAGATCGTGCCCTCTGAAGATTAATTGTTTCCCTCCATCACTTTGCTCTTTGAAAACTTGGTGCTCATTTCTGTTTTGTAAAAACTTTACATGTAATTTTTCTTCTTATGTATTTGAACTGACATTGCTTTATGTAACTCCTTCTGCTCAAGATATTGTTGTCTAATACCGTGCCTCAAACGCTTCTTACTCGTTGTGTGATTAACCAACATAACTGGTAGAACTCGCTTAAACAAATTGACTTAACGATTCTTCAGGCTTAACTGTTCACTGCTTTGAACTCGAGCAAACTGTTAATCTCATAACAATTTATCGAACTGTTAACTCAAAGTAAAATCTGAGCAACTACCAACTTTCAAACGGTGACATTTAAAGTAACTTGCAAACTTAAGGCAATAAGTCACTTACTAGGCAACAGGTTTTAACTTAAACTTGTATCACAATACAGTTTACCTGATCTGCCCGAAAAGACTAGCTTTTACGCTCGTCATCGCCTGGAATTCTTCTGATCACCATAGGGTTCTGGCGATGTAGGCTTTCTTTGCCTTCATCGCTTGACTATTGTTCCCTCACCTGGGGGGTAGAGGCGCCTTTAGGATCCCTCTCTACCTCCCTGAGTTTCAGAACAAAGAACTGGATAGCGAAATGTTCTCTTTGAACCTACCTTAGCTATCTCTTAAACCTCTTTCACCCTTCACGCCATACCTGAACTCGTTCAGGACGAGAAGGATTTTAACTACCCTCACACCGCCTACAGGCGTGGAAGTTTTCTCTGGTCTTACTAAGTCAATATTGATGTTTCACTCAAAGGGGGGAAAAGCGTTTTCTTTCCTTTCCGCCGTTTAAGGTCACGAACACCCCTGACTTTTCAGTTCATCTTGCCTGAACTCACTCTGAGGTGAGAAGGACTTTTTCTCGCCTGAACTCGCTCGACGGCGAGAAGGACTTTATCTTGCCTGAACTCGCTCGACGGCCAGAAGGACTTTATCTTGCCTGAACTCGCTCGACGGCGAGAAGGACTTTATCTGGCCTGAACTCGCTCGACGGCGAGAAGGACTTTATCTGGTGCCTCAACTTGCCCAGGGTGTACATCTCCTCCCCCCTGGATGCACTGAGGACTTTTTCTCTTTCTCGCCTGCACTCGTTCAAGGGCGAGGAGGTCTTTTACTCTTTCTCGCCTCCAAACGCACGAGAGCGCTGAGGTCTTTAGTCGTCGTTGGTGCCTCCGATCGCCGAAAGACGATGAGGACTTTAAAACTTTAACTAATGCCGCCAATCGCCGAAAAGCGATGGGGACTTTAAAACTTTTTCTCAGAAAGCATGCAGCGTAACTTTAAACTTGCCTTAAATCACGTACGAGTGATAAGGTCTTTTTTCTAAAACTTTCGAAACAACAAGCATGCAATCTTAGAAGCTTTAAACTCTTTGAAAACTCTTCTTTATTGGGTGGCCTCGTCAAAAACCCTCCTTAGGGAAAAAAGAGTGCCCCCTTCAAACTGTTTTAACAGAAAGCTTGCAAATCTCTTCATGTTCGTTTTTACTTACAAAGCTTTAACTGTAATATAACTTGAGGTGTGTGGCGTTCCAAGTGCGAGGAATCGCCCCTCCTTCCAACGTCTCTAAGCGGTAGGCGCCGTTCCCGAGCGCCTCGGTTATTCTGAATGGTCATGTCCACTTAGGCGATAACTTGATTTCCATCTCGTATTGGTGGGCCTTCCTCATCACCAGGTCGCCCTCTCTAAACTGCCTTGGCATCACCTTCGAGTTGTACCTTCGCTCAATCCTCCTTTTCACTGCCTCAGCCTTTACCCTTGCCTCCTCCCTGACCTCATCCAGCAAATCCAGATTTAACCTTCTTTCTTCGTTCGAGTCTTCCGCCACGAAATTCTGAAATCTCGGCGAGCTCTCCTGGATTTCCACTGGAATCATTGCATCACATCCATAGACCAAGCTGAACGGGGTCTCGTGGGTTCCTGACTGCTCGGTGGTATGGTACGCCCAAACTATGCGGGGTACCTCCTCAGCCCACGATCCCTTAGCTTTTTCCAGCCTTCTCTTTAAACCCCTCAGCAACACCCGATTAGCGGACTCTACTTGGCCATTTGTCTGAGGGTGCTCGACGGATGCAAACACCTGCTGAATCCCCACCTCTTCGCACAACTTCTTCAGTAGGTGACTTGCAAACTGAGTCCCATTGTTCGACACAAGGCGCTTAGGCACACCAAACCGGCACACGATGTTCTTCCATACAAAGCTCTCAATCTTGTGTGCGGTGATCTGGGCTACTAGTTCTGCTTCGATCCACTTGGTGAAGTATTCAATCGCCACCACCAACTACTTCATCTGCCTGATCGCCAATGGGAAAGGTTCCAGGATTTCAATTCCCCACGTATGAAACAGCCAAGGGCTGTAAATTGACTTTAATTCCTCAGGAGGCGCCTTGTGCCAATCGGCGTGCTGCTGACATTGCTTGCAGCACTGTGCATACTTCTTGCAGTCCTCCCTCATTGTTGGCCAGTAATAACCTGCACGGAGAGTTCTTGCAGCCAGAGCTCGACCCCCGACTTGACTTCCACATATCCCCTCATGGAGCTCGGCCATGATTCTAGTGCATTTTTCTCCGTGCACACATTCTAGGAGTGGGTGTGTAAACCCAAACCTATATAGCTCGCCATCGATCATGGTGAACTTGCTGGAGTGCTTCTTTATCTTCCAAGCCTCCGTCGGATCCAGCGGGAGAAGGCCATCTGCCAGGCAGCGCTGGTACTGTGTTATCCATGTGTCTGGCTCATGCGTAGCGCAGACCTACGTCATGTTCACCCTCTCCCCCCGACATGCTCTTATTCTCGGCGATCTTAAAGTCTCCTGGGTCAAGGACCTGTGACTCCTCGCCGCTTTCTCCGTCGACTTGCTTATCTGAAGAACCAGGTGGTCTGCCACAAATGCTCTAGGCGTCTTCAGAGTTTCTTGGATCACTGTCCTCTACCTACCCCCCTTGCCCGAACTGGCGAGCTTGGCTAGCAAGTCTGCTCGGGCATTCTGCTCTCTGGGCACATGCACCACTTCAAATGAGACAAAGGAACTCTTCAACTCTTGCACATACTCCAAGTAAGCCGCCATTTGTGGATCCTTGGCCTGGAACTCGCCTGTTACTTGTCCCGTGACTAATAACGAGTCACTCTTAGCCATCAACACCCTAGCCCCCATCTCCTTGGCCAGCAAGATTCCGGCGATCAATGCTTCATACTCTGCTTGATTGTTGCTGGCTTTGAAGGCAAACCTCAAGGAATGTTCTATCAGCACGCCATTGGGCCCTTCTAGAATGACTCCAGCACCGCTACCCTGCTGGTTTGACGATCCGTCCACCGAGAGCACCCAACGAAAGTCATCCCCTTCAACTCGTGCTGCTTCTGACGAGAGCTCGACCACAAAATTAGCGAAAATTGCCCCTTGATCGGACCTCGGGGCTCATACTTGATGTCGAACTCCGACAGCTCCACCGCCCACTTCACCATCCTCCCAGCCACATCAGGCTTCTTCAGGACTTTCTGGATGGGCAAGTCGGTCATCACCAGCACTGTAAAACTGTGAAAATAGTGGCGCAACCTCCTCGCTGAAAATACTACAGCCAGTGCAGCTTTCTCCAAGGCCTGATACCTCACCTCCGGGCCTTGCAACACCTTGCTGACGAAATAAATAGGCTTCTGAGCCTGGTCTTGATCTTGGGCGAGCACCGCACTCACCGCCCTCTCAGTCACAGCAAAATACAACCTGAGAGGGGTTCCTACTAAGGGTTTACACAAAACCGGCGGGCTCGCCAAGTACTCTTTAAGCTTCACGAAGGCTTCTTCACACTCCTTCGACCAGACAAACTTGTTGTTTCGCCTCAAACATTGGAAATACTGATGGCCCTTCTCTCCACTAGCTGACACGAAACGAGACAGGGCGGCCATCCGACCTGTAAGTTGCTGCACCTCCTTCACGGTAGTCGGGCTTCTCATCGCCAAGATGGCAGCACACTTATCAGGATTTGCCTCTATTCCTCTTTCAGTCAAAAGGAAACCCAAGAATTTCCCTGCCTCCACGCCGAAAATGCACTTCTCGGGGTTTAACTTTAATCTGAACTTGGAAATCGTGGTGAACAACTCCTCCAGATCCGAGACGTGCTTGCTCTTTTCTGGCGAGGTCACGACCATATCATCTACGTACGCTTGCACATTCCTTCCCAGCATTGGTGCAAGTACCTTATCCATCAATCTTTGGTACGTGGCCCCCGCATTCTTCACCCAAAGGGCATCACCTTGTAGCAGTAGCACGACCTCTCAGTCATGAAGGCAGTTTTCTCTTCATCCATAGGATGCATCTTTATCTGATTATACCCCGAGAAGGCGTCCAGAAAACTCAGCAACTTGCACCCTGCTGCACTGTGGACCAGGGCATCTATGCTTGGCAAAGGATACGAATCCTTTGGGCAAGCCTTGTTCAGGTCAGTGAAGTCGACGCACATGCACCACTTCCCATTGCTCTTCTTCACCAGTACGACATTGGCCAACCATTCAGGGTACTAGACCTCCCTGATATGGCCTGCGACGAGGAGCTTCTGTGTTTCATCCCTAATCGCCTGCCTCCTCTCCTCGTTAAACTTCCTTCTTCTCTGCCGCACTGGTCTGACTTGTGTGTCCATTGCCAAATGGTGACACAAGAAATCGGGGTCAATTCCCGGCATGTCTGAAGCAAACCAAGCAAAAGCATCCAGATGCCGTTCTATCACCTTGGCGATCTGGTCTTGGAGCTCAGCCTCCAAAGATCTTCCCAGCTTGAAGACCTTTCCCCCAATCTCCCTTTCGAGCCACTCCTCGACGGGTTTGGGTCTGGTTTCCTTGGCGATCACCGCCCTGGCGATCCTGGCGATCACCACCCTGGCGATTCCCAATTCCCTCGCTTCCTCTGGGCGGTTCCTCGCTTCTTCCTCCCGTCCGGCGCTCTCTCCCTCAACCTCAGCATCCACCATGGTGACATCGCCTCCGGCGGCCACTTCCATCGCCGCATCAACAACTCGCCATTCTGTTGGCTGGGGCTTCACACCGGGAGGCGGCGTCGTGGTGATGTAACTTACTGACCTCTTATTCTTGAGGCTGTTCTCATAGCATTTCTGCGCCTCCTTCTGGTCAGATCTGATGGTGATCACCACCCCCTCCATCGATGGTAACTTAACCTTCATGTGCCTAGTTGAGGGTACAGCTCCTATTCTGTTGAGGGTTGGTCTCCCCAACAGAATGTTATATGCTGAGGAGGCATTCACAACGAGGTACTTGATTTTCTCCGTCCTCGAGGCCACCTCATTCGTGAACGTTGTTCTTAGCTCGATGTACCCCCTGACCTCCACCTGATCGCCAGCGAACCCATACAAGCACCCTCCATAGGGTCTTAGCTGGTCAAGGGGTAGTTGCAACTTTGTGAAAGTCGACCAGAACATTACATTCGCCGAGCTTCCTTGGTCCACCAGTACCGGGTGGACTTTCCTTCCCGCCGTGACCAGCGAGATGACTATGGGATCGTTGTCGTGAGGCACAACGTCCCGGAGGTCTTCCTTCGTGAATGTAATATCCACATCTGGTGAGTGGTCTTCAAACATATCCACTGTCATCACAGACCTTGCATACTTCTTCCGCTTTGACACAGTGCATCCACCACCCGAGAAACCTCCAGCGATGGTGTGGATCTCGCCATGAGTGGGCATCTCATGCTGCTGAGCCTCACCACCCGCTGGCTGGGAGCTCGACGCACCTCCCGTCCTCTTGTCCAGCAGGTAATCGTTCAAAAACCCGCTCTTGACCCTGAGGGACCATCTGTGCTCCAAAACGATTCAAATAGTCCTTGAGGGACTCTCCTTGGTATTGCCTGATGTCGAACAGGTCATAAGACACCCTAGGTGGCGCCTTGTTCACAATGTACTGCTTGACGAAAAGCTTCGAAAACTGCTGGAAATTGGTTATGTGACCTGTAGGCAAGCTCATAAACCATTCCAGCGTTGTTCCCTGCAGCGTGCTCACAAACATCTTGCAATATACAGCATCCGAGCCCCCTGACAGCATCATCTGCGTGTGGAACGTAGTGAGATGTGCCTCAGGGTCCTCCACGCCGGTGAAAGAAACTTTCACAGGTACTACACTCGCAGGGATAGGCGTGTCTGTGATCGCCTGAGCGAACGGCATTGGGAAAACGCACGGTGGCGACGACGACGCGACCTCTTCAACAACTGGGCGTCCTCTCTGCTCCTGAAGAGCTTGACGCAACTCCTCAGTTACTTTGCTGAGCTCTTCATTCCTGGCCTGAGAGGCGACCAGGTCTTCATGCATCTTCGTTTGCTCTATGCGCGATGCCTCCACATTCGGTTGCAGCGCACGCATGATCTCCATCATTTGTGCCATGGTCATGGCGCCTTCTGCAGCAACTGGCACAACGGGGCTTGAACGGTTGCTTCTCATCTTTCTCATGAAAACTCAGCAAACCAAACTTCAGCGAGCAAAACCTTCACCAGCAAACGATCAATCCAGCAATCAATCGGTCAGAAACTCTCAAACTCCCAAGAACTTCCAAGAACGCAACCACAACAGCACGCCGATAGATTCGGACGTCGAAACCTTCACAGATACTTGCAATCTCACCACAAACCTACCGCTCCTCCAGCAAAACTCCCGATTCACCAATCAGAAACGCGACTGAACGGTAAACCTTCGAATCAACCGATTGAAAACCGCGCAAATAGCAAGAAACTTCAAGAATCCGATCGAAAGCTTCGAACGAATGGCGGAAAACTCGAAATCACCGAACAAAAGCTTGAACGAACGGTGGAAAATGGTTGCACCAGCACACAACCACACAGAAACTACAGAAACTTCGAGAACTCACACTGTGGATGGGGACAGGTTTTACACGGCCCCACGGTGGGCGCCTGATGATCCTGCCGGTTGACCAGAGCGCAAGAGTCTTGTCGCATCAAAGGTATCTCCCTCTGGATCGGCTTTGCACCACGCTAGCTTCCGTCCTTCACACCTCGATTCTTCTCAAGAACCTGCAAAAGACAGAGTGGCGCCGCTGCGGCCGATCGCGCTCCGACGCTCAAGTCAGTGACGGAATCACCAAAACTCTAAAAGAGAAAAGCTAGAAACTCAAGGAACCGTGCAAAATCTCTCTCAGCGTACTCAAGTATTCTCAAAGCGTAAAGAAGTGTTCTAAATGCGCGTACCTCAGAATCTGTTAAGAGTTCCTTATATACCTGTGTGTTTTCTCTCTCCTGACGGTTACACCTCTGGACACGTGGCTCGCATCCAGCTGTACACGTGTCACCATCTGGAACGTCTTCTGCTTGAGCGCCACTTCTATTCTTCAGGCTGTTCGACTAAGTTACTCAGGTGAGGAGCAACTCGGTGCATAGCTGCCTTGGAGCGCGATCTCTTCTAATGGCGAGCACGGGTGCCACCATGCACACCTTCTCTGTGGTCTCGCCTGCCGCTATCACGATCTGCATTACTTGCTCGTCGTGCATGTTCTGGTAAACTGTTCCCTGGCCTCAACCTCTGGCTAGGGAATGATCATTGGATAACTTCATCCTCCGTACTCGTGCCCCTTGAAAGCCTTGAACAAGCTTTCCTGATCTTTCGGCGATGTCCCCCTCTTGGCGATCTCTGATCACTTTGTCGCCTAAGCTCGCATACGGCGACTACGACACAAGCCTGGTGACCGCCGGTTTAGATATGCTAGAGATCGGAGCACACCAACTTAACAATTGGCGACTACACGAACTTCTCGATGTCCTTCCCTTCCGTTAGCCAGGTGTTCCGTTCGACATGCCTATATTATCACTTGCTGCCACGTCATCACTCCCGACTACCTGGTCGGTACAAAATCCTTAATAGAATTTCGTTAAGTTTATTGAATCTGTTTTAATTGATTTAAAATTGTTGAACAAGATGCTTTGATATCTCCAAATCCAAGTGGAAAGATTAAATACCTTGTTGTTGGGTGTGGGTGTGTTGTCTAGTTGTTTGAAACTTATTAATTCAGTCATTAAGATGATCCAAGCTCAATTGAATCTTTAAACTTTTGAATAGATGGATTTTCTAAATAGAAGTGAAATTTTAAGAGGTTGAAATTTCGAATCAACGGGTTGTTTGACACTTAGTGGATTTTAAAATGATTTGGAAAAGCTTTATCTTTGCCTTTGTTATCAAACAAATTTCAACAAGTTGAAATTTTGAATCAACAGGATGTTTGACACTTAGTGGATTTTAAAATGATTTGGAAAAGATTTGTCTTTGTCTTTGCTATCATACAAAAATCAATTGATTGTTTCGACAAATGAACTGATTGTTTTATGAAAACCTTAACAAAATTTTGTTAAGTGGTTTTTCTATTTTAAATGATTCCAACATCTTTTGGTTTTTTGTTTTAACTGTTTTAACCATTTGAATGAAAGATAAAAAGGTTTTTTTACGCTCTTATGCATTAACAAAGTGAGAGAGATCATTCAAAAACAGTTTTCAAAGAGCTTTTGGATCATTTCAAGTGTGGAATAGGATTGAGTCTTGTATTCTGAACTTTGATCTTGTAATTTACTCAGGTGTATTCTATTTCCTTCTTCCTTTTTAATTGTATTTTTGTACTTGAGTTGCCAAGAAGTGTTGTGTGTTCTTGAGGGGATCAAGATCAACATTCTTGGTGTGGTTTTTGCCAACGAGTGGTGTGTGTTCTTGAGGAGTTCAAGATCATCACTCTTGGTGTGTGTAGCTTGTAATCTAGGGTTGATTACATAGTGAATTCTCAGTGGTTTCTGAGGACTGGATGTAGCTCTTGGTTAAGAGTGAACTAGTATAAACATTCTGTGTGAATCTCTCTATCCTTACACTCTTTAAACTTCTTTAACTTTTGTTTTTATAAACTGTTGATAAAAACAACCGATTGTTTCATAAAAACAATAGGTTGATTTTCTGCAATCATATTAAAAACATTTTTCTAATTAGTTAAACAGTTTTCTAATTGATTAATTCTCCATTATCTTTCACTCTACCTTCAAAGTTTGCGAAAATCTTTCATAACCAATTCACCCGCTCTCCTTCGCGAGAGTTTAAGGCCTATAATTCTAACAAAAATTGTTTTGGCTCTTGCATTAAATGCTTACTGCTTGGAGTATAAATAAGTAGTTATAAGCTCCTGGTTGTTATTGATTTAAGATAACACTTTTAAAATATTTTTTCCAAGAATGCTTCAAGCTTTGGATCCTTTTCTAAAAGTGGAATATGACTGCATTGTATTCTTTTTCTTCAATCTGAGATTGTACCCAGGTGTATTCGATCATTTTTCTCTTGACTACTGTATTTCTGTAAAGACTGGTATTGTACAAATTCAGAGGTTGTTCTGAGATTTGTGGTGTTTTCGCCAAAGGTGGTGTGTATTCTTGAAGGGTTCAAGATCACCACTTTGGTGGGTGTTGTGTAATTAAGGTGTTTGATTGGTTAGTGAATTCTCAGAGGTTTATGAGGACTGGATGTAGCTCTTGGTAAAGAGTGAACCGGTATAAACTCTCTGTGTTGATCTTTCTATCCCTACTCTCTGTTAAATCTGCTTTTGCTTTATTTTTAACACTATTGATAAAAATAATTGATTGTTTCGCAAAAACAATCGGTTGATTTTCTGGAATCACATTAAAAACAGTTTTGAACTTGGCTGAACTGATTTCTACTTCTTTGATTCTTCATTGGCTTTCAATCTACCTTTAACATTTGCAAAAATCTTTCATAAACAATTCACTCCCTCCCCCCCCCCCCCCTTCTTGTTTAAGGCCTACAATTCTAACAGATACATAATCTTTAGAAATAAGACACTCATTTGTAGAAGTATTATGATGAATATTAAGGAGATAGTTGTTATTGAACCTCTTACCAAAGAAGACTACCTTAGTTTTTTTCAAATATATTTTTCTCCTTTCGTTTTCTCCTTATCCATCCATTTGGCTAAACCCGTTGGAACAAGATAATTTTTTAGCCTGAAAAACCTAGAAGTATAACCACTCTTCATGCATTAAAAACATGATATGGATTACATATTTTTTTAGTACAAAGAAACTAGATAACTTCTTAACATTATTTTTCTTTCTAGGTTTATATCTTAATCCACTTTTACCAAACACAACATTTTAGGATCCTAAAATAGGTTCTAGATTAGCTCTTCCCATGGTGAACTTAAACAAGGTTTTAAAAAGATATTCTATCTTATCCTCCATAAATTTTCAATTTTTATGGTTCCTTTTCATTTTACTAGATTCAACAAATTTACAACTAGCATGCAAACAAATCAGTTCTAAATTAACAAGCTTAGTTTGAGCATCATGCAAATCTTTTTCAATGATTTTAGTTTTCATTCAAGAAATTTATTTTCACTTTTTAACTTGTTTCCTATAACAATAATTCTACTCGCCTCCATATGTGTTTCATGAAATGCAAGTAGTAGATGACCATAATTCTCAGAATCAGTAGAGCAAATACTTATTGAATCATTGTTAAATGTTTCATCTACCATGAAGCAAACGTTGGCTCTTTTGAAGAGGTATTGATAAGTGTAATCATTCATTAATATTACATATAAAAATATAGACACTTATGGATATTAATTGATAAAAGAGTTATAATTCAACCCCTAATTGGAAACTCGCCCAAGTAAGATCACTCCAGAGGAACTCACTCAAGCGAGTTCAGTCCAGTGAAGTTGGGTTTTTTTATCGTCAAACTCACTTAAGCAAGTAATAACTCGTTTAAGCGAGATGTCACTTTGTCCAAGCCCAGTTAGGTTAAATAGAAGGCATGAGGCATAACCCTAGACATCATTGGGATAATAAAGAGAGATAGAAAACCCTAGAGGGGGCACCCGTCAAGGAGAAACATTCTAGATCTTCTTCCTTGACTTTCCATTCTTGTAATGGTCAGAATGAGTGACTAATTCTTCCTTTTGGAATTGAGAGTAATCTATTCAAACTCTTATGTATTCACTACAAGAAAAACACGAATTATATACAGATTATTACATACGGATCAAAATTTGTATGTAAAATCAACATTACATACAGATTTTTTCTGTATGTAATTACATACAGATTATATCCGTATGTAACTTTTGGCACCATAAAATAAAATTTGCAGTGAATGGGATTCAAAACCAGGTTTCTTCAGTGACCAAAGAAAATTTAACCACTAACCCAAATAAATTCTTTAGTACTATTATGATTTTTATTATACTTATTATTAATAATAATATTAACAATATTAACAATATTAACAATATTAACAAATATTAATAATATGAATAATATTAATAATATGAATATAATATTAATAATATGAATATAATTTATATTACTATTATTATTATTAATATGTATAAATTATATTTATAATAATAAGTATAATGAAAATGATAATATGACCAAATAACTTGTCTAGTCTAGTGGTTAATGTTTCCTTGGTCACTGAAAGGACTTAGGTTCGGTATTTAGGGGACTCTCATAATAAATTTGTATGTGAGGAATTGATATGAATGGTTTTTATATGTTCATAAATATCAATCAAGATGGAATATTATATGCTTTTGAAAATAAAAAATGATTGAGAAGGACGAACCCCAATCCCAATTTACTCATACAAATCAGTTACTTTTCTTTATTTAATTTCTCACAAATTAAGGATATGAACAACCTTTCAAACAAACTTATACATATTTTCATATTTAGTGAATATTATACTTAAGATTTTATAACTGTTCCTTATGGGTTCGATATTCATCCTTAGGGAAAATTTATTACTTCTGACTCGGTATATTTGCCGTAAAATAGTCATCAGGTATCACTGGATGAAGACATGTCATTATCTTCCCAAGATATGTATGGTTTCTTGCCCTTACATTGTCTGCCTTTCTACTCTATGACTTATCCTTGTTTTGATATCTTGGACAATCCACTTTAATATGCCTTGACTTACCACAACCAAAGCATGTGTAATTAGCAAAACTGGAATCATTAGGTTTAGAAGCATACCTCCTCTTAGATTAAAATCTGTCACGATTTTTCTTCTTCAAAAACTTGCTAAATTTCTTTGTGAGTAGACTTAAGGTCTCATCTTGATCAGAGTCCTCATAATCTTCACTGGAGGCCTTCTTTTCTAGACTATCCTTGAGAGTTATACTCTTTAATTTCATTTCAAGACTCTTCTGATCATTCACCCGGTTAAGTTTTAGCTCATGCTGTCTCAACTTTCCTAACAAAGTTGTTGTAGACAGTTTTACAAGTCTTTGGATTTAGAGATTGCTATAACTTTTGGTTGTCAGCTTCTATCCAAACATTTCAGAACCTTTTTATATTCAATTCTTCTTTGTCAAAAACTTTTCCCAAGCCTGTCAAATGATCCACTATGCGTGTGAACCTCTTCTGCACCTCAACAATATTTTTTTCTTGTTGCATTTATAAAAATCATATTCCTGAATGAGTGCGTATTTCCTTTATCTCTTTACATCCTTAGTTCCTTCCTGAGTAACCTCAAGAATGTCCTACATCTCCTTAGCCGAGTTGCACTGAGACATTATTAAAAACTCATCAAGATTCAAAGCAGATGTAATTATGTTTTTAGCTATAGTATCATATTGAGCTTTTTTACTTTCAGCTCCATACCACTCAAACCATGGTTTTTTAATAGTTTCATATTTAACAACATGCATATGAATAAAAGGACCATTCACCATAACATCCCAAATACCCCTATCAATAGATTCCATAAAGATTTTCATTTTAACTTTTTAGAAAGAATAATTCACACCACCAAACATAAGAGGTCTTTTAATAAATGCACCCTCAACAAAAGAAAGTTTAAACTCAACCATTTTTCAAAAAAACTTGATTATTTAAACCCTAGCTCTTGACACCAATTGTTGAAATAAGGGGAAGCTAACTTTAAGAGGAGGGTGAATTGTACTTAGAAGATTTTCACTAATATTTGGTTCATAACAAATCAAAGAGAATTTTAACAGATTGTTATGAAAGACAACATATTAATTTTGTAATCGAAATGCACTAATACAATAAATGAATTTGTTTTATTTAAAAACAATTGATTAGAATTTTAATAACCTTTCCTATAGAGATCTTATAACAAATATCTTATAAACTAGAAGTGTAGTTGACATGATCTAAATCTATTTTAAAATAAACAAATATCAAGATTAATTTCAACGGGTTACTTTTGGAATTAACAAATTATTTTTATGATCAAGAAATACTGAAAATAAAATTTTTCTGATTATGTGGTAGGTGCAAATTTTAGGAAAAAACAATAAGTGCTTTAAGAAAACAATTGATTATATAAAGATGAGTGAAATCTTATTAAAGTATTTTTTGTTTCAATTAATATTGTTAATTAGTAACAAATACAAATTGCAACAAAATATATCAATATTTAATGTAACAACCAATATCAATTATCACACTAGTTTCAGTTATTACAAAGAATCAATACAAGTCTGCAAAGAATAAATAACAATAGATTAGTTTTGTAAAACAACATATTATTATATTAGTACAAATTATTATGCAAACATTTTATAAAGCAAAAATAAAGAACACAAAAGAGACACCAAGAATTTTATACGTGTTCACTCATAACAGAGCTACATGCTGTTCCACCTCACATCAAGGTGAATTTCACTAAAACAAGACAATTTCTTTAAAAGAAATTACAAATATGTTCTTGAGCACTACAAGAACATAAACTTGTTACTTGTTTAATTGTTCTTTAGATGTTTTCTTCCAATTTCACCAATTAGATTTCATTTCTAAGCATTTTAATCGGTTCAAAGTGTTGTTTTTCTTTTGAAAAACCAAAACCTTGAAGTATAGGTGTTCTTCATGCATGTGTCGTAACGTTTTATGTTTGCATGCATTTTCATCAAATTTTAATCGGTCAAACTTTCTTAGTTTTCACTAGAACAAATAACATTTTCTACAACTATATATAAGGTCAACTAACACAAAACCATTATAAATAAAAATGTGGTGGCAATTTTGTAAATATTGAACATATATTACATCAGTTATTTGGAAAATCGGTGTAAAATGTAACCTCTTATAGGGTAAAAAAATTAATTTTTTATTTTGCATGATATACTACATTGGTTGGGACATTTAATCGGTGTAGTATATGTTGAACAAGGTAGCTCTGATGATTTCAAAATCTTTCATGAAGAATCTGTTGTTGTGTGTAGTTAGGTAGATTTTGAGTTGTTAATTTGCATATAGTTATCATCCAAGTTCACATGGTTTGAAATCTCTTTTGAAAGTATTGTTTTTCAAATCTGTGTTTACTTAAGTTAGTTGATTAGTATTTTAAATAAGTAGAAATAACTTATGTTGAAGTCTGATGACTATAACAAGTTTTTCAATATATTGATTTATCGTGTCAACCGATTGAAAAACACTTAAGGTTTTTAAAAGGATTTAAAAATGAATTATTTTCTTGTCTTTTCTGTAAAAAAAATCAATCAGTTATGTTGATAAATGAACTGGTTTTTTTATCTTGAGATTTTAAAAGAAAATGAAAATAATCAGTTTGTTTTAAAATCAATTAAGTAATTTTAACAGAATGTTGTTATGATTTTCAAATTATTTTTTAAATACTTTAAACAGTTTCTTTAAATGATCAAACTGATTTAACCATCTTTTGAAGTCCATATAAAGATTGCTTTCTGATCATTTTAAAAACAAGAAGATACTTTACTAAAAATATTTTTTTCAAGAAAGAAGATCAAAGAGCTTTTAGAATCATTCTGGATATCTTGATCATTACTACTATGTGAAATAGGATTTTATGTTAATTCTTCTACCGTTCTTCAATTGTGTAAAGCCCATATGTATTCTAAATTCATTATTTTATATTGTAAAGTGTTGTAAACAATTTCATATAGTGTTTCAGAAATATAATTTTTTGTTGAAAGTGTTGTGTTCTTGAAGGGTTCAAGATCAACACTCTTAGTTGTTTTGTAATCTAGTTTTGATTACTTAGTGAATTCTCAGTGGTGTGATAAGACTGAGTGTAGTTTTTGATTAAGAGTAAATAAATATAAATTCTTTGTGGTGAATTCTCTCTTTCTTACTATAATAATAATAATCATAACTTGATTGATTAATAGATATTTTTTATTTAATGTTAAAAGTTATTGCAGTATAAACTCCTATTTGCAGAAAAACATAATATTAACTTTAATAAAAAAAAATAATAGTAAATAACAATAATTACGAAACAAACATATTTGGGTCCGTCGATAAAACTAATTTTTTTAGTTTGTTATCATTTCACTTTTTTAATGTATAAAACAAAAAGTTCATTTAATAATTTCCTTAACTTTAAAAAATAGGTAATGATACTAAACTAAAATAATTTCCCATAACACACTTATATGCAAGTCTTGTTATGAAGTTGGGCTAATAAAAATAATATATCATACCACACAAAAAAACTTTGAATCCATGAATAATTGGAACCTATTACAATTTTTTAATTTCTTTATTTTTTTAAGTGTATATCCATAGAACTAAGATTCACATTTCTTTTAAAAGAATAGGGACAAATTCACACAAATTGATTTAACAGAGCATGTGTTACCTTACCCCGTCTAATTTTTATGACAAAACAAGGAGATGTCTGATGTGACACTAATGGGACAACCACATAATTGTAGAGTTGTTTACGGAGGAGTGAATATGTACACTAGCGTACAATGTGATTGAAGCCACACACTTTATTTCACGCCTGAAAACAAAACAATGAACACAAACATGTAAAATCAAATTTTCTCACCTTTTCTCCTTCAAATCTCCATCCATAGGACCACTCATCACTACATCCTCTCTCCTTTATTTACTTTTTGTGTCTCCAAAATGTTCTCAAATTAGTAAGAGGTAATTCAAATTAAATGGAGGTTAGAAAATGCATGATTATTTTATAGATTTTTTTACGTGAAATTTTATTTCTTAATTATCAAAATTAATAAAATTTTAAAAAATTATTAAAACAAATGAGTGTGTCAAATAACAAAATTTTATTATGAAAAAATTATACCAAAATAATACAATTTTAGTGTAATGTATCATCCATATAATTAAATTTTAACTAAAATTATATGAATGTAGCATGATTTATCTATTCTGGTAATTTTTTTAAAAAAAAATACTTATTTTAATAATTAAAAAATAAAAGTATACCAGACTAGTAAAAATCTTCATTTTATAATGTTAACTTTAGCTTCGTAACTTTCTAAATTTGGATAAATTTAAGTGACAAGTTTACGGAGACTATATTTTTATTACCTCATTCTTAAAATCAAAGGTGGAAGAAAAGATGCCATGAAAAAGACAAACGCATTGAGTAAAATAGAAGTTTATAAACGAAAACAAATTATGATATTATACATTAAATAAGATTTGATCAAATATAGGACTTATTACCAAGCCAAAACATATAACAATAAAAGTTTAGATATTGGATTATTTTTCTATTGTATCGGTAGGTATTGGATGAGTGTGTCTCAGTCTCAATCATCGAACGTCCGAGTCTAACAACATAAAAGAATAGAAATAAAATTCCGACAACAACATGATGGCGTTGAATGAGTCAACTCACGTTTCTAAATATGCGAAAAATATCTTCAACCTAAGAAATTATCTCTAACGTAACAAACAAAACCGAATAATCTGAAAGATACACTTCAGATATGAAGGAACCGCCATGCACGCCAGTTAACAACTGATCCAGCCCATAAGGAACAAAGCCATAAATCAAGCACTATAAATAGAGTCTTCTGGAGAGAAGTAAGGTACGGTTTTGACATCCTATAAAAATATACCTAAATTCTAGCACTGACTTGAGCGTCGGAGTGCAATCGCAGGTACCCCCCGTCCAATCGAGCATCAGTGTTGAAGGAAGGAGGCTTAAAGACATTTGGAGATCACCGACATGCCAACAATTGTGCATTCAATCACAGTTACTATCTAGGACCCTCAGCCTATACAGGTACAATTGGCGCCCACCGTGGGACTGAGATATTACTCAATTTCCAGTAGCAAATAGCAGCCAACAACAATGGTATCAACAAGGAACAACACCAACAATGATCATACGGTAGATGAGCATATAGTTATGATCCAAGCCCACGGACCCTCTCATGAACCCACATGTATTCGGCCTCTAGGGTCTCCTCACCATCATACACACTCAACGATGAGGACATTGTCAGTTCCAAACTCTCTCTACTCAAAGGACCGACAACATGGGAAGAATCCTCAACCCTCTCAGCCTCACTAGAAACGATATATGTGGCCAATGGCCCCCTACTCGGACCTTCGGACACTGATGAAAATAAGCTGGTAACCGAAAGGGAAGACATTGTTACCTCCAAAGACTCTTCAACCGAAATGAAAAGATTGCAGGGGTAGGTTACTCGGCTCTCAAACTCTCAGAGCAATTCACGGACCATGCGAGGAAAACGGAGCCCACCACCCTATTTATAGGAAAAGGAAAACCCAAAATATGAACTGTCACAACTATTCTCCACCGTTGGATTGACTCCCAATTAACGGTCCAAATCACGCCAGATCTCCCCTACATTGTACTATGCTCACGCGCCTCAAGTATAGCAACCATCCCTCGCATTAGCTACTGGCTACGCGGCATGTCGACCTTAGAAACCTTCCAAAGGCAACACTACAAATTCATTAGACTCTGCATTACGTTGACTACATTCGAGCCTGCGGGGCATATGTACTACCGGATGGCCGAAAAGCCGACTAGTCGACAAGGTTAACAACCAAACATGTAATTAGACGAGAATAAACCAGGTTAAGCGCAAAGCATGATTAAGGTGCAATTGGGCCTCCAACTGGACTCAAAAGCAAGCCTATAACAGTTAGAGCCCATCCATAATAATATAAATAGAGGGAGAGGCACACCACTCGAGGTAACTATTCATTCTCTGCTCTCCTGATATCTAATTCTCGAACTGACTTGATCGTTGGAGTGTCTTCGCAGGCGCACCCCCCCCCTAATCGTGTTCAGATTAGAGGAGATTCAACCGAAAGAAGACTAATCGAGAGACCGAAAACACAAGAAGATTGCAACTAGAAGAAGTGTTCTGCAGAGTTCTAGATTTGTAGGAACAATCGTACTTAGTCTTTTTTGTATGAACATATTTTGTAATATTTATAATATTAATTATTAATTTATTAAAAAATTTACTTAATACTATTATATATTATGATTGAAAAATAATTCATTTTTTAGTTTACATGTGTATTTTGATATTATCATAAATATAAAATCCACATCATTACATTTGACCTCAATAAATCTAACATTGAATATCATACAGGAATATTTGTATGTCGAAATTTGTCTCATTCGTATGCATGTCCTCCTTTTTAATTATTAAGACATGATAAATTTACTTAGTTGGTTATTATGAAATTTATATAAGTATAAGTTATTGATTTTTGTTTGTTATTGAAGAAACAATTGTGTGTTAGTTTATTCAAAAAAGTATTTTATAAATGGTTTTTTTTAATAAATGTAAAGTTAAGATAGAATAAATATGTTGATATCTTATTAACATATATAAATTTAACGAAGTGTTATCCTCATTAATTTAACAAAGAATTTGTCAACTTATATATTTATAAAAAAACATAATAGGATGAACTAAGTTTTATTAAAGGTTTTGAATATTGATTAAAGTATCGTAAGAGTTATAATAGTTAACGTTTACTCTTTATCTACATTTTCAAATTACAAAGATAAAACAAACTGAAAAATAATAATATTTATAATGTGATAGTTTTAAATTGTGAAGGTTAGAATACTAAAATATATCATATCACTATAAAATACTGACTACCAAATACTAAGGTATAACATATGTCATTCTTTAAAATATATAAAATATTACTTATACACTTTCATAAACAATGATCTAAGAATATATTTAATTAATGTAGATTATAATTTAACAATTTAAATAAAGTAATAAATTCTAACAAAATTAATCCAAAATTTTCTAAATATTTTCATTGTAATAAATTTTCTATAATTTTAATAAATGTCATTTTTAAGTAATTAATTAAATGAGAATATTAGTTTTAAAAAAATTATTTTATTTTTTTGTGTCAGCCTAGTCCGACACTAATGTGGTATTCTAATTGTCGATGCAAAAGTGGGAGCCAATGTTACATTGTTTTTCATCGGCTGAGACCGATGCAAAGTGTGTCATTTTGCACCAGTCATGGGCGACGTGAAGTGCTTGGTTGATGCAAATTCTTTAATATATAGCGCAATTTTGCTCTCCGTATTGAGTTTTCCCTAAATTCGAAATTCTCAAATGAAAAACCTAATTTCTCTCTGTTCTCTCTCTTCACTCTCTTGGAGCTTCATCATGCCTTCCTCCCTCTGTCGCAGTCCTGCCGCTGCAGTGCCTCCGCCGGTCGCTCCCTCGCAGTTTGTCTCCGCCGCTATGCCTCCGTTGGCGCTTCATACGCGTCTATTTTCTCCCTTTTATGTTGCTTCTGTTTTTGTTTTTGAAGCTCATTTGTTATTGACTTTTTTCTTCATTTCAGCAAGCTCCACCACATCTACTTCTAACATTCCAACTCAATCTCCCTTTTCCTTTTTAGTTGTTTCCCAAAGGTAAATTTTTAAATTGCAAAGTGTTATTTTGAGTTATTTCATTGTTAGTTGTTGGATTAGGTTGTTTTTATTTATGAATATTCTTGTTTATGATTGTTTGTATATGGTTTGGTTTGGTTTAGGATTTTTTTTTTTTTTTTTATGATTGTTTCATTTTATGGTTTGATTTGATTTTGTTTGGGAAATTTTGTGGGAAATTTATGTGATTTACATGGGAGTGAAGTTTGTTTTGGGGAGTTAAACTTCTGAATTAGCTTCTAAATACAAATTGTGTAGTCTATCTTGGATGGTGTAGATAGGAAAAATCATGGCCCAGTTGAATGTTTAACTTGACAAAACATGGTGTTGAATGCGCCCAAGCTAGTGGATGTATAAAATAAATAGAGGTTGCATATAGCAAAACTTATTAGCAGCAAAATAGGTCCAAGTTGACTTTTATTTTTGTCCAATTTCGTGTCGGCCTAGTCAAAATAAATCTTGATATAACTTTTTTGCGTCAGTTTGGTCGATGCATTCTGCCGTTTCTAATACTTTTGCATCAGTCTTAACGACGGTATTGCATCCCCTTTTACGTCGACCAGGTCAGCGATATTTGCCTCTGTCACACGTCGGCTTGGCCAATGCAATTTCTGTCGCTCTAGTTGGCCGATGCAAGCCGGCGTGTTTTTTGTTGATCCAGGATGATCTTGAAGTTTTGATGTCTCCAAATTTGTAGTGTTTGATGGAAGGCAAAAGTTGTTGCTTGTGTGGGTGGGATCTGGATAGATTAATGTGTAATCCACTCTTTGTTTGAATCTAAAACAGTTTGGAATCAAAACCTTTTTGAAAAATATTGTTTTTTAAAGAAGTAGAAAAATAATCAGTTGTGTTATCGTTTCAATCTGTTGTTTAACACTTAGTGGTTTTCGAACAGGGTTTGAAGTTGTTTGGCTTGGTTGACTTTGTTGTCAAACCAATTCAATCGGTTGTTTCGAGAATTCAACCAATTGTTTGTTGAAAATCCATAACAGAATTTTTGTTATGTTTGCAAATCAACTTTAAATGTTTTCTAACTGAATAGGCTCCTGTTTTATATGTTTTTAAAAAACTTCTGGAGTATTTAAAAAGGTTGTTATACACTCTTAAAGTTTGATAACAGTTTTGATACATTTATGAAAGTGTGAAAACAGATTTGAGTTTTCAAGATTTGCATTCAAGCTTTTGGGTTTTCTCAAATAAGTGGAATAGGATTGTTGTAATAATTTGATTTGAACTTCATCAGGTGTAATCCTTTTTGTATCTCTTGTATTTCTCAATATTGGTGCGTAAGTGCAGAATCAAAGGGTGTTCTGATTTCTGTGGTGATTGTGTGCCAAAGGAAATGTGAGACTTGAGGTGTTTAAGGTCACTTCTTTGGTGGTGTGTTTGTAATCTGGATTTTGATTGCATAGTAGATACATAGTGGTTTATGGGGACTGGATGTAGCTCTTGGGATAAGTGTGAACCAGTATAAATTGCTTGTGTGTTTTTCTCTTACCCTGAACTCATTTAAATTCTGCTTTTAAGTTGTTTTTAACTCTGCTGATAAAAACAATCAGTTGAATCGCAAAAACAACCAGTTGATTTTCTGACAATCAACTTAAACAGTTTTTGATTGATTGCTTTATGGATTTCTATATATGTGATTCTGTATTGAACTTCATTATACCTTCAAAGTTTGTGAAAGTCTTTCATAAACAATTCACCCCCCCCCCCTCTTGTTTAAGGCCATATATTCTAACAATTGGCATCAAGAGCTTGGTTCTTGAAAAATATTCAAGTTTGATCCTAATTTTTTTTTCTTATGGCTGAAAAATTACCCTTTGGAGAGGGTGCTTCAATAAACAGATCACCTTTGTTATGTGGTTTGAATTACCAATTTTGTAAGGTACGTATGAAGATCTTTGTTGAATCTCTTGATAAAGGAATATGGGATGCAATTGAAAATGGCCTGTTTATTCGTAAGCTTGAAACGGATGGTGTTTCTATTGAAAAGCCTAGGTCCCAATGGATTGATGCTGAAAACAAAAGAGCAAAGTTTGATTGCATTGCAAAAAATATTCTCACCTTTGCCTTAAATTCTTATGAGTGTTTATGGGTCTCTCAATGTATATCTGTTAAGGAGATGTGGGATACTCTAGAAGTAACTCATGAAAGAACGAAGGATGTAAAGAGGGCAAGGAAACATACTCTAATCCAAGAGTATGAGATGTTCAAAATGCTTAAAGGAGAATCTATTGCGGATGTGCAAAAGCGGTTCACTCATATTGTCAATCACCTCATGAGTCTTGGAAAGGTATTTGACAAAGAAGAATTGAATATCAAGATTCTCAAATGTCTTGATAGATCTTGGCAACCTAAAGTCACGGCTATCTCAGAATTAAAGGACTTGACATCTTTGACTACGACCTCCTTGTTTGGAAGGCTTAGGGAGCATGAAATGGAGATGAATAGACTCAATATTTAAGAGAGTGAAGAAAAGCATGTGAGAAACATTGGCTTGAAAACTACCAAGCACAAGAACAACCAAGTTTCAAGTGATGAGAGTGAAGGAGAAACTCTTAGTTTGCTGTCCAAAAACTTCAGCAAATTCTTGAAGAAGAACCGCAACAAAGACTCCAACAAAGAAAGGTATGACAACAAGAAAACTAGTTATTTTAATGTTAACAATTATACTTGTTATGGTTGTGGAGAACAGGGGCACATAAAGGCCGAATGCCCAAATAAAGAGAAGAAGTCAAGCAAGAAGGAAAAGAAGGCAAAATCAAAAAGAGCCTACATTGCTTGGGATGAAACTGATGTCTCTTCATCAAGCTCCTCATCAAGTGAAGATGAATAAGCTAATATGTGTTTGATGGCCAAGGAAGAAGATGATGCAAGTAGTGTAAGTTCTTGTACTTTTTTAAATGCTGAAAATTATAATCAAATTCTTCAATCCTTTAAAGAAACACATGAGGAAGCTAACTGATTGGCACTCTTGAACAATCGATTGAAAGGGTTGAATAACTTGCTTGAAAACAGAGTCAAGGCACTAGAAAAAGAGTTGGAGAATTCAAAAACTGATTTTGAAAATCTAGAAATGCTTTACAAGAACTCTTCTTGCAAGTGTAACTCACTTGTTTGTGAAAATTGTGAATCTATTGCAAAGAAGGTTCACTACCTTGTAAAAACTGTGGATAGGCTTTCAAAGGGTAAATCCAACTTTGAGACTGTCTTGGCATCTCAAAATTGTGTTTTTGGAAAAGCAGGTTTAGGTTTTAATCCACAAAGCAAGAAAACTGAGTTTTCAAAGTCTTTTTCAAAACTGACAGAAAAACAACCGATTGAAAAATCGAAACAACCGGTTGTTACATGTTTTTATTGCATGAAAAGAGGTCACTCAATTAGATTCTGCATTATTAGGATTTTTTTTTTCCTAAAGGGGTAATGAGATGGATTCCCAAGAATTCTGAGGTTCCTCATGATAAAGTTAATGCCAACGGACCCACATTTGTAAGGGGACCAAATCTTGTTGCTTGATTTCATGATTTTGCAGAATTACTAAGAGATCAAGGAGTCTTGATTCACAAGATCAAGCTTATGAAGGGACCTTCTGAACTTCCAATTACTGTGTTGTATCAGCTTAGTCTTCTTGGAGGCCAAGAGAAATTTCTTGATCATGGACAATGACTTATTGAAATAACTACTTTGTCAAAAGGATAAGACTTTCCTTGTTTTTATTTTCTTCTCTTGAATTTTTCTTTAATTCTGTAGTATGAAAAATATTGATTGATGTCTTTATCTTTCATCTATGTAATGTGTATGTGAAGCCTTCCTTTCTGATTCATCTTTGCCTGTCAATTATGAATCTGTGAAATGCTTAAGTTGTTGTCACAGAAAAACAACCGATTGTTTTCACAAAACAATCGATTGTTTCCCTCTGACAACACTACATTAAATTGAATTAATTTTGTTATGCATTCTGTCTGTTGCAGATTCTTTCCTCAAGCAGTTATGGGTCAAAATGAATTTATCATGGGTTTGATTTCGTTCAGAAGGGTGTTACATTTGTCATAAATGGAATATATTCCACAATTTCTTGGAAAATTAAGAACCTTTTTTACTAGTCAAAGTCTTCATGTACTTCCATGTGAAATATGCCACTGTGTAGTCTTGGACCAGATTCTCTTTCTTGAAGACTGAAACCCACTAAATGCCTAGGATTGGAACTGTTTTTTATGAATATATAAACTCATATTTAGTTGTTTCTCTTCACAAAAACAATTCATTGCCGCATCTCTTGCTCGTTTTTAAATCTGCCAAAAGTCTCATCCTGTTTTCTTTTATTCTTTTTGCCTTCATAGATCCCACACCCCCTTCATCAAAGAGGATCAATACAAGTGTTGTAAGAAGGGGAGGACGCATTGAGGCATGGTTCTCGGGTGAAGATGAAAAGATTGAGAAAAATCTTCATGAAACAAGTAGAAGACAATAAACAACCCAAAGCTCATCTCTTTCAACTGGTTAAAGGAGCAGAAGCTAGTTGAGCTGAGAAGTCTTCTCAAGGAACAGATGCTGAAGAGGTTCTTGGAGATATTAGGGAACATGTATCCTGATCTTATAAAGGTATTCTATACCAACCTTCAGTTTGTTGGAAATAACCTTGTTTCTCATGTAAAAGGGGTTGATATGGAGATTACACAGGAAGTATGGACTGCCATCACTGGATCAAAGTATGCAGGGCTGCGAATCAACAAAGGGAACATTGGTGTGGTGGAAGAATTTAACAAAATTCAGTTTTACAAGAATTGCTTGAAGAATCCTCAAGCAAAAGTGAGAAATTTTTCAGTTGGAGGTCTAAAATTTAATGAAAAGCTAATTTCCTTAATTGTGACGTGGATGCTTACACCTAGGGGGAGCAATCACTCTGTGCTTAGTGAGGAGGATCTTGTCTACATGTATTGCATTATGAGCAATGTCAAAATCAATTGGATCCGCATCATCAAGGAACACATGCAGAAATCAATGAGGTTAAGTGATTATCAATATCCATATGCTATATTGATTTCTAAATTCTTGAATTATTTTGAAGTGGACCTTGAGGAAGAACAGACTGAAGTTGTGAAATCATCACTTGAAGTGAAAAATGGTTCACTTAGTAAGATGGGTTTCACCAAGATTGGTGGAAAATGGGTAAGCAAAGATGGTGATCAAGGTGGTTCCTCAAGTGGTGTGCAAGCTGGACAAGAAGAGGAATAACTTGATGTTGCTGAAGGTGCTGGAGTTGATGCTCAAGAAGAACATGTTGCTGCTGATATAGGTCCTGGAACAAGTATTGGAAATCAAGGAGATAGGATTCTCTCAATGTCTCATTTTGAGAGGTTTATGGTAAATAGGATGGACAACTTTGCTGAGAACCAAAGGAATCTCCATGAATTCTGTGCTACAAATTTTCATAACATTGGTGATAGATTCCAGAGCATGGATACACATTTCCAGAACCTGGATGAACATATTGAAGTTGTTCAAAACCAACTATTTGAGCTGCAGTATGGAAAGGAAGATTGAAGCCAATTTTAGTTGTTGTTTATGCTTATCTTGCTTTAATTTCTGGACAATTTCTTTCTTAATTCTGTTTTTATCTCTTTCTTCATTCTATTTGTGAAGAAAAATAAAGGGAGAAGGTGTTGGTTTCTGTGTTGTGTATGCTGCAACTACAAAACTCTGATTTAAAGTTGGAAAACTGTTTTTGTTGTTGCCTGCTGCTACACTCACTGGTTTGGCACTGTTTTTGGCTGATTTTTCTGCTCATTTGGTAAAGCAGAAAATTGGTTTGTGTGCCTTGATAACTTGTTGTTATATATGCTCTGTATTTGCATAGTTTATGTTTTGCAAGTGCTGGTTCAGATTCAAACAGATCAACACAAGCAACCAGGGATTTGTCATCATCAAATAGGGGGAGATTGTTTATCAAGGATGATCTTGAAGCTTTCATGTTTCTAAATCTGTGGTGTTTGATGGAAGGCTGAAGTTGCTACTTGTGTGGGTAAGATCTAAGTAGATCAATGTGTAATCCACTCTTTGTTTGAATCTAAAACAGTTTGGAATCAAAACCTTTTTAAAAGAGATTGTTTTTTAAAGAAGTGGAAAAACAACCAGTTGTTTTATCGTTTCAATCGGTTGTTTAACACTTAGTGGTTTTTGAAAAGGGTTTGAAGCTATTTGACTTCGTTGACTTTGTTGTCAAACCAATTCAATCGGTTGTTTCGAGAATTCAACTGATTGTTTGTTGAAATCCATAACAGAATTTATGTTATGTTTGCAAATCAACTTTAAATGTTTTCTAACTGAATAGGTTCCTGTTTTATATGTTTTTAAAAAACTTTTGTAGTATTTAAAAAGGTTGTTATACACTCTTAAAGTTTGATAACAGTTTTGAGACATTTATGAAAGTGTGAAAACAGATTTGAGTTTTCAAGATTTGCATTCAAGCTTTTGGGTTTTCTCAAAGAAGTGGAATAGGATTGTTGTAATCTTTTTATTTGATCTTCATCAGGTGTAATTATTTTTGTATCTCTTGTATTTCTCAATACTGGTGTGTAAGTGCAAAATCAAAGGGTGTTCTGATTTCTGTGGTGATTGTGTGCCAAAGGAAGTGTGTGACTTGAGGTGTTCAAGGTCACTTATTTGGTGGTGTGTTTGTAATTTGGATTTTGATTGCATAGTAGATACACAGTGGTTTATGGGGACTAGATGTAGCTCTTGGGATAAGAGTGAACCAGTATAAATTGTTTGTGTGTTATTCCCTTACCCTGAACTCATTTAAATTATGTTTTTATGTAGTTTTTAACTCTGCTGATAAAAACAACCAATTGAATTACAAAAACAACCAGTTGATTTTCTGACAATCAACTTAAACAGTTTTTGATTGATTGCTTTCTGGATTTCTATATTTGTGATTCTGTATTGAACTTCATTATACCTTCAAAGTTTGCGAAAATCTTTCATAAACAATTCACCCCACCCCCCTCTTGTTTAAGGCCATATATTTTAACATTTTTGTCATTTCTTTTTCATTTGCATCCGGGCGAGGAAAAATCATTTCTCTGTTGCAGTGAGCTTTAAAACAGTTGTAGAAAATCTTCTTAAAAGTGATGATCAATAAATCCATGTAAATCACCACTCAAAATATTGTTTTTTAATGATATTCACAATAGTTTTTAACGCAATATTATATGGAAACCTTAAAAAAAATAATTAATATAATATATAATATAAATTATTTAAATTGTATTTAATTTTCATCTGTGGCCATTAGGTGAAACTATAAAAAGATTAACATGGGAGAGTCTCGTAATTTTATTCTTGTACTTCACATTGTTTGGACATATTTGAGCATCTTTTTGAAGAATAGAATGATTGATTCTAGAAGACACTAAGAATGAAGATACTCATAATGATGACACTATTGAGAATGGTGGCAATACAAATGATGAGGAAGACCTTCATTCAACTTACTAGGGATAAGGACAATATGGTTGGAGCTACAATAAAACTAAATTAGAAAGGTATTGATGAAAGATTATCTTTTCTTCAAAGCCACCATTTTTTCTCAACTAAGAGCATAAGATCAATGTTGGAAGAATACGCAAGAAAGTATTTGTCTTAGTTTTGTATAAAATGGAAGAAGTAGAATAGTATTCCTTTTGGATTTGTAATTCTGAGTCACTTTTAGAATGGGATAAAAATCATTCAAAGGTACTCTAGAAACCTTCTTTTGTTACACAAACAAAGGTTTCTAGATTATCTTTAGAAGTCGCGCGATTTTAGAGTGCCTAACCTTCACCACAGTTAAGTTCTACTTAACTATGGTGAAGTCATCCAAGAGACTTAGTTAGGAACTCATCTACCCTTTAAATAAGAGATTCGTCTCTTTATATTCTCATACTTGAATGATATATTGAATTGTATTTCTAATTTTTGACACATTTCTCTCCAAGTATCTCTTTACTAGATGCTCTCTAGTCTAATAGAAACTCAAGAAAGTTGGTCTAACCTCTTCTTAGGTCTATGCACCTAAAAACACCACGCCTATTCATGTTCTTCCAAAACTCAATTTTAGTGCTTCCTCCATAAACCTTCAAGCATTTCACTGCCTCCATCAAATACTCAAGAACCAAAGTGCATCAGGTATGTTCACAATAACTAAGAATCAAGAAGGTATAGGTATAATAATTGGAGATGAAAGAGTTACTGACCTTGTCCCCGACGCTCTGGATGGGTTTCCGCTGTACTGGGTGAGAGAGGAAAAGGTCCTCAAAGCCAAACCCCTCAAGAATGTAGCTCCAAGTGATCAAATAGCTTGCCGGATTCTTGCTGAGGCGGGAGGTTTTGACTCTGTTACGGTGATCAGCTTGGAGTTCAACGCTGGGACTCTTGAGAAGTACATACGTAAGAACCACTGCCTTAGAAACTTCGGCCTTCATTGCTTTCTAACTGTGTATGTCTTGCTTCATGGTGTCTCTGACACGTTAATCTCCCTTGGCGCAGGTTCGAAAATAAACCAAGAAAAAAGGGCACGACTTATTCGAGCTCTGCGGGCTGGAAAAGAGGCTTCGCCTTCCTCCAGTGATGACTCTGATGAGCGCTGAGAAACGGCCTGTTCGTGTTTTTGTATGATTTGTAGCGTCTGCTCCGTTTGTATCACTCCCATTGTATTGAACATCGCTTGTAACAACAACTTTTAATATCATACTTGATTTTTTGCAACGCCACTTTACTTTGCATGTGCCTCATATACTGCGCGCTTTCCTTTCGTCTCGTTCTGCCAACGATGCATGCCTTCACTTTGGGCGACGCCCTCTTTCTGGGCGACGCCATGACCTAGGCGACGCCTTCTCCTTGGCGACACCATGGCCTAGGCGGCGCATCACATTACTTCTAACAAGGAAAGATAAAGGCTGAAAACCAAGGCACTTCTTTTTCTCAACTGATTTTTCCATTTATTAGGGTGACCTCATTAAAAAACCCCCGAAAGGGAAAAAGAGCGTCCCCTTCGACTAGATTGTTACATACTGCTTACATAAGTCAACTGAAATAAAATTTTAAGTTGGCTGCATTCCAACTGCGCGGGATAGGGCCTCCATCTAAAGTCTCCAGGTTGTACGAACCATTGCCCTTAGCCTCAGTAACTCTGAAGGGCCCGGTCCATTTGGGAGACAGCTTATTTTCCAACTCGTACGGGTGGGCTTTCCTCATCACTAGGTCGCCCACCTGAAACTGTTGCGGCTTTACCTTAGAGCTATATCGCCGCTCTACTCTTCTCTTCATCGCTTCAGCTTTTATTCTAGCTTCCTCTCTGTCCTCTTTTTTGCAGGTATCCACAGGCTACCAGTGGGAAGGTGTCCTTAGCTGACAGTTGAGGTCGCGCACGAAGACGTCCCAGTCAACCGGACGGAACATTTGGCGCCCACCGTGGGGCCGATATAAAACATCAGGCCCATCACAAGTTCGAGAAGGTTTATCAAGTTTCAGTAACGTTGAAGGAGTTTGGAGCGACATTGGCCCCCACCAGACGAAGAGCAGCGCGCGCAGCCCCAGCAGACCTATCCATGCAGCAGGTCCTGGAGATAATGAGGGGGCTGCAGCAGGACATGGCGGATTCGAAACTGGAGCAAGAACGCATGCAGGCAGACCTCGATGCCTCGCACGAGCAGAACGAAGAGCTCCACCGTGTGAATGAGGAGTTGCGCCAGGGCCTGAGAAACGATCGGAGGCGGCCTGGACAGGACGAAACGGAGAACCATTCCCCACCAAGGGAGTTTTCCACTCCTTTCTCACAGGAGATCCTAGACGCAGCGATCCCGAACACGTTCGCGGGACCCAAGGTGATCTTCACCGGGATGGAGGACCCAGAGACGCACCTGGCTGCATTTCACACGCAGATGGTCCTGATAGGCGGTTCTGATGCTGCCAAGTGCAAGCTCTTCATGAGCACCCTGACCGGGATGGCTATGGATTGGTTCATTAGCCTCCCAGAAGGTCATATCACATCCTTCCGCCAATTGTCGCGGTTATTCCGAGAACAGTACTTAGCCAACAAGGCCCCGCCGCCGGTCTCCTACGACCTGTTCGACGTGAAGCAATATCAGGGGGAGACCCTGAAGGAGTATATCAATCGCTTCGGGGCCCAGGTCGTGAAGGTTGGCACAACAGAAGAGCCTATGATCGTGTACACATTTGTGAAAGGCGTATGCCCCGGCCCCTTCGGAGAATCCATTATCCGTAATCGCCCTAGGACTTTCGCTGAATTACGGCGCAGGGCAGTAGAGCATATTGCTTCGGAAGGGGAGGTATGTGTGAAGCGCACCAGCGCCGTGCCCTCACGCCCGAGGGGACCGGCGCGAGTTCAACCCGTCAAAGTCAATGAGACCACGACGGGGAGAAAGAAGCCAGAGGCGAGACGCCCCTACGAGGCCAGAAAGCCCCAGCCCCGGGGCCCAGCAGGAGGCGAACGCCCCGCCAGAGAAAGAGCAAGACCGGCGAGGTACAACTTCGTGGTTGAGTTGAAGGATTTGATCGCCGTACCCAACATAGCCGAGAGGCTGAGGCGACCGGCGAAGACCGACAAGGTGTTAGGGCCCCGTAAAGACTCTTGGTGCGAATTCCACGAGGCTTTCGGGCACCAAATTGATAATTGCCTGTCGTTGGGCTACCAGTTAGATGAGTTGGTGAGGACTGGGTTTTTGAAAGATTATGTTGCAGATTCCACAACGACCGCCACCTTGCCGCCGCCGGCAGATGAGCCAGCACACGAGATGCCTGTGCTTGGCAAGGTCCACACCATTGCTGGAGGTTTTTCCGGCGGAGGACCCACCGCCTTCCAGCGGAAGAAATACGCGAGGGGGGTGAATTCAATCGAGGAAAAGCTCACGGGGGAGCCCTGGGAGTCAGATATTGTGTTCACGAGAAGAGACCTCCGAGATGTGGTGCCCCACGACAATGATCCCGTTGTCATCTCAGTCGTCACAGCTGGAAGGAAGGTCCACAGAGTGCTCGTTGATCAAGGAAGCTCGGCAGACGTCATGTTTCTGTCGACCTTTAATAAGTTACGGTTGTCCCCCGATCTGCTGAGTCCCTATACGGGATGTTTGTATGGGTTCGGGGATAACCAGGTAGAAGTCCGGGGGTACCTGGAGTTGAGGACTACGTTCACAGACGGAGAGGCCTCCCGTACCGAGAGCATCCGGTACCTCGTCGTGAACGCTAATTCTGCCTACAATATTTTGCTGGGCAGACCGGCGTTAAACCGTCTGAGCGCAGTGTCCTCCACCCGTCACATGAAGATGAAGCTACCGGACCTCAGTGGCCGGGTGATAGTCATCAGGTCAGACCAGGAGGAGGCGAGGAAATGCTATGAAAACATCCTGAAGACGAAGAGAGGCATATTCATGGTGTATGAACGTCCGCCGAGCGCGGACGCGACGATGATTGCGGCGACGCCCGGAGGTGAGCAAGAGGTGGAACCTAGTTCGCAGTGGCTACTCTCGGTTGATGGCTCTTCAAACCAACAAGGGAGCGGTGCGGGAATAGTGTTGGAGGGACCCGACGGCATGCTGATCGAGCAGGCCTTGCGTTTTGCCTTCAAGGCAAGTAACAATCAGGCAGAGTATGAAGCCCTGATAGCAGGAATGCTCTTGGCCAAGGAGATGGGCGCACAGAACCTCCTGGTGAAGAGCGACTCTCAGTTGATTACGGGGCAGGTGTCGGGTGAATTCCAGGCGAAGGACCCACAGATGGCGGCGTATCTTAGATACGTCCAGTTATTGAAAGGGGCGTTCAACGCTCTTGAGCTGATACATGTCCCGAGGGAGCAGAATGCCAGAGCTGACCTGCTTGCAAAGCTGGCCAGCTCAGGCAAGGGGGGTAGACAGAGGACAGTGATCCAGGAGACTCTCAAAGCTCCGCGTCGATTCGTGGAAGACAACAGGGTGGATGTCCTCCAGATTTATACATCAAGGGGAAGACCGAGGAGCCATTCCTCTTTAACCCAAGATACTCAGAAGGCGCCCCGCATCAGCATATACGCGGGTGTTCCTGAGGAAGAGCAGATGCAGGTCTGTGTTTTGTCCAAGGGAGACACCTGGATGACGCCCTATAAACGGTACCTGGCGGATGAGGCTCTTCCAGTGGACCCTGAAGAGGGCAAAAAAGTCAAAAGAAATGCCGCCAGGTATACTTTGGTGGATGGGGTGCTGTTCAGGCACGGCTTCACTCACCCTATCCTAACATGCGTCAGTGGCGATGAGTGCACCAGGATAATGGCGGAGCTACACGAAGGCATCTGCGGAAGCCATGTAGGGGGAAGATCCTTAGCCTCCAAGGTAATACGCGCAGATTTTTTCTGGCCAACAGTGAAAGAGGATTGCGCACGGCACACCCAGCGGTGTAGGCAATGCCAAAAGCACGCCGACTGGCACAAGGTGCCGCCAGAAGAGTTAAGGTCTATATACAGCCCGTGGCCTTTCCACACATGGGGAATTGACATCCTGGGCCCTTTCCCACTGGCAATCAGGCAGATGAAGTATCTGATCGTCGCCATAGAATACTTCACTAAGTGGATAGAGGCGGAGCCTGTGGCACAAATCACTGCGCATAAGGTACAACATTTTGTGTGGAGAAACATCGTGTGTCGCTTTGGCGTACCCAGGCGCCTGATATCTGACAACGGGACCCAGTTTGCCAGTCAGCAGTTGAGAAATCTGTGTGCTGAAGTGGGAATCAAACAAGTGTTCGCGTCGGTTGAACACCCCCAGACCAATGGACAAGTAGAGTCAGCAAACAGAGTCCTTCTGAGGGGGTTAAAAAGAAGGCTAGAGAAGGCCAAAGGGGCGTGGGCGGAAGAGGTGCCAAGGATTATATGGGCATATCACACCACGCCCCAATCCTCTACTATGGAGACGCCTTTCAGTTTGGTGTACGGGTCGGACGCGATGATTCCAGTAGAAATACACGAAAGCTCACCGCGTTTTCAAAACTTCGTGGCGGAGGAATCTAATGAAGAGAGGCGGGTGAACCTGGATCTGCTAGAAGAGGCCAGGGAAGAAGCTAGAATAAAAGCTGAAGCGATGAAGAGAAGAGTAGAGCGGCGATATAGCTCTAAGGTAAAGCCGCGACAGTTTCAGGTGGGCGACCTAGTGATGAGGAAAGCCCACCCGTACGAGTTGGAAAATAAGCTGTCTCCCAAATGGACCGGGCCCTTCAGAGTTACTGAGGCTAAGGGCAATGGTTCGTACAACCTGGAGACTTTAGATGGAGGCCCTATCCCGCGCAGTTGGAATGCAGCCAACTTAAAATTTTATTTCAGTTGACTTATGTAAGCAGTATGTAACAATCTAGTCGAAGGGGACGCTCTTTTTCCCTTTCGGGGGTTTTTTAATGAGGTCACCCTAATAAATGGAAAAACCAGTTGAGAAAAAGAAGTGCCTTGGTTTTCAGCCTTTATCTTTCCTTGTTAGAAGTAATGTGATGCGCCGCCTAGGCCATGGTGTCGCCAAGGAGAAGGCGTCGCCTAGGTCATGGCGTCGCCCAGAAAGAGGGCGTCGCCCAAAGTGAAGGCATGCATCGTTGGCAGAACGAGACGAAAGGAAAGCGCGCAGTATATGAGGCACATGCAAAGTAAAGTGGCGTTGCAAAAAATCAAGTATGATATTAAAAGTTGTTGTTACAAGCGATGTTCAATTCAATGGGAGTGATACAAACGGAGCAGACGCTACAAATCATACAAAAACACGAACAGGCCGTTTCTCAGCGCTCATCAGAGTCATCACTGGAGGAAGGCGAAGCCTCTTTTCCAGCCCGCAGAGCTCGAATAAGTCGTGCCCTTTTTTCTTGGTTTATTTTCGAACCTGCGCCAAGGGAGATTAACGTGTCAGAGACACCATGAAGCAAGACATACACAGTTAGAAAGCAATGAAGGCCGAAGTTTCTAAGGCAGTGGTTCTTACGTATGTACTTCTCAAGAGTCCCAGTGTTGAACTCCAGGCTGATCACCGTAGCAGAGTCAAAACCTCCCGCCTCAGCAAGAATCCCGCAAGCTATTTGATCACTTGGAGCTAGATTCTTGAGGGGTTTGGCTTTGAGGACCTTTTCCTCTCTCACCCAGTACAGCGGAAACCCATCCAGAGCGTCGGGGACAAGGTCAGTACGACAGATCTTGAAGAACTGGCCTTTCCACCCGGTGAACGAGCTCTGGAAGGGTGTGAAGAGAACCCTCCCAGGCACATTACTGAGAGTTACCCAGAGGTTGTGTCTCTGCCTCTTCACCTCAAAGAAGTGCAGAAAGAGGTCAACCGAGGGTGCACAACCCAGAAACCCGAAGAGAATGTCGAAGGCTTTGACAAAGGCCTAGCTGTTGGGGTATAACTGAGCCGGAGCGACGTTGATCTCCGTCAGCAGTTCCTTCTCGAACCAGGAGAAGGGTAAGCGCACCCCGATGGTCTTGAACACCACCTGGTAAAAGTAAAATAAAGGGACCCCGTCATTGGCCCGTTCATCTCCACATACTGGCTCCCCCAGAGTGCAAGGGAGCACAGCAATGTCGTCGTCATGCCTCCTCGCAAAGGCCCGGTGGTCATAGGAACATGACTCTCCTTTGTGCTCCCGTATGGCCCTGGTAGAGAGTAAGCATGAACACTCGTCGAGAAGTTCATTCGAAGCCCAAGGGTACAAGTCTTTGGGACGAACTCTGGAGGAAGCAGCGTGAGATGACATTCTTTAACGAGAGTAGGACTGCCAGAAATGCAAGAGTTTTGTGAGGGGAGCGAAGACTAGAACAACCCTTCGACAGAGAAGAAAGGGTGCAAGAAGGAAGGGTGCAGGAAGAAAGAACACAAGTAGGTTATGAAGAGTGAGAAAATGATGAAGACAGTTCCAGAGCTTGAAGAGTTAAATAAAGCGGTTAGAGCGCCAAACGACGTGAATGGATGCACCGCACGATTGATACACGTGGCAGAAGATGAAAGGATGACGCTGGCACCAGTGGTTTAAATCAGAAAACGTCATATCAGCAGAATGTCCAGTGGTACGATGCGCCGTCGAAAGTGAGTCAGGGGTACAGCAGGAGTCAGAAAATGGAATGACTAGATACCCCATCAACCATACAAGCAGCGCCACGTGGATCAAGTCGAATGACGGAATGTCCCATCAGCTATACAAGGAGCGCCACGTGGATGGCACAGACAAAGCCTTGGGCTCTTCGCTGTTATCAGGCGTTGACCAAGGCAAGAATTAAGGTCAATGTCGAAGTAAAGGTAACGCCCGAGGCGTTGCCAGGAAGGACGTAAAGGGCGACGACAACGCGAGATGTCGCGGGCGTCGCCAACCCAAATACCGACTGGCGTCGCTTCCCCGATACCCACAGGTAGGAAAGACTGTGGAGGGAGAAGAAATCAAAGAAAGGCAAAGTTAGTCACAGGCGTCACCTCCCCGATACCCACAGGTAGGAAAAACTGTGGAGGGAGATGAGATCGTCAAACGGCAGCGAATCGCTGGCAGGGCGTTCCCCGATACCTATGGGAAGGAAAGACCATGGAGGGAACAGACCCTCTCCAGAGCGCTCAGCGTTTTAGACACCCGGGGACGATACGGTGCTGCTGTAGCAGGCCTCTCCTTAGGCGTGGGCGCCGGGCGTTAAGGATCAAAGAAAGGGCCTTTCGATATCAGAGACGTCCCGTGGACGATACGGCGTCACTAAGTGAGCCTCTCCATGGGCGTGAGGGTTGGCGCGCAACCTTTCCCGATCATACCAAACCGCCCAACGAAGTGAAAGAAATGGGCAGAACACAGATAAAATAATTGAAGCGCGTGAAGGGAAAAGATGAGAATGAGATCGCATAGGCAGAATCGTATGTGGCAAAGAAATAAAGGCAACCATACGAACGTCCCAAATCAGTAACAAGAGTGCGGATAGTTCAAAGAATTACAAGTTTTGACAGATAAAATCAAAAAACGAAGGTAAAGAATAAAAGAGTTAAGCTTGAAGAGGAAGGCGGCGGATGAGAGGCAGTGGTTCAGTCATCCAAATCCATGGGCACGACCTTCCCGTCGACGACGTGGTGTGTGGGGTCGCAGTTCGAAAGGTTGACGCCAGGATTCTCACAGGACGCCTGGGTCAGGGCCTCTTGGAACCCCTCCTCGAAGGTACCCGCCATCTCCTGGATAAGGGACTTTTTCTCCTTCTCCAGTTCCTCAATGGCGGTGTCTCCAGAGGTCACCTGCTTCTCCAGAGCCTCTTTCTCCACGCGAAGCCGGCTAGCCTCGACCCGCAGTTTGTCGTAGTCAACTCGGAGAAGGTCCATAGCTTTGGCCTGGGTGGCCATTTCCTCCTCCATCCGCTCCACCTTGGCAGCCTGTTCGCAGCAACGGTCCTTCAGGTTCTTTTGAGTTTCTGCATCCGCTTTGACCAATTCCTGAAGACCCGTTACCTGTACTTGGAGAGCAACTTCCCGAGTGTAGAAGCCTGCCTGGAGCTCCAATGCCTCCGCCAGTTGCCTCTCTGTTTCTGCCTTGGACTCTTGTACTTGTTTCAGAGAAGTTTGATAGGCTTCGTTCTGGCGTCCCAGGGTCCTCATTTCCTCTTCCAGGGTAGTTGCCTTTGTTTCCAAGGCTTGGAGGGTTTGAGTTTGCAAGACCGCGTTTCTGGCCTGGGAGCGCCATTCAAGAGCCACCGCCAAGAAGGCCCCCAGGTAGAAAGGCATGCCTTCCCTCCTGTCGGTACCTTCTGGCATAGTCCCGCCACTGAAACCCCTCATCAGATGCATGATTGGAGGAGGGATGGCGATGAAGTCGGGGGCGGCAGCGTCGGGAGCCGGGGAAGCAGTGGTTTCTGGCGGCGGCGGAGGCGGGACAGATTCGGCGCCTTCGCCCCTTTCCTCTTGGAGTACCATGGGAGGGAGTGAGGATGCGCTTGGAGGGTTGTCCATAAAGGGGTTCCCTCCCTACGGCGACGTCTCTACCAGAAGAGGAACCCGCGCGGATTTTCTCCTTCTGAAGGGTGCCACCCCTTCCGAATCCTCATCATCTGACAGAATCTCCAAAACCCTTTTTCCTTTGTCAAGGGGGGTTGGAGCCGGTGACGAGGCCACAGCTAGGGGAACGGCGGCGATAGGCGGAGGAGAATTGGGAGTTGGAAGCACTTTGGAGCCAGGTGGAGATGTCGGAGATGGGCTAGAAGGAGCTTCAGCGGTGACTGGAAGTGGCGGTGATAGAGCCGGTGGGAGAACCGGATTGGCAGCAGGGCTGGAGGAGGCGCCTACCTTGGCGGCACGAGCCTCCTTCAGTGCTTTCGCCAACATCATTCTTTTGGAAGTGCCCATCACCGATCCTACATCAAGACAGGCCAAACAACAAGGATTAGTACTAGAGCAGTTATGCGAATTCACAATACATGAAGAGACGTGAAATGCAAGTAACATTGTACAGCGAAAAATGGTAGCATAAGTTTGATTCAGATGAATCAGAAGGAAGCCTCTATGGCCAAATATATGCAGATAACCACAACAACTAATGCATCATAAATCACCAAGGGCAGATACCGAAGTAGGTCGAAAGCCCATGGGCATTGAATTCGTTCGCGATGAGTTTGGCGGTATCGAAGACTATTCCCAGTCCCGCCAAGGCTTTGCATACATCCCGGTCAGGCGGGGCAAGCTCGTCCAGAGCCAAGGGCTTCATGGTTATGGGTTTGTCTGTCCAGTACAGGGGAAAGCCCTCTAGGATGGTAGGATCACGCTTGGTCGCGCGTACCTTGAAGAATTTCCCCTTCCATCCTTTGAACGAATTCTGGAAGAGCGTAAGGATGATGCGCCCGGCGATGCCAGAAAAGCTCATCCAAAGGCTCTTCCCTTGCTTCTTTACCTCGAAGAAGTGAAGAAAAACGTCCACAGAGGAGGGAACACCTAGATAGCCGCAGAGAATTTGGAACCCCCTCACGAAAGCCCAACTGTTGGGATGGAGTTGGGCGGGAGCAGTGTTTATCTCTGTCAGTAGCTCTTTTTCGAAGGGAGTGAGGGGCAGACGCAGGCCCACCCTCTTGAGCACCATTTGATAGAGGAAGAAGAAAGGACATCCCCCAGTATCCCGTGAGTCCGCACAAACGGGCATCCCAGGTCGCACCCGGCTTACCAGGACTTGGGAGTCGTGATTTTTGTGGAAAGCATTGAAGTTATAGAGAGCAGGGTCCCCCCTGTGAGCCTCCACGTCCTCAACAGAGTTCAGGAGGGAACATTCGTCCAGAAGTTCGTCGGGGGCCCAGTCATATTCGCCCTTATAATAAGACTTAGGGAGCGAGGGAGGCGTGGTGGTCTTAGTTTTCGCCATCAATGCCAATGCTGAAGATCAAAAGAGAAAGAAAGGGTTCAGAGAAAAGGGGTTGGGGAGATGAAAAGGGAAAAATGGAAGAACCCTAGGAGCGCCCTACCCACAAGAGAACGAAGGGAATCGAGAGGAACAAAGGAACATACAAACAATATCCAGAGAAATGCGGTAATACGGACAGTCCCAGGCAGTTCATACAGTAAGGAGAATCATCAAGGAGGGAAAAACCGTACCTTTGGGGGCTGAAGGGCGTGGAGAGCCGAAATGCGAGCGAACAGGGGTCGCAAGAGAAGGGATTTAGAGAAGATGAACAGTGACAGATGGCAGAGAAAGTGGATGTAACAGTAGTGGCAAGCGCGGGGTTCAGTAACTTAAACGTTACGAGAAGCGCGAGGGGAAACAAAGGATAACCGTGCGATGACGCCACGTGTTGCAAGATTAAGCGCTCAAGGGGAGCGCAAGAGGTTCTTGAAGACGACCGCACGATGAACCACGTGGCACGCGATTAAGCGTAACTTCAAAAGACATCATTTTTCCCATTTCAGGGATGTCCAATCAGCCATTAAGAATACCTCTGGTTCAGAAAGTGTCACGTCAGTTATTCAAAAAAATTGTTGAGTCAGCAGAGAATGCCGCGTCATCAGGAGGGCACGTGGATGGCGGGGGCAAGGCTTTAGTCTTTGCGCTGAAGACAAGTCTTCGGCTTAAGACTGGGGGGCTTGTGTACCGTCCCGTATCCGGGCGTTGACTAAGCCAAGGTCAAAGTCAACGGCTGAAGAGTCAAAGTCAACGCAAGGCGTCGCCTAGGTGGAGAGACGCCAAATGCCAGCATCGCCAAGAGGAAACGTCGCCAAGGCAAGGCGTCGCCTAGGCGAAGGCGTCGCCCAGGTGAGGGCGTCGCCAGATCAAACAGTGTAAAAACAAGGCAATCACGGTGTGGTTCCCCGATACCCATGGGTAGGAAAGACCATGGAGGGAGCGATGTCGTGGGAAAGCCTCAGGTCCCGATATCTCGGGAAAGTGATAAAGAGAAGGAAAAGGTGGCTTCAAGGCCATAGTGATAGTACCAGTGAAGGGCAGCCTGACTCGTGAAGTACCCCTGCCGCCCTAGAGACGCCTTCGGGACAGATACGACCCAAGAGGAAGGTCACGCCCAGGGTAACCGGGTGCAGGGTGCGAGAGGAAGGCAGATACGCTCTCAGAGTAAGTGGCTAGATACTTGGGGGCATGAGTTGGCACCCAAAAAGCCACCCCTAGCGCAGTAGCACTCCCAAGCAGGAGGACTCACACGTAGAAACGTCCCCAGATGGGTAGGAACGCCCCCAGATGGGGTCACGGCGTCGTGAAGCCCTCCACGTGTACAACAGCCATGCCAGAATGGTAACACCCTTCAGTCAGGTGCCAGGTAATTAAAAGTCATTCAATACAGTTTCTCTTTCGGGCATTCAAGTACTATAATGGCTCCCAAGCGTTTCAACGTCTTAAATGCGCTACGTTTTCTAATTAAACGCTTTAATGAGCGCGTTACGTTTGTGATTAAAAGCGCTTTAAGGCGCTTTAAATGCTTGGGCCGTTTAAATAGTGCGGGGAATGTTGGAAAAAAGGGTTGGAACTTTCGGCAAATTTACCAGAGAACTCTCTAGTTGCTTGCTCGTGCTTCAAGGTTACGTACAAGTGACTGGGGAATATTTTGCCTGAAAGAGACAACACACACACATATACACAGTTATTTTACCACCTTCAGAGTGCCACATGTGGTGCTCAGACACGTAGGTGGACAGTTTTTGGTGTTTCTTGCTGGCTGACTTGAGCGTCGGAGTGCACACGGCCGCTAGGGCGCCTCTCTGTCCTCTTTTTTGCAGGTATCCACAGGCTACCAGTGGGAAGGTGTCCCTAGCTGACGGTTGAGGTCGCGCACGAAGACGTCCCAGTCAACCGGACGGAACAGTTACTTTAATAACACATGTGGCTATCTCGGGGTAAGCGATAAACTCTTAGTAACATATTTATAAATATGAAATGATGTTACTGATTAAAAAAATCAAAGCAACATATTTATTTTAACAATAGAAAATACAATATAGAAATTATACCAATAATAATCATTATGTTTTAACTATAAGAACTTCATAAGAAAATTAGCCTCGTAAGAACATCATATTATATTTGTACTCATTGATAAAGTATTTGTATCATCTATTAACACAAGTGAAATAACCACATGAATATTTACTTTAATGTATGTTTCTCACACTTAAAGGCTCAATGCTAACACACAAACATAAGAGACATGAATAATTATATTTCATTTAACAATATAATACAAAGCTTGAATAATTTAAAAGATACAATCTTAATCCTTGAATCATTTAGAGAAATCTTCATGTTCACGTCACAATACATTTAATTTACTTACTTTTGGAAATTGCAAGAATGAATCAAAATATTGAACTAGGTTGATCAATTTATTCAATAAAAAATGAAATTAATCGATTCAAATACTTACTCAGGAAATGGTTTCATTTGGGTGTAATTGGTCAACAGAATATATGAAAAGTTTCATTATTTTTGGGTTAACCCATGAATTGAGTTCTTCTCCAAAGAATGATAAGCTTGGTCAAATATAAATAATATTAAAACACCTTTCAATGTTTTTGAAATATTGAAAAACAAATTGAATTATCTCTCGAAATAATTAAGAGACATAAATTGATCGTTCAACCTAAGTATTGTATTTCACAGTTCACTTAAAATTGTCCATAAATCAATACAATTTTTTAAAAAGGGTAAAAATTTGTAAAAGTGAAAGAAATTAAATTTTGACTAAATATAATAGTTTATTACCTTTCTAATGGATATATCCATTTATATTGAACTAGACCTCGATTCTTAGTTCATATACTAAATGAATACGAAGATGCTTCACTGAATAAAAAAATAGGAAATGTTGTCTCCAACGTGCAAAAAGTTATCGCAATTTTTTTTTCATTCTAACCAAGATCTTTACATGCACTGACAACATCCTTAGCCTTATCTTTAATGTTAGAAAGTGTTCCAATGAGATTATCACATACATTTTTTTCCTCCACCGCATAAAATCAATATAATGTAATATATCAAGATAACATCAATATTAAAGATCAAATAATATTGACCTCTTCTTCCATATATTTTTATCATATGACTTTTTTCTGATCCTTTCAAAGACAATGTTGATGTCTTTCACCCACTCTTAAACTTGCTCACAAGCTAAAGAATTTATAGCAATTTCATCCTCCTAACAATTATTAAAAAAATCAATCTCCTAACAATTATTAAAAAAATCAATCTACATTACAAGTGGTAATAAGTAAGATTTCCAATGTCTCCTATAAATCTTCTTGTTTCCATGTTTCAACTATATAACTTGTATCTTCTTTACATATAAGACAAACATGATGACCTTTAACGTTGTACGCACTCAAGTTCTCATATATTGGAATGTCATTTATAGTACAAAATAACATTAACTTGAAGATGTGTTATCAATAGCCAATTAATACTTCCACTCCTTCCTCCACGCAAAAGTCCTAAATCATATATCAAGGGATTTAACATCTATGTCGTTTCTTGGTTTTTTGGGACTTGAAATCATCATATGCATACAACATAGCATACTTTTACTTCATACACAATCAATGTGGAAGGTTTTAAATTACCAACAAAATTAGCCATGAACTATGATTACTACTTAATTTACCAAAATAATTCATTTCATTTGTAGCTAGTTTAAGTCTAAGGTATCTTGCTTCATTCCAAAAATTTGGAAAAAGACAACCAATTTTCTTCCACTAAGAAGAGTTAGCAAGATGTCAAGTTATCCATCACTTTTTCTTTCATTTGTAATGTTTTTTGCGTCATGATCTCTAATGGACAGTTGCTTTAACCTTGGAACTATTGGAAAATACCTTAAAACATTTGTAAGAAGATCTTTTGTTTCTTTTTCATGACTAGGAGTATCCTCATCCTTTATTGCATAGTTTCAAACTTCTTTATGATATAAAACCATTGTGACAAATATGTATTTTTTTATTTTGAACCCATCAAACAAAGTTTTTTTTAACCTAAACATACAAACTAGCAAGATGTTCTTGTTGGTATCATGCCAAAGTTATAGTAACTCAATAAATAATTTATACTTAGGACCATAATAGAGAAAAACTAGCCAAACAATTACCTTCACTTTATATATAACTAATTTGGGTCTCAAGCTTAACATTAAACATAAATTTAAAATGAACTAATTTCTGCCAAAATTTAATAGCATGATTATTCAATGCAAAACAAAAACCCCCAAAATCAATTAAATGAAGGCAACTCATGAAGTGTTATCCCTCAAATAAGAATATTGTGAACATAAAATAGTCATTTTGAATAAAGCATTGTGAGAGGGATCATGTGAATACAACATTATAAAAGGGATTACTTACTTGTTTGGTGGTAGTGAGAAGAATTGGCATTGATGTTTTGTGTTAAGTTAGTAGACGATCTAATACCCATCAGACGGTCTCATGATATGAGTTTCTATATGTTTAGATTATAACAAACATTGCAAGATGTATTATCGTATAACAAAACTCACTCATGTGCGGTATAAGCTTAGACCAAAAAACATTAGAGAAGATGTGAAAGACTAAATGTCTTTAAACACACCAGACGATACAAAAGAAAAGGTTGTTAGATAAACCAATGACACATGGTCACTGCAGAAGTTCCTTAAACGATCCAACCTTCATGTTTATGTTATATAAATATTCTAAGTGGCTAAAATATCCAAAGAAAACACTGCAAATGAAGAACATTGCGCATATAAGAAGATCAAATGAGAAAATTTGATATTAAACAAAACTTGTGAGAAGCTCACATCATATGATAGATCAAACAATACAATTGAGAATATCTTATCAGACGATCCTAGTGGTCAAACACTTATATTAAAATCTCTTCACACAAATCCCATGGACAACAAAAGATAGACAATGTTGAAGCACTTGTTTACAAGTCATCAAACGAACTTGAATATTACACATATCAGACGATACAAGCAACTTCTACTAGTCAAATGAACGAATGCGTCATGGAAGTGTACATACTTAATCTTTACATTCTTGGAATGTTTAATGAAATTGCGCTTATGTTTCCAAATCTTATTTTACATTTCTAAATCATAGAAAACATTACTTTTCAAATAAGATTATTAGTTAAATGATTTTGGAAAGTTTTCGTCCTTGAGAAAGTAACACAAATATATTCAAAAGTCTCAAATACCTTGTGTTTTAATGTTTATTAAGGAAAAAACGTTTTCCATATTGATTTCAAATATTTTCAAATACAGTTGTGCAAATAGAATCAAGTTTAAGACTATATTAGAAAATTATTTTTAACAGTGTTTCATCTTTGAAAAGTAGAGCATTAATATTTTCTATATCAAAGAGTTTTTTGAAATATGTTTATTGGAATAAAATACAGGATATGTAGTTATGCTACAACATTCTCCTTTAATATTATCTTGGACAGAATTTGAAAGAGCATTCAAGATTAAATATCTGAAAATATAAAGTCTTGATTATTTGAAGATATTCTATGTTTCAATGATACCCATGATTTATTATATTCATTATAATGTTCACTGATACTAATTTTGTTCCCAAAAATTGTCAGAGGAACATAAAGACACATATAAAGGTGAAAGCCAAAAGTTTCCATATTCAGCGGCTAATAGGAAAGAGATGAAGCTAACAAGCTAGAATACACAGATCAAAAGTAAAGTAATATCAAGGATATACAAAAGAAGATATTCATAAAAAAAAAGAGTATTTTGAGTGCAAATAAGTGGAACAATGCATTGAAGGCTTATATAAGAACATTTATATTTGAGCGTCTACAATGAAAAAGAAAACAAAAAATGCATAAATTTTAAGATCCAAGTCCAGAGATATTCAAACCTCAACGAACAAAGTTCACATATATGGAGAAAGCATTTGAAATTGAAATAAATGTCAAAGATCCAAAGATCTCATATAAGCCAACATTTCCCTATTGAGCGTCTAACACGTAGAAGATGGATGAAGAGAACCACAAAGAAAATATTGTAGTGCATAAATATTTCAAGCTTAAACGTTCAAATTAAATACAAATAAAGAAACATTTTGAAATGTTTATAATGACTTAAGAACATGTACATTGTATTAGAGCACAAGTTTCCATTTCAAGTGTCTAATGCATTGAAGGAGAATACCAACATGGATATTTGAGCATATATTCAAGAAAAGAGAATTAAAGTCTTAAGGATCGTATTTGAAGTATATAAAGAAAGAATTTGAAATCCCCTCACATGTTGAAGACATGCAAAGATCTATTAGAGCAACATTTACCATATTGAGAGTCTAACACATTAAAGAAGAAGATCAACATGGCAGATTGATAAAGATATTGAAGTTAAGAAGATTAAAGTTACAACATTCATATTAGAGGAAACTAAAGAAATATTTTAATTATACACAAAATACAATTGGAGCATTTATTTTCTTATCAAGCATCTAACAGCTACATTAAGAATGATGAAATCCTAAAGTTGCAACACACACATTTGAAGGCCTATATAAAGACCTTTAGGATGAAAAACAGGACAACGAATAACATAGAAACAAAATACGAAAGTTTACAGAAAAATTTGTATAGTTGTGTTTAGAATTGTGCTTATAATTTCTTTATACTAAAAGAGAGCAACTTGTGAGAATTTGGGTAGTGTGCTTAACCATAGTAAATCCTTCACTATTGTGAAGTATACTCTGTGAACCTTCATTATTCTCTCTGAACGAGAGTGTTTCTCATTGTATTGAGAGGTCTTGATCTCAGTGGGAGATTATGACAGTACCCGAAGATCTTAGAATACTTGGTAAACTTGCAGAGGTTGAGAATACTTAGTGAACCTGTAGAGGTTGAGAATATTGGTTGAACCTGCAAAAGTTGAAAATACTAGGTGAACTTAAAGAGGTTAAGAATAATAGTGTATCTATATAGTGTTAGAATGTATGGCTAAAACAAGAGGGGGTGAATTGTTTTTGCAAGATTTTCACAAAGACTGGAAGAAGATTGAAAAGACCAGTTAAATCAATCAATTGATTTATCTGTTCAACTGGATTATTTAAAAGATTAACAGTTATGAAAAAATATAAACCAGTTGTTTTATCGAAACAACTACTTTTTTAATGCAGTAGAATATCATAACAATTTATATAGTAGTTTATCATAATAAAGAAGGAGAGATTCACACAAAGAGATTTATACTAGTTCACTCTTAACCAAGAGTTACATCCAATCCTTAGCTCACCACTGAGAATTCACTAAGTAATCAAAACCAGATTACAAACCATAGCCAAGAGTGTTGATCTTGAACCCCTAAAAAACACACAACACTTTCAGCCAAAACCACAATTTCTAGAAACCCTATCTGAAACTTTTTGACACACAATACAGTATTGAAAGAAAGAAATATAGTACACCTAACCTTTACAAAGTTGTAGAACAATAGAACAAAAAATCTAAATTCTTACTTCATACACAAACAATGATCCAAGACTCCAAGAAGGATTAGCAAAACTCTTTGATCTTCTCTTGAAAATGTTTTTATCAAAAATCTTTTCTTCTTTTTGCAATGATCATAAACCAGTCTTTATATAGACTTTACAAAGAGGTTAAAACAGTTTGATCATTAATTGAAAATAGTTAAAAGAATTTAAAAACAGTTCAAAAATCATATCAGAATTTTGTTAATAACACTTAATTGATTTTCAAAACAAACTGATTGATTTATTTTTCTGTTATAAAATTAAACATAAAAAGCGAATTCATTTATCGAAATATCTGACTCTTTTAGCTTTACAAAACATACAAAAGAAAATAAATCATTTTTAAATCTTTTTAAAATCTATAAGTGTAATTAAATCGGTTGTCGAGATAAATCAACTGATGGAAAAAACTTGTTGTAGTCACCAGACTTTGAACATAAGCTTTTTCAAATGATTTAAAACACGAACAACTAACTAAATTAACACATTTGAAAGACAAAACTATCAAAAGAGATCTAGAATCATATGAACTTAGGTCATAACTAAGGGCAAATTAACAACTAAAAATCTACCTAACTACACACACAACAGATTCTTCAAGTCTTCAAAGTTGGATATGGAAATCATCAAAGCACCCCTGTTCAACAAAGAGGTGGAGAAAACTTAGTGAAAGGCTCATGAGTGAGTTGCTTGAAGGCTTGAGAATCAAATAAGGATTTTTGGAATACAAAGGTGATAATATACATAACTAATGGATGTTTCCTTGGAATGTTTGTAGGAAAATACTATCTTGGTGATGCAGGTTTTATGTTAAAACCACAAATATTAACACCTTATTGTGGGGTTAGATACCACTTGAAAGAGTATTCTCGAAGAGGACCATAGGATTCAAGAGAATTGTTTAATCATCGTCATTTGTCGCTTAGAAATGTAATTGAAAGGACATTTGGTGTCATGAAAAAACGTTTCCCAATTATAGCTAGTGGGACTGAGCCACATTACGATTTGCATACCATGACAAATATTATTTTAGCTTTTGTATTTTGCATAACTTTCTTCGCGGGGTGGACTATGATGACTCTTTAATAGAAGAAGTGGATCGTGAATTGTTGCAACAAGATATACAAGTTTCAGCTTCTCAAGTCCGTGACGATGATCATAGACTAGGTTCACACATTAGGGACACTATAGCAAATGAAATGTGGCAAGATTATGTAAACAATTGATATTGTACTAAATGTTGTTTTATATTATGCTTACTCTATTTGGTCCTAACTTTCATAATGCTTGTTTAGATGGATCGTAGTAAAAGTGTTCAGCTAAGTTCATCCATTGGGTTCACACAGACAACAAAGTGGACCACGGATATGGATTTTATCCTGCTTATTGCCATGGTGGACGAGGCACGACGAGGGTCGAGAATCGATGGCAGTTGGACGACTCAAGGATATAATAACATTGTACTTGCATTACACGAGGCCGGACTCCCTGCCATTACGAAAAATAATGTAAATAACCGACAAAAATGTTTGAAGGACAGGTGGCGGGAGGTCCACGACCTATTTAGTGGTTTTGGTTGGAACCAAGCCACAAAATGTTTTGAGGTCGAGGACGAAGTCTGGGAAAACTTGATTCAGGTAAAGTAATTAAAGATGACAATATCCAATAATTAAAGATGACAATATCCCATAATTTGTTATTATAATAACACTCGACTTTTTGTAGGCGAAACCATCTGCTGATAAGTGGCGTGCCAAATCCATTCGGCACTACAATCTTATGGAGGAGTGGTGGTCAAACGACAAGGCCACTGGAAGTGGTCAAAGGACAACACATTGGCATCTAGACAGGTGCACACGAAAAATTTAAGTGTGGACCTAGGCGATCATAACATGGACTACATACTTGAGTCGCCAGAGTTTAATGTTGCAGACTACGAACTTCCATGCTCACCTGTAGCGCATGTTCAATCAACAGACAGTCCAAGTAATACTCCATATGCGCCCTCTCAACCATCCGGTGGGACATCGTCATCTAGGGGATCAAAGAGAAAAGGCCCCATGATGAATGTAATTGAGAATCAATTCAATATGTTGAATACGAACCTGCAAAATTGTGTTGCTTCCATGAATCGTGGTAACGATGTCGTTGATGAGGTATTAGCCATTGCTCGTGTGCAAGCCACTTCATCACAAGAAATCGCTGCGAAAATCAAACGACGGAATGACTATTATGGTGAACACGTACAAAATGATCGTCGTAAGAGTTCGTATCAATACTCGCCTTCGGATATTTGGTCCATGCTAATTGATCTAAATATTCAGGATGAAGCAGTCATGGACCAATGCTATGACTTTCTCTGTGAAAATCCAGTTATTGCGATGCGAGTATTTGGTATGCCGAAAAAGCGAAGAAAGGCAAAATTGTTTAACATCATGACTCGGCGTCAATAAATTATGTTTAATTATATTTTTATGTTCTTCAATTTGTAATTTAATTGCATCTACTTTTAATTTAAGACAAACATTGTACTTCTTATTTGACTTCTAATATTATTATTTTTGAACTATTTTTCATTTGAAATTTATGTGTGAGGATATTTTCTAATATACTATTATTTTTTCATTGTTTCATAACATTTTCATCATAGGTTTGAATTTCTTTATCGATGGCATCTTCATCCATGAAGAGGCAAAAAAAGACTAAGGGTAAGGGTAAAAGCGGACGAAATGATGATGAAGTTCCTATGATCCCATTACAAAGGAGGGAGGGTGTTTTATTCCTGGTATTTCCAAACGAAACGTCATATGGTTGTATTTGAGGAAAATTTTCATAGAAGACCAGTCATACCTCCAAAAGTCTTAGATTTCCCATTTTTTGCCACATCTGATTTTCAGTTTCAAGAATATTTGAACTTCCAAGGATTGCAAAACTTTCTTAGTATAAGACTACCATATTATGAGGATATGGTTAGGGTTTTTTATTCAAATCTCCATCTAACGACACAGAGTTACCTTGCTACTCAGATTGGCACCCACAAGATTAGACATAGGGATTGGATGAACGTGGCAAATCTGAAATATGATGGTCTGTTGTTAACCCCTGGTACCATCCTTGAGGACATACATTTTGATTGTCAACAAGCCCTATTAACCATGACAAGAGAAGAGGTGCACGACCAAAATATAAGAAACGTAGGTAGTTTAACTATGAATGATAGACTACTTCATTACACATGGGTGCACATGTTGTGTCCTCGGGGGAGCAACTTCTCGTAGTTGGTTCATGAAGATGTTTTCATGTTATGGTGCCTAAAAAGTAATTTGATGATTAATTGGCCTCATTATATCATGCAACATATGATAAAATATCATGACAATGATATGCCTCTTCCATATGGTTGTTTAATCACACACCTCATGTTGTTATACGGCATGAACTTGATGGGAAAGTCATCAATCACGTTAGAGTGGAATAACTTCTTCGGGAAAAAAACCATGAAGAAAATGAATATCTTTGAGGTCAATGGTGTGTGGCAACTTGGAAGGCCTGACGATGAACATGAACAAGAACACGAAGACATTTCACTGCCTCATGTTGCAGGCGGTCATCCTCAACCCGAAATCCCCCATGATTCGGCAATGTTAACACAAATTTGGGGTGAATTCAAAATATGCAGGAAAATATCAACATTATCCACACACGTCTGGACTGAATCGAAAATACACTTCACCAGTTTAAACTCAATGAAGAACATTAATTGTATTTTTATTGTGTTATTATTATTTTTTATGTTGAACATATTTTGATTGTCAGTTAAATTTAATGCGTTATTGGACATTATTATGTTTGTAATTTTTTAAAATTTTCATGACACAACATCATTTAGGATTCTAATTTAATGACTTCATTTATTTATTTTAATCACCGACTATTTTCATGTTAATCTAATGTTTATTAATGATAAGCGAAAGTTGTTATTTTATTTTATTTTTTTATTGGATACAAATTGAGAAAAAAAATTATACATCAAAAATAAAATATAATTTTTTTCATATTGGTAGTTAATATTTCATAATATTTATGAAAATATGTAAATTTTATGGTGCTACTATATTTAAATTGTACATTATTTTTAAAATATATAATTATTCAAAATATTAATAGTATTATTTATTTTAGTACCATTATAATTATTAATATAATTATATGCATACAATATACCATATGCAAATTTAAATATTACATAAATTTATTTAATAATTTTAAATATATTTAGTTATACTATTAATAACAACATATAATTATAAATAATAAAAATAATAAAATAAAATGATAATATTAACAAAACATATATAATTATATAAAATAACAAATGTATATAACAATAAATATTACTTTCATAAATTTTACTATATTTAATAAATTTATTTGAATTTAACACAAAATTATTTTTTATTACAAATTAAGAGTAATTATAAATATTATATATTGCAAAAAAAACAATTAACTCAAACTTACACACAAAAAAAATATATCATAACTCATTATTAAAATATTTTTTTATGACAAGGATAAATTTATAAATTTATATTTTACATCTTTAAAATAATTTTTAAATTATCTCCTAACTATCACATCACTTACAAATTTCAATAAACCATCCTCACAAATCCACTATCCTGCCTGTTGACCAGAACGTTGGAACCTGCCTCGTCAAAGGATCGACGTGTGCACCGCTTCAAACCCCCGTCCTTCTTCAAGATCCACCTCAAGAACCTGCAAAAGAACAGAGCGGCGCCGCTGCGGCCGATCGCACTCCAACGCCCAAGTCAGTGACCGAACCACCAAATACTAAGAGCAAGAACACTCAAGAAATCTCAAGGAACCATGCAATGTTCTCTCTCACAGTAAGCTCTAGAACTCGCAAGCGTAAAGAGTATAATCTGAACGTGCGTACCTCAGAAAGTTCGTTGAGAAATCTTATATACCTGGTCACTTTCTCTCTCCTGGCAGTTACAGGCCTGCACACGTGGCTCGCATCCAGTCGTACACGTGCCATCATCTGGAGCCTCCTTGACTTGGGCGCTGCTTCTGACTCTCTTTTTGGCTAAGTTATTTATGCATGGTACTACCCAGTGCATAGCTAACTTGGGAGCGCGATCTCTACTGGAATTGGCGAGTTAGGGTGCTCTCGTACACCTTCCCTGTGGTCTCGCCGACCGCCTTCATAATCTGCACCACCTTCATCTCTGGCGATGTGCTTGCTCTGGCGATCTCCAATCACTTGGTCACCTGGATTTACATCTGGCGACTTCATCTTTAACCCGGTGATCGCCGGTTCTGGTATGCTGGAGATCGGAACATGCCAACTTAATAACTGGCGATTACACGAACCCCCCGACTTCCTTCACTTCTGCGAATCTGGCGCCTTGTCAACACGCCTACACTGTAGCTTGGTGCCACGTTATCACTTCCGACTACCAGGACGGTACACATCCCTTAATCCAAACAACCTCACACATCCTCACATCCCCTCTAATCCTCTCTAATTCACTCCCTCCCCTCCCCCACAGATCCCCACCTCAATCCAATCAAAACATTAAGGAAGAGATAACATTTTTTAAGCAACCATTATTAAGATTAAGGAGTTATAATTGGCTTTGGTAGTTTTTTTATATCTATCTAAAATTATTTTCTTCCGACATTTTTTTTAATATAAATTATTCTGAAAGATTTATCTATAAAGTTTAAACAATAAATTTTACCTTAAAAAATTGAATACAGAATTATTGATGATAAAAGACCTAAAGTTTAAATCTTAGGTATATTATTCCATTTAAATACTAAAAATATTTTTGTAATTTTATCACTTCAATCAAGATTCTCTTTTATAGAATTTTTTTATTATTTCTTGAAAAGAAAGAAAAAACATAATATCAGATGTTGAAGAATAATATGATGACATAGATAGAATGACATTTACCTAATTTGATTAGTCATTTGTGATTTAGTTTGCACTACTCTTCCAGAAATACCTTTTGTTATTCAACCCTAATGATGAATATAAAAATAATCGATGGTGGAGTATCATTGATGGTTTTCCTGGGTCCATTTGTTGCCATTTTTCTCTTCTGTGATATCTTGCCCTTTTGGGTGAAGATAAGGACCAACATATATATATGCATGTATCTTCACATCACGTGAATTATTATTATTATTATTGTTACTCTTTTTGTCATGCTGTTTGCAAATTCAACATTTTTTCTGCTCATCAGGTGATCATTACGTGCATAGTGGGATATGATCAGATCAGAGAATCATTGTTTGTTTGGACCATCGACACTTCAATGAATCCAAGATTCTCTCTGTACCTGTCTCTGTCTTGCTATAAGGTACTTCAGTGGATTTTATTTACTCACTCTTCAACTGTTTTGTTTTGCTTTTTACTTACTGTTAAATTTGCGTTTGCATAAAGGATGAAGCAGCTTTTGCCCACTCGTGCATGAAAAGAATAACGTGACTTTTATGGGATTTGTTATTATTATATTTTTTTAGTTAAATAATTTTTTCGTTCATACAAAATTTATTTCTTTTTTAAATTTTAGACTTTTGAAAGACATTTGTAGTATGACGAGTCGTTTTATATGTGAAATAATTGTTAATTATTTTAAAGATTGTAATTGTTTTCTATTGTAATTTCTTTCAATTGAACCAATTTTATATAGAAACATTTTAATTATTTTCATATTGTTTAGATAGTTTAAAGTTTGAGTGAATTTTAATCTATCTTAACCAGTTATGGAGATGAAAATGTAATAGAATTGAGGATGTAATAATCAAATCGAAAAAACCTACAAAGATCCTGAAATTTAAATGACAATATCTTAACTAATGAGAGATCAGTTTGTAATAGAATACAGGAATTGATAGTTAAATGAACAAATTCTATAAAGACCACAAAAGTTAAATAAGACGAGAATAAAATATATTTTTAATCTCTATAATATGTTTTTTTTTCATTGTTTTGGTGTTTCATAATAAGCTATTAATTTTGATCTTCACAAATTTGAAACTTACTATAAATAGTTGCTACTGAAATTTAGTATGACGTGAATGATACTCCTTCAATGATGTCACGTTATATATTACTTTAAAAAAGTATATATATATATATATATATATATATATATATATATATATATATTACTTTAAAATGATTACATAGTACACTATTAATTTGTATACAAATTTTTCAAGAAACGAGTTTTCTGTAAACTTTTTATGTAAAGTGTGAAAGTTTTATAAGATATTCATAGAAAAAAATTCACCAAATATTATATATTTATAATTCGGTAGTGGTATGATGGATATATGATGTCACACTAGTGATAGAGAATACTTTTTAAGAAAATTCAAAAACTAAAATTTATGAAAAAATTGAAATTTTATTTATAGAAAATTTTAAAATATTTTTTTTGTAACAACTAACAAAGAGATATTTCTTTGTATCCTTTTTTTTACAATTTTTTTATATTTTTATATTCATTAATCAATTTTTTAGTTTTTAATATTTAAAAAAATATTTAATTTTTTTAGGATTATAAAATTAAAATAAGTTATGAATAATATTTTTATAATTTAATTTTTATTTTGATAGAAAATTTACAAATACTCCTATTAATTAATTATTACATTATAAAAATTAATAAAAAGTTATTTTATAATTATTTTTGTATGTAAAAAAATTATTTTATCAGAAAAAAATTAATTTAGTGAAAAAATTATTAAATAGAAATCAATTTAAAGAAAAAAAAATAGTTCCTGACTAAATTAAATATTAGAGATAAATAATTATTAACATCTAAAAAGTAATTCTTATTAATAATATAATTTTTAAATTAGTATCGTTGCAAAGATTTTAATATAAATTTAGTGATATTTTTTAATTAACTTTATTATAATAAAAAAATAAACACACATTCCACTGGTTCAAAGCAAATATATAAACTATATGAAAAGGAAAAATAAATAAATATTATAATAAATAAAAAAACTAAAATACAAGAGTGTACGTATCATAAACCAGAAAAAAAAGTTAATTTTGAAAGAAAACAACTTTATAATATTTTATTTTACATTTATTACTTGCTATGATAATAATTAAGTGATCTTAAACATTTTATTCACATAAATAATTATATATGAGATATATTAAGGTTTAGGATTTAGGAATTTTTTATAAATCTATTATAAATTATAAAGTAATGGATTATGTATATGTACAATCTAGAAAAACAATAAACAACTCCAACCCAAACCTAATGTTCAATTCTCACACAACAAACCTCTTTATCCTTAGGCAGTTTTTTCCTACACCCCCCCATTCTTCTTCCTGCACCCACACTCTTATGAAAAGACTAAATCGCCCTTATTAGTTTTTAAAATTCCAGAAATATCCTTAACCTAAAAAAACCCTAAAGAGGTGCAGGCAAGGATGCTCTCTTGCGCAGCCGTGTCTTTCATGTTCCAGCAGCAACACGCTTTCATGTTCTAGCAGTGTTCCCGCTGGTTGACCGAGACCGTCTTTGCGTGTGGCTTGTCCTCGCGAGTTAGGGCACCTTCATTCTGCTACGTCTGTGAGTACCTGAAAAGAAGTGAACAAAGGGGCGCCCTCGCGGCCGTTTGCACTCCGACGATCAAGTCAGCTAGCGAGAAACATCAAAGGTGCCACACCTCCGTATCGGAACATCGTGAAGGGATGCTCTGAAGGTGGTCGAAAAATACTGAGTAGCTAATACTGTGTGCCATAATTGTCTCTGCGCACAGTGGGTGCACCGTGAAACAACTAGGGTTTGTGGCTCTGTGTAAACTATGGGAATTAGGTCAAAACTCGGATCCTGTTTCAAACGTCTCAAGGCCCTTTTTAAACACCTCCTGCATTTAAAGCGTGTTAAAGGGCATTGAAAGCGTATAAAAATATGCCTTTAAACGTTCGAAATGTAAACTAAATTAACGCGTACCTTCGCGAACTTTCAGGAAAGCCTTGATGTTTCAGTGCTTATTGTCACGTGTCCTTCTGACTTGATCGCTACTCTACGTAGAGGGCCTCACAGCGCCGTAAAACAACTTAGGGTTATTTCATCGTGTGAGTCCTCTTTCCTCGAAGTGCATCTGGCGCAGGGGGTGACTTTCTGGGTGCCAACTCATGCGCCCCAGCCTCTAGTCATTCGCCCTGGGAGTGTATCTACCTTTCTCTCGTACCATGCACGTGGTTCTCCCCTGGGCGTGACCCTCTCATGGGTCGTATCTGTCCCAGGGTCTCCCAGCTGTGGCATGGGTACTTCACGAATCAGGTTACCCCCTACTGGTACTAGAACTATGGCCCTGAAGCCACCTTCCTCTTCTCTTTATTACTGTTCTGAGGAGCTGAGGTCTCTCGCGGTGTCGCCCCTTCCACGGTCTTTTCCTACCCATGGGTATCGGGGGGCGGCACCGTCGATGCCTTAACCTTGGCGACGCCTACACCAGGCGACGCCTCACCTAGGTGATGCCTGCGCCTGGCGACGCCTCATCTTCGCGACGCCCCACCTTGGCGACGCCTCAAGCGGTCAATTCGTTGACTTTCTTCCTTGGGTCCCTTGAGGGGCCCCACCATACGTTGATCTTTGACTTTGACTTTGACTTTGGTCAACGCCTGGGGACGGGACGGTACACAAGCCCCCCAGTCTTGAGCTGACACTTGTTTAAGCAAAAAGACTAAGGTCTCACCCTATCACCCACGTGGCATTCCTGCTGACGTGACATTCCTTTGATCAGTTGACGTGACGCTCTCTGAGCGCCTGACGCAACATTCTCTGCACTGAAGATGTGACGTTTTAAGCTGTGCTCTAATCTCCCGACACGTGGCACGATCCTATGGCTGGGGATGAGTGTTGTTGGCGCTTCCAAGTTAACGTTATAACCTTTCGAAATCGCGCGCTCAAGGCACTGTTCCATTTGTTCTCTTCGCATTCTACCCACTGTTCATCTTCTTCTCCAAAAGCTTTCTTTGCGTTCTCTCTTCGCACTCCCAACCTTCATCCACCCGATCACCTAAAGGTACGGTTTTTCCTTTTCGACGACTCTTCCCCTTTACTATTTTGCACTTATAACTGCCTGGGACTATTTATATTTCTTCATTTCTTGTGTTTTTCTCTTTTCCTCCACATTTCTTCGTTCTCCCCTCTTTTCTGGATTTCCCGCGTGGGTAGGGGTTTCCTTAGGGTTTTCTCTTCCCTTTTCTGCCTTAACCCTATTTCCTAAACCCTTTTCCTTTCTTCATTCTTCATCTTTTTCATCAAATTATGGCGCGTACAAAAACGATGCCCAATCCTCCTCCCCCAAAGGTTAACTATAAGGCCCTTTATTCATGGGCTTCTGACGAACTCTTAAATGAATGCACCACCTTAACTATCGTTGAAGACGTAGAGGACCATCTGGGTGACCCGCGATTGTACAACTTCAACACCTTCAGCAGAACCCACGATTCCCACATCTCCATCCACCATGGCACCCCTGGGGAGCCAGTTTGCGTGGACGACAGGTCCAATGGGGGGAAAACCCTTCTTCTTCTTCTATCAAACGCTATTTAAGCGCGTCAGTCTGCGCCTCCCCTTCACAGCCTTCGAGAGGGAGCTGCTTACGGAGATCAACATAGCCCCCGCCCAGCTACACCCCAATAGCTGGGCATTCGTCAGGGCTTTCCAGATTCTGTGTGGGTACCTGGGCGTCCCACCCTCAGTGGACGTTTTCCTCCATTTCTTTGAAGTGAAAAAGCAAGGGAAAAACCTCTGGGTGAGCTTTTCCAGAATCGCTGGCAGAATTCTCCTCACCCTCTTCCAGAACTCTTACAAGGGTAGGAAAGGTAAATTCTTCAGGGTGTGTTGCGCCAAACACGACCCCGCAACCTTGGATGGCTTTCCTCTGTAATGGACGGAGAAGCCCAATCTGACCAAGCCCAAATCTTTGGACGAGCTATCCTTCGCTGATAGGGAGGTGTGTGTGGCCTTAGCTGACCTGAAGATCGTTTTCCACACCTTGACACTTATAGCTTGCGAATTTAATGCAAGCGCCCTTTCTACATACTTTGGTAGCTAAACCTACACTTTTGTTCGCCTTCTCATACTTGCTTCTTAACATGCTTCCCTTCGTTGCTGAATGCTTTGTTTATCTGCCCCAATTTCTGTTTATCTGCTCCAATTTCTATTCATGTTGTTGATCCGCAAATTTGCCTCAGTAGTAGAGTTGATATTCTGTACTTGGCTTTGAGTTTAAATCTTAACTCCAAATTTTTGTGCATTGCCATATGTTTTTGACGCTTCATGCTTAACTGGTATTGGCCCTAACCTTTGCTGCTTGGTTTGTCTGGTGCAGCATCAGTGATGGACCCTTCAAGGCGAATTGCTCTAGCCAAAGCCTTGAAGTCCCAATCCAAGCTACCATCTGCAGAGGCTGGCGCCTCCACCATTCCCCCTATTGATTCCAACCCTCCGCCATCATCATCGCCACTTACCACTCAAACACCCAACTCACCTCCCATGCTCCACACATCCAACTCTCCTCCCGCACTCCAAACATCCAACTCTCCTCCCACACTTCAAACACCTAACTCACCCCCTCCCATTGCTGCAGTCCCACTGGCTGTAGCTAGCACTCCTACCACAGCCCCCCTTGACAAAGGCAAGAGGGTGCTCACTATTTCTTCCGAGGATGAAGACTCGGACGTGGGGCCTGCCTACAAGAGGAGAAGGAGTAATCGGATCGTCTACTCACGCTCCCCTTCCCCTCCTCATGGGGGGTCTTTAATGAACAATCCTCCCAGCGCCACATCTCCCTCGGCACAAACAGTCCAGGAGGAGGGGGTGGTAGAGTCTGCACCTCTACCAACACCAACACCAACACCTGCCGCCCCAACACCCACTCCAGAGCCCTTGGAGATTCCCTCTCCAATCAGGCAACTGATGAGGGGCTTCACTGATAAGTTGTCGCCAGGAAGCTTCTCTGGTGAAAACAGGAGAGAAGGCATGCCCTATTACCTGGGGGCCTTCTTGGCCATCGCCCTTGAATGGTGTGCCCAGGCGAAGTCTAAGGCTGACGAGGCGTGTGCCATCCAGGCTTTCCAACAAGAAGTGGCTACCCTGAAAGAGGAGAAGGAAAGCCTGTCGCGTGGCTGGGCGCGTCAAGAGGAGGCCTACAAAACCTCCTTGAAGTTGGCCCAAGAGGCTAAGGAGGAAACTGCCAAACAACTGCACGCTGCAGGGCAGGCTCATGCGGAACTCCTTAGTCAGGCGGGGTCTCTTCATGCTAAGATCGTCGATCTCGAAGCGGCGGTGACGGCTTCTGAGGCGCAAAAGAAAGAACTCGAAGACCAACTGAAAAGGCTCGAGGACCAGTGCATCGACCGGGAGAAATCGCTGGGGAAGACCGAAGGTGAGCTAGCTGCAAAGATGGAAACTCTCAACCTTCTCCAATCGGAACACAGCAAATTTCAAGCTGAAGCGACCAAGCTGCAGGTGGAGAAGGAGTTCCTGGAGAAACAACTAGTCACCCAAGCCTCCAAAATTGGGGAGTTGGTGAAATCCAACCAAGAGTTAATCAATGACATGGCTGGCACCTTCGACGAGGGGTTCAAGGAGGCCCTGGCCCAAGCCACATGCGAGAACCCAGGGATTGACACCTCCAACTGCAACCCTTGCAACCATATCATTGATGGAAAGGTCATGCCCCTCGACCTTGGGGATTAAACTGCGCTGAATTTGATCTATATTTCTTATGTAATTTCGTATATATATTTGAACTTATTTGTAATCCTGACAATTGGTTCTGTTTAAATGCTACTTGCTTTCAACTCCTCTCGTACCTTTATCTGCTTCTACTTTCTTTTTCTATACCAAAGACACAACTGGTACTTACCTCCGATGCATATCTTCATCGCTTCGCCCTTGACTCTATTAGGTAGCACGTAACTTCCTTTTTTACTTCCTCCTTCTAAGTCGTGACACAGACCCTTTTCCTGATCTTCTCACTTAGAACTCCCCTTGGCCTTCGTATCTGTGAGGGATCTTCCCTCTGAGGGCATCGCCTGCCTCGTCATTGCCCATAGGCAAAGGAGGATTTAACTTCGCGTGTTTTTCTTATCTTTGGTAGCTCATGCTTTTATGCTTCTCCTTCTTACTCTTCGAATTTATTTTTCCCTTTGAATTTATAAAATCTTCAACCTGCTCTTTATTACCTTTCTTGAGTCCCGAGGCGCTTGATGCCAAAGGTAGTGCTGGCTTTTTCATCGCTTTAAGATGAAAAGGGGTCTCTTCTCTCTTCTGGCCTCGACATCGCTCAAAGGCGTGGGAGAACTTGATCTCTTCTATGGCCTCAACATCGCTCGAGGGCGTGGAGGGCTTATCTTACTTGTACTGGGTGCCCACGCTCGAGGAGAGACCTGCTCTGGGTGTCCTCAGCGTGTCTAAACACTTGGGACAAAAGTCGCGCTTTGGTGCCCACGCCCGTGGAGAGGCCTATTACAACAACGTCGTATCGCCCACTGGGTGTCTAAACACTAGAGCAACTTAGCCCTTATCTCTTCGCGCTTAGTGCCCACGCCTGAGGAGGGCCCACTACAACAGCGCCGTATCGTCCTCAGGGTGTCTGAAAGCACCAAGGCGAAGTGTCTAAACATCATTCGCTGGGGCTAGCTGTTCCTAGCTGAGGAGGGGGTGTCCCGACGGAATCCCTTAACTCCTGCTCAGGGACTAGGCACCCAGATTTTAGCTTACGTCTAACGTCTGATACCGGGGCTAGCTGTTCGTACCTGAGGAGGGGGCGTCCCGAAGGAATCCCTTAACCCCTGCTCAAGGACTAGGCACCCGGATTTTAACTTCTATCAAACATCTGACACCGAGGCTAGCTATTCATACCTGAGGAGGGGGCGTCCCGAAGGAATCCCTTAACCCCTGCTCAGGGACTAGGCTCCCGGATTTTAACTTATACTAAACATACCTGTCATCTTTGACCTCTGAACTTGACCTTCGCTCCTTAATTTGGCGATGTCTCGTCTTGGCGACGCCTCCTCTTGGCGACGCCTTATCTTGGCGATGCCTCGTCTATGTCTTTTGTTTCTTTTATCTTTGATCTTACATGAGAGGGAAAAACTAAGGCAGAAATATCTTAAACTTCTCTTTTTTTATTTGGGTGACCTCATTAAAAAACCCCCGGGAGGGAAAAAGAGTGTCCCCTTTACAAAATTTCAACTGAAATAAAACTTTAAATTCGCCGATTCCAACTACGTGGGATGGGGCCTCCTTCTAGAGTCTCTAAATTATACAAACCACTCCCCTTGGCTTCGATTACTCTGAATGGCCCAGTCCACTTGGGGGACAACTTGTTCACCAACTCATAAGGGTGAACTTTCCTCATGACTAAGTCACCAACCTGGAATTGTCGCGGCTTCACCTTAGAGCTGTATTGACGCTCCACTCTTCTCTTCACAGCCTTAGCCTTTATTCTCGCCTCTTCTCTAGCCTCATCCAACAGGTCCAGATTCACCCTTCTTTCTTCGTTGGATTCTTCTGTCACAAAGCTCAGAAAGCGGGGTGAGCTCTCGTGAATCTCCACCGGGATCATGGCGTCTGACCCATAAACCAAACTGAACGGCGTCTCCATGGTGGAAGATTGAGGCGTGGTGTGGTAAGCCCACACAATCCTTGGTACTTCTTTTGCCCACGCTCCTCTAGCCTTCTCTAATCTGCGTTTCAAACCTCTCAACAAAACTCTTTTCGCTGACTCGACCTGCCCATTCATCTGGGGGTGTTCGATTGATGCAAACACCTGCTTGATTCCTACTTCTGTACACAACTTCCTCAACTGTTGGCTCGCGAACTGGGTGCCATTATCTGAAATGAGACGCCTCGGCACCCCAAAACGACACACAATGTTCTTCCAAACAAAGTGTTGTACCTTGTGCGCGGTGATCTGTGCCACTGGTTCTGCCTCTATCCACTTGGTGAAGTACTCGATGGCAACGATCAAGTACTTCATCTGCCTTATCGCCAGTGGGAACGGGCCTAGGATATCAATCCCCCAAGTATGGAAAGGCCATGGGTTGTATATGGATCTCAGTTCCTCTGGCGGCGCCTTGTGCCAATTAGCGTGCATATGACACTGCTTGCAACGCTGGGCGTATCGAACGCAGTCTTCTCTTACCGTTGGCCAGTAAAAACCTACACATATTACCTTGGATGCCAAGGATCTTCCTCCCATGTGGCTCCCACAAATACCTTCGTGGAGTTCAGCCATTATCCTGGTACACTCGTCGCCACTTACGCACGTCAAGATAGGGTGCGTAAACCCATGTCTGAATAATATCCCATCCACTAAGGTGTACCTTGCGGCATTCCTCTTGACCTTCTTGCCTTCTTCCGATTCCGCTGGGAGGACTCCATCCGCGAGGTATCGCCTGTAAGGGGTCATCCATGTGTCGCCTTCCTCCAAGGCGTATACCTGTACGCCCTTCTCTTCCTCTGGCGAGGTCGCGTAGGTGCTGATGCAGGGTGCCCTCGCCGTACCTTGACTCAAAGAGCGGTGGCTCCTTGGCTTTCTTCTTGTTGTACTATTGTGAAGGACATCCACCCTGTTGTCCGCCACAAACTTTCGCGGCGTTTTGAGCGTCTCTTGGATGACAGTCCTCTGCCTTCCCCCCTTGCCTGAGCTGGCCAACTTGGCAAGCAGGTCAGCTCTGGCATTTTGCTCCCTAGGGACATGCACCAGCTCGAACGCAGCGAAGGCTCCCTTCAACACCTCGACGTACCTCAAGTATGCGGCCATCTGTGGATCCTTTGTCTGATTCTCCCCTGTTACTTGCCCTGTGACCAATTGTGAGTCACTCTTTGCCAAGAGGCTTTGAGCGCCCATTTCTTTAGCCAAAAGCATCCCAGCAATCAGCGCCTCATACTCCGCTTGGTTATTGCTTGCCTTGAATGCGAAGCGTAAGGCTTGTTTGATCAACACTCCGTTAGGTCCTTCCAAGATTATTCCAGTGCCACTCCCCAAGTGGTTGGAGGACCCATCTGTTGAGAGCATCCACTGTGACCCCAACTCCACCTCTTGAGGGTCTCCTCCTGGTGAGAGCTCTGCCACGAAATCTGCATAGACTTGCCCCTTGATGGATCCCTTGGGTTCATATTGGATATCAAACTCTGACAGCTCCACCGCCTAGCGAACCATCCTTCCCGCTACATCTGGCTTCTGAAGTACTTTCTGGATGGGGAGGTTCGTCATCACCACCACTGTGAAACTGTGGAAATAATGGCAAAGCCTTTTGGCTGAGAACACCACTGCTAATGTCGCCTTCTCCAATGACTGGTACCTCAATTCTGGGCCTTGCAAGGCTTTGCTTACGAAGTAGATGAGCCTTTGCACTTGGTCTTGCTCCTGGACCAACACTGAGCTGATGGCCCACTCCGTTACTGCAAAGTACAATCGGAGGGGGACGTCTACCCAAGGCTTGCAAAGCACAGGCGACGTCGCCAGGTATTCCTTCAACTTGAGGAATGCTGCTTCACACTCATCTGTCCACGTGAAACGGCTATTCCTCTTCAGACACTGGAAGTAGGGGTGACCCTTCTCCCCTCCTGCAGACACAAATCTTGACAAAGCTGTCATCCTCCCAGCCAATTGCTGAACTTCTTTAACTGATAGCTGCACACTTATTAGGGTTCGCCTCTATCCCCCTCTCAGTGAGCATAAATCCCAAGAACTTCCCTGCCTCCACGCCAAAAACGCACTTTTCTAGGTTTAATTTGAGGCGGTACTTTGATATGGTAGCAAACAGCTCTTCCAGATCTGCTGCGAGCTGCCCTCTTTCCTGTGAAGTCACTACCATGTCATCTACATAGGCCTGGACGTTTCTTCCCAGCATAGGTGCGAGGACCTTGTCCATTAGCCTTTGGTAGGTGGCGCCTGCATTCTTCAACCCAAATGGCATCACCTTATAACAGTAGCTGCATGTCTCCGTCATGAACGTCGTTTTACTCTCATCCCTTGGATGCATCTTGATCTGATTGTAACCTGAGAATGCATCCAAAAAACTCAACATCTTGCAGCCCGAGGCGCTATCCACCAACGCGTCGATGTTGGGCAGCGGATACGAATCTTTTGGGCACGCCTTGTTCAAATCTGTGAAGTCGACGCACATCCTCCACTTCCCATTCGCCTTCTTCACTAGAACTACGTTGGCCAACCACTCAGGGTATTGTATCTCCCTGATGTGTCCGACACTTAACAGTTTCTGCGTCTCTTCCTTTACGACGAGGCATCGTTCTTCGTTGAACTTCCTCCTTCTCTGTTGCACAGGGCGAACCTTGGCGTCCATGGTAAGATGGTGGCACAAAAAATCTAGGTTGATGCCTGGCGTGTCCGCCGCAGTCCACGCGAATGCATCTAGGTGGCGCGAGATCACTGCGGCTACTTCTTCTTGTTCTCCCTGGCTCAACAAGCGTCCTAATTTGAACACCTTACCCCCTATCTGCCTTTCCACCACGTTGTCTACTGGTTGGGGTTGCTCACCCTGCACACTCTCTGCACGAGACTCACTCCTGTTGTCCCTTTCTATAAGCGTCGCCCTATCGAATGCATCGGGCATCTCCTCTTCCGACGCTTCTTTCGTGGGCAAGGCCTCTAGGTATACTTCTTCCATCGGCGAGGCGTCACCGTAACTTTCTACTGCGTGCACAACCTCTATAGGTGTCGTCCCTATGGGCGTGACCTCAACAGGTGTGGACTCTGCGGGCGTCGCCTCTTGCACTGGTTCTAATTTCATTTGCGAATCCGAAACGGGCGGTCGTTCAATCACCATGACCACGCCTCTCTTTGTCTTCAGGCTATTTTCATAGCATTTTCAGGCCTCTTCCTGATCCGACTTGATCACAATTACTTTGCCACTAAGATCTGGCAACTTCATCTTCATGTGGCGCGTGGAAGACACTGCCCTTAGCCTATTCAGCACTGGTCTGCCCAACAAGATGTTGTAGGCTGAATTGGGGTTTACCACCAAGTACCGAATGCTCTCAGTACGGGACGCCGCTTCGTCAGTGAACATCGTCCTCAGCTCCAGGTAGCCACGTACCTCCACTGGGTTATCTGCAAATCCATACAAGCATCAGTATAGGATCTTAGCAGGTCAGGGGATAACTATAGCTTGTTGAAGGTCGACCGAAACATGACATCTGCAGAACTGCCCTGGTTGACGAGAACCCTGTGTACTTTTCTTCCCGTTGTGACTACTGAAATGACCACGTGGTCATTATCGTGTGGGATGACATCCCGCAGGTCAGCCCTTGTGAAAACGAGGTCTGACTCCCATGGGTCATCCGGAAACTCCTCAGCAACTGAACTCACTGACCTCACATATTTCTTACGCTGAGAGGCAGTGGGTCCTCCTTCGGAAAAGCCGCCAGAAATGGTGTGCACTTCTCCGTGAGTCGGTATTTCGTGCGCTTGACCCTCCTCTGGTATCGCCAGGGCTATGGTCGTTGTAGACCCAGCGAGATAATCTTTTAGGAAACCATTTTTCACAAGCTCATCCAACTGGTAACCCAACGCTAAGCAGTTGTTAATATGATGCCCGAACGCTTCGTGAAACTCGCACCACGACTCTTTGTGGGGTCCCAGCACCTTGTCAAACTTCACCGGTGGCCTCAACCTCTCAGCCATGTTGGGCACAACGATGAGGTCTTTAAGTTCCACCACGAAATTGTGTCTCAGGGGTCTATTTCCTTCTCTCCTTCCCTTTGCTCGACCCCTGGGTTGGGTCCTCCTTGCCTCGTAGGGGCGCTTCCTGTCTTGGTCCTTCCTCCCTGTTGCGGCCTCGTGGACCCTGGCTTGTGCGCGCATATGCGCTCTCGGGCGTGCAGGCGCGACAGTTGCGCGTTTCATCAGCAAAAGTCTTGGGGCGGTTGCAAATGATTGACTCGCAGAAAGGCCCAAGACACACCCCCTTTCTGAATGCATACACAATCATGGGCTCCTCCTTGGTGCCAACCTTCACCACATGCGCCCCAAAGCGGCTTATGTACTCCTTCAAAGTCTCACCTTGATAGTGCTTCACGTCAAACAGGTCGTACGAAACTGGGGGTGGAGCCCTGTTGGCTAGATACTGCTCTCTGAATAACTGTGACAGCTGTGTGAAGGACGTGATATGACCCTCTGGGAGGCTGACGAACCAGTCCATGACCATCCCAGTCAAGGTGCTCATGAAGAGCTTGCACCTTACGGCATCAGAGCCACCTACTAGCATCATTTGCGTGTGGAACGCAGTGAGATGCGCCTCAGGGTCTTCTATCCCTGTGAAGGTTACTTTGGGCCCCGTGAATGTGTTGGGGATCGTTGTTTCTAGGATCGCCTGTGAGAACGGCGTTGAGAATTTTCTCGGTGGGGTGACAGTCTCATGCTCGTCTACGTTGCGCCATCCGCGGTGCAGCTCCTCGTTGGTACGGTGGAGCTCATCGTTTCTCGCCTGAGATGTCGCGAGATCCGCTTGCATGCGCTCTTGCTCCGCTTTCGATGCTGCCATTGCTCCTTGCAATCCCTGCATCATACCCATGGTTGCTGCATGGTCATCTCTTCACTCTTAGCGCACGTTGAACCTTGTCTCGTGGATCTCATCATCTGGGACATTTCCCAGTCGTCGTGCAACACCACAGGGTAAAGGAACTCGAACTCGAACTCGTACGAATGCGGTCGCACAACAATTCAACAAAAGCAATTGGCGAAAACTGCACCAATTCCTCAACGAACAATGGCCTTTGGTAAAAACTTGAGGGAAATGGGTTGGAAACTGCAACTGGAATTGGAAAACTGTGTGATGGGACTGATGTTTTATATCGGCCCCACGGTGGGCGTCAAATGTTCCCGCCGGTTGACCGGGACCGTCTTTGCGCTTGGCTTGTCCTTGCGAGCTAGGGCACCTTCGTTCTGCTCCGTCTGTGAGTACCTGAAAAGAAGTGGACAAAGGGGCGCCCTCGCAGCCGTTTGCACTCCGACGATCAAGTCAGCTAGCGAGAAACATCAAAGGTGACACACCTCCGTATCGGAACACCGTGAAGGGATGCTCTGAAGGTGGTCGAAAAATATTGAGTAGCTAATATTGTGTGCCCTAATTGTCTGTGCGCACAGTGGGTGCGCCGTGAAACAACTAGGGTTTGTGGCTCTGTGTAAACTGTGGGAATTAGGTCAAAACTCGGATCCCGTTTCAAACGGCTCAAGGCCCTTTTTAAACACCTCCCGCATTTAAAGCGCATTGAAAGCGTATAAAAATATTCCTTGAAACGTTCGAAACGTAAACTAAATTAACGCGTACCTTCGCGAACTTTCAGGAAAGCCTTGATGTTTCAGTGCTTATTGCCACGTGTCCTTCTGACTTGATCGCTACTCTACGTAGAGGGCCTCACAGCGCCGTAAAACAACTTAGGGTTATTTCATCGTGTGAGTCCTCTTTCTTCGAAGTGCATCTGGTGCAGGGGGTGACTTTCTGGGTGCCAACTCATGCGCCCCAGCCTCTAGTCATTCGCCATGTGAGCATATCTACCTTTCTCTCGTACCATGCACGTGGTTCTCCCCTGGGGGTGGCCCTCTCATGGGTCGTATCTATCCCATGGTCTCCCAGCGGTGGCATGGGTACTTCACGAGTTAGGTTACCCCCTACTGATACTAGAACTATGGCCCTGAAGCCACCTTCCTCTTCTCTTTATTACTGTTCTGAGGAGCTGAGGCCTCTCGCAGTGTCGCCCCTTCAACGGTCTTTTCCTACCCATGGGTATCGGGGGGCGGCACCGTCGATGCCTTTACCTTAACGACGCCTCATCTTGGCGACGCCTCACCTAGGCGATGCCTGCGTCTGGCGACTCCTCATCTTGGCGACGCCCCACCTTGGCGACGCCTCAAGCGGTCAATTCGTTGACTTTCTTCCTTGGGTCCCTTGAGGGACCCCACCATACGTTGACCTTTGACTTTGACTTTGACTTTGGTCAACACCCGGGGACGGGATGGTACAAGCAGCAGTGCGACACCTCCAAATCCTTCTCCTTCAATCTCTCATTTTTTGTTGGTGATTTAGAGTTCTCTTGACAAAGTTAAGTAAATTTCTTTGCTTTCGGATCTGCACATCCGTTTTTTTATGGATTTTTGTTTCCGTAAGTGTTTCCTTCCATTCCAGATTATAGAATCCGATAGAATTTTGGATCACAAAATACGTAAAATCTTGAATTTTTGCTTCCGGTAAAATTCCGGATTTGTGGTTCCAGGAAGATTCCAAAATTGTGGATCCAGGAAGGTTCTGAATTTGTGGATCCGGAAAGCTTCCGAATTTGTGGATCCGGATTTGTGTTTTTATGGTCATCCTTTCTTCAACATATAAAACTTCATCAAAAGATTTTTTCTATCTTCAAATATGATTTGCAATGAGCTTCTTTTTTTCTTCTTTTAATATTTTTTTTGGGTCTATAGTTTATTTATATTTGTTTAGTAGAAATGATACAATGCTTTTTTTTCTCTCTTTTGGTTTCAATAGAATTTTATATTTGTTATTTTTTGTTTGTATTGGTTCAACATCTTATTCATTAGTTTGTTAATTGGTTTAACTTGAATGGTGTAATTGAACAGTAATGGTGAAGACTAGGGGAGGAGGTTCACAAGGTGATCGACTACGTCCCACAGCCTCTGTTAGAAGAAGACATGTTAATGAAGATGAAAAACATGAAGAACATGGATAATGACTTCTCAATATCATCATCATCCCACAGATCAATCCCATCATGTAATTCTTGTTCAAATTCATCAATATTGTCCATGCTTCTACAAATAAAAAAATGAAACAAAATCATTGCATTTCGGATCCATGAATTCATAAGTCAAAAACATTATTCTGGATCCAACAATCCATAATTCAAAAAGACCATTCCGGATTCAGGAATCCATAACACAAAAAAACAATTCCGGATTCATAAATCCATAATGCAAGTGATGCATTTCGGATTCAAGAATTCATAACACAAAAAAATAATTCCGGATCCACAAATCCGTAATGCAATTTAGGCTTTTGGATTCAGCACTCCGGAAAACAACAATTTATGACCTTTTACCTTCCAGAACACCCCCTCATCCAGAAAACACAATTTAATCAATTCCGGATTCATGAATCCAGAATATATTACCAGATCCCAATATCTGGTAGCCCCTTTTGAAATTATAGATCAAGGTTAATGTTAGAATATTTAAAATTGTGGGGTGCAGGAAGAAAAAGCCTTATCCTTATCCCTATATCTAACCATATATGGATACCATATATTTATCTTGAATTAAAACTTCATGTAATGACTAGTGTTAAATAAGCTTATAATATTTGAACATTCTTTAAGCATAATTTAATTTGTATGAAATTAAATTAAATCATGAATCTAAATTTTATACCATACTAAAATTTATTTCAATTTTTTTTTTATAAAACTTGTTCCTGCCGGTTGACCGAGATCGTTTTTGCGCATGGCTTGTCCTCGCGAGCTAGGGCACCTTCGTCCTGCTCCGTCTGTGAGTACCTGAAAGAACTGAACAAAGGGGCGCCCTCGCGACCGTTTGCACTCCGACGATCAAGTCAGCTAGCGAGAAACGCCAAAGTGACTGAAAACTGTATGATAATCTCAATGACTAAAACTGTGTGGCTAAACTGTGTTGCCCTAATTGCCTTGTGCTCCCTGCTGGATGTTGCGAAGACAACTAGGGTTTTTGCTATGCTATGTGTGACTTATGAGAATTAGGTTAAAACTCGTGTAGCTGTGAAAAAAACGTACCTTACTAGGGCTCTTCGTGCCCTTTATATAGGTGAAAACTAGGGTTTACCTTTGCGTTGCTGCTCTTACTAGGGTTCCTTGGAGAAGGTCCTTGTGCCGCTATTCCTAGGATCTGAGCGTATCTGGCACATGGACTTCCCTTATCTGAAGTGCAATGAATAACCTTGTGGCCGCTTGGGTTCTAACTTGAGCGTCGTATCTCTCGCGCCATCATACTTCATGGGTGCCCTAATTAATCACGTGTCATGCATGCAGTCTTCCTTGGAGATCTTTAATGAGCATGTGGAAATTGTCACGTGCCCCTTTGACTTGATCGTTTATTCTGTGAGGAGGGTCCCACAGTGTTGCCACCCAACTTAGGGTTATTCTATCGTGTGGGCCCTCTTCTCTGCGAAATTCTTCTGTCACGCGGGTTAACTCTTCGGGCGATGTCTTACTTGGGCGACGTTTTGCTTAGGCGATGTCCTTTTCTTGGGCGATGACTCATCTTGGCGGTGACGCATCTCGGCGACTATGTTGCTTCTACATACGGCGACTATGTCGACTTTTTGACCACCTACCTATCTCTTGTCCAAGTCATCACACCCGATGACCTGGTCGGTACACAAGCCCCCCAGTCTTGAGCTGTTATCTTGTTCTCATCGAAAAGACTAAGGCCTCGCCCCTGTCGCCCTCGCGGCGTTTTGACGACGTGTCGCTCTCCGACCGGTTGATGTGACCTTTCTGCATCGCCGGCGCGACGTACCCTCAAGGACTCTGACGACGTGATATTCTCTGATCCAAAAAGGTGACACTTCAGTCCGCACCTCCATCTCGTGACACGTGGCCCAATCGTAAGGCGCTCGCTTTAACGTCCTTTACTGTTTCAACTGTAATGCTCAAGGACTCTGACGACGTGATATTCTCTGATCCAAAAAGGTGACACTTCAGTCCACACCTCCATCTCGTGACACGTGGCCCAATCGTAAGGCGCTCGCTTTAACGTCCTTTACTGTTTCAACTGTAACGCTCGAATCTTTAAAAACCTCGTACCTTAACTTACTGACTTGACCTCTTTCGCATCTTTCTTGCACCATTCATCTTCTTCTCAAGAACCCCTTGTTCCACGTTCTTTCCTTGCAAAACTTCCCTTCTACTCCGCTGCTGGAGCTTTCCTCCTTGGCCTCCAGTTTCTTTGCTGACAGTTGCATACTAAAATGTCTACCAACCCTTCTTTCTCCAGAGTCGGTCACAAGGATCTTTACCCATGGGCATCGAGTGAACTTCTTGACGAATGCTCTTGCTTGCTCTCCACCAGGGCCCTGAGGGAACACGTGGGGGAAGAGTGTTCCTATGATCGTCGTGCCTTCGCAAAGAGGCACGATGACGACATCGTCGTGCTCCCTTGCACCTTAAGGGAGCCGGTATGCGGGGATGAGCGATCCAACAACGGAGTCCCCTTTTTCTATTTTTACCAGGTGGTCTTCAAACGCGTCGGCGTGCGCCTCCCTTTCTCTAGGTTCGAGAGAGAGCTGCTGACAGAGATGAACACTGCCCCAGCCCAACTGTATCCTAACAGTTGGGCCTTCGTTAAGGCCTTTGACATTCTGCTTGGCTTTTTTGGATGCGCACCCTCTGTGGACATCTTTCTTCACGTCTTTGAGGTGAAGAGGCAGAGAAACAACCTTTGGGTGACTCTCAGCAACGTCCCTGGTAGGATTCTTTTGACCCCTTTCCAGCAAGCCTTCACAGGGTGGAAAGGCAGGTTCTTCAAGGTGTGTTGTTCCAACCTGGTGCCCTCCGCTCTGGACGGCTTTCCTTTGTATTGGACAAAGGACGCCAGAGCCTTAAAATCTAAGCCCCTTACGAAGCTGTCTTCAAGGGATCAGGAAGCTTGCAAGATCCTGGCGGGTGTTGGAGGTTTTGACGCGGCTGCTCTAATAAGCTTGGAGTATAATGCCGAGCTTCTGGAAAAATATATATGTGCGTGAGGCTTTCCTTATGACCCTCCTACTTTCTGTTTTTGTTGGATTTCTTGTATGATTTTGCTTGGAAGTACTTTGTTTCACATCTGTCTCTTACTGTACTTTACTCCTTTTTTACGTAGGTTCGAAGATAAACGATCATTAGAGGGCGCTGCTGACTCAGGCTTTGAGGTTCGGAGACGGGGCTTCTTCGTTGCATTGCTCAAACTTTGGGGGCCACTAATGAGTGATATGTTCTCGCTTCCTGTGCAGACATTAGGATGTGTATAGGATTATATTTTTATCTTGCAACCGTTATAAACTCCGTTTGTACCTCTAACGCTGGCTTTACGTTGAATGCTATTCCACTTATTTTTGCATGCTTGCGTTCTTTGCCATGCTGCGCGCGCTACTCCCGTTATCCCCTTCGTTGTGCTTGGCGTGAATTCCTTAAATAACTTTTGCTTGTTTCCCCATTCCTTAAACACCCTGCTTCTGATTATTTTACTTATGGCTCTGCTCGGCCTTCATTTTTGTGAGGGATGCCCGCTCGTTTGAGCTTTCTTATTTGAACCTTCGGCATTTTCGCCCCGAGCTTATTGGGACAGTTGGTGATGTGCTGCTTGTAGCGATGCCAGACCGCCTGGTCTTCCATTTGGCGATGACACTGCCGGCGGTCGCACATGTTGCAGACCGCCCCCTGCACGACCGACGACTGTGCGCACTTCTCGATCACGTCATCGCCCTTGATGACCCGACTGGTACTCGGGCTGCGATTCCTTTGGCGAAGAGGATAAGTTAAACTCCGGCGATCTACGTGGACTCATCAACTGACACGTGGAATCATCGATGGTCATTATTTCATGGCGTTTGCGCTCCTCGCAACATTCGAAACTCTAAAACTTCTCGCGCCACTCCACTGTTCCATTATCTTTCTTCTTCGCTCTCAAACTTTCGATACGCTCTGGTGAACGCTTTGACTCCCCAATCACCATTTCCCTGCGCGCTCCTTCGATCATCAAAAGGTAACCCTTTTATCAATCTCGCTAGTGCTCACCGCATTTTAATCGGCTTGCATCATCCATTCACTGCTTGGAGCATACGTTGTGGGCTGCTTGTTCTCTGTTTTGCTTTTCCCTGCGTTTTAGGTTTTTTCTTTCCTCTCTGCGACCCCCTTTGTTCATGCTGTTTTCCTTTTCCGTCTTTCAATCGAGTCATTCTGTTTATCAACCCTCCACTTTTCCCTTTTTCATTCTCTTGTCGTCTTCTCTGCAGTTTCTCGATGGCTCGTACGGGGGCCACATCAAACAGCCTTGCCCCCTCTCGAAACGCTCCTCCAAAGTTACGCAAACAACCTTCTTCAGGAACTCCCTCTACGTCTCGTAACCCACCCAGGGATCCCGCCGTCCTTTCAAACCGGGCTCAGAGGCCTGCGCCCTCTCAACCTAACCCACTGCAATCCCCCCCCCTCCCCCACAAACCAATGCTACTGTACGGCCCATTCCTGTCTACAAACTGTTATACCCATGGGCTCCTCCAGGCTTGCTGAACGAGACTTCCTCGATCAATACTGAGGCTGATATTCATCGTTTGAGAGAGAAGACCCACCTTACTTTTCATAAGGAACATGACGACAAGGTGGCCATTCGTCCTTGTCTTCCTGGGGAACCTGTTTGTACTGACAATGATGGCAACGACGGCCAGCCTTCCTGCTTCATCTATGCAACCGTATTTAAGAAGGTTAAGCTCAGGTTCCCTTTCACTCGCTTTGAGAGAGAGCTCCTGACCGAGCTTGATATTGCCCCTGCTCAGCTGCATCCCAACGGCTGGGCGTTCGTCAGGGCATACCAAATTGTCTGTGCACACCTAGGCCATCCAGCCTCCGTAGATGTGTTCTTATTTCTGTTCGAGGCTAAAAACCTAGGGGATCGCCTGTGGGTAAGCCTCAATGGGATTGCTGGGAGATCCATCCTCTCAATCTTCCAGCAATCTTATAAGGACTGGAAGGCTAAGTTTGTCCGTGTTCGCTACAATGATCAGGATCCCACGCTTCTTGATGGGTTCCCCTTGTACTAGGTTAACAAGGGAAAGAAGGACTCTAAGGATAATTTTCGGAAAGCTAGGAGTCCAGAGAAAATGGGGGAACTTGACAGAGACCTGTGCAACTTCTGGAAAGAAGTTGCCTCTACCAATACCATCTTGGCTACCCCCTCAATCATCAAGTTCGAATTCTATGAGGATCAACTAGACTTTTACATAGGTCTGCCCTTCTACTCTGTCTAGATTTCTCTTCCTGCGTTAAGTCCGCTTTACTCTTTATCAAACTTATTTGCGTTACACTGTCCTGCGTTTGTTCTTGGCTGCTTGATCCCTGTATTACCGGTTACCTGCAACTGGATTGATTTGCAACATTGATCACTTTTGTGCAGATACAATGCTGGAAAAAGATCATATGGCTAGGCTACGCTCCTTAACCAAGCGTCACAATCTCACAGCGGGTTCTCAGACTGTCCCGAATTCTGTCGCAGAAGCTGTCGTTGCTCGGGGCGAGCTCCCTTCAGCGGGCTCACCTTCCCTCGTCGCCCTTCCTGCCCCTGCGAGAAAAAAACTGCCACCAAAGAGGGCCAAGAGGAAGATTCCCACAGTGGTGTCGGATGAAGAGGAGGACGAGAGTACCGAAGATGGGCTTGTCTGTAAAAGGAGCAGGGCGACCACCATTGAGCCGCCAGCAATCGAAAGTGCAGGCCCAGATTACGCAGAGAATCCCCCCAGCGCCTCCACACCTTTTGAGAGCGCTGGGGATACTCTGTCGTCAAATACCTCAGCTACTGGAGGCGTTCCGAATCAAACTGTGGATGTTCAGTTGTTCCCCCAACTTGTAGTGGAGCCAAACGTATCGCGGCCGCATCCTGACGCTTCCCTGGTCGTCAAAACTTATGAGGGTGGTGGCGAGAACCAACCCTCAACCCCTCTCCCAATCCCTGCTCTTCTAACCCCTGTCGAGGAGGTCTTGAAAGCCCACGCCGCTTACCTTAGCGCTATAACTACTGAGTGCGTAGAGAAGCGTCTTTACCAGATGATGGGCGAGGCTCTGAGGGACTCCTTGAACCAGTATGAATCTGAAGCCGGTGCTGCGAAGGACCAAGTCCAACAACTTAAGCGTGACATTACGATGCGGGGATTGGAGTTTTCGCGGTTAGAGAACACTCTGAAAGACGAGCTGCGGAACGAACGCAAAAATAGCACTGAGCTACAAAAAAAGCTCAACGACAAACTCTTAGAGGTCACTGAACTTGAAAGCAGGCTCGTGCCTCAGCGGGAAAAGATAGCGGACCTGGAGGAGACCCTCAAGGCTAAAAAGGCCTACGTGGATGAGCTCGAAGCCAAGTCAATTGAGAGGGAGGATCTGCTGGGCAAAATCGAAGCCGACAAGGACCGAAAGGCCAAGGAACTGAGCGAGAAAGATAAGGAGCTGAACGAGTCTGCAGCAAAGCTTGCCCAGGCGCTTGAGGAGAACGAAAAGCTGAAGAAACAAATTGAAGAACTCGACCTCAGCGCTGCAAACGTTCTGACTTCCGGGTTTGGCGCGGCCTTGGAGCAGTTCGCTTGTGCTTATCCCGACTTGGACCTCTCTCAGTTCTCGATTTTCCATGAAGTGGTAGACGGCAAAATTGTACCTTCAGATTAACATTTCCATTTTCCGTTTTGTTTTGAAACATCATAAAAGACTCATATATTCGACTTTGGTTTGTGTGTAATGAATCTATTTGTAACGACTTTCTCTTTATTCAAACTACTTTAACATATGCGCATGATCTCGCCCTTATCCGTCGTGTAATCATCTGATCTGATATAACCGACTAACTCTCGCTTAAAGAAATCGACTCAGCGCCGACGGGTGCTTAGCTCTATGGGCGTGGGTTATTCTTAGTGTCTGAAATCTTGCTCGCCTGATCCGCTGAATGACATGTGTACTTCCAGGTTACCGCCTAATTCTTTGCTGGCCTGGTTCTGTACCAGGAACTTCCAAACTTGTCTCAATTTACTTGAGCGAAGGGGTTGTAATCTGTTCTCTCCTGAACTCACTCGAGGGTGAGGATGCCTTTCTCTGGTGCCTTCACCTTGCCCAGGGGTTACATCTTTCCTTCCCCTGGATGCACCGAGGACTTGCAATCTATTCTGTGGCCTCAACATCGCTCGAGGGCAAGGGGGACTTAGCTGACAACTATTAACTGACCTTAGCTTCGCTCGAGGGCGAGGGGGATTTATCTGATAACTATTTAACTGACCTCAGCTTCGCTCGAGGGCGAGGAGGATTTATCTTATGACTATTTAACTGACCTCAGCTTCGCTCGAGGGCGGGGAGGATTTATCTTATGACTATTTAACTGACCTCAGCTTCGCTCGAGGGCGAGGAGGATTTATCTTATGACTATTTAACTGACCTCAGCTTCGCTCGAGGGCGATGAGGATTTATCTTATGACTATTTAACTGACCTCAGCTTCGCTTGAGGGCGAGGAGGATTTATCTTATGCTTTACCTCTAATCGCTAACTGGTGATGAGGGCTTATCTTATCTTTTACCTCCGATCGCTAACTGGCGATGAGGGCTTAGAACTTAACTTGTGCCTCCAATCGCCGAGTGGCGATGAAGACTTAGAACTTAACTTGTGCCTCCGATCGCCAACTAGCGATGAGGACTTGAAAAAAATTTTAACTTTCAATTTTGCACTAAACTATGTAGGGGCGACAAGGGCTCTCTTCAAAAACTTAAAAAGATAGGCGTGCGCATTTAAGTAACTTGGGAACTTTGATAAATTTCGAAACCTTCTTTATTGGGTGGCCTCATTAAAAAACTCTCTTCGGGGAAAAAGAGTGCCCCCTTGAAAATGTTTTAACTGTAATAAAACTTGAGATAGGTGGCGTTCCAAGTGCAGGGAATCGCCCCTCCTTCCAGTGTCTCTAGGCGGTAAGCTCCGTTTTCGAGCGCTTCGGTTATTCTGAATGGTCCCGTCCACTTGGGCGACAGCTTATTCTGCATCTCGTATTGGTGGGCCTTCCTTATCACCAGGTCGCCATCTCTGAATCGCCTTGATTTCATCCGGGAGTTGTACTTACGTTCCACTCTTCTTTTTACTACTTCGGCTTTTACCCTTGCCTCCTCCCTGACTTCATCCAGCAAATCCAAATTCATTCTCCTTTCGGCGTTCGAGTCTTCGGCTACGAAGTTCTGGAATCTTGGCGAGCTTTCCTGGATTTCGATTGGGATCATCGCGTCGCACCCATATACCAAGCTAAACGGGGTTTTGTGGGTTCCCGATTGTTCGGTAGTATGATATGCCCATACTATGCGAGGGACTTCCTCAGCCCAAGACCCCTTGGCTTTCTCCAACCTCCTCTTCAGTCCTCTCAGCAAAACCCGATTGGCCGACTCCACTTGCCCATTCGTCTGTGGGTGCTCCACAAAAGCAAACACCTGTTACGTCCCAATATCCTCGGACAGTTTCTTCAATAAGTGACTTGCAAATTGGGTCCCATTATCTGATACCAAACGCTTTGGTACACCAAAACGACACACGATGTTCTTCCATACGAAATTCTGAATCTTGTGTGCGGTAATCTGGGCTACTGGTTCCGCTTCAATCCATTTCGTGAAGTACTCGATTGCTACGACTAAGTACTTCATTTTCCTGATTGCCAACGGAAAGGGCCCCAGAATATCGATTCCCCACATATGAAATGGCCAGGGGCTGTAGATTGACTTTAGCTCTTCTGGGGGCGCCTTGTGCCAATCAGCGTGTTGCTGACACTGTTAGCAACGTTGTGCGTATTCCTTGCAATCTTCCCTCATGGTTGGCCAATAATAGCCCGCGCGGAGAGTTCTCGTTGCCAGGGCTCGCCCTCCGATGTGGCTTCCGCAGATTCCCTCGCGGAGTTCAGTCATAATTCTTACGCACTTCTCTCCATGCACACATACTAATAAGGGGTGTGTAAATCCGAACCTATACAGCTCCCCATCGATCAAGGTGAACTTGTTGGAGCTTTTCTTTATCTTTCTGGCCTTTGTTGGATCTACTGGGAGGACGCCGTCTGCTATGTACCGTTGGTATGGTGTTATCCATGTATATGGTTGGTAAACGGCGCAAACTCGCGTTGCCTTCGCTTCCTCCACTGGGTGCGCCCTAACTCTCGGCGTTCTCAAGGTTTCCTGAGTTAACGATCGATGGCTCCTTGTTATCCCTTCTGTTGACTTGCAAACTTGAAGAACCTGGTGGTCTGCTGCGAACGCCCGAGGTGTCTTTAGAGTTTCTTGTATAACAGTCCTCTGTCGGCCCCCCTTGCCTGAACTAGCGAGCTTGGCAAGCAAGTCAGCTCGGGCATTCTGTTCCTTTGGTACATGCACCACTTCGAACAAAGCAAAAGAACCTCTTAGCTCCTGTACATACTCTAGGTAAGCCGCCATTTGTGGATCCTTGGCCTGGAATTCGCCGGTCACCTGCCCGGTGATCAGCAAAGAGTCGCTTTTGGCCATCAGTGCCTTCGCCCCCATTTCCTTTGCCAACAGGATACCAGCAATCAATGCCTCATATTCCGCCTTGTTATTGCTGGCTTTGAAGGCAAACCTCAGAGATTGTTCTATTAACACCCCGTTGGGTCCTTCCAAAATGACTCCAGCCCCACTACCTAGCTGGTTGGACGACCCATCAACTGAGAGTACCCATCGACCATCACTTCCGGCATTATGCGTCGTCTCAGCGGACAGCTCGACCACAAAGTCGGCGAAGATTTTCCCTTTAATCGGTCCTCGGGGTTCGTACCTGACGTCGAACTCTGACAACTCCACCGCCCATTTTACCATCCTTCCAGCTACATCCGGTTTCTTTAGAACCTTTTGGATGGGCAAGTCAGTCATCACCCATACTTCGAAGCTCTGGAAGTAATGTCGTAGCCTCATCGCTGAAAATACGACTGCCAGCGCTGCTTTCTCTAAGGCTTGGTATCTCACTTCCGCACCTTGTAACACCTTACTGACAAAGTAGATAGGCTTCTGAACCTGATCTTGTTCTTGTACGAGCACCGCGCTCAACGCCCTTTCAGTAACGGCGAAGTATAACTTGAGGGCGTTCCCACTTGGGGTTTGCACAGGACCGGCGGGCTCGCCAAGTACTCCTTGAGTTTCACGAAAGCCTCTTCGCACTCTCTCGTCCAGACAAACCTGTTATTTCTTTTCAAACACTGGAAATACGGGTGGCCCCTGTCCCCACTGGCAGATACGAACCGCGACAGGGCGGTCATCTGGCCTGTAAGCTGTTGTACCTCCTTGACAGTGGCAGGGCTTCTCATTGCCAGGATGGCAGCACACTTATCAGGATTCGCCTCGATTCCTCTTTCGGTTAAGAGGAAACCCAATAATTTTCCCACTTCTACGCCGAAAATGCACTTCTCGTGGTTTAGCTTCAGCCTGTACTTGGCTATGGTAGCGAATAGTTCCTCTAGATCGGTGACATGTCGATTCTTTTCCGGGGATGTCACGACCATGTCATCGACATAAGCTTGTACGTTCCTCCCTAGCATGGGCGCGAGCACTTTATCCATTAGCCTCTGATATGTGGCTCCCGCGTTCTTCAGCCCAAAGGGCATCACCCTGTAACAATAGCACGACCTTTCCGTCATGAAGGCAGTTTTTTCCTCGTCCATGGGGTGCATCTTTATCTGGTTGTATCCCGAGAAGGCATCCAGGAAACTTAACAGTTTGCACCCCGCTGCATTGTCTACCAGGGCGTCTATGCTGGGCAAAGGGTAGGAATCCTTTGGACACGCCTTATTCAGATCTGTGAAATCGACGCAAACTCGCCATCTCCCGTTGCTCTTCATTACCAACACAGCATTAGCAAGCCATTCCGGATACTGCACTTCCTTGATGTGGCCTGCGGATAGGAGTTTCTGTGCTTCCTCCCTAATCGCCTGCCTTCTTTCTTCGTTGAACTTCCTCCTTCTTTGACGGACTGGCTTGACCTGGGGGTCCATTGCCAACCGATGGGACAAGAGGTCGGGATCAATCCCCGGCATGTCTGAGGCGAACCACGCAAACGTATCCAGATGTCTACCTATTACCTTGGCGATCTGATCCCGCGTTTCGTCATCTAGGGTTTTTCCCAGCTTGAATGTCTTTCCGCCGATCTCCTTCTCGACCCACTCATTGACCGGCTGGGGCCTCCTTTCACTGGCGATGACCGCCTTTGCGATTCCTGACTCCCTGGTGGTCTCCAGGCGGTCGCCTTCCTCCTCTGCGATGCTCGCCACATCTGGCATCGCCGCATCCCCCTCGGCGATTACTTGGAGTGTTGTGCCTACTCGCCGGCCCTCCTGGCTGGGACCTGCGCCAGGGGGTGGCGTTGTGCTTACATGTCATACTGATCGCCTATTTCTGAGGCTGTTTTCATAGCACTTCTTTGCCTCCTTTTGATCAGAGCGGATGGTGACGACTACCCCTTCCATCGAAGGTAGTTTGACCTTCATAGGCCTAGTGGAGGGCACAGCTCCTATCCTGTTGAGCGTTGGCCTTCCTAACAGGACGTTGTACGCTGAGGGGGCATTCACGACCAGGTACCTGATCTTCTCTGTTCACGACACCACCCCATCTGTGAATGTCGTTCTTAAATCGATGTACCCCCTGACCTCCACTTGGTCACCAGCAAAGCCGTATAGGCAGCCCCCATACGGCTTCAGATGGTCTGGGGACAACTGTAATTTTTCGAAAGTTGGCCAGAACATCACATCTGCCGAGCTCCCTTGATCGACCAATGCTCGATGAACCATCCTTCCCGCCGTGACGGGTGAGATCACGATGGGATCGTTGTCGTGGGGCACAACATCCCTGAGGTCTTCTTTGGTGAACGTGATGTCCACATCGAGCGAATGATCCTCGAAAGCCTCCACTGACATTATGGACCTAGCATACTTCTTGCGTTGTGATGCGGTACATCCGCCGCCCGAGAACCCACCTGCTATGGTGTGGACCTCACCGTGGATGGGCACCTCGTGCTGCTGCCCCTCGCCGCTCGCCGGTTGCGGAACTGGCGATTGTCCTGTCTGCTTCTCCGCCAAGTAGTCCTTCAGGAAGCCATTCTTCACGAGTTCGTCTAATTGGTGACCCAACGCTAAACAATTGTTAATGTGATGCCCAAATGCTTCGTGGAACTCGCACCACAATTCCTTGTGGGGTCCCAGCATCTTGTCAGACTTCGCCGGTGGCCTCAACCTGTTGGCTATGTTTGGCACCGCGATCAGATCTTTGAGTTCCATCACGAAGTTGTGTCTCGGTGGCCTGTTCCATTCTCTTCTTTCCTCTGCTCGACCCCTAGACTGGGTCCTCCTTGGCTCGTAGGCGCGCTTCCTGTCTAAGTGTTTTCTCTCCGTGGCGGCTTGGTGAACCCTAACAGGTTGCGTACGTATTTGTGCCTTGGGTCGTGCGGGTGCAGTGGTCGTGCGCTTCTCGTACGCCTCATCTTCTGAGGCAATGTGCTCTACTGCTCGTCGCCTTATTTTAGCGAAAGTTTTTGGGCGACTGCAATTGAGCGTTTTACTAAAAGATCCGGGACGTACCCCCTTCCTGAATGCATACACGATCATGGGTTCTTCCGTAGTGGCTACTTTCACCACTTGTGCCCCAAAACGGCTTATGTACTCCTTTAGGGTTTCGCCTTGGAACTGCTTGACATCGAAAAGATTATATGAGACTGGGGCGGGAGTTCTGTTGGCTAGATACTGCTCTCTGAATAGTTGTGAAAGTTGGGCTTAGGACGTGACGTGGCCCTCTGGGAGGCTGATGAACCAATCCATAGCCATCCCCGTTAAGATGCTCATGAAAAGCTTGCACCTCACGGCGTCTGAACCACCTACCAGCAACATCTGTGTGTGGAACGCCGTGAGGTGTGCCTCGAGATCCTCTACCCTTGTGAAGGTCGCTTTGGGTCCCGTGAACGTGTTGAGAATCGCTGTCTCCAGAATTGCCTGTGAAAACGGTGTTGTGAATTCCCGGGGTGGGGATGCAGCCTTAGGCTCGTCTCTGCCACGCCATCCACGGCGTAATTCTTCATTGGCGTGGTGGAGCTCGTCATTTCTTGCTTGAGAGGCTGCAGATCCGCCTGCATGCGCTCCTGCTCCACCTTTGAGGCTGCCATTGCGTCCTGCATGCGCTCCTGCTCCACCTTTGAGGCTGCCACTGCGTCCTGCAACCCCTGCACCATACCCATGAGTTGTTGCAGGGTCATCTCTTCACTCCTGGCGCGTGTTGGTCGGGTGGTCATGGCTCTCTGGAGATCCTCTCGATTTATCTGGGTTTTGAAAACGGGAATTGAAAACTTGTGTGGTGGAACCGATGTTTATATCGGCCCCACGGTGGGCGCCAGATGTTCCTGCCGGTTGACCAGGATCGTCTTTGCACGTGGCTTGTCCTCGCGAGCTAGGGAACCTTCGTCCTGCTCCGTCTGTGAGTACTGAAAGAACTGAACAAAGGGGCGCCCTCGCGGCCGTTTGCACTCCGACGATCAAGTCAGCTAGCGAGAAACACCAAAGTGACTGAAAACTGTATGATAATCTCAATGACTGAAACTGTGTGGCTAAACTGTGTTGCCCTAATTGCCTTGTGCTCCCTGCGGGGTGTTGCGAAGACAACTAGGGTTTTTGCTATGTGTGACTTATGAGAATTAGGTTAAAACTCGTGTAGCTGTGAAAAAAACGTACCTTACTAGGGCTCTTTGTGCCCTTTATATAGGTGAAAACTAGGGTTTACCTTTGCGTTGCTGCTCTTATCTAGGGTTTCTTGGAGAAGGTCCTTACGCCGCTATTCCTAGGATCTGAGCGTATCTGGCACATGGACTTCCCTTATTTGGAGTGAAATGAATAACCTTGTGGCCGCTTGGGTTCTAACTTGAGCGTCGTATCTCTCGGCCATCATACTTCATGGGTGCCCTAATTAATCACGTGTCATGCATGCAGTCTTCCTTGGAGATCTTTAATGAGCATGTGGGCATTGTCACGTGCCCCTCTGACTTGATCGTTTATTCTCTGAGGAGGGTCCCACAGTGCCGCCACCCAACTTAGGGTTATTCTATCGTGTGGGCCCTCTTCTCTGCGAAATGCTTCTGTCACGCGGGTTGACTCTTTGGGCGATGTCTTACAAGAGTACTCCCTATAACATTCTAAGCAAAATGTTACATATGATATATGAAGTTTAAACCTATTATGAAAAAAGTCTAACAAAAGGCTATAATGCATATTGCTATACCAAACAAACTCAAGTCTATTAACCAAACCCATAGAGCAAGTTTATTAACAAAATGGTTACTCAGTCTAAAAATATGTGAAATTTTAAACTCAATATTTTTACAAAAACACAAACATGTATTCCATATGCCACAAATAGATTAAGGAACAAGCTGCCCAAAAAGAAAAAACAAGGAAAACTTAGGTAGAATCACTCTCTAACCACAATCCTCTATAACCAGCCACTTTAGCATGCTCAATAGACATTATATCTCTCATAAAATCACCATAAAGGGAAGATTGTACCTTCATCTGAATTGCTTGTTTGCTTGGAGTTTTTGGAGGAATTGGCGGAAGCTTGGTGTAGGAAGTGGATCAACGATGGCTCCAATGGAGCTATGGATTCCTTCTAGGTGCATGAAGAGTAGGGAGAGTGATTGGTTGGGTCATATCACTTGAAAAGATGAAGAAAAAGACCAAAGGTGAGTGAATAAATTATCAACTTGGCAACATAACACTCAATATTGATCTTATTAATTTGTGAGTCAAACACCTCAATTTATATGAGAGAGGGTTGAACATTTTGGAGCCAAAATTTGAAAATTCAAAATAAAAACCATGTGGACTCATGTTCCTCTCCACTCCTAGGCTACCATGTGGACATCCATGTACTCCATACCAAGGTAATTTTCGTCCTCTAATATACCTTAGACGTTTTAAGGTTACATAGGGCTTAAAGAAGCCCAATTGTTATCCTAACTAGTCATTTTTTACCCTAACTAGACCTATTTTACTATTGGCCCAAATACAAACCCAAAAACCTATTCTACTTGGCCCAAATATTTGGTCCAATTATTTTATGCTACTAGGCCCAATACATGGCCCATGAAATCCTAAACAACTTTATACAATTTATTTAAGCTAAAGCTTGGCCCAAAAAATTACGTTGACTAGTCTGCTGAAACTCGGTCTTCTTGGGTTCTTCTGACCAAATCTTTAGTTTATGTTTTGATGAGTTGGAGGTCTTCTTGGATATGTTTGTACATTTCTTCATCCTAGAGTTATCCTCTTGATTTAGCCTCTATAAATAAACAAAAGCCCAATTAGACACATTTGCAAATAAATTCATAAACAGACTCTAGATCTTCATCCTCTTTATTATGTGGTTGTGTCTGTCTAGGGGCTTTGTCATTACCTTATGTTCCTACTTATAATTTTTTTAAGTATAAATTTGTTTGAAGTCATTTAAATGCTGCTAGAGTAATTGCTTCTTTTTTTTTTGGTTTAGGAAAATGCTCCAACGGTAATCTCACTAAACCTTGTAAAAATTTCCGTGCATTAGTGTGATAATGTGTCAGTGAGCTCTCATTGTTCATTGCACTATTATAGTAGGACTCAAATAACATTATATTTGCTTTTCTTCTTGCTATCTTTATAGTTTTCTTCCTTTCTTATTTTCCTTGCTTACATTTGCTTTTCTTCTTTCAATTAGACCTTTATTTGGCTTTAAGATCATTCACATCCATACATATCTTTTCCTTTTTTCCAAAATTGTTTTGAAGTTTTCTTCTAGAAACTTTTGTGAGATATCTTAGGTAAGCTCTAGCTAAGAAAGCTTTAATACTTAAGAAGTCCTTTACTAAACTTCACCCAAAAAAAATGTTTAAACAAATTCTCTTACTTTGAATTTTTTTCTGGGACTCACTCTTGTTGATTTCTCTTTCAAACATTTGTGAAAATTTTTACATTCAACCATGAGTAAACATCTCAACAGTCCAGTGTGCATGGAAATTTAAATAATCAACCTTCCATGGATATCACTTAACAACTTAAAATCCATAATCTGTAGTTTGCTTAAATAAGGAAACTTTTACATCAACTTGTGATAGACCGTGATCAAAAGCCTCGTAGGTCTAGAAGTAGACATAGGGAGGGTTCTCATAGAACTACCAGTGTTCATCATCCTAGTCCTCTCCTTAGTCATGTTGATTATAGTAGCCACCATAATACTGACTATTACCAACACTCACCAAAATATCTTCATAGGACATTCACATAAGGTGACACTTTAAATCATATTTGAGGACAAATCCATTTGAAGGAAGGGAGCTTGATGGAGGACCCATCCAAGCTACCATACACAAGAATAAAAGACAGATGAATTGTTTGTATAAATACTAAAATGAACCTGTATAGGAATTGTATTTTTATTTCTTTAAAGTACTTTATAGATGAAACAAAGATACTCTAGAAACTCTAATTTGTCACACAAGTAAGGTCTTCTAGAGCACGTTAAAATAGTATATGATGACTTTTTACGACAAGTGCATCATGTTATATGAAGTAATAATGTGTCCCTAAGGACGGATATCGAACCCATAAGAAACAATTTAATAATCAAGTAAAATATTTGTTAAATAATTAATAGAATAATAAAAGTTTGTTGGGATTTGTTGGAATGGCAATGATTAACAAGAAAATAAAGCAAAGAGTTGTTGCTTCAATTGGAAAAATAGGGATTGAGTTTCATCTTTCTCACTCTTTTGTATTTAGATTAGCCTGATATATTATGTCCTTTGATTGATATTGATACTCGTATAAAATTCATTTATATCGATTCCTCACATATAAAATTCTTTAAGATGTATCGATTCCTCGCATATTTATAAAAACAACTCAATATTAAGATCAGACGTTGATAACAATTAACATTTCAATTCTATTCCTAGCACTCAAATACGTCAAGTATTATTTATTAGGTCAGAACCTCAAAAATACTTTCCAGTCATATTTAAGATTCTAGATCAAGAATTAGAAGCAAAACAATAATACCATCAATCAAGAACAAAATATTATGTTCAGAGATAACCTCAATACATGGGAGTTTGAACAGATTACTCCCAATCATAAATGGTAGAATTAGCTACACATCTTCTAACACCTTTTATTCTCCCAATTGGATTACAATTCACTCAATGGTGTTTTCCTCTCAATCATGCACACTAGGGTCGAGCCTCAAGCCTCCTATTTAACCTAATTTGCTAGGGTTAGGTGACTTCTAGTGTCGCACTAATGGGCTTGTTGATTAAAACATAAAATGGCCCAGTGGCTCTGCGTTTCTCGCTCAAGCAAGATATAGCTCGCTTGAGGGAGAAAGACGTCAATTTTTAACACTGCCACTGGAGCATTCTCGCTTGAGCGAGAATGGGCTCGCTTGAGCGAGTTGCTCTGTGGTTGAGTTTGGCTTTTGGTACTTTTATGCGTTCCTGTGCCTTCCAGCTTTCTCCTTGTAACTTATATTATTCCTTTTTAGTCCAGTCATCTCCATTCTTCCCTAGAAACCTGAAATTAACACCAAATTTAGGAAAAAAATGCTCTTATTCAAATAAAGATCATAAAACATGTAAAAATTCATAAATTAGGAATTATTTTAATGTAATTTAGCAATTAATACTCATAAGTGCCTATATTTTAATATGAAATATTACTGAAATTAGGCAATTATCAGTATACACGACTTCCTTAAGCCACCATACTCACTATAGTTAAGTCTACTTAAGTAGAGTTATGGCAGCTTAAGGAGCAAGCTACCTTTATCTATAAATACTTTAAATCACTCTCATGTACTTAGATTTGCATATATTGAATGAAGAGTTCAGAACTTGAATACTCATTCTCTCCCAAATCTCTCTTGCTAGTGAGCTTATTAGGCTTAGGGAAGGTTGGCCAAACCTTTTTCCCCTTCATTGCACCTTCAATCTCATGAAACCTAGCATCTTATATCCAATTCGGTGCACCTTCTTCAGTGTCATTTCATTGCCACTCCATTCATTCATCAACCACAAGTTTGGATTGCATCACAGTATCTAAATTTCTAACCATATTACCCAAGTTGAGGAGGAAACCATTGTAGTTACATTGGGGCAAAAGAGAATTTGGCATCGATAGTACCTTTTTTCCTCTTGACAAGAGGTTGTTGGGGGAACATACATGTTAAACATTTCAATGATACAATTATGGGCCAAGTAAGTCATTTAATGTCATCTATGTTTTCCATATTATAACAACTACATTTAACTTATAACTACATTTATTTCAAAAATGATATCTTGAAATAGAGAGAGGAGTTGAATTCCCATTATACTTACACTTATTTTAGTTAGGTTTATTAGTGTCTAAGTTCAAGAGGGGGGTTGGATTGAGCTTATAAAATTTCCGCAAAGAATACTATTTTCAGAAATCCTGATAGAAAAAAACAGATTGATTCAAAGTAAAACAAATTTATTTTTTCTGATTTCATGAGTACTTCCAAAACTTAAACAGATTGGTTTTAGAATCAGTGAATTTAATTTTTAATTTTACAATCTGAACACAAGCAGATTTACCAAGCAACAACAAAGATATTTTTATAAAGATCCTAATTTAGAAAAGCAAATCTCAAATCTTTGAAATTAGTTTTAAAAGAATATGGATCCTGAAAAATAAAATATTTAGTGACCGTCAATACTTGTGTTACCCAGTCAAGGATTTACAAATTTAGTGATTCTTAAGAAGACAAAGATTTTTCCAGACTCTTGAAGTACAAAATCTGCCCAGAAAAAAAAACAGATTCAATTTCAAATCAACAGATTCATTTTATCGCATATTATCAGTTTTCCAGATTTATGTGCAGAGATCAAGAAGAGAGAAAGGCACATACAGTTTATACTGGTTCACTCAACAAGAGCTACATCTAGTCCCACCTTATACCAAGGTGGATGCCACTAAACCAAAGCAATCTTTACAAATACTTCTTGGTTCTTGAACCCTCCAAGAACAAAGAACACAGTTCTCAAAAACCCTATTTCAGCAGCACCCACACTTCAAGAAACTCTATCAAGAAGTGCAATTAAAAACACCTTTAAAAAAATAGGAATGAAAACACCTAAATTGCAAGAGATCAAGAACATAATTCTCTCTGCACCACCACTGTGACAGAACCTGTTACCTCTAACCAAGAGTCACCAACACAAGAACACTTAAGCTTTTTGAGAAAAACATTTAAAAACTAAAAAGAATTTCAAAATTCGCACTGAAAGCTTTTTAATCTGTATTCAAACGTATGATTTATCATTTAGATATGAAATACACTTCTCCTTTTATAGCTTTCACATAAAAAAAAAATTCAAAAAACAGTTAAAAGTTGGTATATAAAAAAAAACAGATTGAAGTTTAAATGAACATATTGTTTTTTGAAAATAGACCTTTTTTTTCTACTTTGATTGTTGAGCTTCCAAGTGTTTGTAGTGTTTATTTCAAGACTATTTGTTTCGGCTTTGACCTTGTCTTCTCCTTAGAATGATGGCCTTTAATCCTCCAATTTCCAGCACCTAGCAAAGGGCTAAACCTTAACCAAATCAAGTTCCCATTCACATAAGCACCAAAGAAGAATTAAATTCCAGCACCCAAATTAGAGGTCAAAGAACAAAAGCAAGAAACAAATTTAATTGAATAAAACAGTACCACCAAAAGGATTTAGATTGTGACAACTAGAAAGAGAGTCAAGAAATTAAAGCAAACAAATAAAGGTACTCAATTAAAGGTTGGCACACAAAAGAATTCCTAAAGAAAAGCACTAGATTAGATGACCAAATAAAAAAAACAGCACCACTGGAAAATGTTGTGGGCCAGAAAACGTGTTTGTTCCCCGATTTATGCTGATCTGTATTTTTGGAATTTGGCTCTGAAATTTGTTATGCAAGATATTCAGGATCTTATCTAAAATCTGGCTTTGGATTCACTCAAAACGGATGCACCATTTTTTTTTAATAAATTTTGCAAAATTGGTGTTCGGTTAGGCCAGCTGGAGCGCTTCAGATTTGCACTCTGATCTTAAAAGATTTATCATTTTTTTTCTGTTGCTTCTTTTGACCTAATTCTTTTTTTGTCTTTTCTATAACACTTTAAACTTGCATTTTCCAGAAAATCAGAATTTTACTATGGGTGGAAATATTTTTCTGGGTTAAAACAGCCAAAACAGAGAAGGTGTAAACAGGGGAATTCTGGAAAACTGGAAAAACAGCAAGATAACCAAAATTTAACACAATGGAATTGTAAGAATGTAAATTGTGTAAGAACTAAGACACAATTATGAACTCAAACTAAAAATAAAAAGGCACCAAAGGAGCAAAGAACAGCAGATTCAAGCAAATAAAGAGACCCAAAATCAAGAAACAATTAAGCCAAATAAAAGGACTACTATGAATTGTTGACAATATGGATGAACATGACTTGACAAAACATGTATAGATTCAGAAAATTAAAGACTCAAAGCATAATATGAACCAAAATAATGAAAGCAATAAAGACTCAAAGCCTAAAAGAAAATAGCAACACAAAGGTGTATGGAATCCTATCACAAATTGCACAAGAACTTGTTCAAGATCAAATGAACAAGAGTGCTTCGGTTGGATCTTCCACAAAGCACACCAAGAACAAATTAAAATGTAAAAAACAGCAAGACAAGTAAGGAAAGTAAATGACAATATGAAATAAAGAAGAACTAAAATTGAAAAGACAAGGAGCTACTCATCTTGAAGAACCAAAGCTCATGATACCAAATGATGGCATTTTCATGTGTTCTTCTTGAATCAAAGTAGAAAAAAAAAAGGTGCGGAAGCAATGGGTGAGATGATCAAGACCCTCCTAGGAGTTGTGTTGGCCTTGTAGGTGCATGATGAGTATGGTGTTTGAGTGGTTCGGCCAGCTCAAGGGAGAAGGTGAAAGGATTGAAGTTTAGAGCCTAGATTTCTAGGAGAAGTAAAGCTTGTGCACAAAAATGGCAGCATAACCTTACTCAATTAAACTTGAAAATACAAGGTGTAGGCTCCTCCTTTTATAGGCTAAGGAGGACCATAATGCAACCCTAATGCTAGCAAAATGAAATGTAAATGTGAAGCACATGGGTGCACAAATGAGCACATGGGGAGGGGTGTGTCTAGTTTTTATGCTCACCCCCCTCCATGGTCTTTCTAGAATGTTCACACAAATATGCTTTCTACACTACTCTAATTACTAAGCACCCCTAATGGGCCTTTATGTAACAATTACAAAGGTCTTCTCTTCCCAAAACCGTAGCTTTGACCCATGTGTATGTGAAGCTAGACGGTCTAGAAGGAATCATCATCATGGCCTAGACGCTCCTTATGTAGCCGCTCCTCATCATGGCCTAGACGCTCCTCTTCATGGGCTAGACGCTCCTTTTTGAGTCTAGACGCTCCTCATCATAGGCTAGACCGTCTAGTCTTGGAGGCTTGGCTTTCATCGTGTGGTGAGCTTGTGCCCTCCTCCATCAGGTTACATAACCACTTTCAGATCAGTTTATAACGGTAATAATGAGCTAAACTAATTTTGGTCCCAAAACATAATTTTGAAAAAGGCTTGTCAGATTTGCACCAGTGCAAAAAGAATCTATTGTTTTATAAAACAACATATTTGTTTTTTGTGCAGTAAACTAGTTTAGAAAAACTTTGAAACAGATTTTGAGAAAACTTTGTATGAAACCCTTGTGCTTGAGCTCATCACCTTGGGTTTGAGATATGAGGTAGATCATAGTGCAAAAGGCATATATAAACAACCTCTAACCTAATAGAGACCATGAATTACAATACACCATTCTTCAAAAAGATTTTCTTCATCAAACACATTCTTTATCCAAATTGAGAAGATTTTCCATCTATCTTCAACAATTTTTAGACCTATCCTCCATTTCTCCTTTGTTTTCATATTATTTTAATCTTTTTTTTTCTCCATTTTACCCACCTTTACCTTAGTCCCATCACATCCCTTATGAAGTCCTCTTGATCTATGATTACATGCTTTTCAATTGTTCAAAATATTATAGGCTTGCTTATGCAATTTCACCTTGCATGTAACTAGTAGTTATTCTTCAAAATATGTTTAATTTTAATTTTCTTCAATGAATTAGGAGATTGAATTTGTAGAAGCATGATTAAAGGTTGAATATATCACAAATTGAGTTTGGAGATGGAAGTATGAGTTTCATTCTAGATGAGGTTAGGTTAAAACAATAGTTTCTAGGTTGAGGTTAGGTCTAAAAGAGAGCCAAAATTCAAAAATTCAAATTCAAAAATAAGCCCTAGATTTAGAAGAGCCAATGAGAGAGTGTCATGTGGTGAGTCACACTATTCGTGTCTTTCCATGTGTAATGTGCGACCTTCCTTGTATTTGCAATTCCGTGGTGCGCTACTTTGCTTCCAAGACCGACCTAGGGTTTTCTTTGAATCGAAATGGGAAATGAAATCTGAGTTGAGGAATTAAAAAATAAAATCTACAATATCTCATAAATAGAATTGGAAGCAAATGATTTGTAGATATACGAAAAAACAGAAACGCGACTAAAGTGGAAATAAAATTTGAGAATTCTTGGAAGTTGGAAACTGAAAAATTATAAACAATATCTGAGATAAAATATATTTCCAAGATCCGTGGAGCATAAAAACCTACAAAAAGATACAAGCATTGAGGAGAAATCACCTTACTTCATAGTGGAATGCGTTCAAAAAATATAGCATCATAGTTTTATTATTTTCTTCTTTATAACTCTTTCGCTTTGCCTCCACATGCAAGATTAAACTTCTTTGGGTTGATTTTCTTGTGATTTTATAAAGAATTTTGAGGTCTTTGTTCAATAAACTTTAATTATTAAATTCTCTGTAGTAGATGTTAGATGGTCTGATTTTTTTGAATTTTGGTTTTTGTTAAGGAATTGTTTTTGAATACTTGTTGAGAATTCAATTGTTTTCGTTAATCAAATTTCTTGGTTAGTTCGCTTAGTTCTAAGCAATCTCTTGTTTGCTTAGTATAAGGGGTAAAAGATAAACATCTCACGAGTATACGCTTGGAGACGAGTGAGGTATTAAATACGTTAGTAGATGCTTATTTTGTTGATAAGATTTACACTTGTTTGATTAAGTTTCCATCTATATAAGAATTGAAAGAGTGAAAATATTAAAATTAATCAATGAAGAATGCATTGTTGAATGAACTTGAGAGTCAACCTGCTTTCGTTATTGTTTTTTATCGTCTACTTTATTTTTCTACACAACAAATTAAAATCTCTCATTTTACTTTATTGTTATTACTAATCTTACTATTTTGCATATAGGTTTTGAATAATGTTTGATTGAATTTACTATTGGATTTGTTGAGAGATGACTTGAGCTCATCTGACCACATTTATATTATCATCTTTCTTATGCTAGATGGTCTAACATTATTGTTAGACGATCTTTACACTAGGATTGGAATTTCTTTTAATTTGAAAATAGACCAAGGCAGATAAGAAATATATGGATTTCTTGAGCCTCAATCCATCCAAAAATACGGGAATGAAAAGATCCAAATCAAGCAATACATACAAACATGGATGAGTGACTTCCATAGTCATATTTACATGGCTCCAAACATTAAAGGGTTAGTATTCTATTATTTTTTTAATTATGATAATTATATAGCTAATTGTTTTTCATTTATTGTATGTCCAATTGGAAGTTGATTGCAATTATTCCTAGGGATTACATAATAGTGTGTCTTTTATTCGCTCCAAAAAAACCCAGTCAGAAAATAAGAAACTTATTTCAAGGGTAAAATTTTACATTTTCTATTACATTTCAATTATAAGTTTATTTGAACTAACATGTATCTTCACTTTAATTAGAGTTGTGATTGGCACACACCTTTTAAATGGAAGGAGAAGAACAAGATTGCTACAATTCATCTTCCCTAAAAGTTAGGCATATTTTAATACATATAATAATATTACTTTATGTTCAAGATGTATGAAATTAGTTTTTATTTTTTTTCTAATTTTAGTGTAATAACCAAGCAACCTTGTTCAAATGTAGCTACTACATGATGTATTGGGTGAGAGTCATTGTTTGGACGGGTATCATTAACTCCTAGATAGAAGTAACATATCTAAACTTAAGATTATTTCTATTTTCTTTATGATCATGATATAATAAAGTGGTTGAAATGTTTCAAGTTTTAATGATGAATCCCTATTGTCTTAGGATGAGATCCAAAAAGCATAATGAACAATGTGCTATTTTCTTTCTCTAGCATAGTATAGTTTTATTTTGTTATTGATAAAAAATTTAGACTAGGTTACATAATTTTGTATATTTTTCTTATTTAAACTATTTATTTATTGTTATTAGAAATTTTCTGTATTTCAAAATTTTGTTTGAAGCAAAACCAATATTGTTTTTATAAAAAGTTCAAAATTTATGTCAGGTCATGAACTGTAGGACATAAATTACATCAAACACGGCATGATTCAATATAAATTTGGAACTTTTTTTTAACAAAATTTTGCGTAAAATTGTATTCTGATCCAACATAAAATAGAAGTTTTCATTGTATTTTGATTCAACATAAAATAGAAGTTTCCATGTCAAAGATTTAATCCGAAGTAGAATTATGTCATCTTCATTCACATTAAACTATTAAACTATTACCAACACACACAAAAATCCTAAAAACACTTTTTTGCACTACTGTATTTCTAATTTATAAATTAATTCAAAATTATAATATATTACAGATATTGGATTGACAATCATTTAATTCTAAAAGACTCTATTATATCATATTTAATTTCTATTGATTTCTAAGACACATTATACTAATTAATATATATTAGTTTTAAACTTTATAATCGATTCACTTTTTCACAATAATTTTGTATCGTTTTATGATAGTCGATAATTATCATTTATTTATAATTTTTCATATTTCTATAATACTAGACATTTTGCATTGAGGAATGTTTTTATTATGATTAAAAGTTAATTTTTATAAGATGATTTTAAATGGTATTTGAACCATTATTTTTAAAATTGTAGTATGTGAATGAATTATAGTGTAATGTAGGCTTATTTTATTTGAGCTAACCATAAAAACTAAATTTGTACTAAGAATTTTCTAAAAATAACAGTTATCGTATCTCTTTCTCATCAATAAATATAGTTTAATTCATAATGAGAAGATGATATATGACCATGATTATGTATATAGAGTTGTCACCTTATATTAAATATATGACAATGGTTATTTATCATCATTCATGACTTCAAAATCAATTTTAAAAGAAATTTTAATTGTATTTAAAATCCTTTTTAGTGATGAACTAAATATGTTAAATATATGTGAAATAAGTTTTAAAAGAAGTAGATTCCGTCATAGAAAAGGTTAGACTGTTTTTTTTTTCTGCATCTCCATATGTTCTTCTCTCACCTTTATAAATTTTTGTATTTCCAAAAGTATCCCTCTGTAATATTTCGGATTACATAATTTGAAAGTCTTTTTTTAAATTTATAATTAGCTTTTGGATTACATAATTCATAAGCCTTTTTTCATATGCATGATTAGTTTTTGGATTACATAATCCAGAAGTCTTTTTTAGCTTTCGGATTATGTAATCCGAAAGTCTTTTTTCAAATGCGTGTTTGGATTACATAATTTAAAAGCTACTCTATGTGGATGGCACAAGAAAAATAAAAAGATACTTTAACGTTTTGTATGGAGGTGGCAGAAGAACCTATGAAAGTGCAGGAAGAAATAGTCAAAAGGTTGTGCAGAGTGGGTTAATAATTGTTGGATCGCAGGCCTATGTTTAACAATGGCAATGAAAAAAACAAGGGTATTTCTTTCTATACTCCTACATTTTTCTTTCTACACCTCTATACTTTTCTTCCTGCACCTGGATCTAATATTATTTGAACTGGAATGTGAATATGAATATAAGTTACAATTGACGCATAACAGAACTGTGATATATAAATGTAATAAATTCATCCTGATAACTTACGAGTCCACGTCAATACCATTTTAATACACATTTTTTTCTTAATATTCTATAAGTTTAATAAGGATAAAGTTGTGATGGAGTTTTAAACTTCAATAATATTTTAAATGCTATAATTAACTTTACTGATATTAACTCATAAACTTAAAATCAGAGGAATATTTATTCTTTGACGAGCTTTCAACATCATATGATTTTTCTGGAGATTTTGACCATGTGAGAAATCGGGAAAAAATAAAATGCATACGAAATAATTATATAAATTGATTGTGTTTAAGATAAAGGAACAAGAAAAAAAGAATAAAATTATAAATAAAAGTAATTTTTTACTCCTATATTTAAATAATATGGAGGGAAAAAAAATAGGTACTATCAATTATCAATCTATACATACGCACGTACGTAAATCCCTTCCTCCAATTTTAATTATAAAACACATTTTAGAAAGAAACAAAAATGGTTAATCTTTTTAAAAATTTATTTTATTATTTTTATATTACTTTGAATTTTTTTTATTTATTTATCTCAATTAAATGTTATAAATATTTATATTTTGTATTAATGAATAATGAGAAGAGAAAATTAAAAGTCGCCGATAAAAAAATGTTAATTTATTTTATTTCAAGAAAAATAATTTAGTTATTTTGTTTAATAATTATGTTATTAAAAAATCAGGGAAAATTGATTTCGTTGGCAAGAATTACAAAATCTTTTATTTGCTTTCCAGCATGGAATTTTTTTACTTTAAAATAAAAAGTGATTTTTTTATAACGGAACTTACTAATCTATTTTCACATTAATTCAATTCTAATATTTTAACCCAAACAGCTCTAATTTTGAACTTTACTCTAAAAAAGATTTGATTTATTTTAACATCTCTTAATCTCTTCTCACATTAATTCACTGCTACCACACAGCAACATGTGAGCATAAATGTACTCCAAGGTAAGTGTGAATTTGGCTGTTTCTGATGAAAAAGTCAGACAATAAATATAAATGGGTAAATTAAATTTGTATACAACAAAAATACCTCTAAAATATAAGGGATTCTCCTCTCCAAAGAAATATTTAAATTATATTTTTAATTTAAAAATTCTCAACTTGTATTAATAAATAAAAAATAGTACACTGAAACCAACTTTTTAAAAAATTTTACCAAAATTTAAGCACTATGTTGTTATCCATTTTTACATTATACATATATCTTCTTAAGTTTTTACATTTTACCTACACATCTCATAATTATAGTGATAAAAAGAAGTTAGAATGTAAATTGATAAAATATTTACATACTTTCCCTTTCTACTTTTTCTGTTGTATTTTTTGGTCTCTAATTAGTTTTGGGTCTGAACCTCATGAGATATGTTATTTTCGTTTTCTTTTATCATAAATATTATATATAATTCATATATTTAAAATTAATTATTTATTACAAAATTTAGTTAAATATAATTTATATTTTTGCAATTATTTATTTATTATAATATTTATATTACAGTAAACAAGTTTTAACTTCATGTATCAGTATATAGAAGCAGAGAGAAAGATCTTTGATGATTCTGAAAGAAAGAAGCAAGAAAGCAAAGAAAAATAATAGAGTAAAGCAATGCTTTATATACATGGAGGAGTGCAAAGAGAAAACGAAAATAACAGAGCCCGTGAGGTTGAGGCCCAAAACTAATAACAGACCTAAAACTATAATAGAAAAATATGAAAAAAGGAAAGTATGTAAATATTTTATCAGCCTCCCTCACAATTATTCTACCCACTAAAAAATATTTATATGAAAAGATTAATTATATAAATCTTTATAAACAGAATATATGTTTTTAAATTAAAGAATTACTTGAAGGCACCATTTCAAAACCAGAAAAAAAAAATATATATAGAATGTAATGAACTATCTCATTCTTATCTTATGTTCTTGCTTAATGGCTAATACAATGGCATAAGTTTAATTATTTTTTCAATCTCTTATTATCTCCTAGTTCCAATTTAATATTAAAGAAGGAATGTGTTCTCGAACGGGTTGGAAACTAAAAGAACGATTTTCTCTTTTTTCGGTCGGTCGGACTATTTTTTCTCCTTTTCACTTAAATGATCTTCTCGTATTTTTCTCGCTCCTCTGTTCCTCGTCTTCGTGATCTTCGGGTTCAGATGGTACCTGCAAAAGGCACTCCGATGTTCAAGTAAGACTTCGGTGTTCGGCACTTGATGCTATTAGTACTTAATGATAATGTACTTGATTCTTGAAATTTGTGCATATTTATATTATTATCATGGGTCCCTTGTTATTGGGTCAGATTAAGGATATGGGTTGTGATTAATAATATATTACCTAGTACTTGATCATTGATTAGTCTCTTTAATTCTCTTTGGCAATTTCTTCCTGCACCCCTACATTTTCCTTCCTGTACCCGCATAATGTTATGCAAAGACCAAACTGTCCCTATTAACTTTTAAGAACCCTAAAATTCACTTCAACTGTATTTATTTTTTTTGCATTATGGATTATGGAATCTGGAAAAAATTTGGATTGACACTTCTAGTAAAATTTCGGATTCACCAATCCGTACTTCAAAATACGCATTTCACATTAAAAAATCCATCATTCAAAAAATGCATTCTGAATCCACCAACCATAACAGAAATATGCATTCCAGATCCACCAATCCATAACAGAATAGGCTTCTAGATTCAACAATCTGGAAATCAATAATTTATACAAAATTTGCTTTTGGAACACCCCCCATTTGAAAAAGTTATGAATTGATGAATCCGTAGCACACTCCCAGATCCCAATTTCCAGTAATCACGGTGTCCTTTTTCAAATAAAAGATCAAGGCGAATTTCGGGATTTAGAAAATTGTGGGGTGCAGGAAGAAAAACGTAAGGGTGCAGGAAGAAGAACCCGTTCTCTTTGGTGTGATGGTTTCTGTGACCGGATATTGAGCCTTCACTCTATCATACAGATCCAACCAATACAAAATGGAATTATACAAATAAGAAAGGCTTCTTCTTTCTGCACCCCCACAATTTTAAATATTCCAACATTAACCTTGACCTATAATTTCAAAAGGGGCTACCAGATATCGGGATCTGGTAATATATTCCGGATTCATGAATCCAGAATTGATTAAATTGTGTTTTCCAGATGAGGGGGGTGTTCCGGAAGGTAAAAGGTCATAAATTGTTGTTTTCCAGAGTGTTAAATCCAGAAGCCTAAATTGCATTACGGATTGGTGGATCCGGAATTGTTTTTTTTTTGTGTTATGGATTCCTGAATCTGGAATGGTCTTTTTGAATTATGGATTGTTGGATCCAGAATAATGTTTTTGACTTATCGATTCATGGATCCGAAATGCAATGATTTTGTTTCATTTTTTATATTTGTAGAAGCATGGACAATATTAATGAATTTGAAAAAGAATTATATGATGGGGTTGATCTGTGGGATGATGATGATATTAAGAAGTCATTATCCATGTTCTTCATGTTTTTCATATTCATTAACATATAACAGAGGCTGTGAGACGTAGACGATCACCTTGTGAACCTCCTCCCCTAATCTTCACCATTATTGTTCATCATTCAAGTTAAACCAAATTACAAACTAATGAATAAGATGTTGAACCAATACAAACAAAAAACAACAAATATAAAATTCTATTAAAACCAAAAGAGAGAAAAAAAAGCATGGTATCATTTCTACTAAACAAATATAAATAAACTATAGACCAAAAACAATATTAAAAGAAGAAAAAAAGAAGCTCATTGCAAATCATATTTGAAGATAGAAAAAATCTTTTGATGAAGTTTTATATATTGAAGAAAGGATGACCATAAAAACACAAATCCAGATCCACAAATTTGGAAGCTTCCCAGATCCACAAATTCAGAACCTTCCCGGATCCACAAATTCAGAACCTTCCTGGAACTACAAATCCGGGATTTTACTGGAAGCAAAAATTCGAGATTTTACCATATTTTGTGATCCAAAATTCTATCGGATTTTATAATCTGGAATGGAAGAAAATACTTACGGAAAAAAAAATCCATAAAAAAAGTGGATGTGCAGATCTGAAAGCAAAGAAATTTACTTACCTTTGTCAAGAGCACTCTAAATCACCAACAAAAAATGTGTGATTGAAGGAGAAGGATTTGGAGGTGTCGCGCTGCTGCTAGAACATGAAAGTGTGCTGCTGCTGGAACATGAAAGACACGGCTGCACCTCTCTAGGGTTTTTTTAGGTTAAGGATATTTCTGGAATTTTAAAAACTAATAAGGGTGATTTAGTCTTTCACAAGAGTATGGGGTGCAGGAAGAAAAATTTGGGGGTGCAGGAAGAAACTGTAAGAAAACATGTTTTGTTTTTCATTTTTACTCATTTGCAACACACAATAGTTGTTTAGTTTTACTTTTATATTGTCAACATCTACGTTTGATTCCAAAAGTATAATATTTAATATCGAATACATTTACTTGATATTTAAATAAATTATTATTTTATTATAATATAATATTTTATTCTAAAAAATTTATAAATTTTCCATTTTCCATGTTAAACAAATTTTATTCTTGGTTCCATATCGTTCCTATCACCCTCACTACTTATTTCATTCAGTGTATCATCACTAATGCAACTTATCTATTACCATCATTTTTTATAAAAAAATTGGTTTATCATTTCATTCTTATATTTCTAGTGAACTTTGTTTTCAACTTTAACTTTTTCATATCTTATTATTTAACATTTAAAAAGTATATATTGAGTAGTTTAAAAAATGATAAATTGTGATAAAATTAGATTAAATATTTTGAGTAGTTTTATATCAAAATAATATTTCCTGAAGAACTTATATATTTTATGAATCTCCATAAATATTTTTATAATATTTTAATTTTATAAATTGTTTATAGTAATTATTTTTCAGAAAAAACTAATTAGTTAGTTGATAAATTAATTTTTTTTTGCAAAAATAAATATAATTATTGTTTTTGAAATTTTTAAACTTTTATATTTAAACTAAAACTTATATTAAAATAATTTAATCATAATTTCAAAAATATTTATGATTTTTAAATTGCTTATTTAACTATTTGAAACAATATAGGTATGTCGGTTATGTCACAAAAACTATCTCCAAAAATTCTCATAATTATAATTAATTATATTCTATTTATTATTTGAAATGAAAATTTATTTATTTTTATGTTTTTCATTTATTTTTATTATTTAGCTTTTTTTAAATGTATTAATTATTTTATTCCTGAATTACTAAAAAATTATTATCTACAAATATGAATTCGTAAGTAAATTTAACATTATATATACCCAAAACTATATTTAACTATTTCAATACAAGTTCTACATATTTCTATACAAGCTTAGAGTTTTTCAAAACATTCTTAATACATGATTAGAGCTTATAAAAAAAAATATCTACAATATAAGTTTCAAAATAACACCCTAAAGCTCTCTAGACCCTCCAACACCTGTCTGTTCATTTCCTCGTGTATGCAGGACAATCATTACAGTTCAAACACAACAAGAAAAGTAAGGGTAAACTAATGAAAATAAATTCCATAACATATCTAATTTATGCAAAAAGAACCAATCAAATTAATCCTTTATAAACATTTCTTTGAATGTTGTCATATAAAATTTCAATACTAATTCCACCACATGGATCTATTTTCAATCACAATTATTGGATTTCATTTCAATCCTACTGACTACACATGAATCCATCGTCTTCCGAAAGACTCATTAAGTATGTCCATACTAGAGACTAACATCTGATCCAAAGATTACTAGTGAATCCAAGAGAAAGGATCAGGGTAAGTTCAAAACATCCAATACCAAGTGTCTACAACGGGACCTAGTGTGTATGAACTACCTCTCATCTTCTCACCACCTGATATCTTAGTCTATACGACTTAGATCATCAGTGAAGCTAGATGATCTCTGTTAAACATAAGCTTTTCATACTTAATGCCATCAAACAACAACTCATACTTTATCCCGAATGTATGACATCAATTTCATACAATTTTCATCATTCATATGTAATACATATCATTCAATCACGTAACATTTAAAAATTCATACTATTCAAGAACTTTTCTAACATCAAAAACAATTTTTAACTTTCAAAGTATCAAATTATAATATTTATACATGTTCACACAACATAAAATCAAACAATTTTATCAACTAACATCCCTGCAAGAGAAATTGAAACTTGGGACCACGTCCCCTCCACATTCAAATCTTCTAGCCTAGGGTACTATTGAAAGTTAAAGTTAGTTTCCCTTACCTTAATTGCTTGCTTTCCAAGAAACTTCTAGAATTTTATCCTTTTAGCTTGGATAAGCTTCAAGATTTAAGGGCCTAATGCAAGTTATCCAAACAAAACAAAAATTTTGTATATAGTAGAATAAGTTTAAAGGATTACTCTTCTCAATTGACCTTACCAAGATTGATGACTAAATCCTAAGAAAAAACATAGAATAAAGGATCTATAGAGAAAAAATGAACTTATGTTGTTTAAAAGTTTGATCGGGTAGAAATGTTCCTTAACTCCTTAGCTACAACGTGGTGCAATTAGATTATAAAATAGATAATGTATGGAGTGAGAAATAAAGAGAGAAGAGAGAAAGTGGGAGAGATGAAGAAGGAAGGAAGAAAGAAAAAAAAAACCGTGCGTGAGAGGGTTTGTCGGTTTTAAAAAAAAAATAAAATTGTTACATTATTTACGGATCCAAATTCATAAATAAATTTAGCATTATTTATAAAATATTTATTTACAATTTATAAGTAAACCGGCATTACTTATAAATTATTAAGAATATATTAAAAATAAGTTAAGGAGGATATGTAATTAAGAAAATCAACTTAATATTTTAAAACGATTCACAAGAATAAAATATTTAAAAGTGATGTGTTAGATTATCATTTCTTATATTCACTAAGTTTATTGGTCATCTTCATTTGGTAAACTTACATTCAATGATTAAAAAAAATAAAAAAAGTAAAATGGTAAATTTTACAAAACTGAAAATTTAGTAGCAAAATTCATAGAATTCAAATTCCAATGATATAATTTGTAAAATTTAAAGTTTAATAGTAAAACGTGAAAATAATTACAATTTAGTTGTAGAATGTGTAATTTATTTATTTACTGATTGAAAGTTCCTTTTCATATTAATCATGTCATCACATTATTAATAATTTGACAACTAATTAATCAAATGGTAAAAAATATATAATTTAAAATCAAAAGTTAAATTCATAAAATTTAAAGTCCTGCAATAAAATTTGTAAAAATGTAAAGAAAAAAATAGTGGTAAATTTGTAATCAGGTGAAAATATTGTTACCATGTACATAATAATTTATTACTGTATGAAATTTTGTTTAGTTTCTACTCCCATTCTCTTGTTTAGTTTTATCATATATTGATTATCACGGAACAAGTAAACCTATTAATACTTCAGTCTTCATAATAACAAAAATTATCCACACAAAATTACACTTCATATTGCAGACAGTAAAAAAAAAAGTGAAAAATCGGAATCAACTAGTTATTTACTTAATTATAATTCATTTTTTAATTTTAAAATAAAATTTATAAATTTATAATTTTATAAATTTATAATTTTATAATTTTATAGTTTTATTTAATTTTTAATATTTTCTCCATAAAAAGTTCTAATGGGGAATCCCCTTTCCCAATTTCCATTCGAGTTATTCAACGCTTTTTTAGGTTTAAAACTGTTCATCTTATCTTTAGAAACAATATTACAGTCATTCACCATGTTATTATTTAAGGAATTACTTCCAGCATCCCCATAATTTTTAAAATGACTATTTTATATTTTTTAAATAAATTTTAGATTATAAATTATGAAACAGCTAGGACACTCCCAAAGGTGGGTGACCCCAGAGATCAAGTGCACGAGGAGGCACCCAGGTGGTCATTCCGTCAGAGGTTGCACTCTAGTTAGGGACCCCACGCGCTAGGTTATCATGAGAGTAAGGTAACAACAGTGCTGGGCTCGCCCATCAGAAAGACCCATTTCGGGTAAAGAGGAAATCCTAGTTTCAATCTATAAATAGTAAGGTAACAAACTTGACAAGGGGGGCGATTCCCCTTGCGCCGCTAAACACAGACATAGTAACAGTTACACAGTTTTGGTGTTTCCTAGCCCTAGTACTGACTTGAGTGTCGGAGTGCAAACGGCCACTAGGGCACCCTTTTTTCTTTATGTTTTTAGGTGTTCATCATAGAAAAGGCACGTGCGAACGCAAGGATTCTGGATGTAGGAGTGACGTAGGCGCACGAAGGCGTTTCGGGTCAACCAGCAGGAACATTTGGCGCCCACCATGGGGAATGATACAAAACATTGTCCCACCAACAAGAACCAGGAAGATCCAGGAGATGAGAAGTATGAGGTAAGGACCTGTTGCACCAAACGGGGGTGAGGGCCTCACCTTGCAACAGGTTATGTAGGAAGAGATGGCGCCACGTCGAGAGCAAACCAAGAGTGCATCCAAGCTGACTTAGTAGCGTCGCAAGCAACGAGCAAAGAACTGCGTCGTTCAAACGAGGAACTGCGCAGAGATTTGCAAACCCGCGCAGGTGAGCATGAGGGTGCAGATCAGGAGCCTGTGACACCACCCAGAGAGTTTCCAACGCCGTTCTCATAAGAGATCGTGGATGCAACAATACCAGTCACGCTCATAGGGCCCAAGGTGACCTTCACTGGGACAGAGGACCCGGAGGCCCACCTCACGGCTTTCCATACGCAGATGATGCTGGTTGGGGGCTCCGATGCGGTGCGATGCAAGCTGTTCATGAGCACTTTGGCAGGAACAACGATGGACTGGTTCATTAGCCTCCCTGATGGCCATGTAATGTCGTTCCCGCAATTCACAAAGCTGTTCAAGGCACAATACATCGCGAATCGAGCTCCCTCGTAAGTCTCTTATGATCTCTTTGATGTGAGACAGTATCAAGGAGAGTCTTTGAAGGAGTTCCTCCACCGCTTTGGAGCGCAAGTGGTGAGGTTGAACCTTAAAGACGAAAAGATGATGGTTCACGCGTTCAGGAAGGGCATTGTGCCAAGACCCTTCAGCGAGTCACTCATCCGAAACCATCCTAAGACCTTCGCCGAGATAAGGCGCCGCGCGGTGGCCCATATTGCGGCGGAGGAAGAAGTTAGTGAAAAACGCACATGCGTGGTTCCCATGCGACTGCGCGCGACAGGTCGTCCTCAAACCCTAAGGGTGCATGAGGCAACGACAGAGATGAAGACCCCCGTGAAGCAGCAACCCTATCAACCAAGAAAGCCAAATGCGAGGGGGCGCGGGAGAGATACCGTGCTGCCAAGGCACGATTTCGTGGTAGAATTGAAGGACCTCATTGCTATCCTAAATGTAGCTGAGAGGCTGAAGGTACCTCCCAAGACCGACAAGAGGCTCGGGCCCAACAAGAACGCCTGGTTTGAGTTCCACCAAGCATTCGACCACCCCATACGCAATTGCTTAGCGTTGGGACATCAGCTAGACGAGTTGGTGAAGAATGGTCTCCTAAGGGATTATCTGCAAGAAAAACAGGGGACCGAGGATATGGCGGCAACAGGGGGTGGCCCGGGGCATGAAGTCCCCGTACATGGTGAAGTCCACACCATCACAGGAGGGTTCTCGGGAGGAGGCAGTACCGCCTCTCAGCGGAGGAGATACGCACGGACGGTGATGTCGGTAGAAGCGTAGAGGACCGATGACGCCTTCGACGTCGACTTGGTCTTTACCAAGGCCGACCTTGAGGACGTTGTCCCCCATGACAAAGATCCAGTGGTGATCTTGGCGGTAACTGCAGGAAGAAAGGTGCACCGTGTGCTGGTAGATCAGAGAAGCTCGACAGACGTAATGTTCTGGACGACTTTCAACAAACTGCAACTATCCCCCGACCTGCTAAGGCCCTATGGTGGTTGCCTCTACGGTTTCACAGGAGACCAGGTAGAGGTGCGCGGATACTTGGAGTTGAGGACCACCTTCACGGATGGCACCGCGTCACGTATGGAGAGCATCAGGTACCTTGTCGTCAATGCCTCCTCTGCTTATAATATGTTGTTGGGTAGACCAACGCTGAATAGGTTAGGGGCGGTGCCGTCGACAAGGCACATGAAGATGAAGCTATCGGACCTGACAGGAAAGGTGAATACCATCAAATCAGATAAGAAGGAGGCCAAGAGATGCTACGAGAACAACCTCAAAACAAGGAGAGGAGTATCTATGGTCACTAGTAGACCATCGTACACAGGGGAAGCAGAGTATGCCAAGAACCTGAAGAAAGACAACAGGTACCAGAGAAGGCAACCCCATTGTTTTCACGACAGGTCTCCCCCGTACGGGCTGTTTCGTTCAAAAAAATAGAGGTCATCGGGACAAAGCATGCAGACTTGAGGCGCTGAAGCAGGGCTCGGTTCCTTGCACATGAAGTGCGACCGATTTCAAGTTTTATTTCAGTTAAGCAGGAGTATTGTACATGGTATTAGGGGACACTCTTTTTCCCTTATAAGGGTTTTTTAACGAGGTCACTAGACGAATTTCGATTGAAATATTTTCTCGAGTTATGTACAATTCAGTAAAAGCTTGTTTCCTAGCGCTAGAAGTCTCGTGGGCAGAGATGTAGGTTCGTGAGAGAACACCTCCCCTTTTCGAGTGAAAACGCAAAGGTTAAACGAAATAGTTTATGAGATAAATCCTCCGCGCCTTTGAGCGAAGCCGAGGTCAGTTAAAAACTTTCTTCCCTTGCGTTAGAAGTCTCGTGAGCGGAGAGGTGGGTTCGTGAGAGAACACCTCCCCTCTCGAGTGAAAACGCCAAGGTCGAACGAAACAGTTCTCGAGTTAAATCCTCCTCGCCCTTGAGCGAAGCCGAGATCAGTAATAGTTCTTCAATTAAATCCTCCTAGCCCTTGAGCGAAGCCGAGGTCAGTTAAGAATTAGTTTCCCTTGCGTTAGAAGCCTCGTGAGGGGAGAGGTAGGTTCGTAAGAGAACACCTCCCCTCTTGAGTGAAAACGCCAAGGTAAAATGAAATAATTCGCTAGATAAATCCTCCGCGACTTTGAGCGAAGCCGAGGTCAGTTGAGAGTTTGTTCCCCTTGCGATTAGAGGCCTCGAAAGTAGAGAAGTATGTTCATAAAGAACACCTCTCCATTCGAGCAAGAACGCCAAGGAGGAACGACCCAGTTCACAGTCAAAACCCCTCTTCACAATGAGGGGAACATACAACAGAACGCTAGAAGAAACATCTTGGCGCCAGACACCATGATTTAGCAGTTATGCAAGTCAAAAAACAGTTGTCGATTTAGAAATAAAAACAGCTATATGTTCGAGAAAGTAAAGTTACAGGCAGATAATAAAGAGTTTGTCTGTCAACCAAATACAAGTTAAGGAAGGACCCTGGGAACGATTTGTCCGTTTTCAACACAGTTTGATACTGTGAAGGGCGTAATATCCATCCCAGGGTGTGCGCAAGCAACTTGAGTAAGGGCATCCCCGAATCCTGCGTCATAAGCATCGAGAACATCTCCGATCAGATCAGCCTCAGCTTCTTCAAACCTCTTAGCTTGTTGATGAAGTTCGGCCTCCACTTGATCCAGCTGTACCTCACGACTGATGGACATTTGTTCAAGCCCCGTAATCTTGGACTTGGACACCTCATCAGCCTCTTCTAGCTAGAAGACCCGGATCCGCAGGGAAAGAACTCTTGCCTCTAGCTAAGTGACCTCTCAACACTTGGCATGAAGTTGTTTAGAGAAATGAGCCAACTCCTCTCTCAGAGCAGCCTCGCGGGCAGCAACTGAGTGAGCCAATGAGAAGGTTTCCCCCGATTCAACCCTGGATAGTAGAGCGTTGGACTGAGCAAGAAGGGCCCCAAAATTGAAGCCCAGTCTGTCCCTCGCAGCGACCTCATCCAAGTCCGCAGTCACCCCTTGTTGGAAGCCCTTAATGGCGTGCTGTAGGACAAGGGGCAGCTCAAGAACAGGAGGAGTCCCCCCACCAAGGTCAGGGAGTGGAGGAACGCCGGTCGTGTGATCCAGGGGCGAAACAGAGCGACCGGTAGAGGAAGGATGGGAAACCATCACCGGCGTAGGCTTGGGCCTTTTAGAGATTGGCCCCTCGGAGGAGTCCTCGTCTGATTCGATCACCACCGCTTTACCCTTGCAAGGGAGTGGGGTGGGAGACGATTGGATGGCGGCGAGAGGGACCGCGACCCCAGGATTGGAAAGAGTGGGCAAAGGTGCGATGGTGGCAAAGGCAAGGGCGTGCTGGCGAGAAGTGCCCACGTCCCTAGAAATCCCGCAAAGACGAGCGAGGATATCAGTCAGTCTAGCTCGTTTCTCTTTGCTCAAAACCATACCTGCGTGCAAATTTAAGAAGAAACACAGAGATAAAGCATGCGAATGTGCAGAAGTAGAGCGTGCAAATGCGACATTACAATAACAAGAATTAGCTCCCCCAAAGTTTCGGGTTTCTTGAACCTTACTCGAAGGAAACCCAGAAACAGAGGGTGATTGATACAAAGATTAAACAGCACAGACAGTTATCCAGAATCAGAATCAATAAACGAGTGCGAACGGTAGTCAGAGTTCATACCTACGATCGGATAGCGAGAAAATGCAAGAATGCGTAGATGAAACACGAGAATGCTTGAGGAAGAAGGCAAAACAATCAAGAGTTTCAGAGGATGATGAAACAAGTGATTGGACACACACGTTTTTGAAAGTTTAAGAGCAAACAAAGAAGCGTAAGCGACGTTAAGCCCTAGCCATTGATCAAAAACATGTGTGCACAGATAAGACATGCCCAGAAAGACGTCACTTTGGCACAGTATTTACGTCCTGTTGCACAGTGCCACGTAAGTCACCCATGGTAAGGACTTAGCCTCTTCGCTGAACGAGTTACAGCTTGAGACTGGGGGGCTTGTGTACCGACCAGTCCTTGGGCGTTGATTGACCACTGGTAATGTTGGTGACACGTAAGCGGCGTGAGCCAGTGTCTCGCAAAGCACGTGCGCCAAGGAGCCAAGAGTGGTCAGACATCGGTCACCAGGATGTACCGACGTGTCACTAGACAGTGTGGAGAGATCAGACATCGGGAACCCAAACAGTAGAGCTGGGCCACGAGAGGTGGATCCCAGATCACACGCCAGTTCTCAGTAAATGAGAAGCCTAGATCACGAGGGTCCATGCGTGTAGAGTGGATGACACGTTCAGGCGTAACACAAAGTGTAGAGCCACTGGAAAGATATGGCCTGCGAGGGTCACATTCATGGGTGAGCTGCATGCATGGCACGTGAACAGCTAGGGCACTCCCAGAGGCGGGTGACCCCAGAGATTAGGTGCACGAGGAGGCACCCAGGTGATCATCCCGTTAGAGGTTGCACTTTAGTTAGGGACCCCACGCGCTAGGTTATCATGAGAGTAAGGTAACAACAGTGCTAGGCCCGCCCATCAGAAAAGCTCATTTCCGGTAAAGAGGAAACCCTAGTTTCAATCTATAAATAGTAAGATAACAAACTTGACAAGGGGGGCAATTCCCTTGCGCCACTAAACACACACACAGTAACAGTTACACAGTTTCGGTGTTTCCTAACCCTAGTACTAACTTGAGCGTTGGAGTGCAAATGGCCACTAGGACGCCATTTTTCTGTGTTTTCAGGTGTTCATCACAGAAAAGGCATATACGAATGCAATAATTCTGAATGTAGGAATGACGTAGGCGCACGAAGGCGTTTCGGGTCAACCGGCATGAACAATCACAATTTGTATCCTAGAGTTTATTACTTATAAATTTAGTATAATATAGAGTATTTATCTATCTTGCTTAACAACTTCAATATTAATGAGAAGGGTAACTTTGAGCATGTAACAACTCTTTATATCTTTTAAATATTTCCCTTTTTTTTCCTTCCTCACTTAAGTAAATAATTTATTTTCTTAATGAACATATTTGGATTTATCTTATCTCAATATTTTAACATTTATACTAATATATTCTTAACATTTATGGATTAAAACCTAAACTCTCCCCTATATATAGATTTTAAATTGATTTTTACAGTATTTAATTACATATTAACGAAGCTCCATTTTCTACAAAAAAGTAAATAAATAAAGTATGATGTTTTTGAAATGGAAGGTTTATCGACTTCTGGTGCAGTTAGTAAATTTTCTTTAAAATATTAATTGTAATTCCAAATAATAGAGTTAATGGAGACATTTTCTGAGTAAAATCTCATATCTCTTATATATATAAAGTATTATCAATAAATGAATAAAATGAGAGAGGATATAGTCTTCTTAAATATGTCCACCTTACTTAATTTATATTAACCATGATTCAATATGACTTTTATTTACTGAGGGTTTTAAGAAAAAAAAGGGATATGTAACATTAAACATGTGTTTTTATTTTTATTTTTTTATTTCATGGAATATTAATTCATTCCTTGAAGTTATATTCTTAACAATATTATTTCTCAGAATACTTGAAAAAGTGCCTGGTTAATTATCTAAATATTTCTAAAAATATTTTTAAAAGTAATAAAATAAAAATAAATAAATTTTAAAAGTGCAATAATCTTTAACTTCCTATATTTTACATGGAAATATTGTCTTTCCAGTCTTTCATCACAGAGATGAAACCTACCCAAAACATGTAAATATATATTTTTCCAAAATAAATATATATCTAAAAGTATTTTCCTCCCTCCCTCTCTCTATATATATGTATGTATATATTCCATGTTTATTATGTTCCCAAAAATAGTGAAACAAACTTCCAGAGAATTTGAAAAATTATTTCCTAACGTCACTATAACTTATTCTTATGTTAATTATTTATATATATATATATATAACTAATTAAACTCATTTTTAGATTTTTGAAAAAAATAATATTTTTAATTTAAATATTCTAAAAAAATATGATTTGTAAGTACGCAGCATTATACTTGAATCAAATTCCCCTAAGAAATTAGTGGAGGGGGATTAAGATTTGTGTGTACCATTGCATTTTAAACATAGGGTTTTAGATTGAACTTGGAAGGTTCCTATTTTGTTATTGTCTTGTTAATACTGGACTTTTATTTTTTTTATCAACAGTAAAACAATTTTTTTTAGAAATATTCCAATCCTATTATAATATATATGCATGTTCTGAATTCTGAATTCTGTCCAAAACAAACTCAGTAAAAAAGAAGAGTATATTCGAAGTTACAATTAGTAAATTCCTAGCTCAGTTGAAGAAATTACATATATTACTCTCTAGATACAAAAATACATAGTTTGTATTGAGCTTAGGAACAAAAAAACAAAAAAACTTGAGATATGGATGACCTTACTTATATGAGGTGCAGTGGAGCCAAACGTTGTAGAGAATTGTTGAACCTCCGTATGCATTGTCAACCTCCAGCTATTCATACTTGCACAAAAAACAAGAAAAATCTTTCCTTGCATATTTTTTTTATCAGCAAAAGAGAATAAATAAATAGGAATCATTTTAGAGGTGATCCAACCCTTATACTGAACAAAAGAAACAAACACGACACATCCAAAAATTCCAAACTCATAAAGAAAGTAACACCTAACAACTAAACTCAGAGCATCAGGAGAAGCCACCAAACTAGAAAATTCAAAGCAAACACCAAACAAAAGGGGAAATACCAAAGCTTAAAACCTAAAACAGATCCAAACTAAAACCACCCTAGCAACAACAACCCACCAACTAATAACTAACAAACAATCTAAATCGAGTAAAGACATACCAGGGGAGCAAGACACCAATCTGAAAAAAGAGAAGCACGCTGAGGGAACTTTAGAAGTGACCCAAGACCAAGTCTTCAGTTGAGCAAAAGAGAAAATTTCAAAGTGATCCATCACACCGCCTTTGAAAATGACCTTATTCCTATGACACCAAATCTCGCTTACCATCGCAATCCACACTTCCTAAAACTAAATTAACAGATTCAAGTGCATTACAAATATTAAACTGTAGGAAATGTGAGTAAGAATCTTGGGGAGCAACCGACACCAACCCTAACCACGCCAACCAAAGATTCCAAACTAGGCAAGAAATTCTACACCCAAAAAACAAGTGGTTAGTAGACTCCTCTTTTAACCCACAAAAACAACAAAAAATACTATCAACCACAACTCCACGTCTAACCAAGTTAACTTTAGAAGCAATCTTGTTTTCCAACACCCTCCAAGTAGTAACGTGGATCGAGGGTAAAGCTTTAATCCCCCAAAAAAATTTGAACATACGCGAGCTTTCTCCTTCAAACTCTCTCCTTAAAAAACAATAAGCTAAATTAACCTAAAACTCAAAAGACTCACCAACTTGCCAAATCCAATTGTAGTCGATAGTCGAAACTGGGCTCGAACCTTGCATTGTCTCAAGAAGCTGACAGACCTGAAGCTTCTCCCACTCAAAGAGGCCCCTTCTCCAAACTAAATTCCACAACCAAACACTGTTAAACATAATAGAGGCCACAGTTTAGAAATGTGGCTTAAAAGCCATAAGAAACCACGGGTCTAAAAACGTTAATATTTTAGGCCATGGTTATAAAAGCGTTAACACTTTAGGCCATAGTTATTTACGTGTGGCCTTCTGGTTAAAATAAAAAATAAAATAAAATATAAACAAAATATGAGTTTGCGGGATTTTTTTTTTGTATTTCCCTCTTTCATAACTAAAAGACGCTGCTCCGTCTCGTAACTCAGTCTCGCATTTCTCACTTTCTCAGACCTAAAGTGCCTTCTTCTTCCCAAATTCCATTTCACCTTCTTCTGCCCAAATTCTCTCGCGAGTCTTCTTCTTCCCAAATCCCATTGCACCTTCTTCTGCCCAAATCCTCTCGCGAGCCTTCTTCTTCCCAAATCCCATTGCACCTTCTTCTACCCAAATCCTCTCGCGATCCTTCTTCTTCCCAAAAGTCGTAATGATCCCCAAATTCTGGAATTGGGTGGTGTGAGTTGGAACCCCTAACTTGTAAGTATCACATGCCCTCCATGTATGTTTTTATCAGTGAACTATTGATAAAACACTAATATGCAGGTGAGCATTGCAATTTCGTGCGAGTTGGACGGTGAAATCAGTGACCACTAGAGGCAAACGAAGTTCTTCGTGGTGAGGAGGTAGAGGGTTCTAGTGAAATTGTTGACCACTAGAGCCAAACAAAGTTCTTCATGGTGAGGAGGTAGAGTGTTCGCCATTTGTGGTGAAACCCTACAAGTTAATAATTTCTTTGACTCACTTTTTGTTTTAGGGTATATATATATTTTTTATGATGTTTTGGCTTGGTTTCTATGATTCACTAACATGCACTTCAAATTCTCCAAATTTTCATCCATCGTTTTTTCTTTTACCCAATATTTTCTTCTGCCTCATTACCCATTTGTATACTTAGTTTTAGCCTTAGATTTATGAATCAATGTGCGTATTATGGATGTGTGCCAATTCTGTTTTTTTATCTGTTGTACTAGGCATATTTTGCATATTATTGTTAGAATATATGACCTTAAACAAGAGGGGGGGGGGGGGGGGTGAATTGTTTATAAAAGATTTTCGAAAACTTTTGAAGGTTTAATGTAACTCAGTGAAGAAATCCAGAAGAGGAATCAAGTTAGCCAAGAACACAATCTGTTTTAAACTGAAACACATAAAAAAAAAATCGGTTGTTTCTTCGAATCAATCGGTTGGTTATACTAGTTAAAGCTTAAACAACTTAAAAAAAGAATTTAAAGGAGTTTAGAGAAAGAGAAATGCACACAAGCAGTTTATACTGGTTCACTCTTACAACAAGAGCTACATCCAGTTCCCAGAAACCACTGGGTAATCCACTAAGCAATTAAACCAAATTACAAAATACCACACACCAAAGTAGTAACCTTGATCCCCTCAAGAAACACACTACCTTTGGCAAACCACACCAAGAGTATTGATCTTGAACACCTTGTCAATACAACAACAAAAATACAGAAGATAGAGAAAGGATTACACCTGATCAAAGTTCAACTAAAAAGAATAGAATTGCAATCCTATTCTACTCACTTAAAAATCCAAAGCTTGATGTGAATCTTGAAAACTTGAGATCAAATTTGTCAAACTGAATTTATCAAAACTGTTTCTTACCCTTCAGAAACATATAACAAACTATTTATATTTTCCAAAGATTGGTCAAAACATTTAATGAAGGAGCGTATTCAGTTAGAAATCATTTAAGACAGATTCACCATTCAAAACTGAATTCTTTTGGGATTTTCAAAGAAACAATAAGTTGAAACCACGAAACAGCCGATTGATTTGGTTTGACAGTTAAGTCAACCAAGTCAAACAACTTTCAACCTTTTTCAAAACCTCTAAGAGCAAAATAACCGGTTGATTCGACAAAACAACAGGTTGTTTTTCACTTAGTTGGAAAAACATTTAATTTAAAAAAGGTTTCAATTGACATCAGTTTTAAATTCAACACAAGAGTGGATCACACGTTATTCTACCCAGATCCCACCCACACATAACAACAACACCAACCTTTCATCAAACACCTTGAATTTGGATTCTTCAAAGCTCTTGATCAACAATTTCCCCCTATTTGATGAAGACAAATCCCTGGTTGCTTGTGTTGATCTTGTTTGAATCTGAAACAACACCTGCAAAATAGAAACTATGCAATCCAGAACATCTCTAATAGCAAGTTATAATGATACATCAACTAGTTTTTCTACATAACCATAAGAGTAGAAAAACCAGCCACAAACTATGCCAAAAACATCAAAACTGCAGCACCAAATCAAACAACATATGCAACAAAATTTAAAAGCATACTTAAATCAGAGTTATACAGTTTTAAGACAACACATAAACCATATTATCCCCCTATTTTTCTTCACAAATAGAATTAGAAAGAGATAAAAATAGAATAGTTCAAAATAAAGCAATACTAGCATAGAAAATTAACAAAACTTGGCTTCAATCTTCTTTCCCATACTGCAACTCATAAAGTTGGTTTTGAACAACTTCAATCTTTTCATCAAGGGTCTGAAAACGTGTACCCATGCTTTGAAATATATTTTCAAAGTTCTGAAAGTTTGTAGCACAAAGATCATGAAGATTCCTTTGACTTTTAGCAAAGTTGTCCAACCTATTGACCATGAATCTCTCAAAAGAAGACATTGAGAGAATTCTATTTCATTGATTTCCAGCACTTGTTCCAGCACCTATGTCAACAACAGGTTGATATTCATCTTGAGCATCAACATCAACACCTTCAGTAGCTTCTTGATCTTCTTCATCATGTTCAGCATGTGCACCACTTGAGGAACCACCATGTTCATCATCCTTGCTTACCCATCTCCCACCAATCTTGGTAAAACCCATCTTGCTTAGTGAACCATTGTTCACTTCATGTGTTGATTTCACCAATTCAGATGTTTCTTCCTCAATATCTACTTCAAAATAGTTTAAGAATTTAGAAATCAAGATAACATAAGGATAATGATAGTCATTTAACCTCATAAATTTCTGCATGTGTTCCTTGATGATATGGATCCAATTGATCTTGACTTTGCTCATAATGCAGTATATGTAGACAAGATCTTCCTAAGTGAGAACATAATGATTTCTCCCTCTTGGTGTTAGAATCCAAGTTACAATGAGAGCCAACAACCTTTCATTCAACTTCAACCCTCCAATAGAATAAGTTCTTACTTATGCTTGAGGATTCTTCAAACAACTTCTATAATACTGAATCTTGTTGAAATCTTCCACCACACCAATATTCCCTTTGTTGATTCTTAGACCAGCATACTTCAAACTAGCTACTGCAGTCCATACCTCATGAGTAATCTCCATATCCACACCTTTGACATGAGAAACAAGGTTGTTGTCAACAAACTTCAATTTGGTGTAGAAAACCCGAATAAGATCAGGATAAATGTTCCCTTTCATCTCCAAGAACCTCTTTAGCAGTTGTTCCTTGAGAAGACTTCGCACATCATCCAGCTTTTGACTTTTCAACCAGCTGAAAGAGACAACTTTTGGGTTGTTTATCACTTTTCTACTTGTTTCAAAGCGATATTTTTCAATCAACTTATTGTCCCCTAAAAACCAGCCTTCAAGACGCCCTTCTGTTCTTGCAACCTTGGTTTTGATCCTTTTTTATGATGGAGGAGTGGAATCCATGATAACAGAATGGAAAAAAATGAAACAGAGAAAAATATGAGATGCAACAAGAGATGTGCCAATGAGTTGTTTTTTTAAAAAAAATAGGTGCAAAGGGTTTTATAGCAGCACAAAAACCCTCTTTGATCCTTTGAATGCAGTGGGTTTCAGTCTTCAAGAAGAGTAATCTGGTCCAAGCTTGCACAGGAAACACGTCAGCTCATACCAGAAAAACACATGGTTAGCACATGTGGATTTGACTAGTTATAAAGGCACTTGATTTTCCAAGATATGGAATATATTCCTTTTATGATAAGAAGTAACCTCCTCCTAAACCAAATCAGACCCATATGTCTGCTTTATTGACTCATAATTCTTTTAAGATTGAAATCTATAAAAGATAGAAAACATAAAGAAATTAAATCAATTTTATGCAGTGCTATCAGAGGAGAAACAATCGGTTGTTTCGAGAAAACAATCGGTTGTTTTTCTGAAACAACAACTAAATAGAATTTTTAAAAGCAGAGAAGAATTAAAATGTAATTGTGCCACATATATCACAATTAGCTGAAGATTTAACACAAATTAAGAAAAGAAAAACAACATAAACAAAGAAAGCCTTATCCTTTTGTCGTAGAGTCCCTTCAATGAGTCATTGTTCATGAAAACTTCTTTTGGCTTTTAAGAAGACTCAAGCTAGAACATAATCCTCAGTTCAATTCCAGACATAATCCTTTCCTTCCAAAAGCTTGATTTGATGACTCAAGAGTCCATGCTTCTCTTAGTATTTCTACAACACAAAAAATTCAAGCAACAAGATTTGGTCCCTTACAAAAGTAGGTCCTTTTGATTTACATTTATCACTGGAAACTTCAGAATCTTTGGGAATCCATCTCATAATACCTTTAGGAATATAATATTTCTTAATTTTACAGAATCTAACAGAGTGACCTCTCTTCATGCAATAAAAACATGTAACAACCGGTTGTTTCGATTTTCAATCGGTTGTTTTTCTGGCACTTTTGAAAAAGGCTATGAAATCCCATTTTTCTTGCTTTGATACTTCATTTCTGGTAGTGAGCGCCACTGTTTTGGTGTTGCAATTGGTTTTGTTTTCTGGTTTTTTATGTACCACACACGGTGCTCTCTATATCCTAAAAGTGTTGCAGTTGGGTATCCTAACCAATGAATGCTATGCAGGGTTATTTAGTGCCCAAGCTCTCAATTAGGTCAACAAATTCTAAGCACATGATCTATCTTTGGAAGGGAGGATGGGTGCCAATTCTATTTTTTTTATCTGCTGTACTAGGCATATCTATTGTACTAGGCATATTAAGCAAAAATAAAATAAAAAGGATAATGTAATTTACTCTTTAGCTAAATTGAACATATGTATGTGATCTTATAGTCAAGAGTTACTTTTATAATTAAAAACATATGTCCCATACTAAAATAAAATCTTTACCCACTAAAATAAAATTGAATATCCAAATATCAAATATTTTTTAAATTATGAGATTTTAGACTAGCTTAAATCATGTCCTAGGAGAAAAAAAAAAGAATAGAACCACGATTAGTTCTAAGATGACATTAAAAAAAGTAGTTATTTACTAATAAATAGGTTTAACATGCACCATATTTTAATATGCCCCTTCTAAAAAGGGATCAAATTAATAATATATGTTATACAATTGGTGTTAGTACTGATGCAGGTTTAGCTAGTAGAGCAGTACATATAAATTTTAGACACATAAAAAGTCAATGCCAACCTATTATGTTATACAATTGGTGTCAATATTCTAAATTAATTTTTTTAATAATTTTCAACAGTTAATCTGACATGAAATGAAATTGTACTTCTCTAAGTCTAAAAATGAAATGAACATAAAAATTGTTAAAGAACGTTTTATGCATGCATATATAGAAGGTAAGACTTAATATATTTTTGTCTTATGAATCATTGACATAGTAAATTAATACTATGCACTAATGCTAATAATCTTATTTGCTGCTTCTTCTTCTGGATTTGATTGAAGCTGTTTAAATCAACTATATTCATAAATTTGTCTTCCAAAAAACATGTTGATGGGTATTTGTCCATTCTGTAGAACCACATATACTGTATTGATGAATTTCTGGAAACAAATTGATTATAATAATGATTGACAGTTTTTGTATAGTTGGCTTAAAATTAAGTTATCAATGTGCATGCATTTCCCACCATTTTCCTCATCATATTTTCAGTAGACAGACAAGGCTGCCATAAATGAAACAAAAAGTTACTTAAAGGCAAAATAAACCAGTGGCATGAAAGATTTATCTTTCATATGAAAAAAATATCACGTAAAAAGATAAAAATATGAAAAAGGGGTATATTCAATACTAATCAAGTCTTATTTTGGATAGTAATTTGCTAATTAAGTTTTTCTTTATCACATATTAATGTCTTTTAAATATGCTCTTGCTACAATCTGTCCAACTACAACTTGCATTTTGGTTAAATTTTGTCTTCTACTTATTTGTATGTTTTTCTCAATTCACAGTTTTAAACCACCAGTGGAAAGGACTAATTCAAATAATTCATTGACTATAGTTGGTGACAAGGTGAGAAATAGGTATATTCTCAACAGCCATGGTCTCTTTATCTTTCTTCTTTCAATTTGTGGAACCCTTTTGATCTCTTTTGATTTTTAGTTCTGCACAAGAAAATGCAAGTTGGGAGGTGAAACTTCAATTCCAAATCCATTCAGGTTCAAACTTTTATATTTATTATGTTTTTATTTATTTATTTAAAAAATGTTACATGTAAAAAACTCCATTTTTGAAGCAATACCTATTAGTATGTAATATACCTTGTAAGTGTGTCTGTTTGTATGCAATGCTGCATAACTGCGTATCTGCTGAAACCACATGGGAAATAAAATTTGAAACTACATAGCAAACCATATAGGCATTAAAATTTGAAAAAATTTTATTAAAAGATTGATTGATTGTCAAGCTAGAGAACTTAGACCTTAACGACGAGCAAGGGATCATGAACCAACTTTATTCTCCCTAGAAAATGGCAGCAATGGTTGAAAATTGGTTGAAAACCATATTCTGCATGTTTTTCCCCTTATTTAGTTATATATTTATGTAGCAACCAAACACCAAGATCAATCATTATTGATCTTTCCCTTAGACTTGTGGTTGAAATATGAGTTAGCATTAACCACTCAGATTTGATGATTCCCTTTTAAACTATTTAGTGATATTTCTCTGGCTACTTCATTCACATAAATAATGACATTTTTGACGATTGCTTTCATCTTAGACACTAAAACTAACCACAATTAGCACAGTGAAATAATTCTAATATAATACTCATAATCCGAAGAAAGGTTTACTTTATGAACACGACCGATAAATAGTTGTTAGTGTTGAATATACCTCGTAAGTGCTTCTGCATATCACTAGCAATATGATGATTTTTTATCTATTGGATTAAAGATGGTGGACAAAGAGTGTACTAAATTTCTAAGATTTAGTAAAGAGTATATTGGTGGTGTTGAGTTATTTCTAGATTTTGCATGCACTAATGGAAGACCTCAAGGAATTGATGATTTTTTTATCTATTGGATTAAAGATGGTGGACAAAGAGTGGACTAAACTTTCAAGGTTTAGTAAATAGTATATTGGTGTGTTCAGTTATTTCTAGATTTTGCATGCACTAATAGAAGACCTCAAGGGATTGAGATTTTATGCCCTTGTTCTAAGTGTAGAAATTGTTGTTGGGCAAGAAGAGATGTGGTCTATGATTATTTAATAGCTATAAGCTTTCTAAAAGGATATAACATTTGGGTAAACCATGGGGAAGGAAATATCATCGTTGCCTATTGTAAATGATGATAAAAATGATGATGACATGGAAGATGATATTGACGGCTTATTGCATGATACATTTGGAAATGTGATAGAAGAAAATGATGGAAACGATGGTCCTAACGAGGAAGAAAAAAAATTCTACAATTTGATCAATGAGGCAAAACAAGAGTTATACATTTGATGCCAAAGTTTGTCCACTCTTTCTTTCATAATTCGATTGTATCTTTTGGAATGTCTTCATGGATGGAGCAATACCTCATTTTCTGACCTATTACAATTATTGAAAGAAGCCATGCCACTAGTACAAAATATAAAAACAACAACTCTTTATTTAATGCGTTTTTACGGTCAGACGTTGTCATTCATTGAAATTAACTTCATTTAAGAATGCGACTATTTGTAGTAGCCGCATTCTTAAACAATGCACTTTGATTTAAGAATGAGGCTATTTGTAATAGACGCATTCTTAAATAAAGTGCTTTATTTAAGAATGCAGCTTTACCCAATAGTTACATTCTTAAATCAAAGCTCTTTGTTTAACAATGCGGCTTTACCTAATAGCCGCATTCTTAAAACATTTTTTACCCTAACTCTGAAGCGCGTCACTTATGCTTTCATACTTGCTTTCTTCTTGGCGCTTCGTTTTCTCTCTGTTTCTGCTCTCATGCTTCCTCTGGTCTTCTGCGAATCTTCATTGTCTTCTTCATGCCATTGTAAGTTCGTTTTGAGCTCTCTTTCTTCTTCACCATTGGTTTGTATCTTCTTAATTGTTTGTTTTCTTGCATTGCTCAAAGGTCACCACTGTTTCATGGCTTGCTGTTTGGGTTTTTTCTGTGTTAAATTTGCCCCGTCGCTACTGCTGTCGCTGTTGCTACCAGTCTCGCGCCACTCTTCACCACCACCATTGCCTTCACACACAAGGTTGGCGGTGTTTTAATTATTTTTAATGTTATTAATTTTTTTATTTTTTATTTATTTCAATTTGTATTTTTAAATTTTATATTATTTTTGATTTTAGGTTAAAATAGAACTATTAAATTATTAGATGGTAGATAGATTTATATTATTTAATACTTATAATTAATTTAATTATTTTTAATTTGTATATTTAGTATTTATTATAATTTGTATTTATTATTAATTTATATTATGTTAGTTGTTAGTTTAGAATATAATTATTGTGTTGGTATTGAGTGCGAGGGTGTTTGACCCTCGGCAATTGATACATGCTGGTATTGAGTCCGGGGCTATTCGATCCTCGGCAAACGTGAGATAGAACACTTGAATGACTATTACGGAATATAATGGATCGAAATTGGATTAACTTTTTTTGCATAAGTGACGAGTACGGAAGAGGAGTACAAGAATTTATACAATTTGCGCAACGTAACGCGAATAATAGTGGTCATGATGGAGCAAAGGTTAGGTGTCTATGCGTTAACTGTTTGAATGGAAGGATAAGAAAATCAGGGAGCACCTTCTATGTGATGGGTTTTTTCCGATCTTATACAACTTGGACATGGCATGGTGAATTATTAAATTTGCCACGTGTTTCCGTAATTGAAGAATATGTGGGGTCCACCATGGATGATGCAGTACATGATTATGCAGATGATGATCAATTAGAGGACATGATTCATGATGTGTGAGCTGAGTCTTTTGCAAAAGCGCATGGATATGGAAGTATGTCAAGCAATGCAGAGACTCCACTGTATCCTGGATCAACTAACTTCACATGGTTGTCAACGGTGTTAAGATTGATGAATTTAAAGGCAATAAATGGATGGACTGATAAAAGGTTCATGAAATTTCTTCATTTGTTGAAGGATATGCTTTCAGAGGGAAATACTCTACCTAATTGTAATTATGAGGCCCAAAAGATTCTCTGTCTAATGGGTATGAAGTATAAAAAGATACATGCATCCTAATGATTGTATATTATACATGAAAAAAATTTGAATTGTTGAAAAGTTGTCTGAGGTGTGGGTTATCACGTTATAAGTTGAAACAAAAAGATGGTGATACTATTGAAGAGATAGAAAAGTATGGACCCCCAATGAAGGTTATGTGGTATCTTACCATCATTCCCAGGATGAAGCGTTTGTTTGCAAACCTAAACGATGCTAAGAATCTTAGATGACATGCAAATAAGAGGAAATGTGATGGCATGTACCGACATCCAGTTGATTCTATTCAATGGAAGAAATTTGATGATGAGTTTCCAGAGTTTGGTAAAGAATCAAGAAATATCCGACTTGGTTTAACTATAGAAGAAATGAGTTCGTTTGGTAATGAGTACGAATCACAGTTCATGGCTTGCTTTACAAGTTATTTACAACTTACCTCCTAGATTGTGCATGAAGCGAAATACATGATGTTGTCTATGATGATATCCGGTCCTAAACAACCAAGAAATGACATAGATGTTTATCTAAGTCCCCTAATTGATGATTTAAAGTTAATGTGGGATCAGGGTGTTGAAGTATTTGACGGATTTGCTAATGAAACTTTCAAGATGCATGCCATGTTATTTTGCACCATCAATGACTTTCCAGCATATGGTAACTTGTCAGGGTATAATGTTAAGGGTCATAAAGCATGTCCAATATGCGAAGAAGACACACTTCTCAACAATTGAAACATGGAAGAAAGACAATATATCTTCTGCATTTGAGGTTTCTTAAAAGTCATCATCCTTACCGGAGGTTGAAAAAAGCCTTTAATGAACATCAAGAGACTAGTAGTCAACCAACTCCATTAATTGGTGTTGAGGTTTACGAAAAGGAAAATAATATAGACCACACCTTCGGTAAGTCGAAAAAGAAGTCATATGTGACAAACATTTGGAAGAAAAAATCAATCTTCTTTGATCTAACGTACTGGTCGAGGTTAGAAGTCAAACATTGTATAGATGTGATGCATATTGAGAAGAATGTGTGTGATAGCTTAATTTGTACACTTTTTAACATTAACAGGAAGACGAATGATGGTCTAAATGCTCGTTTAGATTTGATTGAGATGAACATACGAGGTGAGTTGGCACCGATAGAAATTGGTAAGTGTACATATTTGCCCCCAGCCTGTTACACCATGTCAAAAAGATGAAAAAAAAAAGTTTTTATCAATATCTAAAGGGTGTGAAAGTGCCATAAGGACATTCCTCAAATGTGAAGAGCCTAGTGTCAATGCAAGATTTGAATCTAATTGGGTTGAAGTCTCATGATTGCCATATCTTGATGCAACAGTTGCTTCCTGTAGCTATTAGTGGGATCTTACCAAAAAATGTTAGACATACCATAACCGATTTGTGCTCATTCTTCTCTTCCATCTGTTGTAAATTCATTGATCCATTAAAATTAGATGAACTTGAAGATGAAATTGTTGTTATCTTGTGTGAATTGGAGATGCTTTTTCCTCCATATTTTTTTGACATCATGGTTCATCTAGTTATGCATCTAGTGAGAGGTTAGATTGTGTGGAGCAATATACTTAAGATGGATGTATCCTGTTGAGTGGTATATGAAAATTTGGAAAGGTTATGTAAAAAATCATTATCGACTAGAAGCTTCAATAATTAAAAGGTACATAGTTGAAGAAAGTATTGAATTTTGTTCAGAGTACATGTCAAGAGCAAATACAATAGGTCTTCTAGCTAATTCATGGCACCATAGGCGTTCTACAAGTAAATGTTTACGTGGTGTGAATATTGTAAGCAAATCTCGATCAGAAGTCTTGCAAGCGCATTTGTATATATTGAATAACATAGATACTCATAAAGCCATTGTGAAGGAAAATAACCCAAGAAAAGCAGAGAAATGGGTCTTGATGGAACATAATAGAACTTTCATGCCTTGGTTTAAAGACGAGGTGTTAAAGGATTCAACGACATTAGAGACCTTGACTTGGTTGACTGCTGGATTGAAGTTTAATGTCATTTCTTGTACAACGTACGAAGTGAACAATTGTATATTTTACACGAAGTCTATGGATGAAAAGAGTACAGTTCAAAATGTTAGAATTATAGGGCTGAACAAGAGGGGGGGGGGGGGGTAAATTGCTTAGGAAAGATTTTCACAAAGGATTAATTGAGAATGAACCTTTAATGAATTACAAAAAGAAAGATCAGAACAGCCAACAAAAAAGAACAGATAAAACAAATGACAAAAAAATAATCGATTAATATTTCGATATAACCGGTTGTTTTAAGCACAAAGATAAAAGCAAGTATAACAATTTGCAAAGCAAGAATATCAACCGGTTGAAATACAGAGATAACTGGTTGTTTATGACAGCAGAGCAAATATCAAACAGTTATTAAAGAGATAGAGATAGAGATAAAGAGATTACACACAAGGTTTATACTGGTTCACTCAATCCCAGAGCTACATCCAGTCCTCAAGCAAACCACTGAGTATTTCACTATGCAATCAATCACAGATTACACAAAGCCTACTCACCCTCCTTGCACACAACACACACCTCAAGCCAGAATCACACTGACTTTAGAATATTTTACAACAGTTTTACAATACTAGAATTCAAATACAAGAAACTAAGTAAGAGCAGATTACACCTGACTTTAGGAAATCACAGGGCTCCTAGAATCACTTCTTGAACACTTGCAAAGCCTCTAAGCAATCTTGCAAAAAATCTTTTAAAACTTTCTCTCTCAAATCAGATTTTAAATCTTTCTCAATCATTGTTTAAAAGGATGAGGGAGAACACATTTTATAGCTCTTAGATATGACCATTATAGTCAGGTAATCACGAGCCAAAACCAGTTTGAAAAGCCAACAGAAACAGGTTAAACTGATTTTTGAAAAGCTGTTAAGATACAACAATCAACCGGTTGAAATCTCTAAATAACCGGTGAATGGTAAGTCTGTTGGTCAACCAAGTCAAAGTTAGTTAAAAAAACTCTTAAACATGCTATGTGTCAAATAACCGATTAAACCGTGAAATCAATCGGTTGTTTATCACTTAGCTTTGAAAAACTTATTTTCTTATCCAAACAAGATTGCTCTAGCTAAGCTAAGTTTTGCAAGAGTGATATAACACAAAATCTAAACACTAAAAACTAATCCCAACCAGTAGCAACACATCATCCAAGCATCTTCACAGATTTGGGGTCATCAAAGCCTTATGTTCAACATTCTCCCCCTATTTGATGAAGACAAATCACTGGTTGCTTTAGGATGTTTGTTTAGAATTTTGTCACCACCTGCAATCACAGATAAACACAAAAAAGCACAGAGTATTTGTTTTTAGAAAAACAGAGCACCATTAAACAGTTTTCACAATCAAACCAGAGTGAAAACCAAAGCATATGTGCAGCAATAGAAGAACAATCGGTTAAACCGCAGGATTAACCGGTTAAAACTATCAGAGCAGCAAAAGTAACTTTAATCAAATGCAGTGATTAAAGAAAAATAAGTGTGCAGATAATAGAAGATTACAACCCAAAAACAACTATTTCTCCCCCTATTTTTCTTCACAAATAGACACAAGGAAGGATTAAAAACATGATAAAGAAAAGATAAATTATGCATAAAAGAGAACATTTAAAAGAAAATTCTCTAGCCTTAGTCTTCTTTCCCATACTGTAACTCAAAAAGCTGATTCTATACAACTTCAATTTGCTCATCCAGGTTCAGGAAATGTGCATCCATACCCTGGAATTTCTCATCAAATTGCTTAAACCCGTTTTGACACAGCTTATAGAGATTGTTCTGGTTTTCAGCAAGATTATCCATTCTGTTGATTACTAGCCTCCCAAAGGATGTCAATGAAGTAATCCTTTCCTCTCCAATATCAGCACTTGGTCTAGCATTTTCTGCAGCAGCAGGTTCCTCAACATCTTCATCTTCATTTTCAGCTTGAACTCCACTAGATGATGCAGCTGGATATCCACTTTTGCTCACCCAAAATCCATTGATTTTGGTGAACCCCATCTTGCTTAAAGAGCCATTGTTTACCTCACTTGAGGACTTCACCACTTCAGCCAGCTCTTATTCTAAATCCACTTCAAAATACTGAAGAAATTTAGTAATTAAAATGGCATAAGGATAACGAAAATCACATAACCTTGTTGCCTTCTGCATGTGATCTTTGATAATGTGGATCCAGTTGAGCTTGATTTTGTTCATAATGCACTAGATAAGAACCAAGTCTTCTTCTGATAATGTTGAATGATTGTCGCCCCTTGGAGTTAGAATCCATGAGACAATGAAAGCTACCAACCTTTCATTCAATTTTAAGCCTCCAACACCAAACTTTGTTACTCTAGCTTGTGGATTTTGGAGACAGTTTTTGTAAAATTGCATTTTGTTGAATTCATCAACAACTTCAGTGTTACCTCTGTTAATCTTAAGCCCAGAGAACTTCAGGCCAGTTACGGCGGTCCAGACTTCATTTGTGATTTCTAAATCTACTCCCTTCACATGAGACACAAGAATATCACCATTGAATTGTAGATTGGTGTAGAAAACCCTTACCGGATCTGGATAGATGTTTCCAGATAGCTCCAAAAAGCGTCTGAGTAGCTGCTCCTTCAGCAATCTCCTCACTTCCATTATTTTTTGTTCCTTCAGCCAGTTGAAGAAGACAACTTTTGGTGTATTGATTACTTTCCTACTTGTTTCATGTAGGTATTTGTTCATCAAATCTGGATCACTTGAGAACCAGCTCTCCAGTTTTCCACTTCTTCTCACTGCTCTAGTCTTTATTCTCTTTGAGGAGGGAGGATTCCATGGCTTGAGAGCAATCTGCATAATAGGTTAGTGCAGAGAAAATAGGAAGAACAATTGGTTGTTTTTGTGGGGAGAAAGAACAACCAACTGTTTTGAATTTATAACCAAATATTTTGATAGATCAGTCAAGAATTTTGGCATTTAGTGAGGTAAATTCAAACAGAAAAGAATCAATTCAATGACCATAAAGTTGTTTTCGTCAGACCCAATCAGAAGGTCATAAAACACATGCAACCCTTGACCAAGCATTAAAGAATTTTGATTTCCAATACAAGAAGGAATATATTCTTTAAAAGGTTGTAACTGCACAGAGAAACGATGCTCAACATTGTAATAAATGCATTATTGACTATAAGCAATACTGGATCAGATAAGAGAATCAAAACAAATCACAGAGAATCAAAACAGAAAGCACATCAGTACCGTTAGGACAAAAACAATCGATTGTTTCGCAGAATCAACTGGTTGATTTTGTGACAAAGATTTTGAATAAGTGAAATCCAAATCCTTCACCAAAGTCCGAAAAACACATATACAGATTAAGATACACATCATTTGAATAATATCTGGCATATACAAATCAGTAACACATTGTAGAAACACATAATTGAACTTATGATTGGTTGTTCAAGCAAGGAAGAGAGATAAGAACTACTCTTTTTAAGAACACTTGTACAGATTTTGACAGACAGTTCTAAAATTCATAACAACAGTTCTAACACAAGAACCTGCATCCATGAAAGCTAGTTTCAATATATTCTTCATTACGAATAGAGAGTCTCTTGTTTTCCTTTTAGCAGTCATTCTTCAAGCACAAAAGTAATTCTTGGCTGCCAAGGATGCCTACAAGAAAAGATTAAGAAGCAAGATTTGGCCCCCTTATAAATTTGGGTCCAATGATGTTAGTAGCAACCTTAGGAACCTTCAAAATCTTAGGCACCCATTTTAAAATACCTTTGGGAATAAAAACTTTTCTTATTTTACAGAACCTAACAGAATGTCCCTTTTTCATGCAGTAGAAACAAACAAACGGTTGTTTCGTACTTTTAACCGATTGATTTTTCGTGAGGTTTGAAAAAGATTTTGAAAAGCTAAAGTTTTTTATTTGTGGGTTAAAACCCAAACCTGATTTCCCAAAGACACACTGTTGAGAAGCTAAAACATTCTCAAAATTTGATTTCCCTTTAGAAATAATATCAATAGTTTTCACAAGGTATAAAACTTTTTCTTGAAGGGTTTTACAATTTTTACAGCAACATGGATCACAATTGCAAGAAGAGTTTTTATAAATCAGTTCAAGATTTTCGAAATCACCATTTGTATTACTTAAAAAATTTTCCAAAGTTGTGATTTTCATTTTCAACTTGTTGTTTTCAAATTTCAATCGGTTATTTGAAAAAGTTATGATATGATTCCAATAGCTAGATATAGATGATTCTTTGACATTTTATGGAATCAACTTGAGTTGGAGAATGAAGAGGCACTTTTATAGAAATGGATCAATGTTCTATGTTTCAAGAACTCACCAAAACTTGCACCAAACACCAAACTCACATGGAAGTTCCATTTCTTGTCAATTGAACCGATTAAAGTATGAAGGAAAGCAAATGAACCGATTAAATTGCTAAAGAAATGAAAGGAACCGATTGAAAAGCTTCACCAATGAAATGCACCGAACAAAAGCAAGGAAGGAAGAAGATGAACCGATTGAAACACGAAACTAAACAAGAACACCGAATAGAAAGCAAGAAAGCAACCTAAAACATGTTTAGGAATTCAAATAGGCACGGAAATGGAATGAGAAGATGAAGAAGAAAGATGACTTATGTGGTTGTAGTTCTTGGTTGATGAACACGCCACTTGAAGTGTGAGTGCTCCAAGATAAGTGTGAAATGCCGCCACTTGAGGGAACCAAGGCTCTCAAGATGAGACTAGGAAGAGGAGAAGGCAAGTTCTCACTACACTTAATCACCAATTTGGGAGAGTTTTGTTACTTCAAATATCAATTCTGAATTATGAAGGACCCAAGCCCTCCTTTTATAGGAGCAAGGGCCGGTCATTAGCTTTCCAAAGCTTGTATCCTAAGCTACTCAAGAGTCTCCTAAGCTACCGCCCCTCCTAAGCTATCACCTAAGCTTCTAGAATTTTCTAAGCTAAAGCCTAAAGATGCTTTTACAAAAGAGGTGTCTAATGTTTCCCTCTAAGCACCTTCCTAAAGACTATGTATTAAACATTCTACTTTTTATACAAGAGACACTATAAAAAGAGAAAACAATCTACCACTACTTCCTAATTCCTTAAACTTGCTCCTTGTAAGCCTGTGAGGTAAGGTAGTGTCTCCTTGAAGGCCTCTACCTCCTTTTGTCCTTGATCTTCGGCTTCTTTTTCCTCTTGAGCTTGATCTCCATCAAGTTAACCTCTTAGCTTCTTCATGAACTTCATGGAAAGCATCAAGAAATTGGAAATAACTTTCACACTTATTAGAAGAGGCTGTACTTACTTGACTTGATTCTGATTCTCCTTTTTTCATAAGACAATCCTCCTTTATGGATTCTGAAGAGAAAGATTCAGCAGTAGATTCTCTTTTGTCCATCAAGGCACTCCTTGGATTCTTGTGATACTCTTCAAGGATATTCCACATTTCTTTGGCAGAACTGCATTTTGAAACCTTTAGCAATTCATTAAAATCAAGTGCATATACAATGATGTTCATGGCTACACAATCAAGATGTTCTCTTTCAAAAGAAACAGTTTCAGATATAGGCATGAGATAGCTATTTGTAATCACATTCCAGATTTTCTTATCTATAGAATTAACAAAGAATTTCATTCTTATGCACCACAGTTCATAATACATACCACAGAACAAAGGTGGTTTGTTTAAACACGCAGCTTCCATAAAAGAAAACTTTTCAGCCATTTAAAAAGATTTAGGATCAAAACTTGAAAAACTTTCAAGAACCTTGCTCTTGATGCCAATTATTAGAATTATAGGGCTGAACAAGAGGGGGGTGAATTGTTTAGGAAAGATTTTCACAAAAGATTGATTAAGAATGAACCTTTAATGAATTACAGAAAGAAAGATCAGAACAGCCAACAGAAAAGACCAGATAAAACAGATGACAGAAAAACAATCGATTAATATTTCGATATAACCGGTTGTTTTTAGCACAAAGATAAAAGCAAGAATAACAGTTTGCAAAGCAAGAATATCAACCGACTGAAATACAGAGATAATCGGTTGTTTATGACAGCAGAGAAAATATCAAATAGTTATTAAAGAGATAGAGATAGAGATAGAGATATAGAGATTACACACAAGGTTTATACTGGTTCACTCAATCCCAAAGCTACATCCAGTCCTCAATCAAACCACTGAGTATTTCACTATGCAATCAATCACAGATTACACAAACACCACACACAAGAAGGTGACTTTGAATCCCACAAAGCCTACTCACCCTCCTTGCACACAACACACACCTCAAGCCAGAATCACACTGACTTTAGAATATTTTACAAAAGTTTTACAATACCAGAATTCAAATACAAGAAACTAAGTAAAAGCATATTACACCTGACTTTAGCAAATCACAGGGCTCCTAGAATCACTTCTTGAACACTTGCAAAGCCTCTAAGCAATCTTGCAAAAAATCTTTCAAAACTTTCTCTCTCAAATCAGATTTTAAATCTATCTCAATCATTCTTTAAAAGGATGAGGGAGAACACATTTTATAGCTCTTAGATATGACCATTATAGTCAGGTAATCACGATCCAAAACCAGTTTGAAAAGCCAACAGAAACAGGTTAAACTGATTTTTGAAAAGCTGTTAAGATACAACAATCAACCGGTTGAAATCTCTAAATAACCGGTTGAATGGTAAGTCTGTTGGTCAACCAAGTCAAAGTTAGTTAAAAAAACTCTTAAACATGCTATGTGTCAAATAACCGATTAAACCGTGAAATCAATCGGTTGTTTATCACTTAGTTTTGAAAAACTTATTTTCTTATCCAAACAAGATCGCTCTAGCTAAGCTAAGTTTTGCAAGAGTGATATAACACAAAATGTAAACACTAAAAACTAATCCCCACCAGCAGCAACACAACATCCAAGCATCTTCACAGATTTGGGGCATCAAAGCCTTATGTTCAACACAATTCTGGTGTTACTCTTGAAGTCGAGTCAATGTAGTTTTCCACTTCGAAAGATACAAATTATGTACTTTGATCAATGGCATACTATGAGTTTATAGAAAAGATATTGGAGGTTGACTACTAAGTTTTCCATTCCAGTTTTCAAGTGTAAATGGGTTGAAAATAAAAGTGGGGTTAAAATTGATGAATCAGGATTCATACTAGTGGACTTTAAAAAGATATGGTATCAAGATTAGCCATTTATAATGGTTCAACAAACATCTTAAGTTTTCTACGTCAAAGATCTTACGTCAGAACATTGGTATGTCGTTTTACATGGGAAAAAACAAGGGAATGAGACAAATTAATGAGATATTGTTTTAAATGATTTTCTTTCGATACAAATTAACTAATGTTGGTTACCTAATTTTTTTAACAGAGATATGGATGATGATCAGACTCTAATGAGACCCCGATCCGGACGAGGCAACAGAGGACCTACTAGATTGAAGCGTCTCTCATTGAGACGTGTTGCTGGTGAGAAGACACATCTTGACATTGACGTCAACGCTGAAGTGGCTTCTGGTCCTAATGCTAAGACGTTTAACAGTTATCTTGGAGTTGTTTCTCGTGAGAGGCTCTCCATTTTGCTTTATTCATGGGATGATGTGTCAGAGGTCGATCGGAACATGCTCTGGGAGCATGTTCGGGTAAGATTTACATTATTATCATTTTCATGTAATGCTTTTTAATATTCATTTATTAATTTTAATTTGATGATATTATTTTGCAGGCAAATTTTGAAATCCCTAATGTGGAACTGCTTCGATCAAAGATTATATCCAATATCGGACTTAAATTTTGTTAGTTTAAGTCAGCACTGACGATGAAATATATTTTTGGCAAGCTTAAAGGTGAAAATCCTTGTTTAAAGTACAAAAACATATTGATGCACATACATGGCGTCTTTTTGTTCAAAGCTGTGAATGTGAAGCTCGGAAGGTAAGTGAAGTTACTTAACTATTTTTATTTATATAACATGAATAACTTAATATTATTTAATTCACTTTGTTTATTTCATTTATGACATGATCGTCGGAAGAAAGCTTAAGAGTTAGCTGTAAGAATTGATGGCTTAAACAAGAGGGGGTGAATTGTTTATGAAAGATTTTCGCAAAGACTTGACTAAGAATGAATCTTTATCAAACAATCACAGATAAGAAATCAATCAATGATACAAAAACTGTTTTCAGAATTTTAATCAGTTAAAATCACGGTTTAACCAATTGTTTATATCAGCAGCAGAAATAGAATAAAATCAAACAGTTATAAGGTGATAGAGATAGAGAGATTACACAGCAGGAGTTATACTGGTTCACTCACTCTTGAGCTACATCCAATTCTCAGAACAACCTCTGAGTTCCACTAGTAATCAAATCCAAATTACACCAACACACCACAAAGAGGTTACCTTGAAAACCACAAGAACCACTTAGCCTCTTTGCAACACAACACACCTCAAGACAGAACACCCTCTGTCTTTACAAGATTTCACACACAACATTTTTAAGAAAGTACAATTACAAGAATCTAAACAATGATAGAAAACACCTAACATTGCACACAACAGGAAGTCCTATGATCAGATCTTGTTACCAGAGCAAAGCTTGAACAACAATCTTGCAACTTTGAAAAACTTCTTTCAAAAACTAATCTCTCTCTCTTTGATCTGAAATCTATATCAAAACTTCTTCTTTTTGCTTTGAAAGAAGGGCTATATTTATAGCACTTGAAATCTAGCCGTTTAAGGCAGTTTTAATGAGCTAAATCAGTTTTGATTACATCCAAAACAGTTAAAACAGGTTTTCAAAAAATTGTTATGAAAACACACATTTAATTGGTTGAAACTACGATTTAACCGGTTGAATGGGTCTGGTAGTTGCATAACCAATTCAAAACACAGTTTCAAAACCTTTAAGCCAGCTAAGTGACAAACAACCGATTATATCGATAATTCAACCGGTTGTTTTCCCTTTGCTTGGAAAAACACTTTGTTTCTTTAAAATAGATTGTCAAGCTTTGTGCAAGGATTAATAACTGATCTTGTACAAAGATTCTAAAAATCTAAACTAAATCCAAACAAAAAGCAGCACATCTTCAAGCTTTATGTGGATTTGAAACATCAAAGCTATCATGCTCTACAATCTCCCCCCATTTGATGGAGACAAATCCTTGGGATGCTTTTAGGAATGTTCTTTGTTTAGAATCTGTTCAACCTGCATTCATGAGCAAACATAGAAACACAGGGTAATTTACTCCAATCAAATAAGCACCAGAAACCAGTTCCCACTAGGTGATTTCCAAAAAGGAACATAAACCAAATCAGATGAGAAACTAACAAACATACATAGGTGTAAAAAATAGATAAACAATCGGTTATTTCGCAGGAATAACCAGTTGAAATTTTGTATCAGAGTTTTGAACAGTTTTTTAAAATTTCAAAGTTAAACCATTTAAAATAGTGTTTAAGCAATGTTCAAAGGTAGTACAAAAAGAACATTACAAATCCCAACATATTTCTCCCCCTATTTGTCTTCACAAATAGATAAAAGGAAGGATTAAAAAATAGCATAAAGGAAAAAAATTTGAAAACAGAAATTTAAACCAACAAACTAGAAAGAAGGATCGTCCTTCCTTTCAAATGGGAGTTCCATAATCTGATTTTGAACCTCTTCAATTTGTTCATCCAGGGTGGAGAAATGTGAATCCATATTATTAAATCTTGATTCACCCAAGTCATAGAGATTCCTTTGGTTCTCAGCAAAGGTGTCCATGTTGTTATAATGGATGGCTTTAAACTAGAGGGGGGTGAATTGTTTAAAGAAGATTTTCGCAAACTTTTAAAACAAGAATGAATTTATCTCAGGAAACAATTGATAAGAAATTCAGTTTACCAAAAAACAGCAAACAAAACAGCAAAACCAGAAAAACAATTGGTTGTTTCACAGAAACAATCGGTTGTTTATACCAGCAAACAACAAACAAAACTAAAAATTAAAGAGTTAAGGATAGAGAGATTGCACACAGATGTTTATACTGGTTCACTCCAAATCCAGAGCTACATCCAGTCTTCTCAGAAACCCTGAGGAAATCCACTAAGCAATCACAACTTGATCACTTACACAACAACCAAGAGACATGGTTTCGATATAAGCACACAAAAAATCGATTGTTTCGATACACCAATCGATTGTTTTTCTTTTTTTTTTCTTCATTCTTCATCATCAGCAAACTGAAGATCAAAGATTTGGTTCTGGACAGCTTCAATCTGTTCATCTAAAGTCATGAATCTTGCATCCATGTTGTCAAACCTGGTGTCAATCCTCTGGAAATTACTAACACAGAGATCATGAAGGCTCCCTTGATTTTCAGCGAAGCTATCAAGCCTATTCATCATTAGTCTTTCAAAACGAGACATGGTTTGCATCCTTTCTTTTTTATTTCCAGCATCAGCACTTGGTCCAGCATCTTGATAATCTTCAGGTGGATCTTCATGTTGAACATCCATATTAGCAGGTTCATCTTGTTCAAGATCAGCAGCACCACTAGATGAGGCACCAAGGTCACCATCCTTACTAATCCATTTCCACCTACTTTGGTAAAACCCATATTGCTGAGTGATCCATTGTTCAACTTTTGAGTTGACTTGACCAACTCAGAAGTTTCATCTTCAAGGTTCACTTCAAAATAGAGTAAAAATTTAGATACTAAAACAGCATATGGATAGTGATAGTCACTTAACCTCATAGCGTTTTGCATGTGCTCTTTGATGATGTGAATCCAATTGATTTTGATCTTCTTCATGATGCAGAAAATATATACCAGATCTTCCTCAGTAAGAACAGAATGATTACTCCCCCTTGGAGTTAGAATCCAAGTCACAATAAGAGCAAGCAATCTTTCATCAAGCTTGAGACCTCCAACCGAACATGTTCTCACTTGAGCATGTTGATTCTTCAAGCAACTCTTGTAGTATTGGATTTTTGTTAAAATTCTCCACTAGTCCAAGATTTCCTTTGTTGATTCTAAGGCCAAAGAACTTGAGACCAGCAACAACAGTCCATACTTCATGAGTTATCTCCATTTCTACACCTTTCACATGAGAAACTAGATTGTTTCCCTCAAACTTTAGGTTTGTGTAGAACACCCTCACCAAATCTGGATATATATTTCCTTTCATCTCCAGGAACTTTCTGAGAGATTGATCCTTGAGTAGCCTTCTCACATTATCAAGCTTTTGACTTCTCAGCCAATCAAAGCATACAACCTTGGGGTTGTTTATCTTCTTGATACTTGTTTCATACCTATACTTCTCAATAAGATCATTGTCTCCAGAAAACCAACCTTCTAGCCTTCCTCCTGACCTTACAGCCCTGGATTTGACTCTCTTTGAGGTGGGAGTAGTTGATTCCATGATGGCAGAGAATAAAACAGAGAAGAGCTCTCTTCACAAATTTTTGCATGAGATGTTGCAATTGGTTGTTCTTGTGGAAGAGATCAGCTGCACCAGATTTATAGCAGAAAAAGAATCAATTAGCATTCAATTTTATTTAGTGGGTACCTGATTTTCAGAGAGAGGACTTGACTCTGCTCTGCACAGAAAACGTCATAAAAAGCTGAGAATCACATGGTCTTCACATGTGATATTTGACTAGTCATTAAGGCTCTTGAATTTCCAAGATTTTGGAATATTTTCCTTTATCACTGTTGTAACTTCTCTCTGAACATGATCAACTTTCAACACAGATTCTTTGACCAAGATTCTCTCTTTGAATTGATCTGCAACGGATAGAAATTCAAAATAGCAATTAAAAAGATTTCTTCACAGTGTTGTCAGACTCAAAACAATCGGTTGTTTTTCTGCAGCAGTTAAAACTGTTTTTGAATTTTAACCATGAGCAGAAAGAGTTCAAAGCAGATGATACTAAGCGGATTAAAAAGATTTTTAACCAAGAGAGAGGACTTTTACACCACAAATTAAGAACAAATAAAGGAAAGTCTTATCCTTATGTTAAATCTTCCATGAGCCATGTGCTTTATGATCAAGAAGCCTTTTTTCACTGTTGAGGTCTTTTGCATAGCATTGATTCAGCTTCAATGACTGTCTTTTTCTTCAAGAACTTGATCAGATGACTCAGTCCCTCCTTTTTCTTTAGTTTTCCTGCATAAAAAGATTTCAAGCAACAAGATTTGGTCCCCTTACAATTTTGGTTCCTTTTGGCTTTTCTTTGCAGTTAGAAACTTCACATCCCTTAGGAATCCACTTCATAAAACCTCTTGGAACAGAATATTTTCTTATTTTGCAGAACCTAACAGAGTGGCCTTTCTTCATGCAGTAAAAGCATGTAACAACCGGTTGTTTCGTCTTAACAATCAGTTGTTTTTCTGGCTATCTTAAATTTTTTTTTGAAAACTTATCTTGTTTGTTTTGTGGATTAAAGACTAAACTAGCCCTTCCAAAAACACAGTTTTGAGATGCCAAGACATTCGCAAAGTTAGATTTTCCTTTCGAAAGCTTATCCACAATACTTACAAGATAGTGCACTTTCTTTTCAAGGTTTTCACAATTTTCACAAATAAGAGTATCACACTTGCAAAGAAGAGTTTTTGAAATGTATTTCTAATTTTTCAAAATCACATTTTGCTTTTTCCAGATCTTCTTCAAGTGATTTAACTCTCTTTTCAAGCCAACTGTTAAGATCTTTCAATCGGTTGTTTGAAAGAACCAATCTATTAGCTTCATCATGTGTTTCTTGAAAAGCTTCAAGTAATTCACTATAATTTTGTTCATTTAAGGCAGCACATGAACTTACCTCACTTGAGCTGCAAGATTCATCATCATTTTCAGCAACCAAGTAGATGTTTGCTTTCTCATCTTCACTTGATGAAGAACTTGATGATGATATCTCATTTTCATCCCAAGCTATGTAGACCCTTTTTGTCTTGCCTTTCTTTTCCTTATAATTGGTCTTTTTCTCCTTGCTTTTGTTTGGACAATCTGCCTTTATATGACCTTGCTCACCACAACCAAAACAAGTATAGTTATTGGAATTAAAATCATTGGATTTCTTGTTTCCATACCTATCTTTGTTGTTGTCTTTGTTGCGGTTTTTCTTTAGGAATTTGCTGAACTTTCTTAACAGCAAGCTAAGGTTTTCCTCATCACTTTCATCACTGGAATCTTGTTTCCCTTTGTGCTTGGATGCTTTTAAGGCTATGCTCCTTGTGTGCTTATCTTCACTCTCTTGAACATTGAGTCTATTCATCTCTAACTCGTGTTCCCTAAGCTTTTCAAAAAAAGAAGCAACACTTAATGATGTTAGATCTTTAGATTCGGAAATAGTAGTTACCTTTGGTTGCCATGCTCTATCAAGACATTTCAAGATCTTGATGTTCAGCTCTTCTTTATCAAAGGTCTTGTCAAGGCTCATAAGGTGGTTGATGATGTGCGTGAATCTTTTCTGCACCTCAGCAATTGTTTCTCCTTTAAGCATTCTAAACATCTCATACTCTAGGATTAGAGCATGCTTTCTAGCTCTCTTTACCTCATTTGTTCCTTCATGAGTGACTTCCAAGGTGTCCCACATTTCTTTTGATGATTTGCATTGCGAGACCCTGAAAAACTCATCAGAATTTAATGCAGAGGTTATAATATTTTTGGCAATGCAATCAAATTTGGCCTTTTTGCTTTCTGCATCAGTCCATTGAGAACATGGCTTCTCAATAACAAATCCATCTTTTTCAAACTTTGGGACAAAAGGACCATTTTCAATTGCATCCCAAATTCCTTTGTCAAGTGATTCCATAAATATTTTCATTCTTACTTTCCAAAATTGGTAGATCAAACCACAAAACAGAGGTGGTCTATTAATTGAAGCACCTTCCCCAAAAGGTAGTCTATCAGCCATTAAAAAGGTTTTTAGGATCAACTTGAATAACTTTCAAGAACCAAGCTTTGATACCAATTGTTAGAATGGATGTCTTTAAACTAGAGGGGGGGGGGGTGAACTGTTTAAAGAAGATTTTCGCAAACTTTTAAAACAAGAATGAATTTATCTCAGGAAACAATTGATAAGAAATTCAGTTTACCAAAAAACAGCAAACAAAACAGCAAAACCAGAAAAACAATCGGTTTTTTCACAGAAACAATCGGTTGTTTATACCAGCAAACAACAAACAAAACTGAAATTAAAGAGTTAAGGATAGAGAGATTGCACACAGATGTTTATACTGGTTCACTCCAAATCCAGAGCTACATCCAGTCTTCTCAGAAACCCTGAGGAAATCCACTAAGCAATCACAACTTGATCACTTACACAACAACCAAGAGAATGACCTTGAACACCTCAAGACACACACTCTTCTTGGCCAACACACCAACACACCAACACCAAGATTGCTGATCTTGATCCCCTCAAGAACACACAGTCAATCTCAGCAAACACAGAAACGAAACTTGTTTCACCAAGTACAAGGATTAAACTTATTACAGAAGATAATTTGAAATCAATACAAGCAGAATCCTATTCCACAACTTTGATCAATCACAAACTTTCAGCAATCTCAGCTCTTTGAAAAACTCAAAAACTCTTAACAAAAACTTGTCAAAGATTTTTTCTCAAATCTGTTTTTCTGAATTTATTCAAAGATGTAGTTTGTTATCAAATCTTAACAAACTCTTAAATTGCATTAAAAGATTGGTCAAAGCATTTAATGACTGGAGTGTAATCAGTTAAATCATTTAAAGCTCAGTCAAAGATAAAACAGTTTTTCTGTTATGGTCCTAAAACAAAAAATCGATTGTTTTGGTTCTTAACAGTTTAACCATTTTAAAAACAGTTTTCAATCTTTTTCTCAAAACATCTAAGTATAAACAATCGGTTTTTTCGACAAAACAATCAGTTGTTTTAACTTGGTTCAACACATGTGGTTGATCAACAATCTTTCAAAAGGAGACATTGTGATAATCCTTTCTCCCATGTAAGCATCATTATGATCACCCTCTTTTGTCTCAGCAACAGGTTCATCTTGTGTTGCTGCATCTTCAGGTTCATCACCCTCATTTGTTCCACTTGGGCCAGCTTGATCACCATCTTTGCTCACCCATTTCCCACCAATTTTATTAAATCCCATTTTGCTTAGGGATCCACTATTAATCTCACTTGAGGCTTGATAACTTCAACCAACTCCCCTTCTATATCCACTTCAAAATAGTGAAGAAATTTAGAGATTAAAAAAGCATAGGGATAGTGGAAATCACATAACCTCATGGACTTTTTCATATGCTCTTTGATGGTGTGAATCCAATTGATCTTCACTTTGTTACTGATGCAATAGATCAGCAGTAGGTCTTCTTCAGAAAGAGTGGAGTGATTGCTCTCCCTAGGTGTGATAATCCATGATACTATGAAGGCTATGAGCCTTTCATCAAGCTTTAACCCTCTAACAGAAAAACTTCTCACTTTGGAGAGGGGATTCTTGAGACAATTCTTATAGAACTACATTTTGTTGAATTCTTCAACAATTCCAAGGTTTCCTCAGTTGATCCTCAGCCCAGAGAATTTCAATCCATCCACAACAGCCCATACATCATTTGTGATGACCATTTTTATACCTTTCACATGAAAAACAAGTGAGTCACCATCAAATTTGAGGTTAGTGTAGAATACCTTTACTAAATTTGGATAAAGGTTTCCAATTTGCTTAATAAATCTCTTTAATCTTTGCTCCTTGAGGAGGCTTCTCACAGTGGACATATTTTGTTGTTTCATCCAAGTGAAGGAGACAACCTTGGGTGTATTTACACTTTTCCTACTAGTTTCATGTAGGTATTTGTTGATTAGTTCAGCTTCTCCTAAGAACCGTCCTTCAAGCTTTCCACCACTTCTAACAACTCTGGTCTTCATCCTTTTGCCAGATGGAAGAGTTCCAACCATAGCTTTAAATCAGAAAGGAACTTTGGCACACTGTAGAAAAGACAGGTTTCTATTGCATGAAGGCCATTCTATTAGGTACTGCAGGTTTCAAAAATCTCTGGTTCCTAAAGGGTTCTTTAAATGGATTCCCAGATGTTTTTATGGTTCTATAGACAGGTCTAACACAAAGGGTCCCAAGTTCTTTAAGGGATCAAACCTTGTTCTTTAACAAGTTCTATTTTGCATATTTTTTACTTTACTTGAAGGGTCAGAAAGATCAGGACCTCAAGAAGATAACTGTACAAGTCAAAGCCCTGTCCTGATTACATGAACTGCTTACATTTGTGTAACTGTAATCTGAGGATAATTTTCTTGTTCTTATCCTTGTTGAACATTAGTTCTTAAATCCAATTCAATATTGTTCTCTATGCCTGGATTATGATTACCAAACATTTCTTATATGCTTTAGACTAATTTGTGTGCATTAAGAACCTTTATGGTTGAGTATAGCATGGGTGTTTAAAAATTGTTTTTCTCAAAAAAAAAAACTTTAGTGCAAAATTTCAACCGATTTTTTATTCGAAACAATCGATTGTGTTATCTCTGACAACACTGGGCAAAACTATTTTTAATTTCTAAATCCTTTCTTCATGCAATAGAAGCAATAGCACTTGAAATCTAGCCGTTTAATGCAGTTTTAATGAGCTAAATCCGTTTTGATTACATCCAAAACAGTTAAAACAGGTTTTCAAAAATCTATTATGAAAACACACATTTAACCGGTTGAAACCATGATTTAACCGGTTGAATGGGTCGGGTAGTTGCATAACCAAATCTAGAAACAATTTCAAAACCTTTAAGCAACTAAATGACAAACAACCGATTATATCGATAATTCAACCGGTTGTTTTCCCTTTGCTTGGAAAAACACTTTGTTTCTTTAAAACAGATTGGTCAAGCTTTGTGCAAGGATTAAAAACTGGTCTTTTACAAATATTCTAAAAATCTAAACTAAACCCAAACCAAAAGCAGCACAACTTCAAACTTCATGTGGATTTGAAACATCAAAGCTCCCATGCTCTACAATAGCTTTAAAGAATGTTACCCCGCACGTACTGTCTCGTTAGGGGTATCGAAAGCTCAAGCAATCACTGATGGTGGAAAAGGAGCAATGCAGAGAGGGGATTGGGTCTGATATTGATAGAGGGGTCACTTGCCCTCCACCACCACCTTTGCGCCATGTAAAATGGAAGATGGCCCGAATTAAAAAGTCAGGTGCATTTAGTTTTGAGCAATCAAAGATAGTCTCAGAAAAAATTGTAAGTTATTTTTATCTTATTTTTCATTTATTTTAAAGCATTAATTATATTAAAAACTTATATGATTTTGGTTTCTTGTAGGATTCCTTGGTTGAGGAAAGCTCCCAAGGTAATTTTGCCCCTAAAGGTCGTTGTGATATCCTAGTTGAAGCAATTGGACGACCTGGGCACTGTGGTCGTGTTTGTGCATCTATAAAAGGGGTTGGAATTAAACTATATTTTGGAGTTGCACCACGACACTCATCGTCCTCCCCCACAAAGACCAAAGCAAAAATGATGAGGAAGATACGTCAAGAATTAATGTAGGAGATGAGAAAGGAGGCTGATCGGATGCGGTTAGAGTTGCGATAGGAGTTTCTAACTCAAAAAGTTTATGTTGAGCCGGTTGAGATGCCTGTTAGTCCCTTTCCCAAGAGAAGGGAAGTTGTGCAGCTCCTACAACATCAGGGGAGGATATCATTGGCCAGACGATCCAATATCAACTACTGGTAGAGGCGGCATGCTTCCTCAGGTGGTGGCCATTGGAAAAGTCTATCAAGAGGCCACCTGATAGAAGAGGCCCAAGCATCAACTCGAATGCAAGCCCACCAAAGTGTAGAATTGGGCCAACCAGTAGAGCCATGGCGAAGAAGCTTCAAGAAGATTGGAATACTGCTACTAATGGTAGAGAAACCTTCTTATACATGTTCATGATGCCATAGATTCCAGTGTAGAGTAGCATTTAAATTATTGTCAAAATTAGCATAGGAAATTTCATTTTTATTTTTTGTTAAAATGAAGATTGGTACCTAAATACCAACCTAGGTTTATATTAGGTTTTCTTAAACTTCTAATTAAACCTAGGCCGGTCCAAGGCAAGCCCATTAGGGGTTCACGTTCTAGATCCTTTGAACATGCCTTCCATGTGCTTCCATTTAGGCGCCAATTTCAAAGTAGTGTAGTTTGAATTTCCCTCATTTTTGCTTTGATGTAAACCGACCCTCACTAGTTATATAAGGAGTGGCTTGGCTCATGTTTTCACAAGATTAATATAATAGTGAATTGCTGCCAAATTTGAGCCACACTACTTGTCAAAAACCTCTTAAGGTTAGACTATTGATCTTCAACTTCCATTCTACCAAAGAGAGATGGCCTCACCACTCTCATTTCATACCTAACCTGTACCTCCAAGGCAGCCACATCTCCTAGGACAGCCTTGTCCGTGAACCTCCATCAAGCTTCTGCAAATTCCACCAATCCTCCAAGAATGAAGGCATTCTTCCATCATTTGGTATCTAGAGCCATGGTCTTCAAGAGATAAATGCCTTATCTTGATTTTAATTTTGTGTTCATTTCAATTCCGTGTTGTTCTTCAAGTGTTCTTGATTGTCTTGCTGTTTTGAGTCTTGATTTTGTTTAGATGCTATTTTGGTTCAATCCAATCAGTGAAATCATGCTCAAATTGATCTTGAGCTTCTATATTGCAAATTTTATGTAGGATTCATTTGTGTTGTGGTAAACTGTTTTTTTTTGTAGGATTTGAGTATTTCTTTGTGATCCAATCGGTGCAAACTGTTTTGGTTCTTGAGTCTTTTGATTTTATGAATCTATACATGTTATGTCAAGTCATGTGTTTCCAAGAATTGTCATGAAATCCTAGTAGTACTTTTTTGATTGATTTGGTTTCTTGATTTGATTTTGAGTCCAGTTTATAATCTGAATTGTTTGATCCTTTGGTGCATTTTTCTTTTAGATTTGAGTTCATGCTTGAGTGATAGATCCACACAAGTTCTTACATATCAATTCCATTGTGTTTTTGAAGTTTCTCAAAATTGTTTTAAATTCCAGAATTAGGATTCCTCTGTTTTTTATTTTGTACTGGCTGTTTTTGTTTATGAAATTAAAATTCGTTGGAGAACAATTATGAAATTCTAGATCTAAACAGTTTGATGTATTAGAAAAAAAAGAAAAAAAGAAGTAAGTCAAAATTCAAAATAGAAAAAAATGATAAATCAAATGAAAAAAGTTTGCATTTTGGCGCGAACAGAAACGGTAATTTGGCAACAGATTTGAAAATTTTATCACAATTAATTGGTGTATTGTTTTGGTGTGATTCCAGCGCCAAAATGTTTCTAAGATCTTGAACTGCTTGTGATTTAAATTTAAAAATTAAATTCAAAATATACAGCTCAGCATAAATATTTTAAATCGCGCATTAGGTAGTACTGTTTTGGTTTTATTAATCAATTCTAGTGTCATTCCTTAGGTTCAATTTGTGTGCCACCTTTTGTTGAGTGCCTTATTTGTTTGCTTGTCAAATTTATTCAATACTCTTTCAAGTTGTGTCATATAATTACTCCCTTTGTTGTTGTCCTATTTCAAATTGAATTGTTTCTTTGCTTTAAATTTGTTGACCTCTTTGGTGAAAGTTTCAAAAAGTGGTGCTTGGTTAAGTTTGGAATTAACCTTTGTGGTGAGTCCATTACTACTTAGTAGGTACTGTTTTGAAGATTTAAATTGACTAAACTTGAGAGGTTGAACAAGGGTGTTGCAGCAAGTGAGTTTACAAAAATACACAAAAAGTGGGTGCCAATAGAAAGAGTCACAACAAGAAGGAGTACCAAAAGCAAAAGAAGTGCATAGAATAGGAATTCTAAATTTTACTTTTGTAGTCCAATTTCCATTGTATTTCTTTTGAATTGTAATTGCATTAAACCTTGATTAATTAGTGGATTAATTACGCATTAGACGGTGAGTGTGTCTTCAATGGCTCTAAGTGTCTAGAAGCCTCACTTTAGGATACGCCTAGCTTTAAAGCTTTTTAGTTAGTAATCTTTAATTGTGTTTAATTAATTGCTTTGCTTTGTTACTTGCTTCATATTGTTTAATTGTTTTGCATTTTTCTTGCATAAAGTAGTGTTTTTCATTCTTAATTGTGATCTAAGTAAATTACTTAGAAAAAGATTTTTGAAAAGTCTTGAGGGATAGATTTTAGCAAGGAAAGACTTGGTACTTAAGAGATCCTAGTGATCCACCTCTCTTTCCTGGAAAACTACCTTCATTACTCTCCTTGTCTTTTTTGAGGAAAATTACTTTTAACACAAAGCTTTAACCATGTCAGCCCATTCTTCTAGATCTAGTGAAAGTGATCTAAAGTCTATTAAAACTCTTTTAAAACAATTATCAAAGGACTTTCAATCATTCTCATATAGTTATTTGGAACATGAGGAACAAACCAAAGAGCTGAAAATGGCTAAAGAAAGGGATGAAAACTCTAGCAAATCTAAAAAAAAAGTTCACATGCATTTAGTTCTAAATATCATGAATCTTTTGAGGAAGAAAGTCTTGGGATAAATGAATATTGTCAACCATCCCCTAGGCGAACTAGAAGAGAAAGACAAGAAAAAGAAAGCCTAAAAGAGGTTAGGGTATATTTACCTCATTTCCATGGAAAAGAAAACATAGAAGTGTATTTAGATTGGGAGATGAAGGTAGAACAATTATTTGCTTGCCATAGAGTAAGTGAGGAGAGAAAAGTACCCCTAGCCACTCTAAGTTTTCAAGGCAATGCTATGTATTGGTGGACGGCCCTTCAGAGAGAGATAGGCGTCTTCATAAGGACCCTCCCATAGAGTATTGGAATGATCTTAGGGGAGCCTTAAGACGCCGCCATATTCCCTCCTACTACAATAGGGAGTTAATGGACAAGCTCCAAAGACTCCAACAAAAGACAATGAGTGTAGAGGAATATAGGCAGAAAATGGAATTATATATGATGAGAGCCTCAATTAGGGAGTCTGAACCCACCACCATAGCAAGATTCTTAGTGGGCTTAATCTTGAGATTAGAGATAGAGTTGAACTCTTACCTTACCAAGACTTGAATGATTTAATTCAATTGTGTATCAAAATTGAACAACAAAATTTGAGGAAAACTTCAAGTCGTAGGGAAGGCTCATACTCTAACTCTTATCCAAAAAGAGAATTTAAAAGGGAGGAAAGTGTACCTAAAGAAAAACCAAGAGAAACTCCCAAAAGTGTAGGGAAAGATATGCTCACTCCACCTATTCGCACTAGGGATGTCAAATGCTTTAAATGTTATGGTAGAGGTCATGTTCAATCTCAAATGCCCAAACCAAAGAACTTTGTTTTTAAAAGGGGTAAATGAGTATAGTAGTTATGATGATGAACCTAGTGGGAAAGAGGAGGAGAACAATGAGAGTATATCCATGTGAGGGGGAATTAATGATGATTAGAAGAACCCTCAACAATCAATCTAGCGTGAACCTAGAGACATAAAGAGAGAATATCTTTCATACAAGATGCAAGGTTTTAGAAAATGTTTATTCTCTCATTGTGGATAGTGGCTCTTGCTGCAATTGTTGTAGCGCTAGAATGGTTGAAAAGCTAAATCTACAATTAGTCTCTCATCCTAAACCTTACAAAATTCAATGGATCAATGAAGATGGGGAACTAACTGTAGACAAGCAAGTGAAAGTCGAGTTTTCTATGGGCAACTACAAAGATAACGTTTTATGTGATGTAGTCCCCATGGAAGCTTGTCACATCTTGTTGGGTAGACCTTGGCAATTTGACAAGAAAACTATGCAAAATGGTCTAACCAATAAGATCACCTTCACCCACAAAGAAAATAAGTTTATACTCAATCCTTTATCACATTCAGAAGTGGTAAAAGATCAAGTACAAATGAAACAGAAGAGGGATGAAGAGAAAAAAAATTAGAAAAACAGAAAGCCCTTAGAGAGCAAAAGGCGTGGGAGAAGAGTGTTTCTTCCCACAAGGTCATTCAACAATAAGAAAAAATTGAAAATACATTTGAAAATATGTTTCTTGTTGAACACCCTTCAAGCCTTTTAATTTGTAAAGGAACACTTACATGCACTGCCACACTTCTTGAGACTTGTGTTTTACCTCCTCAAGTAAAAGAGCTTTTGAAAGAGTTTGATGATATATTCTCTAAGGAAGACCCCATAGGACTTCCTCCTTTTAGAGGTATAGAACATCAAATTGATTTAATTCTGAGGGCTAGTCTACCCAATATACCAACCTATAAAACTAATCCTGAGGAAACTAAGGAGATAGAATCGCAAGTACAAGACTTGTTGGAGAAGGGTTGGGTTCAAAAGAGCTTAAGCCCTTGTGTTGTACCTGTCTTGTTGGTGCCAAAAAAAGATGGCAAGTGGAGAATGTGTTGTGATTGTAGAGCCATCAATAACATCACCATCAAGTATATGCATCCAATTCCAACACTAGACGATATGCTTGATGAATTGCATGGGTCCATCATATTTTCCAAAATTGATCTTAAAAGTGGATATCACCAAATTCGAATTAAAGAGGGTGATGAGTGGAAAACTGCTTTTAAAACCAAATTTGGACTATATGAATGGTTAGTGATGCCTTTTGGTCTCACTAATGCATCTAGCACTTTCATGAGGCTCATGAATCATGTCTTAAAGGATTGTATAGGTAAATACGTAGTAGTTTATTTGGATGATATATTAGTCTATAGTCAAAGCCTAGAAAACCACCTAAGACACCTTAGGGAAGTTCTCTTAGTGCTTAGAGTTAATAGTTTGTTTACTAATAGTGATAAATGTACCTTTTGTGTTGATAATGTAGTGTTTTTGGGTTTTGTAGTTAACAAAAATGGGGTACATGTTGACCCCAAGAAAATCAAAGCCATCCAAGAATGACCAACACCAAAATATGTAGGAGATGTTAGGAGCTTTCATGGTTTGGCAAGCTTTTATAGAATATTTGTGCCTAACTTCTCAAGTCTAGCTTCACCACTCAATGAGTTAGTGAAGAAGGACACTCCATTTTGTTGGACCGAGAAGCACGAACAAGCCTTCAAGAGGCTAAAAGCTCAAATCACTAATGCACCCATTCTAGCTTTACCAAATTTTGAAAATCTTTTGAGCTAGAGTGTGATGCATCAGGAGTAGCCATATGTGCGGTTTTGTTGCAAGGTGGGCATCCCATTGCTTATTTTAGTGAAAAACTGCATGGAGCCACCCTCAACTATTCCACCTATGACAAAGAGCTCTATGCACTTGTGAGGGCTTTAAAGAATTGGGAGCACTATCTAGTTTCTAAATAATTTGTCATTCATAGTGATCATGAGTCTTTAAAATATTTGAAACGACAACATAAGTTGAACAAACACCACGCAAAATGGATGGAATTTCTTGAACAATTTTCTTATGTCATCAAATACAAGAAGGGTAGTACAAATATAGTGGCCGATGCTCTCTAAAGGAGACATGTGCTCTTTTCAAAACTTGGAGCCCAAATTCTTGGATTTGACAACATAAGAGAACTTTACAAAGAAGATCATGATTTTGCATCCATCTTTGCTAAGTGTGAACATAGAGCACAAGGAGGATTTTATGTGTCGGAGGGGTATATTTTTAAAGAAGGAAAACTTTGTATACCCTAAGGAACACATAGAAAACTTCTTGTAAAGGAATCTCATGAAGGAGGTCTCATGGGCCACTTTGGAGTTGATAAGACTCTTGATCTTTTAAAAGGAAAATTATTTTGGCCTCATATGAGACGAGATGTTCAAAGACATTGTTTTAGATGCATTTCATGTTTAAAAGATAAATCTAAAACAATGCCTCATGGACTCTATACTCCTTTACCTATTGCAAGTGCTCCATGGGAAGACATTAGCATGGATTTTATTCTAGGACTCCCTAGGATTGCAAGAGGTTTTGACTTTATTTTTGTTGTTGTGGATCATTTTAGAAAAATGCACATTTTATTCCATGCCACAAGGTGGATGATGCTCAAAATGTTTCCAAACACTTCTTTAGAGATGTGGGAAGACTTCATGGGTTACCTAGAAGCATAGTATTGGATAGAGATCCAAAATTTATAAGTCATTTTTGGAAAACCCTTTGGGAAAAACTTGGCACTAAACTTCAATTTTCAACATCTTGTTATCCTCAAACGGATGGACAAACGGAAGTAGTCAATAGATCTCTTTCTACTATGCTTAGGGCGGTCATTAAGGGTAGCCATAAATCTTGGGATGAGTACCTTCCCCATATTGAGTTTGCATACAATAGGATAGTTCACAAGATTACTAATATTTCTCCATTTGAAGTTGTATATGGGTTTAATCCTCTTACTCCTTTAGATTTGTTACCCCTTCCTAATCCACAAACTTTTGTGCATAAGGAAGGAGCTACAAAAGCTGAATTTGTTAAGAAAATGCATGAGAGGGTTAAAGAACAAATACAACAACAAACTGAGAAATATATAAAACATAACAATAAGGGGAAGAGAGAAATCTTTTTTGAGGAAGGAGACCTAGTTTGGCTTCATCTTAGGAAGGATAGATTTCCAACTAAGAGAAAATCTAAACTTAGTCCCCGAGGTGATGGACCTTTCCAAGTCCTCAAGAATATCAATAACAATGCATATAAACTTGATTTACCAGCGGAATATGGAGTACATGATACTTTTAATGTCATTGATTTGTCCCCTTTTGTAGGTAATAACGAAGAAGAAGAAGCATTGGATTTGAGGACAGATCCTTTTCAAGAGGGAGGGGATGATGGAAGAGGCCCAAACATCAACTCGAATGCAAGCCCACCAAAGTGTAGAATTGGGCAAACCACTAGAGCCATGGCGAAGAAGCTTCAAGAAGATTGGAATATAGCTACTGATGGCAGAGAAACCTTCTTATACATGTTCAAGATGCCATAGATTCTAGAGTAGAGTAGCATTTAAATTCTTGTCAAAATTAGCATAGGAAATTTCATTTGTAATTTTTTTTAAAATGAAGATTGGTACCTAAATCCCAACCTAGGTTTAAATTAGGGTTTCTTAAACTTCTAATTAAATCTAGGCCGGTCCAAAGCAAACCCATTAGGAGTTCACGTTCTAGATCCTTTGAACATGCCTTCCATGTGCTTCCATTTAGGCGCCAATTTAAAAGTAGTGTAGTTTGAATTTTCCTCCTTTTTGCTTTGATGTAAACCAACCTTCACTTGCTATATAAGGAGTGGCTTGGCTCATGTTTTCACAAGATTAATATAATAGTGAATTGCTGCCAAATTTGAGCCAATGTCACTACTTGTCAAAAACCTCTCAAGGTTAGACTATTGATCTTCAACTTTCATTCTACCAAAGAGAGATGGCTTAACCAATCTCATTTCATACCTAACCTGCACCTCCAAGGCAGCCACCTGATGAGAATCAAATAAAGGAGGCTTTTATTAATGGAGGAAGAGGACATCAACCCTCACATTATAAATGGCTCATCTCGATACCCTATCTTTCGAAAGTCCACTAGTGTGAATCCTGATTCATCAATTTTAACACCACTTTTATTGTCAACCCATTTACACTTGAAAATTGGAACGAAAAACTTAGTGTAGTCAACCTCCCATATCTCTTCTATAAACCCATAGTATGACATTGATCCAAGTACTGAATTTGTATCTTTTGAAGTCGAAAACTGCATTGACTCGGCTTTAAGAGTAACACCAGAATTTTGAACTGTACTCTTTTCATCCATGGACTTCGTGTAAAATATACAATTATTCACTTCGTACGCTGTACATGAGATGACATCAAACTTCAATCCAGTAGCCAACCAGGTCAAGGTCTCTGATGCTGTTGAATCCTTGAACACCTCATCTTTAAACCAAGGCATGAAAGTTCTATTATGTTCCATCAAGACCCATTTCTCTGCTTGTCTTGGGTTATTTGCCTTCACAATAGCTTTATGAGCTTCTATGTAAGGTATAACTTCATATGTGTTATTCAATATGTACAAATGTGCTTGTAAGACTTCTGATCAAGATTTGCTTACAATATTCACACCACGTAAACATTTACTTGTAGAACGTTGTGGTGCCATGAATTAGCTGGAAGACCTATTGGATTTGCTTTTGTCATGTACTCTGAACAAAATTCAATATTTTCTTAAGCTATGTACCTTTCAATCATGATTTCTTCAGCTATGTGCCTCTGGACGATACGATAATGATTTTTCACAAAACCTTTCAAAATTTTCATATACCGCTCAACAGGATACATCCATCTTAAGTACACTGGTCCACACAATCTAACCTCTTTTACCAGATGCACCACTAGATGAACCATGATGTCAAAAAAAGATGCAGGAAAAAACATTTCCAATTCACACAAGATAACAACAATTTCATTTTGAAGTTCATCTAGTTTTGATGGATCAATGACTTTACAACAGATGAAGAGAAGAATGAGCACAAACGGGTTATGGTATGTCTAACATTTTTTGGTAAGAACCCACGGATAGCTACCGGCAACAACTGTTGCATCAAGATGTGGCAATCATGAGACTTCAACCCAATTAACTTCAAATCTTGCATTGACACTAGGCTCTTCACATTTGAGGAATGTCCTTATGGCACTTTCACACCCTTTAGACATTGACAAAAACTAATTTTTTCATCTTTTGACATTGTGTAACAGGCTGGGGGCAAATATGTACACTTACCCATTTCTATGGGTGCCAACTCACCGCGTATGTTCATCTCAATCAAATCTAAACGAGCATTTAGATCATCCTTTGTCTTCTCGTTAATGTTAAGAAGTGTACCAATTAAGCTATCACACACATTCTTCTCAACATGCATTACATTTATACAATGTCTGACTTCTAACCTCGACTAGTACGGAAGATCAAAGAAGATTGATTTCTTCTTCCAAATGTTTGTCACATGACTTTCTTTTTTACTTACCGAAGGTGTGGTCTATGTTATTTACCTTTTCGTAAACCTCAAAACCGGTTAATGGAGTTGGTGGACCACTAGCCTCTTGGTGTCCATTAAAGGCTTTTTTCAACATCCGGTAAGGATGATGACTTCTAAGAAACCTCTGATGCCGAAGATATATTGTTTTCCTTCAATGTTTCAATTGTTGAAAAGTAGTGTCTTCTTCGCATATTGGACATGCTTTATGACCCTTAACACTATAACCTGATAAGTTACCATATGCCGGAAAGTCATTGATGATGCAAAATAACATGGCATGAAAAGCTTGAAAGTTTCATTAGCAAATCCGTCAAATACTTCAACACCCTGGTCCCACATTAACTTCAAATCTTCAATTAGAGGACTTAGATAAACATCAATATTATTCCCTGGCTGTTTCAGACTGGATATCATCATAGACAACATCATGTATTTTCGCTTCATGCACAATCCAGGAGGTAAGTTGTAAATAACTAGTAAATCAAGCCATGAACTGTGATTTGTACTCATATTACCAAACAGATTCATTCTTCCTGTAGCTAAACCAAGTCAGATATTTCTTGATTCTTTACCAAAATCTGGAAACTCATCATCAAATTTCTTCCACTGAATAGAATCAGCTGGATGTCGGTACATGCCATCACATTTTCTCTCATCTACATGCCATCACATTTTCTCTCATCTACATGCCATCTAAGATTCTTAGCATCGTTTGGGTTTGCAAACAAACGCTTCATCCTTGGAATGATGGGAAGATACCACATAACCTTCATTGGGGGTCCATGCTTTTCTATATCTTCAATAGTATCATCATCTTTTTGTTTCAACTTATAACGTGATAACCCACACCTCGGACAACTTTTCAACAATTCAAAATATTTCCGGTATAATATACAATCATTAGGACATGCATGTATCTTTTTATACTCCATACCCATTGGACAAATAATCTTTTTGGCCTCATAATTACGATTAGGTAGAGTATTTCCCTCTGGAAGCATATCCTTCAACAACTGAAGCAATTTCGTGAAGCTTTTATCAGTCCATCCATTTATTGCCTTCAAATTCATCAATCTTAACACCGCGACAACCGTGTGAAGTTAGTTGATTCAGGATACAATGGAGTCTCTGCATCGGTTGACATACTTCCATATCCATGCACTTTTGCAAAAGACTCAGCTCCTACATCACGAATCATGTCTTCCAATCGATCGTCATCTACATCATACTGCTTCATCCATGGTGGACCCACGTATTCTTCAGTTACGGAAACACGTGGTAAATTTAATAATTCACCAAGTTGTATAAGATCGAAGAAACTCATCACATAGTCAGTGCTCCCTCATTATATTAACATCTAGTATCCTTCCATTCAAACAATTAACGCACGGACACCTGATCTTTGCTCCATCATGACCACTATTAATCGCGTTACGTTGTGTAAATTGTATAAATTCTTCTACTCCTCTTTCGTACTCCTCACTTAAACGAACAGAATTCATCCAATTTCGATCCATTATATATTCTGGAATGGTTAGGATTTTTATATCAGTATTTTATCTCTCACGTTTGCCGAGGGTCGAACACCCTCAGACTCAATACCAGAACGTATTATTGCCAAATATAACATATAAAGTAACAACTAACTACTAAATAATATAAATTTTAATATAAATTACAAAGAACAAATTCAAATATAATAAGTACTAATACTAAATAATATAAATTTTTAAAAATACAAATTATAATACATAAAAAACATACAAATTCAAAATATTATAAATACTAAATAATATAAAATTTAAAATATACAAATTATAATACATCAATAAAAAATTCAAAAAAAAATGCAAAAAAAATTTAAAAAATTTAAAACAGTATACACCAACCTTGTGCGTGAACCAAAGTTGGTGGTGAAGAGTGGTAGGGGAGCAAGAGCAACAGCGGCAGCAGCGGAAGCGGTGGCGGAGCAGCGACGGAGAGCCAATGGAATAGTACCTTCGACCACCAATGCAAGGAAACGAAAGTCATTAAAAAACATACATTTGTGAAGATTGAGAAGAAGAAAGCGATTCAAAAACTTACAAACTTATAATGAAGACTACGAAAGAGATGAACTTCTTACGCCAGTGCAAACGAGAGGCAAACGAAAAGGATGAACAGCGCAAACGAAAGGCAAGAACAAAAAGAAACTACGAAAGTGGTGAGGCGCGTAAAAAAATTTAGGGTAAAAAGCATTTACAAATGCAGCTAAACGTAAAAACCGCATTTGTAAATCAAGCGCTTTGATTTACAAATGCGGTTATACAAACAACCGCATTTGTAAATCAAAACATTTTGATTTACAAATGTGGCTATACAAACAGCCGCATTTGTAAATCAAAGCGCTTAATTTACAAACGCGGCTATACACACAACCGCATTTGTAAATCAAAACGCTTGATTTACAAATGCGGCTATACACACAGCCACATTTGTAAATCAAAGCGCTTGATTTACAAATGCGGTTTTTACGTTTAGCCGCATTTGTAAATCAAATTAATTTCAAAAATGTCACCGCGTTTTTTACGAATGCGTTTAAGCGTAAAGCCGCACTAAATAAATAACGTTCTTTTCTTCATTTTGCACTAGGGTAATTTGAAGAATAGTGAGTAAAGATAGGTAATTTACTTTTCAACAAAGTCCAAACTTTAAATTGGGACATATATGGAATTTCTTTAGGACCTTCTCCTGTTTGAAAATAATTTCGTTCTTATGTCCTAGATACACCATACAATTGTCACTATGTTTTGTTTCTGGTTTAAATGATTGACTTTTACTTTCTTAGTTCCTTCATATTGAAAAATATAAACTATTACATTTAAATAATATTTTTACTATATAATATAAAAACATATTTTGTATTATATTATATAAAATAAATTTGAACTGTGTAATCCGTAACAAATTTGTAGATTTAAAATTACACAATTTCAAAATATATTTTTAGATTATACCAATTATATTTTTGGATTATACCATAATAATTTTCAGATTATATAATTTAGAATATATTTTCAACTTCATAAATGTATAATGGATTATGTTAATCCAAATATAATCCAAAATGTTTTGATTCCCTGAACAATTGAGATAGTTAGATGAAGGAAGAAATTATTAAAGTGAAGTAAAAATGAGCCTTCCAATTAGAAGAGTACTATTGGATAAAATATGTGCAATCCCAAAACGACTTTATCACAAATTTGGGGGATTTTCCAAAGAAGTGGAATTTAGGTTTGAACGAACTATAGACGTAAAACATGAAGAAGTAATATTAGGGTAAGACAAGTTATTGCCAAATTTTGGGACAAAGTCAATTCTAATAATAAGATGATTATTCGTTGCATAAATACTCTTCTTAATGTCTTCTTACTAATCTTTTGGTCAATACGCTTATAAAAAATATATCTTTTGGTCAATACATATATAATTTATGAAGAATTTAGTAACGTAACTTTAGTAAGAAAACTATATAATTGTGGGTAGAACTTATAAATAAGATGTAAAACCTATCTTCTAATAATAAAGAGTTTATTAAACAATTATTTTAAAGAAAATGTTATTGAATGATTTTGTTATATTTTTGTTTATGAAAACAAAAAAGAAATATAATAGGTTTTTATTCTAATAAAATAGTTATAAGATTTTTACTTTGTTCTTTGTTATTTCTAATGATTACATAATTGCAAATTATTTAAAATAAAAGTATGATTAAAAATAATCATTAACGCTATCTTAATATTTATTCCAGGACAACCTCCACTCTAAGAACGCTCATGGACTAAAGATCCTGTAATCCAAATTTAGACAGTAACAAGAAACAAAATGACTGAGACAACCTTATCATGTTCAAGATGCATATCATTTCATATACATCACAATTTTAGTTAGAGAATGAGGATATAAAAAGAGTATAAATAAATAAGAAAAAAATGTGTGTATTTAATAGTACTTTCATTTAATTTTTTTATTACATATAAAAAAAATATGTATTTAAAATAAGAAAGAAGAAATAAACAGTATAAATAAAACTTCAATAATACTTATTTTTAAATTATAAATGCCTATAATTGATTAAATATAGAAATAAAAATACAGATAAACTGTTAAGAGATAATATAATTAATTATATATTTTGTTTATGGGTTTGAGCATGTTTAAATACTTCATTTATATTATTTATTCTTTGTTCATAATTTTTTTTTATATCTTATCATTATAATATTCTTTCATGTTAATTTCTTCCTTCTGCTAAACAAAAATAATCATGAATCTTGATATCTCTTCACCTCTGCCCTTCTCTTCCACCTTATGTAAACCAAATACATCAATGTTCTATGAATTCCGAATTAAACCCTACTTCAGGTTTTATCTATCATCAGCATGCATGTTATGAAAAAGTGTGAAAAAGTACACACAACATATAATGAGCACTCAATTACATCCTTCAATAAGAAGATCATGATTGAGAGCTTGAGTATGTGCTTTATGTGTCAATAAAAAGCAAAGATAAAACTCAGTGGTTTAATAGTTTTTCATGATTCTGAAAACTAGATTAAACATGTAACTTTGACCAAAAAAACATGTTAACCAATCCCTACTCTGAGGACTAGACCACAACTACAGTATGTGCATCAACTCTATGACATGTCTAGCAAACTTTTTGCACAAAAGTTTTTGGAATGTCATATATTCGCATTTATGTAATGCCAGAGATTTTATTTCTGGGTGATAAACTAATCTCTTGAAGACTCACTTATGTTGATCCCTTTCAACATATTTTTTTTTTCATTTATAACTTATAAATTAAACCTTTGATCACATGCTTATCTATGCAGTGACATGTACAATACAACAGCTGCATAGGGGAGAGAGTATGAGTATTTGTATCTTTGAGCTGTGAGAAAAGGGTGAGAGGAAGAGATGAGCAGTGAGAGCATGACCAAAAATACAATAGCAAGCTAGAGAGAAAACAAAAGGAAAAGGTGAGCATAAGTAGGACAAGATGATAAAGGCACCCTATCAAAAAGAGGTGGAAAAAGCTTCCACATCCTTACTTCTACTGACAGTCTCCTGCCTTATTGCCTGAACATATTTATACCCGTCGCAGACTTGTCCTCAGCATGGCTTCAAACACATAGCCATAGCCTGGTGAGGCATACAGTATATTACTCACTACTCAGTACTCACCACCAGCAGCCACTCCTACTACTATGGAAAAAGAAACAAAAGGTGATTGTGCTCAGACAGTAACTTCTTGCATTGTTTTCAAATTTTTTTCTTTGTATTTTCGTTTCATTTTTTGATTCATTTTCCTGCTTTTGTAGGTGCCAGATGAGAATGCCAGTGTATGGTCCTTGGCATTTGCATCCATTCTTATGAACCCTTTTCACGGTTTTTGGAGCATTCTCTGAAGGCACTACTTAACTCCCATAAACGGCAAGACAGAGATGCCAGTCATGTGTTTCAGCACATAAAAGATGTAAATTAACTTTAAAACAGAAACCCCTTGTAACATATAATAAAATAAAGAGAAGCCTGCAAAGTGTTGTATCATATGAAACAGTTGCTAGGGTTTAGAGTCCAGAACCAAGAAATGCCTAGCCCGTATATCAAGTTGACCAATTCATAATGTTATTTTCTGTCTGTTTATTTGTTTAGAGCATTTGTCATACATGTGGAAAACTATTATGTACACTTCTCTTATCTTACTACACAGTAATATCATGTGAGTATATATATATACCAAACATTAGTTAAGAGTATGGATCAAAGAAGAGAAAACAAATGGGAAAATATTAAATGACATAATCTTGTGTAGGATAGAGTCATAGAGGGGATTTTCCTAAGGAGGACATACATAGAATTGCTCAGCTTGGTATTAGTTTAACAACAAAAAGAAATAAACATAAAAGCTGTACTTGAGCAAACACCAAAAAGGGGGTCACTACATCTGCTTCTAGCGTGAGAGCTTCAGAGACAAATCAATATAATTAGAAGCTGAATCTCCATAGGCTGCAGCAGTGATAGAAGAAGCTTCACCACTACCTACAGCAACTGAACCTGTTGTGGGAAATTCCAGCTCCTTGGAAGTAGTGCCTCTGCCATCTTTTCCTGGGAAAAACTCATATTCCATGAAAACCCTGCCACTTGTTGAGTTTCCCCTCCTGTGAACCGCCACAACCTCTACACACTAACACAATAAAAAAACCAACCAATTTATAAACCCAGATATTAATTATACAACCTTAATTTCAAAATGTACACATTTTTCTAAAAAAATAGCTACACTAAAGAATGTTACATTAAACATGTAGCAACAACCATCATAAAATAAAACAAATCAATAGATGTGAATCTACCTCATCATTGGGAGTTGCACAAGCATAAGCACTAGCAGAATCATGCCTGGCCAGTTTGTCGTAGAAATCACTGGTTTCACCAACAAGGTTTGAGACAGAAGATTGAGGCATAAATCCGAGAAAATCATGACCATTGGGCCATATCTCCAAAGTCCTCTCTCTCCTTGCATTTGATCCCTTTTCATTGTCTTCATTGAAACGTGTTTTCTGAGACGAATACAACAATACACTTACACACACAAAAATGCTCAACAATGAAATATTCAACACTAGGATTATCATCAACATTCAACAGAAATTAAACAAAACATTTTTAATCACAAGCCATTAATGAGAAGCATGATTGGTTGACATCCAAATTAATGACCTAACATATAATTTATTAATACACATGCCATGGTGTTGAAGTGAGTAATGTATACCTTGAGGCAAAAATCAAAACATTCAGGTTGAGAATGGAGATTTGGGATTGAAGAGAGCTCTTTCGAGGTCTCAAGAGGGATTCCAACCAAAAGTGGAGGACCAGATCCATAGGAACCATTACCAACAACCCTGTTAGGAACTATCCAGTCCCCACCAATATTGTTGTTTCCACTGATCACATGTTGAGGGCACTGAAACTGAAAGCCAAGGTTTGGTGATGGGTGACGCTGAAAAAGTTGTTGTTGATGATGATCATGGAGGGCAGTTACTGGTAGTACTCCAGAAGACCCTTCACTCATCTTCTTCCAAGACTCTTGAATCCTCAACCTTTCTAACTGAGCCACACCCAAACCTCTCTGGGGTGGCTTCTTTGGACCCTTCCCATTTGTCCTCCTGCTCCTGCTTCTGCTTCTTCCAGCTTCATCCTTTCCTTCTTCCTCATGGAACATGTTGTGCTCAGAAGCCATGGTAACTGTTTGAGGAGAAAAGAAAACTCAATGCAACAGAAGAGAGAATCTGTTTGATAAATGCTTTAGGCTTTAAGGAGGAGCGATATATATAGAGAGAGAAAAACAAAAGAGAGAGAGTTCAGTGAAAACAAAGCAGAAACTGCCTGTGTGAAATGGTGAAAGGACAATGGTTATACGTGTGTGTTGCTTTTGGGTCTTGTATTTGATTTTTGTTTTTGCTTTGTGTTTATTCTAGTTCCACTCCCATATTTTTCTGCTTCTTCCAGATAACAATCTCCTTTTGGTTTTCTTTCTTAGCTTCTTTTGTCTTAATTAAGTAAGGATTTTGGGCACATCAACACCGTGCTCATGTTATTATGAGTTTCTATCGGTCTAAGTGGAAATGCATTTAGAAAACGGTCTTTTGGCAATCATATGAAGTAAGATTTGATCATGAATTATGAGAATCTGCCTATGGAATAGGCTTGCAATGATGGCCTTTCTATTCTCATATTTGGAAATGAGAAAAAGTTGAACCCATGTGGTGCCTTCTAATGTGGGAAAATTTCTCTCCCTACACAGTTTCCACGCAAAGCCTATATAATTCCCTGTGATTTCAAGATATAGTTAATGTCATCTTCTATTGTTGATTACTTACTCAATGGATGTTCTATTCATCCAAGTAATTGTTTTATTCAAAACATGCATGTGATTGGTTATATTAGTAGACTTCAATCTATAATATTTCTCAAATATGATCAAGGATCTCATGTACTTCTCACTTTGTTTAAAACCCTAATAAAGCAACTAAACTTGTTATTAATTGTATCATTAATGTGTAGCTTAAATCATTGTCCCCTATTATATTAGTCTGTTTATTCTTTTTATTTTTTATTTAGTCAGTCCTAGCATTGTTCATGTGATTCAGACCAATAAAAGTAAGTCTTACCTCTTAGTTTTACCTATATTTTAGGCACGATTCTGTGATTGTTTGTTCCATGCAATCCGGTATTTTTCTTAGCCTCTGAAAATATGCAGAATCTTGCAATTCACATCACGTGAAACAATCAATGAGTAAATGTTGTGAGAAGTTTTTGGTTTAGCTGTTTAATGGCAGTAAAAGTATCACTGCCATGAAATTTATATAACTTATCCTATGTTAAAACTTCCACTTGTATCCATACTTAACTAGACAATTGAATTTTTTGTGCTAGTATTTTCTTTTGTTGGAATTTTAATATTTGATCAATATATGTGTTTTTTCCACTACTCACAACTTCTTTATGAAAGCCAAATCTATTCAAACGTGATCATTCACTGTTATTCTTTGTGTATAAAATCTTTCACCATCATTTCATACCGCCTAATCCCTAAACCAGTCAATATCCAATGTTCCTCCATCAATTAATGCATTGCAACAAATTCACGTATTTTGCAACTCAACCTTTACCATGTTAAACCAACTAATTAATTAATGACTGAATTCAAACCAGACATTAATATCAAATACAAAAATTCTAAATCTTTCATCATTCTCAAATAATAGGAAATACTTAAACTCTATTAGTTTTCTTTAAAATAGAATTATTAATTATTTTTAATTTATTATTCCTTATTAATATGCTAGGAAAGTCTTCAACAATGGAATATTACTACTATATCTAACTTAGTAGTATCTGATATATAGCAATTAATTTTGACATGCACGCCAATAATGCTGTGGGAGGTATTCTACAAGATATTCATAAAAGTGAAATACCAACACGCAAATCCTATGAGACCAAACCAGTATTGCAAATCTTAACTAAGAATTGGTTTGGAGGAGTGTGTGTTTGGGACATAGAACCCAAACCACGTGACCAACCCAAGATTTTTTTATCTGATGTACATACAATAGAAGGTGGTCTTAGAGAGGAACACTATTTATTTGTGTGGTAGGGCCCACTAGAAGATGTGGTCCCTGTGCCACGTGGAGGGAGGTGGGTACAGAATATAGGCGGCTGAGAGGAGAGAGAATTGGCACGTGTGAGAGAGAGAGTGAGAGTGAGAGAGGGCATTGCTGGGATTGAGCAGACATAGGTGGATTCTTGGGTTCCTGGAAAGCAGATTGTGCCCTTCATTTGCATGGAAAAGAAAAAATCATTGACATTTGTTTGTTTGGGATCACTCTCTCTTCTTGATGCTGTGGTGGGGCCTTGATTTGCATTTTCTAACTGGGGACCACTTCATACCACTATTATTAACCATTAAATAATATACTTCTTGTATTAAAAATATCAATTAAATATTAATCATTAAATATATAGTATTAAAAACACTACTAATCTTGTATTTAATTATTATTTGACAAATGGTTCAATTATAATTGAATTAATGAACATTGAACTAATATTATCCTAATTTAATGATCACCTATAATTTAAAAACCATTGCTTCATCAGCTTTAATGGAATAATTTAAAAATTTAGAATAACTACCGTGGGCATGTCTGGTGGTTAATCTGTCCACTGTGGCTCGACAAATGAAGCTTCTGTTTGGAGTTTATTTTACGATGTGAATAAGGATGAAAAAGAAGATCGAGTGGCCATGAAGTGGTCTTATGTGCTCTAGACATATAATCATACTTTATTTCATAAATATAGAGGAATCCACCATCTGAAATGAGGCTTCCCCTTGTTGTTTTTTAGCAACAAAAGGGGGTGGTTTAATGAGGGAGAAGAAGAGAAGTGGAGGAGGTAAGCAACTAATACAAATTGTTTGTTTGTAGAGATTGCCATAAAGGAATGGAGCAGTTAGAGTAACTGTTGGTTCTGGCTTTATGCAACTTGTGAAGGACCAATCCATTTTTGTACTAAATTGCAAGAGATCCCTCCCCTACAACTCCCATTCCCCTTTCCCTCACATATCCATACCAATAAGACAATCAAAAGGGAAGGACCACCCCACAGAGATCATTATTTAGATCTCAATCTGAACTGAGATTTGTTCTGCTTTCACCCTTCCATTTTACCATTCTGCCCTCACCTACCATCCCAATGGACTCTTTTCTCCTTCACACAACCAACCGCATAGTGGGCAGGGAGTACAAACATAATACATAGGGTTGGATATATTTAGTACATGTATCACACAAGATTTTGATGAAAGGAACAGGATCGTAGAATAGCATTTTTGCTGCCTGGGCTGGCTGGCTAGTGTTATCCGGACCATCCAGGGATCACAGGATCAAAGAATTGAGTATGTGCTTGAGAGAGCATTCATTGCAGAACAGAAAGGGCGTGTTTTTTGGATGCATGAAAATGTCACTGTCACCTGGTAGTTGTGCTGGACCTTCCTAAAGCAAAACAATTATAAAACAAAAGGCCCAGACATAAAAGCAATGTGTCTGGCACATGCCCCAGACTCCCAGCAAATAAAACCCACACCCACATATCCCTCAGCTGTCCTCCACCTGCGACCTATCACAGTTTTACCGATCATATACGTATACAAGTACGTACATGTACATAGTAAAGATCCATCATGTACACACACAGGTCTTATTGGGGGTGAGGGATCGTCTAACAACAATAGAGGTAAGTCTAGCTCGTTCATAAAGGGAACCTGTCACCAAATTGTAACTGACTGGTCCAAATATCATTTTGATTTTCTCAATTTATAGAACAATACGTGTACAAACAGTATCCTTAGTTTATAACCACTAAGCTAAAAGACATGGCATTTCATAAATCATAATAAAACCTAAATTAGTACAAACCTGTACTTCAACTGAGGGTTGGGAGGAGGCATACCTAGCAGCATGGGGGCCACAACAAGATGAGAGAGAATAGAAATGCAGTGGACCCCGTTAGACGTGCATAAACAGGTTAAGCATCAGCTGTACAAGAAACTTCTGGGAGCGAATTCAAGAGCCACTAAAAATGACATGAAAGGATCTTCCCATGCTGTGAAACTTCAAAATCAGATTTAGTTTAAGATATTTTCGTCTTAAAATTCAAATTAAATAACATGTTTTTTTTTCTGAGATTGGTTGCTGAGACTCTGCGGTGTTGCTGAGACTCTGCGGTGTCTCCATTCTTGCTAAGGTACAAGGCACTGCGTCGGACTAGTAGTAAGTCCATTCGATAATTCTACCATAAACGTTCTTTTATGTTCGGATGTTCGGCTATTTTCAATTAAAAGAATTTGCAAGTTTGAATGGTTACACACCGAGATAGCATTAATAATATGAATTAATCATATATAGTATAACAATTTGGTCCATATGATTAAAGCAATTTAAATTAAACTTGGAACAAGCCGGTTGCAGCTCTGACAATTCAATATTACGGGCTTTGTTACTTTTTCTATATCCACTAGTTAGTAATGCTACAGACCTAAAGGTTGGAAAAATAAATGAGTAAATACCTCATGTTACCAATATATACAATATCAATTTAGACGACTCATGCAACGCAACAAAAATTTACTTCGTGCAATGAATTAAATACTGTTTAGGTATCAACTGTGGAATTAGCAAATGCTACACTTTTAGGGAGAATAAATGATGCGCACAGCATCCATTTTCCAGGAGCAACAAGTCGTACCCGTCGCACGTCTACTTTGACTGCTACTTCCACCAGCGCAATTCTTATTCTCTGCATCAGAAGAGGTTTATTAAGATGTTGTCTTTAGAGAAAGGTTCACACATAACACTAGCCCAACAGCAAAGTCAAAAATAAAAGTGATTAGCGATATCTAATCAAAGACCCTACATAAAATATACACAAAATATCAGCAACCAACCTCGTGAAAATCAAATTCTGGATCTCGCGCTTTGGAGAATCCATAAACATGGATCATTGGAAAAGTATATTCGCCATCCTTAGGTCTATTTTTGTATATTCCCCGAAATGCATCTGCAGAGGAAGCCAAGCATATTCAGAAATTAAATCTAGATATTATAGTTGTTTACTCCTACAGAAAGTAACTAAAAAATTGTAGCAGACCGTGTACATCAGCTCCCAACTCTGCTGATCATTGCATGTTTATAATATATTTAAGAAAACTCTAGTAACTAATCTCATTCACAGAAAATTTAATTCTCCACTAATACATAGACAAACAGCACATCAATGACCAAGCCATTAATTAAGCAATTATATAGTAAGATTTCCAAGACATGAAAAAAGAGGGATTATCTCGTTCGCAAAAGTGTTAACGCTCTTACTCTAACCCACATTAGGTTTATAGAGTAAGATTATCTTATGACCAAAAATTTAAAACGAGTGAGTAGGATTATAGGAACGAGTGGTAATGCCTTTACTGTCACCTTCATTAGGATGATTTTGAGCTCATGATCTGTAGTTAAATCGAAAACACCATATACAACTTCAAACTCATTTGGACAAGGCTTTAACTCATCGAGACACTGCTTTTTGCAATTTCCAACCATTCCTCTCAATAAAGGAATATATTTATGTATGATGTATGCAGTGGCCAGGAGTGAACAGACCATTGCAACCCTCACTACTCAGAACTACTTGAAACAGTCCAAACAGTAAGGGAAAAACAGTTTGCCCCCATTCACCCTACACTCCAGAACTATCAACCATTGATGGGGAAAAATTAAGAAAAGTTCAACGTATTTAATTGTACTATCCAGAAAGAAGAGTGGGATGGATCAAAATTGGACAGTGTCACAAAATATTGTGCCGATAAAGAAATAGTGATCTTGTCAAGAAAGGCAACCTAGAAATTCTGCAGCTTCACTTGGCAAGTTCATAACCACTTGTGTGATGGACTGAGATATATCACTGGCATAAAGAGACTTAATGAACCTTCTTCCATCCATGTTGAAGACCTAGAGAAACAAACAATGACCTTAGTTGGCATAAAATTTCATCAAGAAAAGTAGTGCTACCACATGCAGATTCAAATGCAACTTCTGCCAGGGTTTTTCATAACATTAAAATAAACAGCACGTCCTTTTAACCATTACTCACTCACGTCCTATAAATCATGAACACTTCAAGAAAGGAGTAGTGCCTGAAGACACTTATGACAGACGATGCACTATTTCAAATCCTAATAGGACATTTCATATTTTACTATTTCCGTGTGTATTTTTGTGTCCATTCTTCTTGGCTTCACAAATAGGCTTAAAAAATCTACAGAAGTCTAAAAATGTTGAAGAAAAGAATAAGTTGCATTTCTTTTAACATGAACCAAGAAATTGCAACTCCAAGTTTGGATTCCAATTCCAACATACTTTTTTCATTATTATCTATTCATGTGGAAAAGTCCATAAAACATCTTAACGAAAATACTCACTCAACAAGCAATCATACCTTAATCTTCTTCTCAAGTTTATTTAGAACACTATTTCTTTCCAGATATTCAACTGCATATGGATTTAAGTCATTAGCAAAAACACGCTTAACTATCCTCGCGGCAGATATGGCTAAAGGACCAACTCCCGAGAAAACATCACCTGTCAAATGATGATAGATATGTAAGCAAGCCATGGATACTTTTTCATCACGATTAACATAAAGAAGAACAATCCATAATGTTGCAAGGGGGAAGGATGCGTTCATTTTTCAAATCTCTGACAGCAACTTTTAAATGAAGTTAGTGCAGACTAGGTATTCATTACCTAAATTAAGAAAACTATAAGGGAAAAAACCTAGTCTTGACAAGCCTCTGGAATTTTTCTTTTCCCTGGTCAACCTTGTATATCCCAATGTCTTAGAGATTTCAAGTAGTTTCTCCAGAATACTATCCAACCGTGATATGCACATGCATTAAAATCTTTGGAAAGCTCCGAAAAGAATTACATCATTGATGACATACTTGTGTCCAGATTCTGTATGTAGGAATTTGATGTTATTATGTGTTAGAATTGTCTTGATTATATAACTTAACTTGTTTAGATAGGTTAAGAAGTCAGTCCTAAAAGGCTGCTTTTTCTTATTAGAATTAATTAGCTAGATATAGCCTTTTCCTTGTACACTCTTGGTATTCTTGATGTAATTTACTTTTATAAATAACATGGAACAGCAAAAAGAATCAATCTGTCAAGCCTTTGTTTATCATTTTTTCATTCTTAATTTGGTATCAGTGCAGGTCGATCCGACTCTGCTTATGTTGTGATTTTCCACAGCCGTGCAGAATTAACCTCCACTGGTCATCTTTTTTTTTTTCCACTACGAACACCTAGTCTAGTTCGTCTCATTAAGATACAGTGAATCCTGTAATCTTCTGTTGCCCTGCCGACCACCTCCTTCTCATTAAGATATGGTGTGTCTCTGTTAGGATACTGTTAGGATACAGAGAGGAGTAGGTCAGAATTAGAATAGATTAGTTAATTGATTTGCTAGTTAGATATAAATAAGAAAGAAGGAGAGGGGAGTGGGGCAGTGTGTAATATTTTTGTAGATTGAACTTTAGCTCTCCTATTTCTTGTTTTTTTTCATTCTATTCAATAAAAACCTTTCTTTTCTTCTCTTTATAATTCTTGGTTCCTAACAGTCTCTGATTCTCTACCACACGCCGCCACATGTAGCCTCTCTACTCCTTACAACTTGGCGCATGAAGGCCATGTGCCACCTCCCATCAACAGAGCAACTCCACGACTCCTTCACAAGGCTCGTTGGACCTTCTTGTTTCTGTTTCAACCCTTGTTTCTCTATTTTCAGCTTTGGCTGAGAGGCTTATATCTCCTCTCTGTTGGGTTTCATCTTCTCTCTCTCTCATACTCTTCCTCCGCCATTGTTTATTGTCTTTTACAGATGGCACTGGCTGCAGGGTGTACAGTGTTGCTGTTTCTGACTATTGACACCCATTCCTTTTGCGAGAGATTTAAGTTGTTGGTTTGCTACTGTCACTGAAATTCTGATTATTAGTGGATTCCTCTTCCTATATGCCTTCCGTTTCTCAAAGTGAATGCAAACATCCTCAATGCTCCTTTAGTAGGAAAATTGGCACACTGAAAATAACTGTTTTTCGTTATATGGTTTTCCTCACAAGACAACAAACACCTTTCAATCTAATAAGGTTGAACCATAATATACAGATGAAATATATCAAGAATATCTCAAGTTAAAATCCAGCAGCCAAGCAGAATCTTTCACACAATCTAATTTTGTCAAAAGCTTGCCTTTCTCAAACCTTGGAGTGTCAAAGTCCATGGATATTTCATTCAAGTGCTTCTGTCCACATTTCTAGTAATATTTCCTTATTTTCTTCCATTTCTTGTCCAAAAGATTTCTCATATTGTCACTTTAGCCAATGGATCCAAAGTTACTTCTCAAGGTATTAGTCAAATCTCCCTCTTTGAACCTAAAGAATGTTCTTGTCCCTAATTATCCTTTTAATATAATTTCCTCAAGTCAATTAACTAAATCTTTAAATTGTTCCGTAAGTTAACCTTTGATGCAAATTCTTTTGTTATACAAGGTCATAATTGGTGAAGAACATGAATCCGGAGAACTCTACTATCTTGGCACTGGACTATCAATGTCTTGTTTAGCATCCATATCCCAAGCTTTTGCATGATCGTTTGGGTCATCCACACGTATCAAAATTAAAAAGGATGATTCCTGAACTTAACAAACTCCATGTCTCAAAATGTGAGTTATGTCAATTACAAAAACATATTGAGTCTTCTTTTCCAAAAAAGAACTGAAACAAGATGCAGCTTTGTCTCTTCTATAATTCATTCTGACATTTGAGGTCCACACCAAGTCACATCCTTTGGGTTTCCTTATTTTGTCACTTTTACTGATGAATATTCTTGTTGTACTTGTGTTTTACTTAATGAAAGGTAGGTTTAAACTTTTCAATATCTTTGTGCCTTTCCTTAATGAAATTAAAAGCCAATTGGCCAAGTTAAGGTGCGATAATGTCAAAAGAATACTTTTCTTTTGGTTTTTCCACTCTTTTAGATTCACATGACATTTTACGTCTGTCCACCTATCCTCATTCACCTCAGCAAAATGATATAGCAAAGAGAAAAAAATTACACTTAACTGAAATTGTTCGTACCTTATTGCTTGGTGACAATATACATGTCCATCACTGGAGTGGTGTCATCCTTATTGTTTGTTATCATATTAATAGAATGCTCTCTACTTCTTTGGACAATAAAGTTCCATATTCCATTGTGTTTCCAAATGAACCTCTATTTCTCATTTCTCCTCAAGCCTTTGGTTGTGTATTGGACAAACTCTCATCCCAAACTATCATATGTGTCTTCTCAGGATATTCTCATCTTTAAGAAGGGTATCTATGTTATTCCCTTGACACTAAAAAATATTACATGTCTGCAAGTGTCACCTTTTTTTCGAAGAAACTCCTTTCTTCTCCTCGTCCACACAAGATGTTAACTTTATACAACAAATCTTGCATTTGCCTTTAGTTGAGACCTTTGTGTATCATATTCCTAACATTGTCAATAATCCTAATTACTCTCCTCAAACATCACCTAGACCATCACCCCCTCCTTTTATCACCTACCAACAACAGACTCAAATGAGTAGTCCAATACTATATAATGAGTCCTTTTCATCAAGTCCTTCACCATCATTGTTCCATATAAAGACTTTTTATGATGAAGATTCAAATTGGCCTATTGACATTCAAAAAGATACTCACTCTACATGCAATCTTCATCCTATTTACAATTTTTTAAGTTATCATCATTTGACTACTTCCTATTGTTCTTTTATCTCCTCAGTATCTTCTATTACCATTCCTAAATATGCGAAAGAGACACTTGATCATCTTAGGTGGCGACAAGTCGGGATTGTTGAAATGCAGGCTCTTGAACATAATGGTACATGGCACTTAATCCTCTTCCACCTGGACAGAAGGTTGTTAGTTGTCATTGGGTTTACACAGTTAAAGTTGGGGCAAATGGTGAAGTTGATCGCCTTGAAGTTAGATTGGTAAGGGATATACTCAAATTAATGGCCTTGCTTACAGTGATACTTTTTCACCCATAGCCAAAATGACTATTGTGGGTCTCTTCCTTAACATGCCAACTAAACATCATTGGCCTTTTCATAATTTAGATGTAAAAAGTGTTTTCCTTCATGGTGATCTAGAAAAGGATATTTACATGGAGCAACATTTTGGAATTGTTGCTCAGGGGAGTCTAACTTGGTTTGTAAATTACACCAATTCCTCTGTGTTCTCAAGCAATCTCCCCGTGCTTAGTTTGGAAAATTCACTCACATTGTTCAAATCTTTAGGCTGAAACACAATGAAGAAGATCATTTAGTTTTTTATTGTTACACCTGTTCTGAAAGATGTTAATTGTGTATGTTGATGACATAATGATGTTACTAGAATCTCACGGCAAAACAAACACTTATGCAATCACTTTCAAACCAAAGACCTTGGATGTCTCAAATACTTTCTAGTCATTGAAGGGGCCCAATCAAAGAAAGGCATATTGTAGTTTCTTAAAGGAAATATGCTTTAAATATCTTGGAAGAAACAGGCATGACAGACCATAGACCAATAGATGTACTTGAAAGGAATCCCTGGAAAAGGATATATGTCTACAAAATGGAATGAGATGATATTAAAAGCCTACACAAACGCTGATTATGCAAGTTCTATAGACAACAAAAGATCTACCTCTGGATATTGCACTTTTATTGGAGGAAATTTAGTCACTTGGAGGAGCAAGAAACAAAAATGTTGTGGTGAGATGAAGTGCAAAGGCAGAGTTTAGAGCCATGACCTTAGGAATTTGTGAAATACTATGGTTAAAGATAATTTTAAAACTTGAAGATTGATTGGAAGAAGCCTAAGTAATTATATAGTGATAGCAAGTCAATAATAAATATTGCACATAATCTATTGCAACATGATCATGTTTAAGTAGAAAAAGTCTTCATAAAGGAGAAGTTGGATAATGGGACAATATGTACACCATTTGTACCCTCTGGAAATCAACTTGTAGATGTATTGACAAAAGAACTAAGTAGTGCTACATTTCAGTCTATTATTGGCAAGTTGGGAATGGATGACATCCACTCACCAACTTGAGGGGGAGTGTCAAAATCCCAGATTTATGTTGTAGTTAATATTTCCTTGGACAGTGTTAGTTACATAATTAGGATACTTAATTACATTCCATAATTAAGAAGATTAATAAGCTGACAGTATATTTTATATTTTTTGTACGGGGTCATTGGTTCTGAATTGTAGGAATAGATTATATCCATCATAGATTAGGATTTTTAGTTAAGTCTTTGTATTCCATTTAAGAGCAATTGCTACTCTGAATAATATCTGAAACAGTTTTTCTAACAGATATCATACAAATAAATCAACTAATCTCTTGTGGACAAGAAGCAGGCTACAAATTATGTCGTAACAAATTACTAAAATGACATTAGTGAGCACTTTTTGAACCAAAACCAAAATGTTGTTGAATAACTTAAAATCCCCATTGGATAATATTCCATTTCCTAGCATTTTACATCAATCTCATTCCTACATTTAGAGTACTAACTCTTATTTATACTAAGCATAGTCCTTCTAACTAAACGGGGAAACAAATCATGAGACAAGGAAACACGGAGACCAATCCAAATATAAAGGAAAATAGGAAAATTAATCCTAAAGGGTAATATAAAATTTGATCAGATTCAGATATATGATAATATATGTCCATATATTCTAATTTCTGACAGATTTTTTATTTTCAAACTCTGACTCACAGCAAACAAACCAAAATGTTGTCAATTGTTATCACTCATCAACATTTCACATCAGATGCTCTAACCAGCTAGATTCCATTATCAAAATGACAATAATTAAAAGATATTGAAAGTGGTATCACATAAGTAGGCTTATTTTACAAGGGTAGACACATACAGACAACATCTGTCCGAGTGAAACCACTCAGAAGCCTTTGTCTTTCAGTTCCAAGCCTAGAACTCCAATATCTGCACAAAAAGAAGAAAAGAAACAAAAGTGATCATTCATACTCTTGCATTTATTTATTTTACCTAATTTCCTGAGTATGTTTTGAAATTTGAAAAAAAAAATAGATATTAATTTACCTTTTATTTTAGATTCCATATTCATTGAATGAAATTTCATAACAATAATCAATATATGCAAAAGGTGAAACCAGTAACTGACTCGCATGCAATACTGTAACAATGTAGGTCCAGTAAGGTTCTTAAGCCAAAGTTCTGCCATATAAACATGCAGCCTATGGCAACACGTAGCTGGCCTCACTTCTCAAGCTGCCAATGGCGGAAGGGTAAAATACACCATATTATAGTGTTACATTGCTATAACCGTTATTGGTTATTGAACGACATTGAGGTCCAGAGTCAAAGCAACCAATCTAGTGTTTGACTCAAGAAATAAACACACAGAATAATAATGGAAATAATCTTGTTTTAGGCCATTTGAGTACAAAAACAGGGTCCCTAACAAGGAGTTTCCACCTTTAAAACACAAGGAATAATAATCTAATGCCTTAATTGTCTTTTACAAATCTGTAGCACAACCTGTATACCACTGTAGCAGGCAGTTACATCATAACATCTAACTGCCTGATCCAAATCAATATAATAATAACAACCTAATAACTTCCTAAAACAGAATAGTATCTGTCCAAATTAGATTTTAGGCCATCAATGCCTTATTACAGAAGCAGTTTAAGTTTTTGTTTAATGTTTGGGGCCTGGATTTGGTTTCTAGGGGATATCTTAATTAAGGATTGGGTTGGATCAGGTCAAGCACCGTCTTTCCACCATTTCTGCCATGGCAGCCACTTCTGGTATGGTCATGACATGAGACCTGGCACGCCATCTCTATAGAATGACAGCTGGTTAGAAATCTGCCATCACAATCCACCATAACTGCTTTTTAACAAAAGACTTAACTAACACTCAAAAGTAACACCATACCCTACAATTTACTAATCTGGAATTAATATTATAAACTTCCAAATACAGAATCATACCTTCCTAAATAAGATTTTGGCTCATTGTCTACCTTTTTCAAAGGTACTAAATCAATCAAAACAGATAATGTCTTTGTAATCTATAACAAACAAGTAATAACCGGGATTGATTTTTGTAACTGTTTTTTGTATATACATTTTTTTGCCTCTTACCCTTCGTATTATCTTAGTTAACCAACTTTTTAATTTCCATGAAAAAACCATTCATACATAGTGAACAATTGTGATGAAAAATTGAAAGCGTTCATGTGAATAACCAGTACAACATGAAGGGCTTTCTCTTGCCAGATTCTAGATATGGAGAATAATGTTGTAATTAAAAGAGGAATACAGAGAATATTTGGAGGTCACAACAAAGGCTCGCCATGTACTAATTATATGCATTGAAGGGGGAACTGATTCTTAGTATCCAGAAAAGCAACAATACATATGCCATAACATCTAGAAAACATCATTTCCAACATTATGAAGTGCACAAAGTTGTCTGTCTTCAGCAATAATTTAAAGGAAAGAGATGAAGAACACATGGACAGTAAGACAGATTGAGACAACATATACTGTACACATGACACTAAAGGGTCTAAAATGTACAGTTTTTATAAGACGTTTTTATAAACAGAAAGATACAAGTAAATGTATCAATACCCATAACCATATTAACAAACTAAACTATGTCTGAACGAGTAGAAAGAAAGGGAGAATCTTAAATGTAAATCTATCTATAATTCATAGGAACACCAAATACCAATGCCTGCCAAAGAAAACTCCTTATAAAACTTTTCAACAAAAAGTCAAAAATCTACATTTCTTAATCGTGATATCAAAATCTACATTTCTTAATCGTGATGCAGCCCCAAGGCCCGAGATGCCTATGGTGTATGTAAGGAGGTAAAAGGTGTGATGCACCTGGTCAGTCTTAGGGGTGATAGAGAAATATTAAGTAACTGCAAACCTAGCAGCAGAGCATGAGGGGAGTGCATGTGGGTTTGTTGTAGAGAGAGAGAGAGAATATTAATCAAAGAAGATGGAATTAGGTTTGGAATGGGAACTGTCAGTCTTTTTCATTCATATACCACAGTACGTAGAATATACCAGAATCTTTTATTCTAATGTCACTGTAATACAAACATTTTCATACATAAGTCCTTCCTTCTAGTTTTTCTTGCTTGTATTGTAGCTACCTATCACATAATTCTATTGGAGATCTCAAATCGAGTAGGAATTAGGCCAGATTATAATAAATAAATGAGGTGCAATCCTCACCTTATAAGCCAATTTTGTGAGATTAAGTTAAGCATAAACTCACTAAGATAGTATCAGAGTTCTTCCGAGTTTATCCTAATCAAGTTTTTTGGAGCTATTATGCCACCATTATTGGACTCCTGTTAGACCACTCATAAATATTTAATCTCACACTCACATTGATTAGGAATTAGCCAAATTATAATATATAAGTGGGATGTAATCCCAACTTACAAACCGGTTTTGTAAGGTTGAGTTAGGCATAAACCCACTTACTAAGATTCCTAGCCTACACATAGATTTCAGATCAGGGAAGGATATACTTGTTTCACCAGTCTTACACAAACAGAAAATCCAATCATAGTATCTTATTAAGGTTATGCCTAGACCATATCAAACCATTTTCATGAAATGACATTAATTGAGCAATTAGTAAATCAAGTCTTCTATGTTGGTCAGGGATGGAAATAAGAGCATACACTGTTGCTAAGTCAACCTGAAAGCGAATTCCATTCTCAACTACTGTAGTCACAAGAGAGTGGTTTCCTGCCAAAACCTCAAGCTGCATGGTCCTGTACTCATTTTGAATGGAATCAATCTTGTTCACAACCGTTCCTATCTTTGGCCTATTTTTATCCAGCACAACCTGGATATGAAAGTAGCCTTTCATAAATTAACTCAGATAAGAATTTGCAATACATTTTACATTTCACATTTAATGCAAAAACCAAAATTATTTCTAAAATAAAAACCTTTGCAATTAGCCTCTTGTACGGTAAATGTTCATCCCTCAAATTTAGGTGTGCTATATGACCAACAGTCTCAAAAGCTGAAGGAATAATCATACCCGCAGGCAGCAAGGTCTCCAATACCTGCAACAGTGATATAGACCTGATAATTTTTTATTTTATTCACTATTTGAAGTTGAATAAAGAACACCAAACAGGTAAAACTGATCAAAAAACATTCTTGGTTGCATACATCAATGTGAATTTAAATTTAAAAAATAACTACTGATATATATCAGATTTTATCTTAAAACCAATTGACATTATAAAGTTGCTCAACAAATACATAACCGCACCCTAAGAATTGAGTCAGGAGATGATGTGGGACTTCCTTAACAGCCCTTCTCCACAGATATCTACCAGAACTAACAAGTCTACCAGAATAGACAATTACCAAGATGAGCTATAGGCTCTGATATCATGTCAAAATTTATCCTAAAACCAATGGCATTGAGCAAAGTTGCCCAACAGATATATAAATCATACTCCAAGAATTAAGGCAAGTGATGTGAAATTTCCCAATACCCCCTCCACAAATACTTACCAAACCAAGTGAGCCTATCAAAGAATAGGCCATTACAAAGACTATAAGCTCTAATACCATATCAGATTAAGTGAAATTTCTTCAACAAATATATAAGTTGCCCTCCCCGAATTATGTTGGATATCCCACTCAACTAGGGATATGGCCAAATCATAATATATATATATATATATATATATATATATATATATAAAGTGGGATGCAAACCACATCTTACAAGTTGGTTTTGTGAAATTGAATTAGGCTTAAATTTCACTTAAGAAATTGAAACCGACACGGTGAGACTTCCCAACTATATAAACCAGACATCAATTGTAACTAAAAACCCAAACTTCATAGAATAGTGTCAACCCAGATTATGTGTATAACAGTGTGTCCTTGTACCTCGGTCATCTGCCAGTAATCATAGAATAGTGTCAGCTTGCATCTAACTAGCTCAAGGGTCAACATTGTACTCTTTTCTGCATACTCCTTCAAAACAGCCTGAAGACAGGGCAGAATATAAGTTATTAGATGAAATATCAAATGTCAAAAGCACATATAGGACAAATTTTCAAAATATTAATAATAAGAAAAACATACATATAATAGTGATTGATCCGATTTTAAACTAAGAGATGGAACATGAAAGAACGAGGAGATATCCAACATCAGGCCAATACTCAATAGTATAGTATCTAACAAAAATTCTAAACTAAATATAGTTTGGTAACTGTTCACTGGTTCACCTTTGACCTACCACTATTGAAACTTGTAGAGAGCCGTAAAATAAGATTGGTACTATGGACTTCGAGAACAAACAATATAAGTTTTCTTCCAAAATAACCCTAAACTTACACGAAGGCCAACATAACCTGAGTAAAGTCCAATAAACTAAAAAGAATATCAAACAAAAGGTCATGACAGTTAAACCAATATGATTTCAGATTTTTACAGTACACCTTGGCATCACAATGTACTGCATATTTGTGGATTGAATACCTCCCTTATTGCATCATCCAATTTGACCAACACCAGTTAAAAAAATCTCCTTGTAGAAGGGTTTGCCGCTATAAAACAAATTACTTCTGCAGTTAACTCTTATCTTTAAAATAATCAAGTGCATGGACTTCCTATAGACACACTTATCTATTCTAAGAAAATAAAAACAAATCCCTCCTTACTAAGTTAGATAAGTTTGTGCACTATCAAATAAAATTATTGCTCTTTGACCATACATATCTACATTCAAATGAATGACAGACTAGAACCCACGCGACTCTCGCAAAATTTCCTACGGGAAGCTACATTATGGCTAAACACATATAACTAAATCTAGTCAACTTTGAAAACAGAAAATATGTGACTACCAAGATTCAATGCTAGAGCATTTACAAGGAACTTCGCTGTACCAACAGCAGCACCTATCACATTTATGATTTGAACATGCTTAGAACCTGTCTGGATAAACATTTTCATGGTACTTTTAAGACAAGAAAAAAATAATGAAAATGAGTTTCTTCATAAACTAAAATTAGTTTATACATAAATTAATTTGTAAAAGTTCTCTCGCATCAGCTTCTCTAAAAAATGTTAATGTCTTTTAGCTTATGGTTAAACTAATTTACAATTTTATTTTATTTTTCATTCTGATTTTTCTTCTCCCAAGAGTGCTTATTAAAATGTTTATTCAAACGTCATTATAACTATAATCATATCTTCTCTTCGTAATGTACACAAAAAGTTGAAAAACGAATCACACAAACAAACCACAATTGGCGCAGAAAAGGCGTATTTGCAAACAGTGAAAACTCACAGAATAGGAAAGAGTGACTACTGAAAGAACAGAGGCACCACCTTAATTGCCTCGGGCAACTCCTCCACACTGCGACCCGCGTAGCGTTCGTCCAGAAGCAGCAACCTCGTCGAGCCCCTCCACTTGCTACTCGCAAACTCTTCTCCCAGTAACCTCCTCATACCAACACTATCTTCTTCTTCCTCCTCAACAACCTCAACCACGGCAAAACCATTCTGCCCCACGCGCCTACCCTCTTCCACTTCCATCGCCTCCTTCATCTTCTTCCTCTTCTTATTCCTATTCGGCCGCGAAATCTTCGCGAGGTTGCGGAACTTCACGAATCCGCGCGAGTTGAACGTCCTTGCGAGTTTGTCGCGGTACAGAACGGGGCTCAGAACTTCGCCATCTCCGTCGGCCTTACCATGGATCCGGCGCTGCACCGAGACGAGAGTTCTTTCTTCTTCGTTTTCGAATTCGCCGTCACCGTTAATTGGTTGAGGTAAGAGAGGGGCGAGGCTAGGGTCGAGGTCGTCGCCGGGGACGCGGGCAATGTTGCGGACGCGGGGCCAGTTGAGAAGGTGGCCGCGGAGGCGGCCTTCGAGGGCGGAGCATTCGGCGGAGGGGACGCGAAGGGCGGCGAGAAGGAAGACGCGGGTGAAGGCTTCTTCCCGGAGGACGGCGTCGTTTTGATTTTGGGAGGATTGGGATTGGGAGTGGGAAGGTATTGTACCCTTGCGGAGGGAGGGCCCGTAGGAGAGAGGAGTTGTGGAGAAGTGTGGGATGAAGAAAGTAGTTTTAAGGGTAAGAGCAAGGGAGGGTTTGAGTGTGTTGGGAAACAAGAATTTTGAGGGAAGGGGAATGAGATAGGGCTTTAGGAATACGTTGCTCATGCTCCTGCTAACCATCACCTCTCAACTCAAAGATGAAGAAGATTCAACTCATATGGGACTTCATTCTCATACAAACAAAACTACAACCTAACCCAAAACTTGTAAGGACTAAATCTATATGAAATTAAGATATATTTAATAAACAACATAAATAATTATCTCAGAAATATATAAACTTACAATATAAAATAGATAAAAATGTATATTAAATTATTTTTTATACTTTTAAAATAAAAATACTTTATTTAAAAGTACAGATATAACTTAAGGATGCAAACAATTTGCACGTCATTATTAACTTAATAAAGCTATTAAACATGAAACATAAAAATCAATTGACACTTAATGTAATAATTATTTATTACACCCGTTTTAGATGTTTGTTGTTGAAGAATGTGTTTCCATACAATGTTAATGTTAGTGTAAATAATAATGTTTTGTTAACACTCTTTGTCAACTAAAACAGACTTGATGCATACGTGATATTAGGTGAGGATGTGACAGTAGGGTTTTTTGTAATTTTGTGGCAGTTTTGTAAGAGCGTAAGAGTTTAGCGTTTGAGTGGGGGTGCAGAAGCAGAAGTGGGTAGGTCGAACAAAAGGGAGAAAGAAACAGCGACCTAGTTGGAGGGAGGGAGAAAGAAGCAGCTGGAAGCACATATATTACACCGGTTAGATGGCTTAACCGGTGTAATATGGATCGTATATTACAGCCACTCTACCAGAACTAGTTACCCAACCACATTCTAGCACACGCAAAACTGGTTACCTATGTGCTTGTAAGTGGTTACTTCTATGACGTTTATGGTCACCCACTATTTATGAAAGAAAAATTCAAAAAGTTGTTGAATATGGGTCATATATTACACTGGTTGGATGGTTTAACCGGTGTAATATGGGTCATATATTACACCCATGACATCTAAAGACCAACCCAGGTTAAATTAGGCTTTCTAGAAAACTCCTAATTAAATCTAGGCCGGCCCATTAGATCTAAAATAAGCACTTGCTACACATCATGTCACACCTTCCATGTGAGCTCATTTTAGGCGCCAAATTCAAACCCATTTCATTTGAAATTTCCCACCATTTCTACTTGTTCAAATCCATCCCTTTCATGCTATATAAAGAGGTGCTTGGTTCATGTAATTTCAAGATTAATGAATGAGTGAATTGCTGCCCAAATTGCTAGCCAATTTCACTCTTGTCTCTACCTCTTTAGGATAGACACTTAGTCTTCAAATTTCCACTAGATCAAGTGATTAGGCCTCACCTATCACTCTCCATACTTAGCCTTCACCTTCACATAATCCACAAGTTCTACGTGAGCTCCTTGTCCATTTCAATCCATGAAGCTTCCGCATATCTCCACCAAGAAAATCCAATCGGAATGAAGGCACTACTCCATCAAGTTGTATTTAGAGCCAAGGTTCTTCAAGAGCTAAGTGTGCCTTCTTCTTTTCGTCTTAAATTTTTATGTTGATTCTTGATTTCGTGTTGTTCATCACTTTTATATTGTCTTGCTGTTTTTTTTTTTAATTTTCGAATTGATTTGGTGTGTTGTTTGGAAATTCCAATCGGTGCATCTTGTTCAATTGTTCTTAAGCAATCTGTGTGCAATTTTGTGTAGGATTCCATGCAATTTTGTGTTTTCTGTTTAGATTTGCTTTTTGTTCCCGCCGGTTGACCTGAACACCTTTGTGCGTCTCTACGAGCTGCGCTTCAAGAACCCTTTGCTCCTGCTCCAACGTTCTCCTTCCTCCACCGTAAACACCTGAAACAGAGAGACAAATGGCGCCCTCACGGCCGTTTGCACTCCGACGCTCAAGTCAGTTATTGGGCAGAAAACACTGAAACACTTCTCGTCGCAGAACACCGTAAGGTCAATGTTCAGAGCAGTGTGTAACTAAAAATCTTAACTTCTGGAAAATGTCCTAGAATGTGTAAAAGCGTACCTCATTTTGTTTATCGTAAAACCTTATATACCTTTCCAGTGTTTCTGTCCACGTGTCAACTTGAGACTTACACGCACTGTGGGCGCACCTTAGCGACACTATCACCCAGTCTTAGGACCATCTTAGTGCGTAAGGTTGCCCTGTCGAAGTGCATCTAGCGCGGAATGACCACTCAGACGTCAACTCATACGCCCAATATCTGAGGGGTCATCCTTCTCGAGCATACTCTACCCCTTCACATGCCATGCATGCAGATCACCCCTGGGACATGACCCTTACGAGTCGTCTCTGTCCCAGTGGCTTTTTGATGGTGGTGCGTACTACCGCCTCTGATATGATTCCACTATCAAAGTAGAGATGATTCTTTGACATTCTATGGAATCAACTTGAGTTGGAGATAGCTTAGGCACTTTTAATAGAATTGGATCAAGGTTCTATGTTTCAAGAACTCACCAAAACTTGCACCAAACACCAAACTCATATGGAAGATCCACCTATTGTCAATTGAACCGAACAAATTGTGGAAAAAGGCAAATGAACCGATTGAAACTCTTAAGAAAGCAAATGAACCGAACAGATTATGAAAAGAAGCTACAGAACCGAATCAAAACAAAAATAATTGAAAACAGCCGAACATAAGTGCAAGAAAAGGAAGATGAACCGAACAAAAGAAACTAAGACATGTTTATGCTTCGTATGATAATGGAGATGAAAGGAAGAAGAACTTATGGAGATGGATGCTTTGGTTTGATGATCACGCCACTTAGAGGATGAAGGCTCCAAGATGAGTGAGCTAGTGCCGCCACTTGAGAGAACCAAATGCACTCAAGATAAGACAAGGTGAAGGAGAAGACAAGTTCGCACAAATTCCCTCTCAAATTGAGTAGAGTTTCTCTATTGCTAATTTCCAATCTGCATTGTGAAGGACCTAAGCCCTCCTTTTATAGGAGCAAGGGCTGGTCATTTACATAGCTTATTCCCTAAGCTACCCAAAATGCTCATAAGATCACGCCCCTCTTACTAAGCTCACTCCCCAAGCTTCTAGAATTTTCTAAACTAAAGCCTAAAGATGCTTTTACAAAAGAGGTGTCTAATGTTTCCCTCTAAGCACCTTTCTAAACACTATTCTATATTATTTACAAATTAAAAGAAACTATAAAGAGAGATATTTACATTCTTGAAAGCTTATAGACTTCTTTGGTGTTAGGCTTGATCCTCTCTTTATTTTATGTCTTCTTTTAATTTTGAGAAGACTAGAAGGAAGAACTTCAAATGTGAGGGTGAATGCCCTCTTCCTTCATTAATAAAAGCCTCCTTTATTTAATTCTCATCAGCCTCCCTACACCCCATGCACGGATCCCTCGTGACTTGGGCTTCTTCTTTTGGTAACTGGGATATGGCTTGGAAACCACCTTTCTGACACATCTTTACTCTTGGGATGCCGAGGTCTGTGGCCTCCACGCCGTAACTCGATGCCGCCCTCTCCTCGACACCCCTTATCTGTGAGCCTAGCAAGGCTCCTCCCTTGCCAACTGAACATCCTAGTGGGCCCAACCTTCGAGGTCCTACTTTGACTTTTGGTTAACTTTCGAGTCCGAGGACTGGTCGGTACACAAGCCCCCCAGTCTCGAGCTATCAATTTGCACAACGAAGAGACTATGGCCTCGCCCTGCTATCCCACGTGGCACCTTACGACAGGATGTGTACTGTGCACTGAAAGACGTTTTATTGCTTACATTTAAACAGCTTACACGTGGCTCGATCCAACGGCTGGGACCTAACGTTGTTTGTGCTTCCAAGTTTACGTTAAATTTATTCTCAACGCGCGCTCTATTTCACTGTTCCATCTACTTGAAACTTCTCTTACAATCTTCTTCTTCACCTTCGAGCTTCCCTGCTTCGTCGCTCTTGTAAAAACTGCAACTTTCACCTCCTCATAATCAAAGGTATGGTTTTTACGCATTGATTGCTCTTCACTCTTGATCTTATGTATTGATAGACTGTCTGGGACTGTTTAGATTCTTACATTTACGCTTTTCTCAACATTTTCCTTGTTCCCCTGTTTTCTGTGTTTTTTCGCGTGGGTAGGGTTTTTTGGGTTTTCCTTAGCTTCGCGCCATAACCCCCATTTGTTGAACCTTTGCTTTTCTTTCCCAGCTTCCTTGACCATGGCGAGAACGAAAATCACAGCCAACCCTCCTCCTCCTAGCGTCAATTACAAAACATCGTACCCTTGGGCCTACGATAGGTGTACCGTCCCGTCCCCGGGCGTTGACTAAAGTCAAAGTCAAAGGTACGGTGGGACCCGTCGAGGGGCCCGAGGAAGGAGGATGAGGCGTCGCCAGTAGAGGGAGTCACCGGTATAAGGCGCTGATGGCGTCGCCAACATGAGGTGCTGATGGCGTTGCCCCCCGATACCCACGGGTAGGAAAGACTGTGGAGGGGACGAAATCGCCAGAGGCCAAGTTAGAGAGAGGAGAAAGATGGCTTTAAGATCGCAGTTATAATACCAATAGAGGTGGCTTCAAGACCACAGTTCCAATACCAGTGGGGAGTATACTGGCTCGTGAAGTCCACGCCACTTTAGGGTGATCCCTGGGATAATTACGACCCAAGAGAGGGTCATGCCCAGGTACGAACCAGGTGCGTGGTACGAGAGGAAGGTAGATACACTCCCAGAGTGAGTGGCCGAAACCTGGGGAGCATGAGTTGGCACCCAGAATGTCACCCCCTGCGCCAGCGGCACTTCGAGAAGGAGGAAACTCACGCGACAGGATGTCTTTAAGATTGGGATACGGCGCCATGAGGCCCTCCACGTGTGATATTAATCAAGTCAGAAAAAAGATAGTGAGTCAACGAGAAGTTAGCAGAGATAGTAAACGAGGAAACATTAAATGTTTGCTCATCAGGTATGTTTTTATTCCAGTTAATGCTTTAAATGCTTTAAATGCTTTAAAGCGCTTTAAATGCCTCCATTAAAAGGTTTAGGAAACGTGTTAAATGCGCCTTAAAGCTCCTTAAATGCACTTTAAGACGTGTTTAATGCAGGGTGGTGTTAAAAGGGTTTTTGAGCGTTTGAAGCAAGGGAGACTTTTGGCAAATTTTCCCCAAAACTCACTCTAGTTGCTTGCTCGAGCCCTGAGGTTACGGACAAGGGACTAGAGAAGGATTGTTTGCCAGAATAAGAAACAGTACACAATATACAGTTCATTACCACCTTCAGAGCGTCTTTCACGGTGCTCCGATACGAAGGTGCAGAGTTTTGGTGTTTCTTGTTAGCTGACTTGAGCGTCTTAGTGCAAACGGCCGCTAGGGCGCCCATTAGTTCACTTCTTTGCAGGTGTTCGCAGATTACCAAAAAAGGGTGTCCATAGCAGACGGGCAAGGTCACACAGAAAGACGTACCCAGGTCAACCGGTAGGAACATTTGGCGCCCACCGTTAGTTTCTGCCCCCGAGCGGCATACAACTCTTCAATCTCTTTCCGCTGCACTTCGAAGGCACGAACCACCTCTTGAAGGCCAATGTTTTGGATTTGATGGTAGGTGAAGAGGGCCAGCAGGTCTGCATATGCTTGTTCGATCTCGTGTGCATATGCTTCGGCCCCCTCCTTGGCCTCTTGGGTCATCTTCAGTGAAGCTTGGTGAGTTTCCTCCCTAAGCCCCCAAGCCTTTTTCTCCTCCTTCAATGCCCACACCTCCTGTTTCAGACTTTGGAGGGCCTGCCTCCCCATCGCAACGCTCTGGGCCTGGGAGCGCCAGTCGAGTTCTATCAACAGGAAGGCCCCCATGTAGAAGGGCATGCCTTCTCCCCTGTTGGGGTTTCCCGGCAACATCCCCTCGTTGAATCCCCGCGCAAACTGCCTGAAGACGGGGTCGGGGATCAGAATCTCGGGGAGGGAAGAAACAGGAGCAGCGCGGGAGGGGCTGAGCCTGAAGCTGCAGCTGCTTCAGACAATGGTAGTGGCGGAGGAGCAGACTCACCCCCTTCATCCCGTTCTTCTTGGACTGTTTGAGGTGGAGGAGACATGGCACTTGGAGGGTTGTCCCTTAGAGAGTCCACGCCACCACCTGGAGACGCGGTTGGCAGGGTAGGGACCCTAGTAGCTTTTCTCTTTTTGAAGACCAAGCCAACCTCCGAGTCTTCACTATCTGGGGTGCTGGAACACACGTCGACGCCGCGGCCAGTGGGACCGCATCAATGGGAGAAGGGGAAGTAGGAGTTTGGTATGTTTGGGGAGAGGATGGTGGAGATGGTAGGGAAACGATGGGCGCCGGGGGAGTAGGGGGAGGCACGTCAAGGGCGAGGGAGTCCCCACCCCCCTTGGCGGATTTCAGTTGCTTCAAGGCCTTGGCGAGTGTGCGGTGCTTTGAAGAGTCCATTATCGAACCTGTGTGAGTCAGAATAACCAAGCAAAGATTAACTCGAGTAAGAAAGAACGAAAGCACTGATGGCGTCGCCAACATGAGGCGCTGATGGCGTCGCCAACATGAGGCGCTGGTGGCGTCGCCAACATGAGGCGCTGATGGCGTCGCCCCCCGATACCCACGGGTAGGAAAGACTATGGAGGGGACGAAATCGCCAGAGGCCAAGTTAGAGAGAGGAGAAAGATGGCTTTAAGATCGCAGTTATAATACCAATAGAGGTGGCTTCAAGACCACAGTTCCAATACCAGTGGGGAGTATACTGGCTCGTGAAGTCCACGCCACTTTAGGGTGATCCCTGGGATAGTTACGACCCAAGAGAGGGTCATGCCCAGGTACGAACCAGGTGCGTGGTACGAGAGGAAGGTAGATACACTCCCAGAGTGAGTGGCCGAAACCTGGGGAGCATGAGTTGGCACCCAGAATGTCACCCCCTGCGCCGACGGCACTTCGAGAAGGAGGAAACTCACGCGACAGGATGTCTTTAAGATTGGGATACGGCGCCATGAGGCCCTCCACGTGTGATAGTAATCAAGTCAGAGAAAAGATAGTGAGTCAACGAGAAGTTAGCAGAGATAGTAAACGAGGAAACATTAAATGTTTGCTCATCAGGTATGTTTTTATTCCAGTTAATGCTTTAAATGCTTTAAATGCTTTAAAGCGCTTTAAATGCCTCCATTAAAAGGTTTAGGAAACGTGTTAAATGCGCCTTAAAGCTCCTTAAATGCACTTTAAGACGTGTTTAATGCAGGGTGGTGTTAAAAGGGTTTTTGAGCGTTTGAAGCAAGGGAGACTTTTGGCAAATTTTCCCCAAAACTCACTCTAGTTGCTTGCTCGAGCCCTGAGGTTACGGACAAGGGACTAGAGAAGGATTGTTTGCCAGAATAAGAAACAGTACACAATATACAGTTCATTACCACCTTCAGAGCGTCTTTCACGGTGCTCCGATACGAAGGTGCAGAGTTTTGGTGTTTCTTGTTAGCTGACTTGAGCGTCGGAGTGCAAACGGCCGCTAGGGCGCCCATTAGTTCACTTCTTTGCAGGTGTTCGCAGATTACCAAAAAAGGGTGTCCATAACAGACGGGCAAGATCGCACAGAAAGATGTACCCAGGTCAACCGGCAGGAACAATAGGCTTCTCGCAGAGATTTCCTCTCTTACAGCCATCGCCGATTGGAGGGCTCATTTGGACAGTGAGCCCAACTTCGTGGGTAAGTCGTTTGGTAGGGTCCACAACGCGTACATATGAGTTCGTCCCTGCGTTGCTGGCGAACCCGTGTGCATAGCAATTGGGCCAACGACGGCGAACCCTTTTTCTTCTTTTATCAAACGGTCTTCAAGCGCATTAGGCAACGCCTCCCTTTCACTCACTTCGAAAGAGAGTTACTCACTGAGCTCAACGTTGCCCCTGCCCAGCTGCATCCCAACAGCTGGGCCTTCATCAGGGCCTTCTCCATCCTTTGCGGCTACTTTGGTCACACCCCCTCGATTGACATCTTTTTGCACTTTGTCGAGGCCAAAAGCCCTAGGAACAACCTGTGGGTCAGTCTCAGCGGGGTGACGGGGAGGGTCATCTTCACCTTGTTCCAACAATCCTACAAAGGATTCAAGGGCAAGTTCTTTAGGGTGTGTTGGTCTGACCACGACCGCACAGCCCTAGATGGCTTTCCCCTCTACTGGGTGAGCGAACTGAAGTCCAAAAAGGCTAAGAGCTTGGATGAGCTCTCCTCTACCAATCGAAACGTATGCTAGTTGCAGGCCAACTTGGGAGTCGTCTTCGACACCGCAGCGCTCATAAAAAAGGAATATAACCCATATGAGCTAGGTGGTTATATTGGTACAAGAAGCTGCTCTCGATCTCTTTCATACATCATGTACAGTACGGTCCTTGAGCGTTGACCAAAGTCAATGCGATGGGACCCCGAGAGAGGGATCCACTAGAAAGTATAGCAGGGCAAGAAGGAGTTTCTTTAAGGTCCACGGCCTTGGGCGTTGACCGGCCTCGGGCGTCGCCCAGGGCCAGCATAATAAAGGCGTCTAGGAAACTTGGCAGGCCAGGGAAGTGTCCTCTCCTGATACCTACGGGTAGGGATAACCGTGGAGGAGGCGGCACAGTAGGAGGTGGCACGGTAGGAGGCAACACAGTAGGGGCGTGGAGGCCTCGGGCCTCAACACCCCAGACAACAATAATAGATAAAGAAAGGTGGTTTTCAAGCCACACCCCCAATTACCAGTAGGGAGAGACCTAACTCACGAGGGATCCGTGCATGAGGTGTAGGGACGCGATAGTACGCACCACCGTTGGAAAGCCACTGGGGCAGAGACGACCCATGGGAGGGTCACATCCCAGAGGGTGATATGCATGCATGGCACGTGAGGAAGGCAGGGAATTCCCAGGGTGGATGACTCAGAGAATGGGCACATGAGTTGGCACCCATGCAGTCACCCCCGCACGAGTTGCACTTCGACAGGGCAACCTTACACACTGAGAGGGCCTTAAGACTGAGAACAGAGTTGCTAAGGAGCACCCACAGAATGCGCAAGTCTCAGGCTGACACGTGGACAAAAACACCGGGAAGGTATATAAGGTTTTACAATAAACAGAATAAGGTACGTTTTACACATTCGAAGACATTTGAACTAGAAGCTAGCATTTTCAGTTACGATTCAGTTACGCATTTCTCTGAACATTGAACTTACGGTGTTCTGCGACGAGAAGTGTTTGGTGTTTCCTGTCCAATAGCTGACTCGACCGTCGGAGTGCAAACGACCGCGAGGGCGCCATTTGTCTCTTTGTTTCAGGTGTTCACTGCAGAGGAAGGAGAACGTTGGAACAGAAGAAAAGGAGTTCTTGAAGCGCAGTTTGTAGAGACGCACGAAGGTGTTCGAGTCACCCGACAGGAACATTTGGCGAAGAGGTTTGCTCAGATTCACTGAAGAAAGTTCCAAGATTCGATAAAACAGTTCAAGATTCGCCAAGAAATGCCAAGAATGAGGAATACTAGGCAGAGTTCTACGACGCATGTGGGAGATGAGAGTTTGACCTTGCAGCAGATCATGGAAATGATGCAGGGCCTCCAGGAGGCGATGGTGGCGTCAAAGGCAGAGCAGGAGCGTATTCAGCTGGACCTTGCGGCGTCGCAAGCAAGAAATGAGGAGTTGCACCGCACCAACGAAGAGTTGCGTCGCGGGTTACGCAACCAGCCTGGGAGTCGCGAAGTAGAGGAGCAAGAGTGTGCAATGCCTCCCAGGGAGTTTCCTATGCCTTTCTCACAAGCAATCATGAATGTTGCTATCCCTGCCACATTCGTGGGGCCGAAAGCCATGTTCACCGGGATGGAGGATCCAGTGGCGCACCTCACAACATTCCATACTCAAATGATGTTGATTGGCGGTTTTGGCGTCGTCAGATGTAAGTTGTTCATGAGTACGTTGGTGGGAACGATGAAGTGGTTCATCAGCCTTCCAGATGGCCACGTGACTTCATTCACACAATTGTCGAAGTTGTTCAGGGAGAAGTACATAGCGAATCGTGCTCCCCCACCCAACTCCTACGATCTCTTCGACGTAAGGCAATACTAGGGGGAAACATTGAAAGAGTTTTTTAATCGCTTTGGGTCACAGGTGGTGAGGGTCAACACCACAGATGAGTCAATGATAGGTCATGCGTTGGATCGTTTAGCGAGTCGCTCATCAGAAGTCGCCCCAAGACTTTCGCTGAGATCAGGCGTCGTGCGGTGGCCTACATTGCAGCGAAAGGTGAAGTAAACGAGAAGCGTGCGAGCGTCGTTCCCGCGCGTCCACGAGTGTCGTCGCACGCACAACCCTGTGAGGGTTAACGACACCACGATGGGGAAGAAGGGTCAAGGAGGAAAGCGAACCTACGAGCCAAGGAAGGCCCAGGCTAAGGGGCGTTCAAGGGAGAATAACCCGGTGAGGCACAACTTTGTGGTGGAGCTGAAAGACCTGATTGTTGTGCCCAACATAACGGACAGGTTGAAGATGATGGTGAAGACGGATAAGGTGTTGGGATTGCACAAGGATGCATGGTGCGAGTTCCACCAGACATTTGGTCATCCGATAAACAACTGCTTGGCGTTGGGGCATCAGCTAGATGAGCTTATGAAGAGCGGTTTCCTGAATGATTACCTGGTGGGGCCATCAAGGACCGAGGCCTTGACGGCATCAACAGAGGACCAAGCCCACGAGATGCCCATCCACGGGGAAATCCACAGCACCTCACGTTCATGAAGGCTGATCTTCGCGACGTCGTTCCTCATGATAACGACCCCGTGGTGATTTTGGTTGTAACCGCGGGGAGGAAAGTACACCGAGTGCTGGTAGACCAAGGCAGCTCGGCGAATGTGATGTTCTGGCCTACGTTTAATAAGTTGCAGCTGTCTCCTGATCAGCTTAGGCCATACACGGGGTGTTTGTATGGTTTTGCGGGAGATCAAGTGGAGGTGCGTGGTTATTTGGAGTTGAGGACAACTTTTACAGATGGCTCCGCATCTCGCACAGAAAACATAAGATACCTAGTTGTAAACGCCCACTCGGCGTACAACATCTTATTGGGAAGGCCGACCCTAAATCGGCTTAGGGGGGTGTCGTTTACACGCCATATGAAGTTGAAGCTGCTCGATCTTAGTGGGAAGGTGATCATGATCAAATCCGATCAGCAAGAGGCCAAGAAGTGCTATGAGAATAGCCTCAAAACGAAGAGGGGCGTGTTCATGGTAGTAGAGCGCCCACCCATGGAGGAGGCGCCCATGGAGGAGGACTGTGTAGGCGCATCCTGCGTAGAGAACGCCCGGGAGAGGCGACCCGAGCTAGCTGAGAATGTTGTGGAAAGGCAAATTGGTGGTAAGACATTCAAGTTGAGTAGGTCGTTAGACCAAGAGGAGCAAAATCAGGTGGCAGAGGTGATATCACGTCATCTAGACGCCTTCGCATGGTCCGCCTCGGACATGCCAGGTATTGACCCAGATTTTCTATGCCACCGCCTCACCATGGACCCCAAAGTCCGACCCGTGCGTCAGAGAAGAAGAAAGTTTAACGAAGAAAGGCAGCTGGTCGTACAAGAAGAGACGAGGAAGATGTTGAACGCCAACCACATTAGGGAGATTCAATATCCTGACTGGTTGGCCAATGTGGTTTTGGTGAAGAAGGCCAATGGGAAGTGGAGGATGTGCGTAGATTTCACTGACCTCAACAAGGCGTGCCCAAAGGATTCGTACCCTTTGCCAAGGATCAACGCGTTGGTGGAGAGCGCCTCGGGTTGTAGAATGCTCAATTTTTTGGACGCGTTCTCAGGGTATAATCAGATCAAGATGCACCCCCGCGACGAGTGCAAAACGGCGTTCATGACCGAGACATCCTGCTACTGTTACACAGTGATGTCATTCGGCCTGAAGAACGCAGGCGCCACCTATCAGAGGTTGATGGATAAGGTCCTTGCACCCATGTTGGGAAGAAACGTGCAGGCCTATGTGGATGACATGGTGGTCACCTCGTAGGAGAGGGGACAACACATAACTAATTTAGAAGAGTTGTTCGCTACCATAACCAAGTATCGTTTGAAGCCGAACCCCGAAAAGTGCGTATTCGGGGTCTAGGCGGGTAAATTCTTAGGGTTCCTACTCACCGAGCGTGGGATAGAAGCGAACCCAGACAAGTGTACGACGATCCTCGCCATGAGGATTCCCGCCTCGGTAAAAGAAGTACAACAACTGACAGGGCGGATGGCGGCCCTGTCCAGATTTGTATTTGCTGGAAGAGACAAGGGTCACCCCTACTTCCAGTGTTTAAGAAGAAACAGTCGGTTCGTGTGGACCGAGGAGTGTAAGGCGGCGTTCCTCAAGCTAAAAGAGTACCTGGCCGCTCCCCCCGTGCTGGGCAAGCCACAGATGGGTGTGCCCCTCCGGTTGTATTTTGTTGTGACCGAGCGGACGATCAGCTCAGTCCTTGTTCAGGAGCAGGACCAGACGCAAAAGCCAATATACTTCGTGAGCAAGGTGTTACAAGGGCCAGAGGCGAGGTATCAAGTCTTAGAGAAGGCAACACTGGTCGTGGTGTTCTCGGTTAGGAGGTTCCGTCATTACTTCCAGAGCTTCACGATGGTAGTGATGACGAACCTCCCTATCCGGAAAGTGCTGCAGAAGCCAGACGTGGCAGGGAGGATGGTACGCTGGGCAGTGGAGCTATCGGAGTTCGATGTCCAGTATGAGCCCCGAGACCTCATAAAATGCCAAGTCTACGCGAATTTCGTGGCGGAGCTCTCCCCAGGGAGTGCATAACAAGAAGAGGAGGTTAGTTTCAAGTGGGTACTCTAAGTTGATGGGTCCTCCAATCAGCAAGGGAATGGAGCTGACATGATCTTAGAGGGGCCAAATGGGTTGTTGATTAAACAGGCCCTGAGGTTCGCCTTCAAAGCCAGTAACAATTAGGCGGAGTACGAGGCCCTAATAGCTGGAATGCTCTTGGCCAAGGAGATGGGTGCACGGAGTTTGCTGGCAAAGAGCGATTCCCAGTTAGTTACGGGACAAGTAACCGGGGAGTACCAAGCCAAGGATCCACAGATGGCTGCATACTTGGGCAATGTTCAAGTCTTGAAGGGGGCGTTCGCAGTGTGCAAGCTGGTACACGTCCCAAGGGAGCAGAATGCCCGTGCAAACCTGCTCGCCAAGCTGGCCAGCTCGGGTAAGGGGGGAAGGCAAAGGACGATAATACAGGAAACCCTCAAAACACCACGAACGTTTGTTGCAGATAGCAGGGTAAGCGTCCTTCAGATCAGTACGTTTAGGGGAAGGGCAAGGAGTCATCGGTCACTGACTTAGGACACGCTGAAGACGCCCAACATAAAGTGTTTATCCGGTCTCACTGGGAGGGGAGGATCTTATGCAGGTATGCGTGTTGGAGGAGGGGGACACGTGGATGACGCCCTATAGGCAGTACCTTGCCGATGGGATACTCTCAGTAGAGCCCGATGAGGGCAAGAAGGTAAAAAGAAACTCCACAAGGTACACCCTCGTTGACGGAGCATTGTTCAGACATGGGTTCACACACTCGATCTTGACGTGTGTGAGTGGAGATTAGTGTACGAGGATAATGGCTGAGCTCCACGAGGGAATATGTGGGAGCCATGTTAATGGTAGGTCTCTAGCGTCGAAGGTTGTACGCGCAGGGTATTACTGACCAACAGTAAGAGAAGATTGTGTGAGGTACGCCCTATGGTGCAAGTAGTGCCAGCATCACGTCGACTGGCACAAGGCGCCACCAGAAGAGTTGAGGTCCATCTATAGTCCGTGGCCCTTCCATACGTGGGGAATCGACATTCTGGGACCCTTTCTGTTGGCAATAAGACAAATGAAGTATTTGATAGTGGCCATGGAATACTTCACGAAGTGGATTGAAGCCGAGCCGGTAGCGCAGATCACGGCTCACAATGTACAACATTTTGTGTGGAGAAATATTGTGTGTCGCTTTGGCGTACCTAAACATCTTGTCTCCGACAACGGTACATAGTTTGCAAGCCAACAGTTGGGCAAGCTGTGTACAGAGGTCGGCATAAAGCAGGTCTGCTAACATAATCTTGCTTAGAGGATTGAAGAGAAGGCTTGAGAAAGCTAAGGGGACCTGGGCGGAAGAGGTTCCTAGGATAGTGTGGGCTTACCACACCACGCCTCAATCCTCCACTAAGGAGACGCCCTTTAGCTTGGTGTATGGATCGGATGCGATGATCCCGGTAGAGATCCACGAGAGCTCGCCACGCTTTCAATGTTTTGTGGCCGAGGAGTCTAACGAAGAGAGGAAGGTGAATCTGGATCTGTTGGACGAGGTCATAGAGGAGGCGAGGATCAAAGCCGAGGTGTTGAAGAGAAGGGTAGAGCACTAGTACAGCTCCAAGATAAAGCCCCGACAGTTCCAAGTTGCTGATTTGGTAATGCGGAAGGCTCATCCATATGAACTGGAGAACAAGTACATCGGTCGACTCCTCCCCGGGCGTGGGCACCAAGTACACCGGTCGACTTGGTGTTTAGACACCTCGAGGAGGGTGGAAGCTCCCTATGGGACGCCTCCTCCCCGGGCGTGGGCACCAAGCCTATTGATTGACCTGGTGTTTAGACACCTCAAGAGAGAGCGGCAGGGGGTGCCTCCTCAAGCGTGGGCACCAAGCATGAACAGTAGGCTTTAGCCAAGAGAAGTCCTCCTTCGCCTTTGAGCAATGATGAGGCCAGTAATGCTCTTAAGGCTAGACGCCTTGAGACCACGAAGTACGAGTAAGTGCCAAGTGAAGGAGCTCCCATGCTCGAGTAAGAGAGAAAGTTAAGGACAATTGAAGGTCCACACACACTTGTCTCATTACAGATTGTTTTGACAACAAAGTTAAAAGAATACAAGGCGTGCTACCTATAGTTTGAGAAGACAAGGCTACTCGAAGTAATGAGCGAAGTAAGCATTAAAAGCGTTGTTAGTAAAGCAGGAATAAGCAAAGCAGTTAAGTTAAAAGTGCAAGATACATTAACAGTATGAAGAGTTCTTAAGAATACAACTTTTGACTGCAAAAGCTAAGCAGCATCATGTGGAAGGCTCCTTGGCACGATTTCTCCTTCGACGACGTGGTTCGTTGTAGCAAAGGGCGAAGTGTCCATCTCAGGATGTTTGCAAACAACTTGAGCCAGGGCATCTTCAAACCCGGCAGCGTAGGCATCCGCAACGTCGTCGATGAGTTCTGTCTCAACCTTTTTGAAGCCCTTAGCTTGGGCAACCATCTCTTTCTCAGCTTGGACAAGGGCTTCAGTTTTCTGTGAAAGCTCTTGTTTAGTCTCTTCAAAGTTCTTGGCCTGCTCAGCTAGTTCAACCTTGACTTTCTCAAGGGCCTCAGTTTGTGCAGCCAGTTCCTCCTTGGCTTTTGCTAAGGCTTCAGCCTTTTCCACAAGCTCAACTTCAACCTTACCCAGGTGTACCTCCCGGGTAACAGAGCGCTCTTCAAGGCTGGTCATCTTGGCTTGGTTGGCCGCAACATCTTTGAGTTCCGCTATTTCAACTCGTAGAGCCACCACTTTGGCTAGAAGTGTGGTGTACTTCTGACCTTCATCGTGAAGCCTCTTGTTGGCCTCCAGCTCAGCCTTTCGAAGAACTCCCATCTCCTTGGTCAAGGCGGCCTCCTGGATAAAGAAACGTTGAGCCTGTTTGGCCATTTGTTCTTTCACTAAGGCCAGTTTATCTGCAAGGGCCTGTTGCTCTTTGGCCTTCACCTCAGCCTAGTGGAAAGAAGAGTTGGCGCGAGTAAGGAACCCACCAAGGCTGAGGCCCATACTCTCTGCAACGCCTCATCAGTAAAGTTCCCCAGGGTCTCTTGCTAATAGCCCCTCAAGATGTGCTGGATGACCCGGGGAAGCTCAGGAGCAGGTGTAAGAGTGGGCTCAGGAACTGTCTCAGCTCCCTCCTTAAGGGCAAGATATTGTGGAGGTGAGGAGGCACTGGGAGGATTATCCCTAAGCGAGGCAGGACGTCTTTCGGAGATGAGTGGGAGGTGGCTACCATCATGATTTTCCTCCTCTTGAAGTTAGGGCCCTTCACAGAGTCCTCATCGTCGTCAGAGGCAATGACCACCACCCCTTTGTTTTTCTTTAGGAGGCTGGTGGAGGAGAAGCCCTGAGCGTGGCTAAAGGAATAGTCGCGATTGGGGTTGGAGAAGTGGGGGTTGGTGTTGTATGTGGTGAGGTGGGGTCAGGTACAGTGTATGGAGAAACAAGGTTGAGAGTTGTTTGTGGTGAAGCAGGTGTTGGAATGGCCTGGGCAGAAGGGGCAAGAGGAATGGTAGGAGAGGCAGGCGGGGCTGGGTGTGCAGAGGTACAGAAGAGGTATAAACAAAGCAATGTTTGAAGAAGGTTGGGAAAGGATTCCCATACCGATATATCCAGCGAGCCCAGTTGGGCTATACACATTCTTGATGAGTTCAGCAGTGTTGAAAATTACCCCCAGGCTGGCCAAGACCTGGCACACCTCGCGATCAGCTGAAGATAGCTCATCCAAGGTCTTGGCCTTCTTAAGTTTTAGTGCCCTCACCGAGTACAGGGGGAATCCATCCAAAGCAGTTTGGTCATGCTCAGAGCAGCACACTCTAAAGAATTTACCTTTGAATCCTTTGTAGGATTGCTGGAATAACGTGAGGATCACTCTTCCCGTTATCCCACTGAAGCTGACCCAGAGATTCTTCCCGAGGCTTTTTGCCTCGAAGAAATGCAGGAAGACATCTACTGAGGGAGCGTGGCCGAAGAAGTTGCAAAGAATAGAGAAGGCTCTGATAAAAGCCCAATTGTTGGGGTGCAGCTGAGCCGGAGCAACGTTGATCTTCATTAGGAGCTTCCTCTCAAAGCTAGTGAAGGGGAGGCGTTGCCTAATACGTTTAAATACAGTTTGGTAGAAAAAGAAGAACGACTCCCCGTTGTTGGAGTGATTATCGATGCAAACCGGTTCACCAGCTATACAAGGGTGAACGGAGATGTAGGCGTCGCATTCCCTCCCGAATGCCCTTCCTTTGAAGTCACGTTCACTATCTAAGTGAGCCCTCCAGTCAACAATGGAGGTTAGGGAGGAGGGCTCGACGAGGAGTTCGTCGGAGGCCCAGGGGTACAGGGGTTTGTAGTTGATGCTAGGAGGAGGAGGATTGACAGTGACTTTAGTCCGCACTATGATGAAGGGAAGCTAAGAAAAACAAAGAAAGGAAGAAACAAAGGTTCAACAAGGGGAACTACGGTGCGAAATGAGAAGTTCAGAAAAACCCTATTCTAGCGAAAAACCCAGAAACAGAGGAGCGAAGAAGATGCAAAGGAAGTTTAAAAAATAAAAGAAATCTTAACAGTCCTAGGCAGTTTATCAACACATGAAATCAAGAGTAAAGAGCAATCAAAGCGTAAAAATCATACCTTTGATGGTTGATCAGCGAAAGTTTCGGTATTCGCAAGAAGGAATCAGAGAAAGCTCGAGGAAGAAGGTGAAAAGTGTAAGAACAAGTGCAAGTGATGGAACAGTTCCTGGAGCGTGCAATTTTGAAAGACTTAACGTAAACTTGAGAAGCACAAGCGACATTAAGTCCCCACCGCACGATTAAGCCACGTGTGCGTTGATCACAACTTGAACAGGAAGGCGTCACTTCAGTGCACTGTGCCTGTCCTGTCACAGGATGCCACGTAGGACGGTAGGGCGAGGCCATAGTCTCTTCGCTGAACAAGTTGTCAGCTCGAGATTGGGGGGCTTGTGTACCGTACCGTCCTCGGGCGTTGACCAAAGTCAAAGCGGTGGGACCCCGATGGAGGGATCCACTAGAAAGTACTGCAGGGCAGAAAGGAGTTTCTTTAAGGTCCACGGCCTCGGGCGTCGCCCAGGGCCAGCATAATAAAGGCGCCTGGGAAACTTGGCAGGCCAGGGAAGTGTCCCTTCCTGATACCCACGGGTAGGGATAACCGTGGAGGAGGCGACACAGTAGGAGGTGGCACGGTAGGGGCGTGGAGGCCTTGGGCCTCCGCACCCCAGACAACAATAATAGATAAAGAAAGGTGGTTTACAAGTCACACCCCTAGTTACCAGTAGGGAGAGACCCAACTCACGAGGGATCCATGCATGAGGTGTAGGGACGCGACAGTACGCACCACCGTTGGAAAACCACTAGGGCAGAGACGACCCATGGGAGGGTCACGTCCCAGAGGGTGATCTGCATGCATGGCACGTGAGGAAGGCAGGGAACTCCCAGGGTGGATGACTCAGAGAATGGGGGCATGAGTTGGCACCCATGCAGTTACCCTCGCGCGAGTTGTACTTCGATAGGGCAACCTTACACACTGAGAGGGCCCTAAGACTGGGAACAAAGTTGCTAAGGAGCACCCACAGAATGCACAAGTCTCAGGCTGACACGTGGACAAAAACACCGGGAAGGTATATAAGGTTTTATGATAAACAAAATAAGGTACGTTTTACACATTCAAAGACATTTGAACTATAAGCTAGAATTTTTTGTTACGATTCAGTTACGCATTTCTCTGAACATTGACCTTACGGTGTTCTGCGACGAGAAGTGTTTGGTGTTTCCTGTCCAATAGCTGACTTGACCTTCGGAGTGCAAACGACCGTGAGGGCGCCATTTGTCTCTCTGTTTCAGGTGTTCACGACGGAAGAAGGAGAACGTTGGAACAAAAGCAAAGGGGTTCTTGAAGCGGAGTTTGTAGAGACGCACGAAGGTGTTCGAGTCAACCGCAGGAACACATCACCATGCTTTTATATGCTAACTCATACTTATGTTGTTCTTCTCATGCTTAACTCATTGTTATGGATTTAACTTGTTTTCTCTGGTGCAGGGATGGTGTTGAATGCTGAGAAAAGGACTAGGTTGGCTGAACTCCTAGCCTCTCGGGAGGATGTTGACGTTGGGGTGGGCACCTCAGCCCCCCCTCCCCCAATCGCTGCTCATGCCACATCAACACCTCCTTCCACACCAACTGTTCCGGCACCTTCCTCATCAGACCCTATCTCCGCGGTGCCTCTGGTGGCGGTTAGGGTCCCTCCACCTTCAGCCCCACTTGAGGTGAACCAAGGGGTGGCCCTTTTGATGAGGATTCTGCTGAGGGCCCAGTCTTTAAGAGGCGAAAAACAACGAAGGTGGTGACCTCCCACTCCTTCTCTGCTAGGCGCGCTGGCTCTCTCAGGGATCACCCACCTAGCGCTTCCCTGCCTCAATATCATCCTGCGCTTGAAGGTGGGGGGGAGAGCGCGCCTGAGCTAATGCCGACCCCTGCTCCTGAACTTCCTCTTATCCTTCAACATCTCCTGAAGGGCTATCAACAGGGGAAAGTGGAAATTCACACTCCGAAGCGGTGCTAGAAACCTTGGCCATCGGCTTTGGAGAACTGCTTGCTCGCGCCAACGCCTCTTTCAGCGAAGCGAAGGTAAAAGCTGAAGAATACCAAGCCCTGGCGAAAGAGCTGGCCATGATCAAGGAGCAGCTGGGCGAAGCAACCTTGGCGAAAGAGCAACTTGAGAAACAAGCTCACGATTTCTCCTTTGTGAGATTGCGCTCAAACAAGAATTGGTCTCCCTTCATCAAGCTGAGCTGGAAGCGAACAAGAAGCTTCACGACAAGGGCCAAGAGAACACCACTTTGTTAGGCAAAGTCGTGTCACTGCGCACTCAGCTGGTGGAGCTTCAAGAAGATTCAGCAATTGAGAAAGCCAAGATGGCTAAGCTTTCTGAGCGATCCATTGAGCGAGAAGTGCACTTAGGCAAGGTGGAGGGTGAACTTGCTGAGAAAAATGAAGCCTTGAAGAAGGCTCAAGAGGACCTTACCACCCAAGCTGAAGAGGCTAAGAAGGCCAAGCTGGACTTCTCAACGATGCTGCCGACGCCTACGCCATTGGGTTTGAAGATGTCGTCGCCCAGTTTGCTTCTAAGCATCCTGACATGGACGTCTCTCCATTCTCGACGAAGAACTGCATCGTTGATGGGCAATTAGTGCCAAGGCGCGCTAAGAAGGACGTTGTTTAAACTTGTACTTTTATGCTTTCACACTCATGTAACTTTAAACTCGTGTGCCTTCAAAATTCGATAACTTGAATATACTTGTGTTCGTTCTGCTTAACTCTTCCTCGTTTACTGACTTCAACTTGTTACCTTCACTAATAGGGCTTGATACTAACACCATTCGTTGTTCTGGGTAACTTTGCTTTCTCGAACTATAGGTAACACGCCCTTTCACCTTTTAACTTAACTGTTTAAACAATCTGTAATGAAGCAAGTGTGCACGAACCTTCGATTGTCCTTACCTTTCCTTCTTACGTGGGCATGGAAGCTCCTTTACTTAGCACTTACTCGTACTTCGCGATCTCGAGGTGTCCAGCCTTAAGGTGCGTTGCTGGCCTCATCATCGCTCAAAGGCGAAGGAGGACTTAACTTGGCCGAAGCCTACTGTTCATGCTTGGTGCCCACGCTCGAGGAGGCGCCCCCCCTGCCGCTCTCTCTCGAGGTGTCTAAACACCAAGTCAATCGATGTGCTTGGTGCCCACGCTCGGGGAGGAGGCGTCCTGAAGGGAGCTGCCACCCTCCTCGAGGTGTCTAAACACCAAGACGACTGGTGCACTTGGTGCCCACGCCTGGAGAGGGGGTGTCCCAAAGGGCGCTTCCACTCTCCCGCGGGGTGTCTAAACACCAGAGCAACCAGTTCACGACCGATCAGACCTTGTTATTTGTGCTTGATGCCCACGCCCGAGGAGGGGTGTGCTAAGAGCAACACCGCCCGTCCTCGGTGTGTCTAAACATCAAGGCGATCAGTGCACTTGGTGCCCATGCTTGGAGGAGGCGTCCCCCGCCGCTCTCTCTCGAGGTGTTTAAGCACCAAGACGACTAGGGCGCTTGGTGCTCACGCCCGAGGAGGAGGTCTCCCGAAGGACACCGCCACTCCCGCTTGGGGTGTCCACACACTAAGGCGTCCAGTTCATCACTGATTTTGAACTTACCTTTCGCGCTTGATGCCCAGGCGCCCCCCCCCCCCCCCCCCGTCCCTTCCTTTCGAGGTGTCTAAACATCAAGGCCACGAGTTCGTCTCTTACTAAACCGTGCAGTCCTCGCTTGGTGCCCACGCTCGGGAAGGCATCTTAAAGGAAGCTACTACTCCCGCCCGAGGTGTCTAAACACCAAAGTGAAAGTGCTCCTCCCTACATTGTAAAGAAAACTTGAGGGTACATATGCTCAAAATGTAACTTTATTGGGTGACCTCATTGAAAAACCCTTAAAAAGGGAAAAATAGCGTCCCCTTAAACTGTATACAATGCAGAGTGTTTAACTAAAATAAAACTTGAGATTTGTTGCATTACAAGTATGAGGGATGGCGCCTCCTTCCAAGGTCTCAAGCCTGTACACCCTGTTTCTTAGGACCTCGGTTACCCTAAAGGGACCAGTCCACTTGGTGGAAAGCTTGTTCTCCAGTTGGCACGGATGAGCCTTCGCATTAACAAGTCAACAACTTGGAATTGCTGGGGCTTTATCTTTGAATTGTACTGGTGCTCCACCCTTCTCTTCACCGCCTCGGCTTTGATCCTCGCTTCCTCTCTGACCTCGTCCAACAAATCCAAATTCACCTTTCTCTCTTCGTTGGACTCCTCGGCCATGAAACTTTAAAAACGTGGCGAGCTCTCTTGAATCTCTATCGGGATCATCACATCCGACCCATACACCAAGCTGAAGGGCGTCTCCTTAGTGGAGGACTGAGGCGTGATGTGGTAAGCCCACACTATCCTGGGAACCTCTTCCGCCCAGGTCTCCTTAGCTTTCTCAAGTCTTCTCTTCAATCCTCTAAGCAAGATTTTGTTAGCAGACTCCACTTGCCCATTCGTCTGGGGGTGTTCGACAGACATGAACACCTGTTTTATGCTGACCTCTGCACAGAGCTTGCCCAATTTCTAGCTCGCAAATTGTGTACCATTGTCAGAGACAAGACGCCTCGGTACGCCAAAGCAACACATAATATTTCTCCACACAAAGTGTTGTACCTTGTGGCTGTGATCTGTGCTACCAACTCGGTCTCAATCCACTTCATGAAGTATTCAATGGCCACTATCAAATACTTCATCTGCCTTATTGCTAACGGAAAGGGCCACGGACTATAAATGGATCTCAGCTCTTCTGGTGGTGCCTTGTGCCAGTCGGCGTGCTATTGACATTGCTTGCACCGCTGGACGTACCTCACTTAATCTTCTCTTACTGTTGGCCAATAGTACCCTGCACGGACAACCTTCGACGCTAAGGACCTACCACCAACATGGCTCCCACAAATCCCCTCGTGGAGCTCAACCATTATCCTCGTGCACTGATCTCCGCTCACACACGTCAAGATCGGGTGTGTGAACCCATGCCTGAACAACACTCCATCCATAAGGGTGTACCTTGATGAGTTTCTCTTTATCTTCTTGCCCTCCTCGGGCTCTACTTGGAGTATCCCATCGGCAAGGTAGCGCCTATATGGCGTCATCCACGTATCCCCATCTTCAAGCACGCATACCTACATAGGATCCTCCCGTCCCAGTGAGACCGGATAAACACTTACGCTGGGCGTCCTCAGCGTTTCCTGAGTCAGCGACCGATGACTTCTCGCCCTTCCCTTAAACGTGATGATCTGAAGGACGCTTACCATGTTCTCTGCAACAAACGTTCGTGGTGTTTCGAGGGTTTCTTGTATTACCGTCCTCTGCCTTGCCCCCTTGTCCGAGCTGGCCAGCTTGGCGAGCAGGTCAACACGGGCATTCTGCTCCTTTAGGACGTGTAGCAACTCAAACACTATGAACGCCCCATTCAAGACTTGATCATAGCCCAAGTATGCAACCATTTGTGGATCTTTGGCTTGGTACTCCCCGATCACTTGACCCGTAACCAACTGGGAATCGCTCTTTTCTAGCAAGCTCCGTGCACCCATCTCCTTGCCCAAGAGCATTCCAGCTATTAGGGCCTCATACTCTACTTGGTTATTACAGGCTTTGAAGGCGAACCTTAGGGTCTGCTCAATCAACAGCCCATTAGGCCCCTCCAAATTCACACCAGCTCTGCTCCCTTGCTAATTGAATGACCCATCAATAGAGAACACCCATAAGAAACTAACCTCCTCTTCTTGCTGCGCATTTCCTGGGGAGAGCTCTGCCACGAAATCCGCATAGACTTGGCCTTTGATGGGGCCTCGGTGCTCATACTGGACGTCGAACTCCGATAGCTCCACCGCCCATCGCACCATCCTTCCCGCCACGTCTGGCTTTTGCAGCACTTTTCGAATAGGGAGGTCCGTCATCACTACCACTGTGAAGCTCTGGAAATAATGACGAAGTCTCCTAGCCAAGAACACCACGGCCAGAGCTGCGTTCTCTAAGACCTGATACCTCGTATCTGGTCCTTGTAGTACCTTGCTCACGAAGTATATTGGCCTTTGTGTTTGGTCCTGCTCCTGGACGAGGACTGAGTTGATCGCCCGCTTTGTCACAAAAAAATATAACCGGAGTGGCACGCCCATCTGTGGCTTGCAAAACACGGGAGAAGCGGTCAGGTACTCTTTTAGCTTGAGGAACGCCTCCTCACACTCCTCGGTCCACACGAACCGACTGTTTCTTCTTAAACACTAGAAGTAGGGGTGACCCTTATCTCCTCCAGGGGATACGAATCTGGACAGGGCTGCCATGCGCCCTGTCAACTGTTGTACTTCTTTCATCGAAGCGGGGCTCCTCATGGCGAGGATCGCCGCACACTTGTCTGGATTCGCCTCTATCCCACACTCAGTGAGTAGGAACCCCAAGAACTTGTCCGCCTCGACCCCGAATACGCACTTTTCGGGGTTCAACTTCAAACAATACTTAGCCATTATAGCAAATAGCTCTTCCAGGTTGGACACATGCTGACCCTTCTCCTGCGAAGTCACCACCATACCATCCATGTAGGCTTGCACGTTTCTTCCCACATGGGTGCGAGGACCTTGTCCATCAACCTCTGATAAGTGGCGCCCGTGTTCTTCAGACCGAACGGCATCACTGTGTAACAGTAACAAGATGTTTCAGTCATAAACGCCGTTTTGCACTCATCCCGGTGGTGCATCTTGATCTGGTTGTACCCGGAGAACGCATCCAAAAAGCTGAGCATCTTGCAGCCCGAGGCGTTGTCCACCAAAGCGTCGATGCTCGGCAAAGGGTACAAATTCTTTGGGTACGCCTTGTTGAGGTCAGTTAAGTCTACGCACATCCTCCACTTCTCATTGGCCTTCTTCACCAAGACCACGTTGGCCAACCACTTAGGATATTGAATCTCCTTGATGTGGCCGGCGTTCAACAACTTCCCTGTCTCTTCCTGTACGACCAGCTGCCTCTCTTCATTAAACTTTCTTCTTCTCTGGCGCACAGGTCGGACTTTGGGGTCCATGGTGAGACGGTGGCATAGAAAACCGGGGTCGATGCGTGGCATGTCCGAGGCAAACTGATGAGAATAAAATAAAGGAGGCTTTTATTAATGAAGGAAGAGAGCATTCACCCTCACATTTGAAGTTCTTCCTTCTAGTCTTCTCAAAATTAAAAGAAGACATAAAATAAAGAGAGGATCAAGCCTAAAGCCAAAGAAGTCTACAAGCTTTCAAGAATGGGCTTCAATTAAATATCTCTCTTTATAGTTTCTTTTAAATTGTAAATAATGTAGAATAGTGTTTAGAAAGATGCTTAGAGGGAAACATTAGACACCTCTTTTGTAAAAACATCTCTAGGCTTTAGTTTAGAAAATTCTAGAAGCTTGGGGAGTGAGCTTAGTAAGAGGGGCGTAAGCTTAGGAGCATTTTGGGTAGCTTAGGGAATAAGCTATGTAAATGACCAACCCTTGCTCCTATAAAAGGAGGGCTTAGGTCCTTTATAATTCAGATTGGAAATTAGCAATAGAGAAACTCTACTCAATTTGAGAAAGAATTTGTGAGAACTTGTCTTCTCCTTCACCTTGTCTTATCTTGAGTGCATTTGGTTCTCTCAAGTGGCGGCACTAGCTCACTCATCTTGGAGCCTTCATCCTCTAAGTGGCGTGATCATCAAACCAAAGCATCCATCTCCATAAGTTCTTCTTTCTTTCATCTCCATATTCATATGAAATTCCTTAAACATGTCTTAGTTTCTTTTATTCGGTTCATCTTCCTTTCCTTGCAGTTATGTTCGGCTATTTTCATTTCCTTTTGTTTTAATTCAGTTCAGCAGCTTCTTTTCATATTCTGTTCGGTTCAATTGTGTTCTTAAGAGTTTCAATCAGTTCATTTGCCTTTTTACACATTTTAATCGGTTCAATTGGCAATAGATGGATCTTCCATATGAGTTTGGTTTTTGGTGCAAGTTTTGGTGAGTTCTTGAAACATAGAACCTTGATCCAATTCTATTAAAAGTGCCTAAGCTATCTCCAACTCAAGTTGATTCCATAGAATGTCAAAGAATCATCTCTATCATGCTATTGGATTCATATCACAGACCATGCGAAGGCATCTAAGTGTCGCGTTATCACCCCAACTACTAGATCTTGCTCTACTTGGTCCAATGACTTCCCAAGCTTGAACGTCTTACCATCAATCTGCCTTTCCATAACGTTCCCAGCTGGCTTGGGTCGCCTCTCCCGAGCGTTCTCTGCGCGAGCGACGCCTCCACGGTCCTCTTCCATGGGTGGGCGCTCCATTACCATGAACACACCTCTCTTCGTTTTGAGACTATTCTCATAGCACCTCTTGGCCTCTTACTGATCGGACTTAATCACGATCAACTTCCCACTCAGATCGGGGAACTTCATCTTCATGTGGCGTGTAGACGACATCCCCCTTAATCAATTTAGAGTCGGCCTTCCCAACAAGATGTTGTACGCTGACTGGGCATTTACCACTAGGTACCTTATGTTTTATGTGTGAGATGCAGAGCCATCTGTAAAGGTCGTCCTTATCTCCAAATAACCACGCACCTCTACCTGATCTCCCGCGAAACCATACAAACACCCTGTGTATGGCCTAAGCTGGTCAGGAGACAACTGCAACTTATTAAATGTAGACCAGAACATCACATCCGCCGAGCTGCCTTGGTCTACAAGCACTCGATGTACTTTCCTCCCAACGGTTACAACAGAGATCACCCTGGATCGTTATCATGGGGGACGACGTCGTGAAGATCGGCCTTCGTGAACGTGAGGTCGACATCGAGCGAGTCGTTCACCATCTGCTCCTCCACTGACATTACTGAATGCACATACCTCTTGCACTGAGAGGCAGTGCACCCTCCACCTGAGAATCCACCTGAGATGGTGTGGATCTCCCCATGGATGGGCATCTCGTGGGCTTGGTCCTCCGCGGGCGTTGCCAAGGTCTCGGTCCTTGATGGCCCCGCCAGGTAGTGATTCAGAAAACCACTCTTCACAAGCTCATCCAGCTGATGTCCCAATGCCAAGCAGTTGTTTATCAGATGACCAAACGCCTAGTGGAACTCACACCATGTATCCTTGTGCGGTCCCAGCACCTTATCAGTATTCACCGGCACCTTCAACCTGTCTGCTATGTTGGGCACTGCGATCAGGTCCTTCAGCTCCACCACGAAGTTGTGCCTCACCGGCTTATTCTCCCCTGAGCGCCCCTTAGCCTGGGGCTTCCTTGGCTCGTAAGGCCGCTTTCCTCCTTGACCTTTCTTTCCCGTCGCAGCCTCGTTCACCCTCATGAGTTGTGCGCACGACGCTTGCGCGCTTCTCATTTACTTCACCTTCCGCTGCAATGTGCGCCACCGCACGACGCCTAATCTCAACGAAAGTTTTGGGGCGACTTCTGATGAGCGACTCCCTGAAAGGTCTAGGGCAGATTCCCTTCCTGAACGCATGGACTATCATCGACTCATCCGTGGTGTTGACCCTCACCACTTGTGCCCCAAAGCGATTAACAAACTCCTTCAACGTTTCCCCCTGATACTGCCTCACGTCAAAGCGATCGTAGGAATTGGGTGGGGGAGCACGATTCGCTATGTACTGCTCCTTGAACAGCTTCAACAACTGCACGAACGAAGTCACGTTGCCATCTAGAAGGCTGATGAACCACTCCATCACCGTTCCCACCAGCGTGCTCATGAACAACTTACATTTAACGGCATCAGAACCGCCAATCAGCATCATCTGAGTATGGAAAGCTGTGAGGTCTGCCTCTGGATCATCTATCCTGGTGAACGTGGCTTTCGGCCCCACGAACATAGCACGGATCGCAACATCCATAATTTCTTGTGAGAAAGGCATAGGAAACTCCCTGGGAGGCGTTGCGCACTCTTGTTCCTTTGTTTTGCGACTCCCAGCCTGGGTGCGTAACCTGCGACGCAACTCTTCGTTGGTGCAGTGCAACTCCTCATTCCTTGCTTGCGATGACGCAAAGTCCAGCTGGATACACTCCTGCTCCGCCTTCGACGCCGCCATCGCCTTCTGTAGGCCCTGCATCATCTCCATGACCTTCTGTAGGGTCAAGCTCTCACTTCCCACATGCGCCGTAGAACTTTGACTAGTATTCCCCATCCTTGGACGTTTCTTGACGAATCTTGATGAATTCATGTAAATCTAAGCGAATCTTGAAGATTCTTGATGTACTTTTCGAGAATCTTGAAAAACCTGATGAATCTCCCCAACTCTTCACTGGATCTTGAACTTCTTGCGGTGGGACAGAGGTTTTAGATCAAGCCCCACGGTGGGTGCCAAATGTTCCTGCCGGTTGACCTGAACACCTTTGTGTGTCTCTACGAGCTGCGCTTCAAGAACCCTTTGCTCCTACTCCAACGTTCTCCTTCCTCCGCCGTGAACACCTGAAACAGAGAGACAAATGGCACCCTCACGGCCGTTTGCACTCCGACGCTCAAGTCAGTTATTGGGTAGAAAACACAGAAACACTTCTCGTCACAAAACACTGTAAGGTCAATGTTCAGAGCAGTGCGTAACTGAATTGTAACTGAAAATCTTAACTTCTGGCAAATGTCCTCGAATGTGTAAAAACGTACCTCATTTTGTTTATCGTAAAACCTTATATACCTTTCCAGTGTTTCTGTCCACGTGTCAACCTAAGACTTACACGCAATGTGGGCGCATCTTAGCGACACTGTCACCCAGTCTTAGGCCATCTCAGTGCGTAAGGTTGCCCTGTCGAAGTGCATCTGGCGCGGGATGATCACTCAGACATCAACTCATACGCCCAATATCTGAGTGGTTATCCTTCTCGAGCGTACTCTGCCCCTTCACGTGCCATGCATGCAGATCACCCTTGGGACGTGACCCTTACGAGTCGTCTCTGTCCCAGTGGCTTTTTGATCCCTACACCCCATGGATGGATCCCTCGTGACTTGGGCTTCTTCATACTGGTAACTGGGATGTGGCTTGGAAACCACCTTTCTAACACATCTTTACTCTTGGGATGCCGAGGTTCGAGGCCTCCATGCCATAACTCGATGTTGCCCGCTCCTCGACTCCCCATACCTATGAGCCTGGCAAGGCTCCTCCCTGGCCAACTGAACATCCTAGTGGGCCCAACCTTCGGGGTCCTACTTTGATTTTTGGTCAACGTCCGAGTCCGAGGACTGGTCGGTACACTTTTAATTGAGTCTTCTTGATGTTTTAATCGGTTCATATTGTTTTGATTTGATTCATTTTTGATTTTTGAATCCAATTTTGTTTTGTCAAGTCATGTGCATCCACAATTGTCATCAATTCCAAGTAGTACTAATTGTTCTCAATTTGGTTGCTTGTTTTAATTTGAGTGCATTTTATAATTCTGTTTTTGAGCTTTTGGTGCATTTTTTTTTAGATTTGAGTTAATGCTTGTGTGTTAGATCCATACAAGTTCATATACATCAATTTCATGGTGTCTTTGAAGTTTTTCAATTTTGTTTTTAATTTCAGTGTAGGTTTCCTCCATTTCACTAAATCTGTGCTGGCTGAATTTGTTTGTGGAAATTAATTTTGTTGGAGAAAAGTTCCAAAACACTGGATTCGAGTATTTTGAAGTGTTAGAAAAAAGTGAGAAAAAAAAGTGAATCAAAATTCAAAATACAAAAAAAAAATGATAAACTAAATACAATCAGTGTGCAATTCTGGCGCAAAAGAAAAACGGTGAAGTGACAGTGATTTTGAAAAATTTATCACAATTAATTGGCGCACTGTTTTGGTGTGATTCTAGCGCCAAATTTGAGCTAAGACGTTGAACTTTCTGTGGTTTAAATTTCAAATTCAAATTTGAATTATCCATCTCAACATAAATTGTTTACGTCACGCATTTAGACCTCAAATTTTCAGTAATACTGTTTTGGTTTTCTTAATCCAAATCTAGTGTCATTCTTTAGGTTCAATTTGTGTGCTACCTTTTATTGAGTACCTTATTTTTGTTTGCTTGTCATTTTCATTCAATACTATTTCAAGTTTTGTCATCTATCAACTCTCTTTGATGTAGTCCAATTTTAAATTGAACTTTTGTTGTTGTTACTTAGTCTCTGTAACAACTTCTGTTACTTTGTTATACCAACCACTGTACTCACACCCATATATAAATATAACTATGCATGGCACTGTTGTTGTAATTGGTTTCATATAGAGAAATAATACAGAGCCTCTCTCTTCCCACTTATTCTCTCACTATATTCTTTTTCTCTCTCTCCCCTTTTACTCACAGTTGCTTTAAAATTTTGTTGACCTCTTTCTTGGTGAAAGTATTTCAAAGGTGTCTTGTTAAGTTTGGAGCTAACATCTTTGGTGAGAACCTTATCACTCAAATAGGTGCAGATTTCAATACTCCAAGTTGAATATCCTTAAGAGGTATAGGAAGAGGACAACAACAATCTTGTACAAAGTCTACACAAAGAGGGAGTGCAAATAGAAAGAGTGCCAAAATGAAAGGAGTGCATATAATAGGATTTACTAAAATTTGTTGATCCAATTTTCATTGTATTTTCTTCGAGTTGTAATTTTGTTAAACCTTGAACAATTAGTGGATTTGAGGTTCTAAGTACCAAGAAGCCTCACCATTAGGAATTCAACTAGTTTAAAGCTTTCTAGTTAGAATTAATTTTAATTGTGTTTAAATTGTTTTAGCATTCTTGTTTTCTGGCATAAACTTGTGTTTTCATTCTTGATTGTGCTCTAAGTGAATTACTAAGATAAAGGTTTGTGAAAGTTTTGAAGGATAGAATCTGGCTAGGAAGGTTTGGTACTTAAGTGATCCAAGTGATCCACCTCCCTTTCCTAGGAGTCTACCTGCATTACTCCACCTATCTTTCTTGTTGTAACTTACTTTTAACACATAACGTTAAACATGTCTTCTCATTCTTCTAGTCCAAATGAAAGTGATAGAAAGTCTACAAAATCTCTTTTAAAACAATTAGCCAGAGACTTTCAATCACTATCATCTAGATAATTGCGACATAAGGCCCAACTAAAAGAAAGGGATGCTCATTTTGCTAAATTAGAAGAAGATCTTAAACTTGTTAAAGAAAAGAAGGAATACACCAATAAAATAAAATAAAATCTTCACATACATCTAGCTCTAGGTTGAGTGATTCATATGGTGAGGAAAGCCTTAAAATTAATGAATATTATCAACCTCAACCTAGGAGAGTTAGAAGGGAACAAAAAGAAAATAGTAAGGGAGCATATACATGTGAAAGAGAGTTAATGATGATTCGAAGAACCCTCAACAACCAATCTAGTGTGAAAGAGACACAAAGAGAGAACATTTTCCATACAAGATGTAAAGTTTTAGAAAATTTTTGTTCTCTCATTGTGGATAATGTCTCTTGCTGCAATTGTTGTAGCACTAAGGTGGTTGAGAAGCTAAATCTACAATTAATAGCTCATCCTAAACCTTACAAACTTCAATGGAAAAATGAAGTTGGGGAATTAATTATAGACAAGCAAGTGAAAGTCGAGTTCTCTGTGGAAAACTATAAAGACAAAGTTTTATGTGATGTAGTTCCCATGGAAGCGTGTCATATTTTGTTGGATAGACCATGACAAATTGATAAGAAAACTATGCACAATGGTCTTACCAATGAGATCACTTTCACTCATAGGGAAAAGAAGTTTGTACTATATCCCTTATCACCTTCACAAGTGAAACATGATCAAGTACAAATGAAAAAAGAAGAAGTAGAAAACCAAGAAAAAGTCCTTAAGGAAAAAGAGGTGTGGGAGAAAAGTGTTCATTCTCACAAGGTCATTCAGAAAGAAGAAAAATTTGAAAATAAAATTGAAAAGATACTTCTTTCTGAACAACCTTCAGGCTTCCTACTTTGTAAAGGAACAAATAGAAAACTTCTTAAAGAGTCTCATGAAGGAGAATTCATGGGCCATTTTGGAGTTGATAAAACTCTAGAGCTTTTAAAAGGAAAATTCTTTTGGCCACACATGAGGAAAGATGTCCAAAGACATTTCCGTGGATGCATTTCTTATTTAAAAGCTAAATCTAAGGCAATGTTTCATGGACTCTATACTCCTTTACCTTTTGCAAGTGCTTCATGGGAAGACATAAGCACGAATTTTATATTAGGATTTCCTAGGACAACAATAGGTTTTGATTCCATTTTTATGGTTGTGGATAGGTTTCACAAGATGACACATTTTATTTCATGCCATAAAGTGGACGACGCTAAAAATATCTCTAAGCTCTTCTTTAGAGAAGTGGTAAGACTTCATGGTTTACCTCAAAACATAGTTTTGGATAGAGATCCAAAATTTGTAGGCCATTTTTTAGGACACTTTTGGAAAAAGTTGGAACTAAGTTGAAATTTTCAATTTCTTGTCATCCTCAAACAAATGGTCAAAGTGAAATTGTAAATATATCTCTTTCTACTATGCTTAGGGCAATCATGAGAGGCAACCTCAAATTTAGGGATGAGTACCTTCACCATATTGAATTTTCATATAATGGGTAGTTCATAAAACTACTAATATTTCTCCATTTGAAGTTGTGTATAAATTCAATCCTCTTACTCCTTTGGATTTGTTACCTCTACCTAATCCACAAGAATTTGTGCATAAGGAAGGAGTAACAAAGGTTGATTTTTTTAAGAAAATGCATAAGAGGATTAAGGAACAAATGCAACAACAAACAGAGAAATACTTGAAACATAGCAATAAGGGGAAGAGAGAGATGATTTTTGAGGAAGGAGATTGGGTTTGGCTTCACCTTAGGAAGGATAGATTCCCTACTAAGAGGAAATCCAAACTTAGTCCCCGAGAAGATGATCCATTCCAAGTCCTCAAAAGAATAAATAATAATGCATATCAAATAGACCTGCCTGAAGAATATGGAGTACATACTACTTTCGATGTTATGGATTTAACCCCTTTTGTAGGTAGTGAAGATGAAGAGGCAGAAGAATTGGATTTGATGACAAATCCTTTTCAAGAGGGAGGGGATGATGGAAGAGGCCTAAGCACAAGCCCAACAAATAGAAGATCAGGGCCAACTACTAGAGTTATGGCAAAGAAGATTCAAGTGGACTGGGATACAACTACTAATGACAGAGAAACCTCCCAATATATGTTCAAAGATGTCATAAATCTAGTGTAGAGTAGAATTTATTTTCTTGTCAAAATAGAATAGGAATTTTACTTGTATTTTTCTTTAATTATAATTAGGGTTGGATTAGGCATCTAAAGACCAACCTCGGTTAAATTAGGCTTTCTAGAAAACTCCTAAGTAAATCTAGGTCGGCCCATTAGATCTAAAATGAGCACATGTTGCACACCATGCCACACCTTCCATGTGAGCTCATTTTAGGCGCCAAATTCAATCCCATTTCATTTGAAATTTCCCACCATTTCTACTAGTTCAAATCCAGCCCTCTCATGCTATTTAAGAGGTGCTTGGTTCATGTAATTTCAAGATTAATGAATGAGTTGCTGCCCAAATTGCTAGCCAATTTCACTCTTGTCTCTACCTCTTTAGGATAGACACTTAGTCTTCAAATTTCCACTAGATCAAGTGATTAGGCCTCACCTATCACTCTCCATACTTAGCCTTCACCTTCAAGGAATCCACAAGCTCTACGTGAGCTCCTTGTCCATTTCAATCCATGAAGCTTTCGCATATCTCCACCAAGAAAATCCAATCGGAATGAAGGCACTACTCCATCACACCCACTCTTCATGGGCTATATATTACACCGGTTGGATGATATAACCGGTGTAATATGGGCCATATATTACACCCATGGCAGAACTGGATACCCAGCCACAAGTTCCTCCACATGTACTGGCACACGCAAAACTGGTTACCCATGTGTTTGTAAGTGGTTACTTATGTGACATTTATGGCCACCCACTTTTCATGAAAAAAATTCTAAAAGCTTTAGAATATGAGCCATATATTACACCAGTTAGATGGTTTAACCGATGTAATATGTTCTGAGTAAAAAAAAATAATATATTACACCGGTTGTTACAACAAACCAATGTAATATTTTTACCTTATTTTAAAATGTGCGCCTCACTGCTCATTCGCGTTACTACCCTATTTTTGAATTTGTGTTATTGTCACATCTGCAGTGTCAAATGTGTGTTACTGTCAGACGGTGTCAATATATCGGGACTCTACTGGAAAAGAAAACTATTGGTCAAGAATTTACATAAAGGGAAAACTATATTTCATTATTTAATACGTTTTTCTCCTAACAAAGGGAAGAAATTGCGAAATTTATTTATTTCTCCTCCTACTAAAAGTTACCTTCTTTAGGATAAGTAATATATATATATAATCTTTTAAAACTTAAAAGAATTGGAAAAAAAACTTGTTGAATATATGTACATATATATTTAATGATTAAAATAAATTTTGAAAGAATGTTGACTCTCCTTGGGTAAATAGACTCTCTTTGGGTAGAAAACACTTGTTATTGCTAACTTTTATTGCTTGCAAATAGATTCTAAACACTGATTTACTGATTTTACTATTGGATTCGTTGGGAGACGACTTGGGGTCATCTGACCACAATTATACTATCATCTCTCTAGTGTTAGACAAGTCTACGCTAGAATTATATTAGTTTGACAGCAAAACGACAATTATCAGTCAACGAATAGGGCTTCGAGGTTGAATATGAGATTTTGGAGAGAAAGTCTACTTAGGTGACCTAATTTGTGGAGGAAGGAAAGAAGCCAAAAATCGAAGACAATTGAAAATTGAAGTAAACCCTTATCTCACAATTTGTTTCAATTAAGAGCAAAAAGAGAGAAACAAACCTAGAAAATCAAAATTTGGAAGTAACCGCTATTTGAAAAATGACAAAGTGGCAATATACTAAGGAATTTTCATAACTGTTCACATTTGGCCAATGCTCACGTTTCCTAATATTTGTCTCTCTTTCATAATTTGAACATACACTTCCTCTCTTTATTCAACTGATTTTGAAAATAAACCATCTCTTCCAATTTAAAACCGCCCCTCCACCTATTTCAAATGTTTTACAAAAAAAAAAGGAAAATGATTTTGAGCAGTTAAAGAGGATAATCTCCTTTATATATACTAGCGGGAATACATGCGTTATCCGTATTTTTATTTTTTATCATTACAACACATGTGACACCATTAAGCAATAAACCAAAAATTCATCCTCAATTGTTTAATCAACATTAATCATGAAAAACATTAATCATGAAATATGCTTCTCTTTTCTTTTCCTTGGGCCCGCAGAGAGACTTAGTCAAATCGTTCATATCCTTTACCACCATTGTCAACCACTTCCCCTCCATATTTTGTTCTTCCCTCTCCCCATCCATTTTCTCACTTCTTTTGGTCATAGACTAACGCGCCTCCCCTTTTCTCCCTAAGCCCTTTCTTTCTCATAGACTAACCCCTCTCACTCCCACCGGCGCACTTTTATCTGGTACGTTTTTTCCCTTTCAATTTTTTATTCAATGAACAAAATTCTACTATTTTTTTTTTGTTTTCTTTAATAATTATGTTATAAATTTGATTAAATTGTTGTTTTCATGTATTTTATGGCGTTTTTTGTGTTAACACAATAATAACAATATTGTCATTATACAATGCCAAAGACATACATAAAGGAATAAAAAAGAAACCTAATTCAGACATTGCATTTCCATTTTTTACTTTATAATTGAAAAACAGTGGTTGATTTCATGGTCCTGGAAGGAAACTATGAAAAAGGTGTTTAATGGGATAAAAGCTATGAAGCTCGGACACTCCTCTTAATGGCGTGTCGGTGTTCGACACTCGTATCAGACACCGACACTCGTATGACACCTGTAGGACACGTGTCCGTGAAGTGTCCAATTCAAAAAGTATTTGTTAGATTTCTGACAATTGTAGTACAGTTCTAACACAATTTTATAAAATGAAAAATACATTAACTTTCTAAAAATTCAAACTTTATTGTATAAATTGTTATTGTGATTATAGAAATAAGAAACAAATCCTTGTGATTCCGTCATGAAAAACATCTTTCTGCTCCAAAAAATAATTTGAAATATATTTGTGCACATAAATCTTTATTGTCAATTTATATAATTCATAATTATATAATATATAGATATGTGTTCCTGTATCCTACATTTTAGAGATTTTACATATCTCTATGTCCGTGTCCGTGTCGTATCACTGTCAGTGTCTGTGCTACATAGGATAAAAGTGAAGATGAACGGGAGAAAAAATTGCAATTGTGGAATGCTCCTTATCCCGCCTCACTTTGCAATGTTTAGTTTTGAATTTAAAAATAGTGTTATCTCTTTTCTTATCCTTTTGAAATATAAAAGTGAAACTGATCTCCTCTCATATATTTTTTAAATAAAAAAATAAAATATAAATATAAAGAAATTCACTTTTGCATTCAAAATTCACAACGGTAATAATTCTTTAATAAGACAATATTGTCCACCGGTTTTAATAGTGGTACTTTTTCATTAATATATATATATATATATAAAATATTTTTTATAATTTTTTTGGGTTATACGGTTTTCATATAATTTTATAATATGGTAACTACTTTTTTTATTGTAATAATTATTAGTTTATTACACAATAGAAATACAGTTAGTCACACGCGCATGTGTTTCAAGCGTTTGTATTTCACTAGTTCACATAAAATTATTAATAAAGTTTAATGATAAATTTTAATGATTATTATCATTGAAAACGTATTAGCATTCTCTATTAGTAATTACATAGAGTATTCAAATTAGACAAAAGTTATTTAAAATTTTGAAAATTGGAAAATAAAAGGCGCTATCAGAGAGTAAAATTGTATATTGACACAAAATTACAAAGAACACTAAATAGATTTAATTTTTTTAGTAAATTCAATTTTTTAAAAACCAATTCAAATAATTTAAAATTGATTTTTGAAATAAAAAATATCAGTTTTATCACTAAAAAATTAGATATGTTTGAATACAAGCTGAAAATATTTTTTTTTATTAAAATATAATGTTCTTACAAGAAAATTTCTAAAAAATAATTTCAAATTTGTGAGTAATAAACTCTTAAACCATCATCATATAAATGCTTTTGATTTCATATTTTATGCGAAAACTTGTTACATCAACGATAATTGGATAACAAATTATATAATTTAAACCTACTTTCAAGTTCATCCGGAAATAGAAAAGTGAAGCATCTAATTTTAATGGGGACAACTTATTTTAAAAGATAAGTTGAATAATCTTTGGTATTAAAATGGAGATTAGGACTACTAGCATAGCTATGAAGCAAAAATCTTGGAAATTATTTACTAAAAAACTAAAATGAAAATATGCCAATCTACAAAATTCTTGCATTGTGAAGAATTTAGCAACTTAATTAAATTGAACAAAAGATATCATTACTAGAAAAATATTAAATAAAAACAAATTTTAAAGACTAAAAATAATTAGTTCTTAATTAAATTAGATATTATTTTAGAGATTAAAAAAATTATTAATTTCTAAATTAATTTCTATTATTGATAAATAGTTTCTAAATTGGTATCTAATTAGCTACCAAGTTTATCAATTAATTGGATTCTAAATTTGGTAGCAAAAATTTTGATAGCTAATTAAGTATTAATTTAGAAATTATTTATCAATAATATAAACTAATTTAAAAATGAATAATTTTTTATTACATAAAATAGTATCTGATTATTTATTTCTTATTTAATAATTTTTTTTAGTGTATTGAAGTAAGAAACAACATATGTTACACAATGAATTGATTAAATTCTAAACCAATATCATGAACAAGGTTTTCCCATTCGCACGAAACGTACATGACCTTACCCCCCCACTCCTATCTATGACGGCATTGAGCCTTAAGAAGGTAAAAGACACACAACTATGGCTCCTCTCAATCCTAATCATCTATTCCATATATAACAACCTTCTTCTTAAGATTAGTTTTAACCATCTCAAATTCACTCTCCCCACACCAACCTCCCTCGTTGCATGTCATTCTTCCACCACGAGGCACAAGATACAACCACATTGAAGTGAATAGTATAGCAAGAAATTTCCCCCACATGATAAAAAACAACAGACTAAATAAAAGCACACAACAGAGACCTATGTTTGAATCAAAAAGTAGTTTCTTATCTTCAACGCCACATTGCTTCTGCTTGGTTGGACCATTTGATGAGGGTAATGTTTGGTGAGTGGAAAAGCTGGAAACGTGACCAGTGCTTAGGGAAGAAACAGTTGAGGTGAGATAAGAGGCACGTGGAGATGAAGAATAAAATGTGGATGTAACGTTTGAACAAGTTCGGTAACTGCTTTTCGTTTTAGCCATTGAGATTTTTTGAGTGCTTTGTTCCAAGTTGCTTATTGATCTTGACAATGATAATTTGTTTTTATTTGCTTTCCTTCTTTTAACAACCAGCCTCATCTATGAGAACCATAAAAAATGATCCGTTACCACATATTCACAAAACATTATTATATATATATATAGAGAGAGAGAGAGAGATTAAGCATTTGGATAAAATAACGGAAGAGAGAAAAAAAAAAGTTGAACGAATCAGTTTCACGAAAAGAACCAGAAAATAAGAAAAACAGTTGGGAGGTAGAGAATAACAGAAACGAATATGAGAAATGAAAAGAAGAAGAAAAATACCAAAGTGGTTTCGTTCAGAGCAGATCTGATGGCCTTCCATTTTCTCCGGCGAATTTCACACATATCTCCGACTCCGAACATGGATGAAAGCATGGTGGGAAAAACGGCGCCATCCTTATCAGCGACGGCGAGATACGACAGAACGGGGTCGCTGGCGTTGCGTTTAGGCACAGGGGGTGACGAAGACAACACGTCCATGATACCCATGGGTGGTTTCAGACGCGTGAGCAACGACCTCTTGGGTTTGTTCTTCGATTCCATGAAGAAGAAGAAGATTGAAGAAAAATTATCAGGGCCACGAAAGCGGAGCCATGAGACAAGCGTGAACGTGCGTGGGTGATGAGATTACATATTACAAAAGACACGAGAAAAGCGTGAGGAAATCTTGCGTTACGTGAAAGGATCGAGAAAAGAGAAAGATAGCTATATAATGGTAATGGGTCCGGTTATGTCGCTGTTTTGTATGCTCTGGACACACAACAAATCCCCTCAGTTTTGGATTTCTCTACTTTTCTAAACCAATAAACCATTCCTCCTTATTTTTTTTATTCACAATTATTCTGTTTTACACATTATGTCAAATCAATTAATTATAATAAAAAAAATATATTGAGTTTTTCATAATGAATATATGATATTAATACCTCTAGTAAAATCCATATATAAATTAAACAATATTTTCACTGAAGAAGTTAGAAGTAATAAGATTTAGGAATCATAATAAAAGTAGATTTTGAAACTACAAAAAAAGTCACAAGTGAACACCTTATATAAAAATGGAGTTAACAAATAAAATAAAATTTCAAAATAAAAATGACTTATAATTAAGAAATTATTATATTGAATAGAATAATTTACTCAAAAACTTCTATACTAGGTTAAATATCGAAGAATGAAAAATACTCGAATTAAATGAATCTTATACACTAAATTTAATGTGTTAACACAACAAATACTTAAAAAACTAAAAGATTTTGAGATTAAGATTCGATAATAGCTGTAATACAAGTTTCACTTGTCAATATATAAAAACCCAATATAAAAATCTAACTTACTAAGTTAGTAATAGATACAGGAGTTGAAGTTACTCATTTTAAATTATGAAATAAATGTAAAAAAGAGAAATTGAAACTTTTTGTCAATAATGTAAAATAGACACACTTGAACTCCCAATGTTAAAAAATTAAAACAATAATATAAACCTATATATAGAGAGAATTTGAATAATAAAAGTCATATGTTATTATCAATAATATATTTTATCAATCCAACAAATTTATTTATTTATAAAAGTTATAATTTATGAGATTCATAATTTTCAAGCATAAAAAAATTCGCATACCTAATGTCTCTTTAAAATGATTTGAAAATTTAAAACCTTGAACATGAAAGTTATAAAACTGTAAAATAGTTATATTATTAATATAGTGAAACTTAATAGTATTTTTTTTATTGATTATTTACATCCTTATTTCTTGTTATAATGTTAATAGGTATTCTTTATAAGCTTTTCCTAAATTATTGTGAACAAAGTTTGATCTCGTAATTTGGTACTTATGTGGTGCATGAAGTGGAGGACACCAAGGCCAAGTTTTCTAATCTCAGTGTGAATGTAGTTAGTCACACTAAGTGATGACCTGTATAGGAATAAGTGATCATCTGCTACCAAGTTTCTACACACTGATTAAATTTTTGAAAATTTGAGGTTATTGTTGTTTTTGGGTGGGGTGGTGCATGAAGTGTGTGTAAAGTGACTTCAGTGGAGGACACCAAGGTCAAGTTTTTTAATCTTAGTGTCAATGTAGTTTAGTGATAGATACACTAAGTGGTGACCTGGGTAGGAATACATGGTGACCTGCTACCAAGTTTCTGCATAATGAAGTAATTTTGGAAATTTTGAGCTTTATGTTGTTTTTGGGTAGGGTGGTACATGAGGTGTGTGTAAAGTGACCTCAGTAGAGGACACCGAGGAAAACTTCTCTAATCTCAGTATCAATGTAGTTAGTCACAGTAAGTGTTGACCTGTATAGAAATAAATGATGATCTGCTACCAAGTTTTTACACACTGATAAATTTTTTGAAAATTTGAGGTTATTATTGTTCTTAGGTGGGGTGGTGCATGAAGTGTGTGTAAAGTGACCTCAGTGTCAATGAAGTTTAGTGATAGATACACTAAGTTGTGACCTAGGTAGGAATACATAGTGACCTGCTACCAAGTTTCTACATAATGAAGTAATTTTGGAAATTTTGAGCTTTATGTTGTTTTTGGGTGGGAGGTGTGTGTAAAGTGACCTCAGTGGAGGACATAGAGAAAAAGTTCTCTAATCTCAGTATCAATGTAGTTAGTCATAATAAGTGGTGACTTGTGTAGTGGTGACTTATTATCAACTTTCTGCACACTGAACAAATTCTCGACATTTTGAGCTTACCATTGTTGTTCAGTGGGGTGGTGCATGAGGTCTGTGTGAAGTGACACCAGTGGAAGACACCAAGGTAAATTTCTCTTATGTCATTGTTTATCGGTGTAAAATTATCACAGTGGAGCAATTGAACCTATAATTGTGTACAATATTTATAATTTATGTTTTAGGTTGGACAATTTTATTAGTTAGTGGGTCTGTGTTACCAATGTTACATTGTTCAAAATGTTTAAAGTAATCGATTTCATTTTTCATGTAATAAATAAATTTCACATCCGATAAACAAGCTCTATTTTCCTTATTCATCATCCTCCATGATCATTGTGCAAAAACTTACACCAGGACATTGTTGAAGATGGTTGCTGCCCCTTCAAGACATGTGTTTGATGAAGCCATTTGTGTACATTTCATGTATAGTTGTATTTGCTTTAAGAATATCTTAGGTATATTTTAGAGGTTGTTTAAGAGTAGGCGTTTTGCTGGGTAACTCACCTCTTAACCCCTGACCATGTGATAAGATCAAGCACCACAAGTTTTGCAAAAACACCTTTACTGCATAAAAATAAATCTGTTCTTTTCTAAATAAACAAATTCTTTTTTAAACTGATGTATTGACTAAGTCTTTTGAAAATCAGGTTTTGTGCATCCAGTATTTTGACTAAGTCTTCTCTCTTTCAAAACGACTATGTTTCAATAGTCAAGTTTTTATTCTGTTATCATTTTGAAAAAACAAATCTGTTCATCTGTAAATGAATAGATTCTTTTTAGTCTGGCGCCATGTTTATCTTCAACGGTTTTTTCGTTTTGTCCCTGCACCAGAATGGTTGGCTGAGTCTCCTTCACATAACAAATTCTCTAACTGCTTTTGAAAATAAATCTGTTCTTTTTATTTTCAATCTGTTCTTTTATAACAGCTTTAACTATTTTTTGAAAATCTATTATAAGTTGTTTTTCTATAAAAAGAAAACTTGTTCCTGCGTTTAGAAAAAAATCATACATTTGAGAAAACAAGTTTTACATCAGAGAATTAAGGATTTACAGAGAATTAGCATGTGTTCTTGAAAGATTTCAAAAATCAAAAGTGTGCTTGTTCTAGTTTGGTTCTAAAGCTTGGTGAGAGGAGCTGCTACTGTTTGAGAAATCTGTTCTACTGGTCTAAGGCAAATTTCTGCATCCTTTATCAGGTGTATTCGTTTCATATTTCTTTTCTTGTAAAAGTGTGATTGTAAACTCTTCTTGATAGGGTTTCTTGAAGAGTGTGTGTGTTGAAATAGTGTTTTTCAGCAAGTGTGCCAAGTTTCCTGTAGGGTTCAAGAACAGTGGCTGTGTAAGTGTGTTTGGTACATTTTGTTTAGTGGATTTCACTTTGGATTAGGTGAGACTGGATGTAGCTCATTTAAGTGAACCAATATAACTGTTGTGTGTTCATTTCTCTTCATCCCTGCACTCGAATCCTTGCTTATATGTTAATCTGCCAAAAATTGAATCTGTTCAATTAAAAATAAATCTGTTCTTTCTGGGCTTGTTCATACTGTTCTTATTTTCTGGAAAATCAGTTTGGTTCTGTTAAGAAGTTATATGAATTGTTAATTACAACTGGAACAACTTGCTTGTGATAGGTTACCCAATTGATTGATAAGTTAATAATTGAACCTTTATCACTTGCTTAAAAATTGAAGGTTACTGTTTTTGCTGTTCATTGTTTCCTCTCTAATATCAGTGTGTGTGGCTTGCAAATTAATTTGTATAATCTCAAGAATAACTTGGCTGATATAAACGTTTTCAAACATAAATAGTGTCAAAATAAATTTGTTCATTTCCAAATAAATCGATTTATTTTCTGTGTACTGTGATAAAATCTGACTCTGCGCGAATCTTTTAATAGGTCAATTCACCCCCCCCCCCCCCCCCCCGCGTCTTGAACTTTGACACTATTGAACCCAACAATTGGTATCAAGAGCTAGGACTTGTATTTTAATCAAGTTTGTTTGCAATAATGTCTGAGTTTAAAGTGTTTTATGCTGAGGGATCTTTTGTTAGTAGACCACCTATGTTCAATGGAATGAATTATGCCTTTTGGAAAATTAGAATGAAAATTTTCATGGAATCTATTGACTCGTTTATTTGGGAGGCTGTGGTCCATGGACCCTATGTGCCAATGCGCGAATCCATTTCCAAATAAATCGATCTATTTTCTGTGTACTGTGATAAAATCTGACTCTGCGCGAATCTTTTAATAGGTCAATTCACCCCCCCCCCCCCCCCCCCCCCCCCCCGCGTCTTGAACTTTGACACTATTGAACCCAACAATTGGTATCAAGAGCTAGGACTTGTATTTTAATCAAGTTTGTTTGCAATAATGTCTGAGTTTAAAGTGTTTTATGCTGAGGGATCTTTTGTTAGTAGACCACCTATGTTCAATGGAATGAATTATGCCTTTTGGAAAATTAGAATGAAAATTTTCATGGAATCTATTGACTCGTTTATTTGGGAGGCTGTGGTCCATGGACCCTATGTGCCAATGCGCGAATCCATTTCCAAATAAATCGATCTATTTTCTGTGTACTGTGATAAAATCTGACTCTGCGCGAATCTTTTAATAGGTCAATTCACCCCCCCCCCCCCCCCCCCCCGCGTCTTGAACTTTGACACTATTGAACCCAACAATTGGTATCAAGAGCTAGGACTTGTATTTTAATCAAGTTTGTTTGCAATAATGTCTGAGTTTAAAGTGTTTTATGCTGAGGGATCTTTTGTTAGTAGACCACCTATGTTCAATGGAATGAATTATGCCTTTTGGAAAATTAGAATGAAAATTTTCATGGAATCTATTGACTTGTTTATTTGGGAGGCTGTGGTCCATGGACCCTATGTGCCAATGCAGGTTGTCAAGGATGAAGAAGTGGTAAAGCCAAGATCTGAATGGAATGAGACTGAAAGGAAGAAGGCTCAATATGATTTTGTGGCCAAGAACATCATAACCTCCTCATTAACAATGGATGAGTTCTTCAGGATATCCCAATACAGTTCAGCTAAGGAGATGTGGGAGGTCTTGGAAGTCAATCACGAGGGTACTGAAGATGTGAAGAGGTCAAGAAAACATTCTCTCATCAAAGAATATGAATGGTTTAGAATGAAACCCGAGGAGAGCATTGTTGATGTGCAGAAAAGGTTCACTCATATTGTGAATCATCTCACTGGTTTGGGAAAGGAATTTGACAGAGAGGAACTCAACATAAAAGTACTGAAGTGCCTCGACAGAAGTTGGCAACCCAAGGTGACTGCCATATCAGAAAGCCGTGATCTGTCAAAGTTGTCAACTGCTGCACTCTTTGGGAAATTAATGGAGCATGAGCTGGAGCTCAAGAGACTTAAAGAGTAGGAAACAGTGGAAAGAAAACCCAAAGGACTTGCACTAAAAGCAAGTGAACAGAATGAGATCAGTGAGGAAAAAGAAGATGCTGAACATGATGATGCAATCAGCCTACTTACAAAGAGATTCAGCAGATTCCTAAAAAAGAAAAGCAGAGATAGGAACCAACATAAAAGAAGGTATCCAAAACCTAATGACTCAAATTCCTCTAACTATACTTGCTTTGGCTGTGGCAAAACAGGGCACATCAAAATGGATTATCCAAACAATCAATCAAAGGACAAATCTGCCAGCAAGAAGGTTGAAAGGAGCAAGGGGGGAAGAACTTACATTTCATGGGAAGAGAATGAAGTATCTTCAACCAGCAGCTCTTCAACTCAGAGTGAGGAAAACAATTTGTGCTTCATGATGAAAGATGAAGGGTCAATCTCTTATTCAGTAAGTGAATTCTCTATGGAATCTGATAACTATGATCAATTGCTTGTTGCTTTCAAGGAAACACATGATGAAGCAAATAGGCTAGTTGTAATATGCAGGAAGTTGCAAAAGGTAAATAATGTGCTTGCACCTAAAGTAAAAACACTTCAGGAAGAACTGCATAAGGCCAAAACAGATTTGGTAAGCCTTGAACTAACATGCTTGCATGCCTCTATTAAAACCTGTGAAAACTGCAAAAAATTGAAAAAACAAGTGGAGTATTTGCTAAAAACTAGGGGTGGCAAAGCGGGCCAGCCCGCCCCGCATTGGCCCGTCCCGCAAAGTTATTGCGGGTTAGAATTCCCGACCCGCCCCGCATAAGAGCTAGCCCGCGGGTTTGCGGGCCAGCCCGCGTTTTTTTTTTAAAATTAAATATTATTTTTTTACATTTTGTTTCTTAAAAAATTGTCAAATTAAACCTATATATTTGTTATTATCAAATCCAATTTTTTTTTTCTTCCTTTTCAAACATAGTCAAACATAAAAAAATTAAACAATAAGATAAATATCAAATATCACTATTCTTCCACATCCAAAACATTAAACATACATAATTCCAAAACATAACCATAAACATTAATTAAAAAACATTAAACATAAACATTATTGACATTCTTCCATTTCAATAACATTGGATGTCGCCTTAGAAGAACTTTCATTCATTTTTTCATAATTATAATCTTCTCTGTCATCTGCACACATTAAAACAATGACATTTTTTTTTATTGCGGGTTAGCGGGCCAGCCCGCCCCGCCCCGCTGCTGGCCCGCGCGGGCCGCGGGCTAAGGCGGGTTAGCGGGTTGAAAAGGTTAGCCCGCCCCGCGTTTTTTACCTGCGAGCCGCAGGCCAGCCCGCATGGCCCGCCCCGCTTTGCCATCCCTACTAAAAACCCTTTCCAATTTCACCAAGGGAAGAGATAACCTTGAGTCTCTCCTTGGCTCACAGAAGGTTGTTTTCAACAAGAATGGTATTGGTTATAACTCTGGAAATGTAACCAATGTTAAAAAGCTTTCAAGTTTTTTTGTTCCAGCAAAATCAGGTTTTTCAGCTTTTAACAGTGGCAAAAAGGCATCTCATGTAACTTGTTTTTACTGCATGAAATCTGGTCATACCTCTAGGTCATGCATTGCTAGAAAGCATCTTGTTCCTAAGAATTTAGCAAAATGGCTACCAAAGGGAAGGTTTTAATATGTGTTGGACCCTATACTGAAAAAGGGTACCATTTGTATCATCTTTGTTCTATTTTGCAGAAAGGCAGCAAGAAAAATCAATGGTACTTGGACAGTGGCTGTTCCAAACATATGGCTGGAGATCTTACAAAATTGACTTGCTTGAAGCTCAAAGCAGAGGGACATGTGACCTATGGTGATAATAACCGAGGAAGGATTTTGGGCAGAGGCACTGTTGGAACAGGGAATTCAACCACTATTGAGAATGTGCTTTATGTAGAAGGACTCAAGCATAGCCTTCTCAGCATCAGTCAACTTTGTGACAAAGGAAACAAGGTGAACTTCAAGTCAAAAGGTTGCACAATCTCAAGTGATTCCTCTAGTAAGGTGCTGTTTACTGGTAAGAGAGTGAATAACATATACATCTTGGATATCATGGAAACTATCTCTTCAAATGAGTGTTTACTATCTAGAAGTGATGACTCTTGGCTATGGCACAAGAGGTTAGCTCACATACACACTAATCACTTAAATAAACTGAAATCTAAAGATTTTGTTTCTGGTTTACCTAACATTAAATTTCAGGATAACAGGCTCTATGATGCTTGTGTGAAAGGTAAACAAATCAGATCCTCTTTCAATTCAAAAGATATTGTCTCTACAAAAAATCCTTTGGATGTATTGCATATGGACTTATTTGGACCCTCTAGAGTTGTTAGCTTGGCTGGAAATTTGTATGCTTTAGTTGTTGTGAATGACTACTCTAGATTTACATGGACTTTCTTTCTTGCACATAAAAATGATGCTTACAATGCTTTTAAGAAATTAGCAAAGGTTCAGCAGAATGAAAATGGTTGCTGCATAAAATCAATTCGAAGTGATCATGGGGGAGAGTTTCAGAATGCTAGATTTGAGAGGTTCTGTGAGAAGCATGGGATATCACATACCTTTTCAGCCCTTAGGACTCCCCAACAAAACGGTGTAGTTGAAAGGAAAAACAGATCATTAGAGGATTTGTTTGGTACATTTTGTTTAGTGGATTTCACCTTGGATTAGGTGAGACTGGATGTAGCTCATTTGAGTGAACCAGTATAACTGTTGTGTGTTCATTTCTCTTCATCCCTGCACTCGAATCCTTGCTTATCTGTTAATCTGCCAGAAATTGAATCTGTTCAATTAAAAATAAATCTGTTCTTTCTGGGCTTGTTCATACTGTTCTTATTTTCTGGAAAATCAGTTTGGTTCTGTTAAGAAGTTATATGAACTGTTAATTACAACTGAAACAACTTGTTTGTGATAGGTTACCTAATAATTGAACCTTTATCACTTGCTTAAAAATTGAAGGTTACTATTTTTGTTGTTCATTGTTTTCTCTCTAATATCAATGTGTGTGTGGCTTGCAAATTAATCTGTATAATCTTAAGAATAACTTGGTTGATATAAACGTTTTCAAACATAAACAGTGTCAAAATAAATCTGTTCATTTCTAAATAAATCGATTTATTTTCTGTGTACTGTGATAAAATCTGACTGCGCGAATTTTTTAAAAGGTCAATTCACCCCCCTCTTGAACTTTAACACTATTGAACCCAACGGACATTACATGCTACATCATTTTCGTGAATGACCAACACATTAACCTCAACCGTACTCAAGTCCAATTGACTAATACATCAATAAATAAAATCATTCCTACTAAAGCTAATCATAATCTGCATTTAAGCATACAAAAAATCATTTTGAATAAAATTATAGTCATACTGTTGAGAAAGTATAATTCAAAAGTATGCTTACGATAAAAATTTATTTTAGCTAACAACATTTTGACTAGACTAACTTGAGCTTGTAAGAATATAAAATAGATAGATAACACTTACTAAGTTGAAAAAATATTATTGTAATTATTATTAATAATTATATTAATATTATTAAAATTATTATTAATATTAAGATTATTATTATTATTATAATTACTACTAGTAGTATTATTATTATTTTCACAATGTATCATGTGATGAAATGCAATGAGCACATAAAGGAAATAAAGATTTACAATGAATGTTTTTATACTGGTTCATTTGTAAATAGCATACCATCATGTCTAGTTCTTAAATAATTGATTGAGTTCCACCAAACAAATTGATATTGCAAAGATACAAATGAGTATTATTTTGAATATAATCACTTTTAGCTAAAAATCTCAAGTATTATTTGGACCATAGTCACTTCTAGCTAAAAATTTCGACTATTATTTGGAACTAAGTCATTTCTAGCTAAAAACTTCGACTATTATTTGGAACTAAGTCATTTCTATAAAACTAAATGAGTAATTATTTGAAACACAACAACTCGTAGCTAGGATTGAGTATTCTTTGGAACACAACCCTTTATGGCTAAACACGAGTATTATTTAGAAAAAAAAGTCACTTTTGACTAAAAACAAAAGGTTACAAAGAAAATGATACACAAGATCATTAGATTAATCACTAAGAAAGGTTGCATCTTATGATAAATAGAAGACAAGTTCACTCTTTTAGGTTACTCTTGAACACAGACAATGTTCTTCCTTAAGGTTAAGGATAGTTTGAAGACTTGATTACCAGTCTTCCCTCTTCAAAGAGATTTGTTATATATAAAGCTTGAGAAGAAAGAGTCATTGCGCATTCTTTATAATTGTTTTGAGGGTCTTCTTTTGTTATTGCTTCTTCTTGCATTTGAGCTTACTTTAAAACTTTGATACACATTAAATGCTTTTTACATAGTATTGATTGTGTGAATTCTTTGTAAACACACCTAGACAAAGTAGAGTTTCAAGACAAGTGACTTCTCTTCATATTTGAGCAAAACACACAATTGACACTATTGACTAACTCCGTAAACTAATAATCACATTTTATAGAAAAGTTCTTTGCAAGAATAAGCTTTCAACTTGTGTTCTTTCCAATGAGTGAAAAAGGCATATCAATCTTGTAAGAATAACAAAATAAATATTTATTAAAGTTTGACATGTACTATGAAATGCTTCAGACTTGTGTATGTCAGACGAAGTATACTAATTGTTTGTTCAAGTAAAATCTTATTAGACGAAGTATGTGACTTTGTGTTTGTCAAACAAAGCACAATATAAACAACACTTGTATTTATGCATCCACACAACTTGTGTTTAGGGGTAGATTGGATACTTTGTCTCTAACATGATCTTATACACATACAAATTATGGTTTAGTAGACTATTGTTTAAGCACATGATAAAAAACAAAAGAGTTTGTTGAACTTGAATCCAAATCTTATCATGCATTTTACAAGCTAAACATAAAATAGCATGAAAGAAGTTCTAGGTCATTCAAAATTTGTCCCTTCCTATCCACATAAAAAAGATAAGAAGTTGACAATGATGAGACAAATAGAGATGAAATACAACACCTCTACTTACACTGCCCTGAGTATAGGAGAACCTTTTCAAAATCTCCTTGTTGATAAAGGAGACTACCTCGCCAAGTTGGAAGAGACTCATAATGAAAGTGTATCAACACAACTTGATTAAATACACGGTTAAACCTTTCAAATGTTAGTTCAACAAACTTTTTAACCTTCAATTTTTGCATATCTCAACATGGTGAAATGCCATGTTGGAAAAAATTTGCTCTAAGCCATGAATTTTCTCCTTCAAAGCACAACTTAATGAAATGTTTTTTAAAAACCTTTTTCATTCTAATTCAACAAATTGCCCTGAGATACTTTCGTTTTAACCTTCAACTTCATAAGTTATCGCCATGGTGAAACAAATTCATGTTTCCCAAAATTAGCTCTAAGTCATGATTGTCCTCCATTCATATGTTTCCTAACTCCTTTTTTAATTGTCCAACAACGACTTAGCTCCAACACCTCCTTGCATATGTCATTTAACTTCTCGACCTCGGTTGAGGTGCTACCATTGACAAACTTTGAATCATTTGTTGTCGTAGTAATAGAGCTATCGTAAGTTCAACAAGCCAATAAATAATGTCGAGATGCACACATTTTTTTTGAGAAGGAAGCCAATAAATGTTAACAAGATGGACACGTTTTTTGAGGAGTTAGAGCAAGATTAATTTTAGAAGCCACCTAGAAATTTTGATTAAGAAAACTCACAACAAATACAAACTAGTACTTTCATCAAACGCTTGCTAATACAACCTTTTAGTTGAATGGTTGGAAGAGAACCTTTTGATATAATACTTCCAAGAAAACTTTTTACCTTCTTATATTATTTTACATACTTATTTTTTTACATACTTAGGTTCACTTGGTGAACCCAAGTATACATGCAAAATGTTATGTCATATTAAATTCTCACAAATAAACTTTTCTAAAGATTTGATGCAATCTCCTCCGGTAAGACGGAACAGTACCCCGAAGATTAAACATAATTATGTATTTAAGATATTGACTTTCTTTTAATAAGGAAATCGGAAATTATAAAAAAAAATCATCTGGGCCCACAATAATTAATGGAGGGATTGTCACGAGACAAAGTAGCACTTATTTTAAACAGAAATTTAAAGACTGGCTACAAATGTTATCAAAACTAATTAATTTATATTAAGAAAATATAATAAAATTATAATTTAATAATACCAAAACATTATCTTGTAATCATTATTCAATGAATTATACAGAGAAACATAATTGTATACAATGAGAAAGTGTACAGAAAATTAGTGATTTTTTAGTATTATTATTAAAATAATAAGTATAAAAAATAACCATTGAATTTACATCTGTACAAATTATTCTCTAAATATAAATATATTTTTTGATAAAATCTTTCGGTGATAACTTGTTGCATAACATATCCCTTGCACGCTTATACAACAGAAGAAGAAGAAGACAACTGAAAAATTGTACAATATTTAATCTAGAAAATAAAAAAATTGTGCTAAAAATATTTTTTTTTTTAAGTTGTGTTTCTAAATACGATTACTTTATTTTTTTTAAAAAAATGTTGTTCCTACAAGACTAGAACCCTGCATAACACTTCTTCTTGTTGCAATCTTCTCGTCCTCCCGGTGTCACGGTTAGGCTTCTTTCGGCTGGATCTCCTTTAGTCTGGACACGATGGGGGGAGTACCTGCAATGACACTTCGACTATCAAGTCAGTCTGAGAGCTAGGTACCAGAGAAGTAGGGAGTGAATAGTTACCTCGAGTGTTGTGCCCCTCCTTCTATTTATACTATTTATACTGTTATGGATGGGCTCTGGCTGTTATGGGCCTTCTTTTGAGTCCAGTTGGAGGCCCAACCACCTCTTAACCATGCTTTGCGTTTAACCTGGTTTATCTTCGTCTAATTACGTATTTGGTTATAATCCTTGTCAACTAGTCGGCAATTCGGCAAACCGGTAGCACATATGCCCCCCAGGCTCAAATGTAGTTGTCGTAATGTAGAGTCTGATGAATTTACTGTCTTGTATTCGGAAGGTTTTGGGGTCGTCAGTCCGTGTAGCCGGTAGTTAATGTGAACGAGTAGCTTAGCGACTTCTCATGTGGTGCGTTACGTGTTCGAGAGGGCGAGTGGGGGATGGTCGTTGTACTTAAGGCGCGTGAGTGTAGCACAGTGTAGGGGGAAATCTAAGGGATCTCGTGTTATCTGGACCGTTGATTGGTATTTGATCCATCGGTGGGGGATAACTATGACGATTCATCTTTTGTTCTCGCGTTGCCTATAAATAGTGGTGATAGCGTGGCATTTTCTTTTGTGTGATCCGTGAGCTAGCTCGGAAAGCCCAAGAGTCGAGTTATTTGATCCTTGCAATCTTAACCCATCTAGTGAAGAGTCTTTCGGAGGTAATCAATGCCTTCCCTTTCGGTTACCAGCTTATTTTTGTCTGTGTTCGGGGGTGCGAGTAATAGGGAACCATTGGCCACAGATGTCGCTCCAAGTGATGCTGAGAATGTGGAAGGTTCTTCCCATGTAGTCGGTCCTTTGAGTCGAGAGCGTACAGAACCGACGATGTCTAAGTCGAGTGGGTATGAGGGTGAAGAAACCCGAGAAACCAAGTATGTGTGGGTCAATGAGAAAGTCTGTGAGGTCTTTTCGGAGTTTACAAAGGTTTCTATGCTCCAAGATTTTGTGGATAGTGTAGATATTGTGTTAGAAGGTGTGCCTAACGGTGTCTTCGCACTTCGTAGGTGTCGAGAATTCGAGACCGTTTGTCTTGGGAGGGGAAAAGAGCGTAAAGATTTATTTTATTTTTATTCTTATTTGATTTCGGATATCCATGTTCGCTTTCCTTTCGATACTTTTACCATGGAAGTGTTACGTATCTTAAACGTAGCTCCTTCGCAACTTCATCCGAATAGTTGTGCCTCGCTACAGGCTTTTCGTTTGTTGTGCGAGGTGCTAAGTGTTAAGGCGACCGCCAGGTCTTTCTTACACTTCTTTGGTACAAGGCCGGGTGACCGAATAGGTTGGCTGTTTTTGGTTGGTAAAGAGAAAAATAGCTTCTTTACTCCTTATACGACTTCTTATAAGAACTTCAAAGGTGGTTTCTTTAAAGTTGTCATTGAGGAGGAAGGCCGACCATTTTTCTTTGACGACGAAACTCCCAGTTCCCTTTCTATTGGACGAAGAATCCAACGTGCTTTAGTATATGGTCGAGGTCCCTGATGACCGATGACGACCTAGAAGTGTTGTCGGTATTGGACCAACTTCCACGCAAGATTCCAACCCGACCTCTCGTCCGTGCTTACTTGTCGTCTGATAGATGTGTAGATATTGACAGTATGTGATTTTACTCGTCTTGATGTTTATCTTACTATGATTGACTCAATCCCTTCATCTTGTGTAGGTATAATGGCATGTTTGGTTCCACCTGGTGGGAAGAAGGATTATTTCAGGGAAATGCGTTTAAAGAGGCAAGCTCGAAAGGCCAAGGGAGGGGATATGTCGGGAGGATCTGCAATGCTGGTTGCAGAGGCTGCTATTCCTCTTACCACGGTGCCGGTTGTCGAGCCCAATCGTCCTCCCAATCCAAAGAAGAGGAAATAAGTGTTAGAATGTATGGCTTTAAACTAGAGGGAGTGTGAATGGTTTAAAGAAGGTTTTCGCAAACTTTTAAGTATAGAATGAAATCACTTCGAGAAAACTTGATTAAGAAACTAGTTTGCCAAAAACACAAAGCAATTTAACACAGCACCAGAAAAAAAATCGGTTGTTTCGCAGAAACAATCGGTTGTTTATGGTTTAAGGTTTAGGGTTCAAGGGATAAAAAGAATGCACACAGAGGTTTATACTGGTTCACTCTTAAACCAAGAGCTACATCCAGTCTTCCCGGAAACCACTGGGGAATCCATTAAGCAATCAACCCTATATTACTTACTACACCACCAAAGAAGTGACCTTGATCCCCTCAAGACACACACTTCCTTTGGCTAAGAACAAACACCACTAAGAATGCTGATCTTGACAACCTCAAGAACACACAACACTTCTCAGCTTTACACACAGAGTTTCTTCAAAGTACCAAAGGATTACACTTGTTACAGAAAAGATCTAAAATCAATACAAGATGAAAATCCTATATCACACTCTCTTGATCAAAGCAATCTCCAACTCTTCAAAAGCAAAATCAGTGAAAAACTCAAATATGATTTTCTTTTATTAAAACTAAGTTCTTGTTTGTTACATAATCTAAACAAACTATTTATTGCAATCAAAGACTAGTCAAAGCATTTAAAACTGGAGCGTAATCAGTTATAAAATCATTTAATGCTCAGTCAAAGCACAAAACAGTTTTCTGTTATGGTCCCAAAACAAATAATCGGTTGAATGCTCGAATCAATCGGTTGTTTTGGTTTGACAGCAAGTCAACCATAAAAAACGGTTTTCAACCTTTCTAAAAACACCTAAGTATAAAAGAATCGGTTGTTTCGACAAAACAACAGGTTGTTTTTCACTTAGTTTGAAAAAAACTTTCAATTAAAAGGTTTGAGAATGCTTAAGCTTTGGATTCAATCAAGAGTGGATTTAACACAGATAATCTACCCCATATCCTATTCTAAAACACATCAGCAACAACAAGCACATCCTGCCTTCCATTAACCTTCAAAGGGTTTGGATTCCTCAAAGCTTGAACACACTTGACTCAATAAGAAGATCATGTAAAAGACCGTGGCAAATCCTCTTGGTGCCACAGTGAGCCTTCTTCCTCAGGGAAGTCTCCCAAAAGAGGTCGAGTGGCCGGTGGGTGGAGTTCAAGTGACCCTGATTTCCTAGGTCATGGGCTCAATGTGGCTGAAAAGGTCACCGTCAAGCTGAACCCTTATCAGCAAGATCCGTACCTCTCAGTGCGTCCTTCCCAAATGCATGATGCTTTTATGAGGTTGTGCTCTCGGACTCTCGTCCTCGACAAGAGAATGGCATCAGACTTTATGAAGAAAGATAAAAATATTGTCAAAGTGAAGGGTCTCCGAGTAAAATTGGATGAATCGGCTTCTAAGTTGCAATCGGTTTTGACTGAGAACACCACCCTCTCGGCTCGAAGCCAATACTTGGAGGCCGAGATGAAGAAGTGGAAGGAAATATGTGAGTTGGCCGAGAATACGGGGAGAGAGATTGCTAAAAAGGCGGATGAAGAGATATGGGGTTTGAAGGAGAGTCTCTCGGATATGGCTTTGACCAATTATAGGTCCGAAGAGAAGATAGACAAGTTGTTGAAGGAGCTAGAGGTGGCCGAAGATAGCGTCATAGAAGAACATGAGCTTGACTTTAAGAAGGCTCTTCAACAAGCGGCTTTCTTCTATAATGTTTCCTTGGACGAAGGGAAATTTGATGTCGACAAGGACTTCTATGAGGGTCAGCTTATGCCGATAGACCAAATCCCAAGTTTTACTAAAGCAGAAGTCCTGGCTCCTCTGACAGCTTCCGAGGTCGAACACCTAGAGTTTGATAGCTAGGTTGTCTCTCTGTGTATGGGTCATGTGATTGAATTTTTGGTTTTTGTAAACTCGTGACCCCCCTTTTGTGTAGACAATACGGCTTTGTCGGTTCTTTTGAATATATTTTGAACGACAAGTTATTTTAAGCTTTAATGTTGTCTTTCGTTCACTCTTTCTTGATCTTTTTGTGCACGTGTTTATTGTTGTTCATATGCTGGATTGCTCTCGGCGATGTTTTAAGCCGAGAGGTTTGTTACTATGATCTCGGCAGGGATTCGCTTTAGTGAACTCTTCATTGGCCGAGAGGTTTCTTATCGTGCTCTCGACAGGGATTCACTTTGGTGAACTCTTCATTGGCCAAGAGGTTTCTTATCGTGCTCTTACAGGGATTCACTTGGGTGAATTCTTCCTTGGCCGAGAGGCTTTTTAACATACTCTCGGTAGGGATTCACTTGGGTGAATTCTTCCTTGGGCGAGAGGTTTTTTAACATACTCTCGGCAGGGATTCACTTGGGTGAATTCTTCCTTTGCCGAGAGGTTTTTTAACATACTCTCGGCAGGGATTCACTTGGGTGAATTTTTCCTTGGCCGAGAGGTTTTTTATCGTACTCTCGGCAGGGATTCACGTGGGTGAATTCGTCCTTGGTCGAGAGGTTTTTTATCGTACTCTCGGCAGGGATTCACTTGGGTGAGTTCTTCCTTGGCCGAGAGGGTTTTTATCGTACTCTCGGTAAGGATTCACTTGGGTGAATTCTTCCTTGGCCGAGAAGTTTTTTATCGTACTCTCGGCAAGGATTCACTTGGTTGAATTCTTCCTTGGCCGAGAAGTTTTTTATCGTATTCTCGGGAGGGATTCACTTGGGAGAATTCTTCCTTAGCCGAGAGGTTTTTTATCGTACTCTCGGCAAGGATTCACTCGGGTGAGTTCTTCCTTGACCGATAGGGTTTTTATCGTACTCTCAGCAGGGATTCACTTGGGTGAATTCTTCCTTAGCCGAGAGGGTTTTTATCGTACTCTCGGCAAGAATTCACTTGGGTGAATTCTTCCTTGGCCGAGAGGTTTTTTATCGTACTCTCGGCAGGGATTCACTTGGGTGAATTCTTCCTTAGCTGAGAGGTTTTTAGATACTTGCGTTAGTGATTTACTAGAAGGTATAGCTGATAAGTTTGATTCTATTGAATGCGGTGCCTCGTTAAAACCTTATTCAATCAAAAACCCTCGGGAAAAAAGACCTCTGGGAAAAAAGATTGAAGGTAGAAAAGAGTACACCTATGATACATATCAACTAAAGTACATTTTCAAATGGTCGGCGTTCCACATCCTGGGAACCTCTCGACCATTCAGCTGTTCTAAGCAATACGCGTTGTTCTGAAGATTTTCTCTTACGTTTAAGGGGCCTTCCCAATTTGCATTGAACTTTCCTTCTGCCGAGACCTTGCGAGCTTCTCCCTTCATCCTCCAAACCAGATCTCCCTCTTGGAACGCTCTGGGTTTAGTCTTTGAATTGTATCTTCTTGCGACTATCTGTTTGCAAGCTTCTTCTCTTATCTTGGCCTTGTCACACAACTCCTGGAGTAAGTCCAACTCCGTTCTTAGGCTTCTTTGTTTATCTTCAGGTCATGGAGTTCTCTTCGGATTGTCGGTTCTCCGACTTCTACTGGCAGCATGGCATTTGTGCCGTATGTGAGGTTGTACGGGGTTTCCCCAGTTGCCAAATGGGGGGTACACCGATAGGCCCAGAGAACTTCCACGAGTTATTCTACCCACTTACCTTTTGCACTGCCGAGTCTTTTCTTTAATTCATTCAGGATGACTTTGTTGGCGGATTCAGCTTGACCATTAGTTTGCGCGTGTTCCATAAAGCTTGTCTTGTTTCGGATACTCAAGCTTTCATAGAATTCAGCCAACTTCCGATCCATGAATTGTCTTCCGTTATCCATGATGATGGTGTGCGGGATTCCAAACCTGCAAACGATGTCCTTCCATACGAAACTCTGGACTTGTCGAGCCGTGATGCTTGCGAGGGGTTCTGCTTTTATCCATTTTGTAAAATAATCAATTGCTACCAACAAAAACTTCCTTTGTCCAGTTGCTGGCGGAAAGGTGCCTATTATGTCTATTCCCCACAGAGCAAACGGCCAGGGAGAGATAATGCTTGGAGATTGTGGGGGTGAAGATGGATTAGTGGGGCGTGTTCTTGGCAACTTACGCATTTCTTCACAAAATCAGTGCAATCAGTTCTCAGTGTTGGCCAATAGTATTCGGCCCTCGGGACTCTGGTTGCCATCGTTCGTGCTTCGGAATGTAAGCCACGTGCTCCTTGATGCAATTCTTGCAAAACGTATTTTGCCTCTGCTTTCAAAACACATTGAGTAGTGGGGTCGAGAACCCTCTTTTATATAAGTCTTCCCCTATTATGACAAATCGGGTTCTTTACGAGAGACAAGTCATGGCCATCTTTCCCTTCCTCCCGGTCTTTGATTACTTTTTTATGTCGGACACCTAATCTTCCTCTCTTTGCTCCGTTACCATACACTCTCCGACGGGGACTGACGGAACCGATAAGGTTTGCTGGATGACAGTGGCATGTCGGCCTTTCGTCTTAGCGGTAGCCAGCTTTGACAGGGTGTCGACCCTAAGGTTGTCTTGTCGTTTCACATGGCTATTTTGACGCTTTGAAACTGGCTGATGATGTTAGCAACTCTGTGATAGTATTTCAGGAGCAGAGAATCTTTAATTTGGTAGTTCCCATTGATGTGTCCGACCATGAGCTGCGAATCTGCCTTGCATTCTATCTTGAGAGCTTCATATTCTGCTTGATTGTTGGATGTCTGGAACCCAAAACGTAAAGATTGCTCGATTTGTATGTTCTCTGGTCCTTCTAGAACGATTCTGGCTCATCCTCCTTTCTTACTCGAGGAGCCATCGACATGCAGCGTCTAGGTGGTTTCGGGTTCTTGACATTGTTGCAACTTTGATGTGAAGTCTGCTAAGCATTGGGACTTGATAGGTCATTGTGGTTCGTATTTGATGCTGTATTCGGATAACTCGACTGACCAACCAACTCGGTTTTTTGCAAAATCTTATTGATTGGGAAGTCAGTTCGCACTATGATCTCGTGGCTTTGAAAATATTGTCAGAGTCTTCTGGAAGCGTGGACGAGAGCTAAAGCTACCTTCTCGATAACTTGATATCTTGTTTCAGCGTCTTGTAGCACTCGACTTACGAAGTAGATTGGTTTTTGTTCTGTTTTTCCTTGTACGACAGCGACACTTACTGCTTCGGGCGATACGACCAGATAGACCAGCAAAGGAATTCCATGGACGGGTTTGCTCAAAATGGGCGCCGGTGCCAATGCCCGTTTTACGATTTGGAAAGCCTCTTCGCAACTTTCATTCCACGCGAACTTCTCTGCTTTCTTCATGAGCTTCAAAATTGGTCTGATTTTATCCACCAGTCTGGGCATGAACCTGGACAATGATGTCAATCTCCCTACTAGCTGCTGGACCTCTTTCAGGTTATCCGGACTTCTCATAGTTTCCAAAGCTCGACATTTGTTAGGATTTGCCTCGATTCCTCGGCTTGTCAATATAAAGCTAAGGAACTTGCCCCCTTCCACTCCGAACACACATTTTTCTGGATTAAGACGCATGTCATACTTTTTAATCTACTGGAAGACCTCGGCTAGGTCATTCGCGTGTTGCTCGACACTATCAGATTTTACGATAATGTCATCAACATATACTTCCATAGTTTTCCTAATCTGCTTACGGAACATTCGGTCCATCAACCTTTGATAGGTTGCTCTGGAATTCTTCAGGCTGAAAGGCATGACTTCGTAACAAAAGTTGGCTCTGTTGGTGATGAAAGCTTTCTTCTCCCAATCTGCCGGATTCATGCGTATTTGGTTGTATTTGGAGTATGCATCGAGAAAACTTAACATTTTGTGGCCGGCTGCCCCGTCTACCAGTCGGTCAATGCTTGGTAGTGGGTATGCATCTTTGGGGCAGACCCTATTAAGATGAGTATAGTCGGTGCACATCCGCCATTTTCCGTTATTCTTTTGCACCAGGACTATGTTTGTCAGCCACGTAGTGTAATGTACCTCTCGGATAAAACCAACATCCAGAAGTTTTCTGATTTCCTCCTCGGCTATCCGTCCTTTCTCTCCAACCAACTTTCTCTTCTTCTGGGCTATTGGTATGGCCTCCTTACAGATCGATAACTTGTGCGAAATTATTCGGGGGTCTATACCCGGCATGTCGGCTGCTGACCACGCGAATAAGTCTGTGTTTTTTAATAGGACAGTTGTGATGATGCTTTTTTCCTCTGCTCCCAAGGTTGATCCCAATCGCGTATTCTGTCCTTCCCGACCCATTTGGCATAGCACCACCTCTTCCTTTGGCTCTACCTGAGGTTCGTCGTTTGGTCTGGGATCCAAGTCGTCGCTTAGGGATATATGATGAACCTCGGCCCTCCGGGTAGGTGTTGGTGGTGGAAGGATCTTCAAACCTGCCGTGTAACATTCTCTCGCGATATTTTGGTCGGCGTGGAGAGTGACCACCTCTCGGCCCCAACTCGGGTTGTCAGTTGGGAACTTCATGGCCAGGTGAGGTGTCGAGACTATAGCCCCCAACTTGTTGAGGGAGGATCGCCCGATTAGGATATTGTAAGACGTTTCGACATCGATTAATAGGTATTTGATTTTGATTGCCCGACAGTCTCGGTTTCCTTCTCCAAACTTAGTATCCAAGTCAATGTATCCTCTGGTGTTGACTCTCTGTTCCGCAAAACCAATAATTTGCTCATCATATTGGACAATGTCGTCATCCGAGATGCCCATCTTCCTGAAGGTTTTCCAGTACAAGATATCCATAGAACTCCCTTGGTCTATCAGAGTTTTCATGATGACAAAGTTGGCTACTTCAATGGTGACGACCATAGGGTCGTCATGTCTTGGGTTTATGTATCTGAAGTCTGCGTTTGTGAAAAACATAGGTGGTTGGTCTCTCCTATTACTTTTGCTGATGGAGTACACATAGTTGACTGCTCAGAGGTGCCTTTTTCGGGAGGATGATGTCGTACCCCCTCCTGCGAAACCTCCGACAATTGTGTTTATTACTCCTCGTATGAGCATGGTTCCTTGCCGGTCTCTTCCTCCTTGGCCTTCTCGGCCTCGCCGCTCGTTCTTCGAGGTGTTTCTACGTACCTCTTGCCTTTTTCTGACGTCTATTTCAGTTTTTCCATCCCCACGTCTTGTTTGGACGAAACGTCGCAAATGGCCTGCTTGTATGAGCTCTTCAATCTTATCTTTCAGGACCCGATAATCTTCTGTTGTGTGCCCAAAATTGCGGTGGTATCGACACTGCTTGGTCTGATCCGCACTCTGTGGGGTGGGAGTCCTGCTCGGTGCTCTCAGAAGATCGACATTGAGGGCTTCTTCCAAGACTCTCGACCTTTCGACTGTCAGACGGGTGTAACGGGTGAAACACGACCCCTTTGGAGAGTCTCTAGGCTTCCCGAATTGTGTTGGTATGCTCCTGTCACTCATCCTCTCGGGTTCATCAGGTGCCTGAGCCTTGTTTTAGAATTCTTTCAATTTTTCCAGCTGCATGTATTTGGTGGCTCTCTAGCGCAACTCATCCAATGTCGCGGTCGGTTGCATGCATAAACTATCTGAAAACAGTCCCGATTTTAGTGCGGTTACCATGTGGTGCATCGCCACTTCGGGACTTAGGTTCCGTATGTCCAAAGCCATCTTGCTAAATCTGTCCATGAAAGCTCTCAAGGACTCCGACTTTTCCTATCGAATATTCACCAAGGTGATCGAAGTAAGGTGGTGTGGTTGGCTTGTAGTGAACTGAGCTTCAAACTTAGTTGCGAGTGTGCCAAAACAATCTATGGATTGAGTTGGTAGCTGGGTGAACCATCTTAAGGCTGCTCCCTTAAGAGAAGTGAGAAATATTCGGCACCATAGAGCGTCTTCTGCTGTGTGCAAGCCAACCTGGGTTAGGTATGCGGTTACATTTTCATTCGGGTTCATGGTTCCATCGTATTATGTCCTATCTTTGTTATGATTTCAAAATAAACATTTGTTATGATTTCAAATATAAATTTATACTATTGGGTAGAAATTGAATTAAATTTGGTATCTTGATTTTCTTATATAAAATATTCATTGTTTATTTGTATCGAATCATCCTATCTTTGAAAAGCAATAAGTAAATCTAATTATAGTAAATAAAAAGTCATGATATCAAAGCATATGTTTGTGTCCTTCCATTTGTATGATACAATATAGTAAATCTAATATAAACAAGGGAGGTGATTCTAAATGAAAGCGGTGAATCAATAATAATGGTATTTACCAGGCATTATTATTATTATTATTATTATAGATACTACTATTATGATGATGATTATTAATATTATTACTAATAATAATAATAATTTTAATAATAATATCAATAAGAGTAATAATAATATGAAATCAAAAGAAAACACAAATTTAACATAGAAAAAAAAACAAAACTATTCCATACACAAGAATAAATTTTACAACTATTGAGAAAAACTTAAAAAGAAAAATTAGTAAAAGAAAAAAAAAATCTTAAAATATAATTTGAAAGCAAAGATTATAAAGAGTGTCAAAAGTTTGTGAACTTTTAAAATATTAATATCTTTTATCAAATAAAAATAGTTGTATGCCGATGCATCTATTATCCATATATCACCATCCAATTTAGAATATGATTTTTCATGGATATATTAACAAAAAAATTTAAAATATTTTTTATAAATATAAAATATTAACAATAGAAATTCATTGATACTTATCAATTCATAATATCACGATTATTACAATATCAAATAGATATTATTTGTGATTATATTATAACAAAGAAATGTAATTGTTTATCTATACCATTACCATTTTGATAATTTTCTATAATGTTATATTTTAATTAGACAATTTTATCCTTTAATAAATAAAAATAATTTATTTATTTAATAGCTTTTAAATAAAAATCAAAAGTTTTGGATAGCATTAAGAAAATATTAAGTCATATCTATGAGGAGTAATGGTGTAAGAGAAGGGTTGTACGCTGAAGCTTTACGTTTTTTAAAGATCCGAAAACAATTATCACATATCGTTTGAAAATGAATTATGGAGAATTAAACGAAAGCACTTGCTGTGTAATGCCCTTGTAAACAGAATGAGCATACAGAACAATCAGAATATTGCGCAATCCAGAAACAGTATTAAAACTACTACTTGACAGCAGTTGTGTTGAGTGTCTTATCTTTCCTTTATTTGGCTGTAGGATTTATTTTTTGTTCTTCTACATGATGGTGCATTGACAACCGTTGGAAACTAGATCTGGATCGCTGTCGGTCCCTCTTGTTGATGTAGAACGTCGAGTGGTTCTGATGTAGGGATCATGTGTCTGTAGGCTCCTATCTATATCGCGAACATACTCACCTGGCCGCACACTAATAGGCCACCGCAGTTGAAAATTCATTGCTTGCAATGGTGCCTGACCTACTTCTGACCTTACTGTTCCTCTCCTTGGCCTCTCCACTCTTCGTGTTAAGTCCTCATTTTCGTTTTCTTCCTCTACATCACGTGTTTCCACCACGGCCTTGCCCTTTCTCTGTCTTCGTCGTAACTCATTCTCGTCTTCTTCCTCTACATCACGTATTTTCAGCACGGCATTGCCCTTTCTCTGTCTTCGTCGTAACTCATTCTCGTCTTCTTCCTCTACATCACGTATTTTCAGCACGGCATTGCCCTTTCTCTGTCTTCGTCGTAACTCATTCTCGTTTTCTTCCTCTTCATCACCTATTTCCATCACGGCCTTGCCCTTTCCCTTTCTTCGTCGTAACTCATTCTCGTTTTCTTCTTGTACTTCACTTATTTCCTGCACGGCCTTGCCCTTGTCCTCTCTGGCTCTGCTCTCAGCTTCTCCTATTTCTTTAGATGTTCCGCTCTCAGCTTGCACACTTTCTTCAGAGGGCACCTTGCCATTGTCATCTCTTGCTCCGGTCTCATCTTCTACAAATTCATCAGATGTCCGTTCGCTCTTGTCCTCTCTTTCTCCGGTCCCAGACTCTTCAGATATAGCTTCTAATGTCCTTGTTTCCTTCTCCTCTCCTTGTTTCTTTTCCTCGGTTTCATCTTCCTCGCCACTGTTCCGTCTTCTTCGGCGGGCTAACGGTGCTACATTTGGTTCTTCTTCTTCATCATCGTCATCCATCACCGTGTTCCGAAACTGGGAAGTCGAGCTCGTGCCTTCTTCTTGTACTTGTAAATCAACTTCGTTTTCTAACTCTTCTTCTGCTTGCGTTGTTTGTGTATTCGATCCTGAAGCTTCTACCAACGTGGAGGGAACCGCATCTGTCATAGAAAAGATAGCCTTTCCTGAACTGCCACTTATCTTGATGCTCCTCTTACGACAAAGATTAACCATCTCTTGATAACAGGCCATAAGCTCCCTCTAGAAGAATAGGATAGTATAAAAATATAATTAGGCATAACTTACTAATCTAGACAACAGGTCATAAGCTCCTTCTAGAAGACAGGATAGTATAAAGTTTTCATTCCATGTACCGAAATGCTAATTGATTCCTCAATAAAGGTAAACCGTGAGGAATATCCAAGGTAAGTAGCAGCTAGTAAAGCGGACATTGCAATCTCAGAAGGTCTGAATTGAGTGAAGTAGACATCTGTAGACATACGGGAAAAAACGTTCGCTTAGCACCACTATCAGCAAATATATAGATTCAACAAATTATTGTTATGTTACCTCCTTGAGACTGGACTATGATCTCATTTATGGATTCGCGTTTAAAACCACCGATTCTTTTGAAGGTGGGATAATAGTAGTCCAGGAAGTGAAAGGGAGTTACAGATCGCATTCGCCAGTTAAGTCCACTGAGAATGCGAAATTCCATTCTCATTATCCTTAGGGGGTTGTAAATCGCTTCTCTTCTCACCTGTGCAATAAATCAGTGCATTTTGTGGTGAAATTTTCATTAAATACTGTGACTTCAAAATTCAACGTCATTTTAATTTCCCAGTGGAAAGTGTGGTTTACCAGAAAATGCCGTTGTGTGAAATGCGCTGTCCTAATCTTGGAAGAAAGTGTGTAGCAACACATTGCAACCAAACGAGCTTTATCATCTATAGAAGACCCTTGTAATTCCTTGAGAAAAACAAGGATTTAAACAGCAAGAAATCAGAGAAAATTTAATGACAAATTTCAAAATTTCTACAAGCCTTAAAGAAAGAAATATATTACTGAGAGCGGATTCGATGAAACAAAGCGATCGAAGTAATTCATTGCAATATACGGAATGTACGCATCAATAACTCTGCCCTCGGAGAGCTGTATAGCAAAACATGGAAAAGAAATCAGAGAAGAAAGTAAAATTTCAATCCTCAGTGACAGATCTATAAACAAGATTAAAAAACAGTGCAAGTCACGTCCAATTCTCTTTGTGTTTTCTAAGTAGCCAAACAGAGAGGAAAATGAGTTCATAACACAGCTAAGAAAACAGAGAGGAAAAAGAAACAGATAATAATTAAGCAAATTTGGAAACAGACATATGCTTGCACGAAAGAACCGGTTTCGCTTCTGTTTTATGTGTAGCCAAAGAGATGCTTGTGAAAATTATCCAAGGAGAACAAAAGAGTAGCGGAGAGTTAAGTTTTACTTCACAGACGATATACAGATCCATCCATAAATAAGATTAAAAAATTTACGCAAAGATTTATGTTTTCACAGAAGAAATTAAACGAGCATTCAATTTCCTTAGTATTTTCTAAGTATCCAATCAGAGACAAACACTTGCTTATAAACGCAGCCTAAAAAACAGAGAGCAAAACGAAGCAAACAATGACGGATCAGATTCTTGCACAAAAACATAACCGCAGCCAGACAGATCGAACCAGAAAGCCTAAAACGAAGCGTTGAAAATGAGAGCTGAAAGAAACGGATTAACTGGCAAAAGTAAAATCTCCGAGAAACAAAAAGAAAATTCATTCATGCAAGCATTTAAGATTCTCATAACGGCGAAGCGAAAAAGAAAGAAAAAGCATCTTGGATTGTCACTTACCTGAACGACCGTCTTAACCGCAATCAGCCGAAGATGAGCGTTGCGTGATTGTGTGTAAAACGCCCTATGAGGCATGAATTCTTGCTCGATTTTGAGGTAATGGCTTATAGCTTCACGTTCTCTGTAAGAAGGCACGGGGAACTCGGGATCGAAATCCATTGTTAGAAAGAAGCTTCTGAAGATTCAGCTGAAGTGAAAGATTGTGTGTTTCTCAAGAAAGTGAAGTGAAAATGAAGGAGAAAAAGAGAGCGAAATTTGCAGAATCTGAAGGGTTCCGGGTTCTCTCTCTCTCTCTTAACGGTTATTCTTTCTAACGGAAACTGGCTCGGAAGCGCGCCAGTTTTGAACTTTGCAATACGTCGTCGTAATGAGGGCATGGAACGCGACGGATTCTACTGTTACTTTACTTGCTTATTTTCGTGGAATTTTTAAGTATAACTATTAATGAAGTTATTAATTCAATTTTAATTTGTTAAGTGCAAACATTTAGGAAATTAATCTGCTTTGATTACTGGGACAACACGTGGTGTCAGCATGTATTATCACTGTTATTTCAAGGTCTTATCTTAATTAGATGGCAATAGTGTATTTTAGTTAAAGTATCAATATCGATTTATTCACCGATAGAACCAATACTGTGCAACGAATTATGGCGGTTTTCAATAGCAAAGATGCTGAAAATTGCATTGACCATGTAATTCAAATGAAAGGATAAAGATAATGTGGTGATAAACTCAATCTTTTTTTTTCTTCCTCCACCCTTACATTTTTTTAAAATTTTAAAACTAGTCTTGGCCCTCACTATGGATTACTTTCATGGTCACGGTTGCTTTTCTTTGTTGATTGTTGGTGTTGGTGGAGGCTGATTTAAGCTGCAGAGGTTCGGTATTGTATTATGGACTAAACAATCTGCAAGTGATAAAAGAAAATATGGATTGACTATTTAAATCAAGTTTATTTTTATTCCGAATGAAGGGGTGTTCCGAAAGCATTTTGTATAACAGATTCACAAATTTGGAAACAAATTTTTTATTATAGAATGACCATTTTAGAATATATTTTTTGACTTGTGGATTGGTGGATCTAGAATACATTTTTTGACTTATGGATTGGTAAGTGAATTCGGAATGCATTTTTATACTCTCCATGGTATTTTATGCTTTTTAATAATTTGTTGGAATTTGATGGTAATATGTTAATTTGTATAAGTATGAACAATAATGAAGGATTTGAACAATGGTCGATGTGTGGGAGGTCTACATACTGATGATATTCAGAAGTTAATATCCAATAAATCATTAGACAATATATGGAAGCCATATGAATGTACAAATGTGTTTATTGAAGATGAGGTAAAGTTGAAGGTTGTCAAGTATGTTTAGGTTGCTTGTTATTTAGTAAATTAAATATAAACTTGTGATAAATTTTGTAGATATTTCCTACTCGGGATGAGATCCTGACATGGGTTAGAAAAGTTGCATTTCATTTTGGGTTTATTTTTTTCATACTGAGGTCGAATAATTCAAATGGATAACGATATATGTATATAAAATTAGAACGAGGTGACAAAACTGAAATGCAACAATTGATGATGTTACATGAGCGAGATATGTATGTCCATTGATCTAGGTTTGAAGAAGCGACGAATGTCGTGCAAGATTTATTTTGGACACACCCTGATTCAATGAAGCTATTGAATGCATTTAACATTGTGTTGATGATGGTCAATACATATAAAACTAATAGGTACAAGATGCCTTTGCTTGAAATTGTTGGTGTTACCTCAACGAGGTTGACCTTTAGTGCTGCATTTATGTTACTCTTATCAGAACAACAACATAACTTTGTATAGGCCTTTGAGAGGCTTAGAGGTTTGTTTTTTAGAGTTGATTCAAACCCAAAGATTGTGGTCAGTGATAGAGATATTATTTTAACGAATGCAATAAATGTTGTGTTTCCCGAAGTTGCTAATTTGTTATGCCGTTTCTGTTAGAATATATGGCCTTAAACGAGAGGGGGGGGGGGTGAATTGTTTAAAGGGGGTTTGTGAAAACTTTTTAAGCTAGAACAGAAATTCAGTTAGCCAAGATATAAAACACAAAACAGCAAAGCACCAGAAAAACAATCGGTTGTTTCTTCGAAATAATCAGTTGTTTATACCAACAAAGCAATAACAACTGAATTTAAATGAGTTTAAGGGAAGAAAGAGATACACAAACAGTTTATACTGGTTCACTCTTAAACCAAGAGCTACTTCCAGTCCCCAAAAGCCACTGGGTAATCTACTAAGCAATCAATACAGATTACACACAAAACCACCAAAGTGACCTTGAACCCTTCAAGAAACACACTTCCTTTGGCACAACACACACCAAGAATGTTGATCTTGACAACCTCAAGAGCACACAACACTCCTTGGCTACAACACCAGAAATTACAAAGTATTCATAACGAATTACACTTGTTTACAGAACAAACTGAAATTAATACAAATGTAATCCTATTCCACTCTCTCTTGAGAAAACCAAAGCTCAAATGTGAATGTTCAAAAACTTGAAAGCAATCTCTCACAACTGAAAAAATCAAATCTTTTTTTCTTGTTTGTTATAAAACATAAACAAACTATTTATAGCTTTCAAAGATTGGTAAAAGCATTTAATACAAGAGCGTATTCAGTTGAAAATCATTTAAAGCACACTCAACTAACAAAACAAAATTCTGTTAGGATTTTCAAACAAACAATTGATTGAAAACACGAAACAATCAATTGTTTTGGTTTGACAGCAAGTCAACCAACCAAAACAGTTTTCAACCTTTTCAAAAACACCTAAGAGTAAAACAATCAGTTGTTTCGACAAAACAACTGGTTGTTTTTCACTTAGTTTGAAAAACACTTTAATCTTAAAAGATTTTAAAAACACTTTAGCTTTAGATTCAACAAAGAGTGGATTACAAAAATAAACTACCCAGATCCTATCCTAAACACAACAGCAACTCCAGCCTTGCATCAAACACTTGGATTTGGATTCTTCAAAGCCTTTGATCACTCTTGATCAACATTTTCCATATTGATCAAAATGTCAAAGCAAAATGTAAAATGCTTATTCATCCAAGAGATGTATGGGATCAAGTGATGAAGTCTTGGGGAGATATTTTGATTGTGATATTATAGAGGCCTATGAGCTTCATGTGGAGGCATTTCATGTTGTTTGTTCGCCATGACCTATATTTACTGAATATTGATGCGTACTTGGTTAAATCCGCATAAAGAAAAGTTTGTTAAGGCTTTGATGGATAATGATGGAAGAGTGCCTTCATTCTTGGAAAATTGTTGGTGGAATTTGCGGAAGCTTAATGGAGGTTCACGGTCAAGGCTCTCCTAGGAGATGTGGATGCCTTGGAGGTGTAGGTTAGGTATGAAATGAGAGTGGTGAGGCCATCTCTCTTTGGTAGAATGGAAATTGAAGATCAATAGTCTAACCTTGAGAGGTTTTTGACAAGTAGTGAAATTGACTCAAATTTGGCAGCAATTCACTATTATATTAATCTTGTGAAAACATGAGCCAAGCCACTCCTTATATAGCAAGTGAGGGCCGGTTTACATCAAAGCAAAATGAGGAAAATTCAAACTACACTACTTTGAAATTAGCGCCTAAAATGGAAGCACATGGAAGGCATGACTCTAGTGGTTGGCCCAATTCTACACTTTGGTGGACTTGCATTCGAGTTGATACTTGGGCCTCTTCCATCATCCCCTCCCTCTTGAAAAGGATTTGTCCTTAAATCCAATGTTTCTTCTTCTTCTTCTTCTTCTTCTTCTTCGTTATTACCTACAAAAGGAGACAAATCAATGACATTAAAGGTATAATGTACTCTATATTCCGCAAGTAAATCAAGTTTATATGCATTGTTGTTGATTTTCTTGAGGACTTGGAAAGGGCCATCACCTCAGGGACTAAGTTTAGACTTTCTTTTAGTTGGAAATCTATCCTTCCTAAGATCAAGCCAAACTAGGTCTCCTTCCTCAAAAATGATTTCTCTCTTTCCCTTATTGTTATGTTTTATATATTTCTCAGTTTGTTGTTGTATTTGTTCTTTAACCCTCTCATGCATTTTCTTAACAAATTCAACTTTTGTAGCTCTTTCCTTATGCACAAAAGTTTGTGGATTAGGAAGAGGTAACAAAACTAAAGGAGTAAGAGGATTAAACCCATATACAACTTCAAATGGAGAAATATTAGTGATGTGAACTACCCTATTGTATGCAAATTCAATATGGGGAAGGTACTCATCCCAAGACTTATTGATATGATTCCAATAGCAAGATATAGATGTTTCATAGACATTATATGGAATCAACTTGAGTTGGAAAGTGAATAGGCACTTTTCTAGAATTGGATCAATGTTCTTTCATTCAAGAACTCACCAAAACTTGAGCCATCACACCAAAACTCATATAGAAATCAATTTCTTGTCAATTGAACCGATTAAAATGCACAAGAAATCTAATGAATCGATTGAAATGGCTAACAAATGAATTGAACCGAACAAAAGCATGAAAGGAAGAAGATGAACCAATTAAAAATAGTAAAGAAGAAGATGAACCGAACAAAATAAGAAAAAGAAAGCTAAAGAACCGAATAAAAGTGCAAGAAAAGACCTAAGACATGTTTTAAGAGTTTATATGGACATGGAAATGGATGAACTAGATGGAAGAGAGAAGAAGACTTATGTGGTTGAAGTCCTTGGAAAGGAACACGCCACTTAGAGGATGCAAAGCTCCAAGATGAGTGAGATGCCGCCACTTGAGGCTCCAAGTTTGCTCTCAAGATGAGACTAGGTAAGAGAAGACACAAGTCTCTCAAATGCTCACCATTTTTGGGAGAGTTTCGGTACTATCAATATCAATTCTGTATTTAGAAGGACCCAAGCCCTCCTTATATAGGAGAAGGACCAGTCATGAAGTTTACAAAGCTTACACAACAAGCTAACCAAAAGTCCCTTGCATGCTACCCACTTCTAGAGCCTATAGTGAGGTATGAAGGGTCAACTTCAAGAAAGTTCTAAATGTTAGAATAGATGGCTTTAAACTAGAGGGGGGGGGGTTGATGGTCCCAAAACAAACAATCGGTTGTTTCCTCGAATCAATCGGTTGTTCTGGTTCTTAACAGTTCAACCATTTTAAAAACAGTTTTCAACCTTTTTCTCAAAACACCTAAGTATAAACAATCAGTTGTTTCGACAAAACAATCGGTTGTTTTAACTTAGTTTGAAAACATTTTACTTTCACAAAGATTGAGAATGCCTATGCTTTAGATTTAATCAAAGGGTGGATTACAACATCCAAACTACCCCAGAACTAAGCTAAACCAGCACAGCAACATCAAGCACAGCAGAGGCTTCAACATCCTTCAAAGGATTTGGATTCTTCAAAGCTTGAACACCACTTGGTTCAACACTAAACTAATGTCTAAAGATGCTTTTAGAAAAGAGGTATCTTTAGGTTTCCCTCTAAGCACCTTTCTAAAAGCTATATATTTAAACATTCTACATTTTATACAAAAGATACTATAAAAAGAGAAAACATTTTACCACTACTTCCTAATTCTTTAAATTTGCTCCTTGTAATCCTTTGAGGTAAGCTAATCTCCTCTTGATCAACTTCAACTTCGGCGTCTACCTCTTCTTGATCTTGATCTCCTTCACTTATGGCTACCCTTCATGACCGCCCTAAGCATAGTAGAAAGAGATCTATTGACTACTTTTGTTTGTCCATCCGTTTGAGGATGACAAGAAGTTGAAAATTGAAGTTTAGTGCCAAGTTTTTCCCAAAGGGTTTTCCAAAAATGGCTTATAAATTTTGGATCTCTATCCGATACTATGCTTCTAGGTAACCCATGAAGTCTTACCACTTCTCTAAAGAAGAGTTTGGAAACATTTTGAGCATCATCCACCTTGTGGCATGGAATAAAATGTGTCATTTTACTAAAACGATCCACAACCACAAAAATGGAATCAAAACCTCGTGCAGTCTTAGGGAGTCCTAGAATAAAATCCATGCTAATGTCTTCCCATGGAGCACTTGCAATATGTAAAGGAGTATAGAGTCCATGTGGCATTGTTTTAGGCTTAGCTTTTAAACCTGAAATACATCTAAAATAATGTCTTTGAACATCTCGTCTCATATGAGGCCAAAAGAATTTTCCTTTTAAAAGATCAAGAGTCTTATCAACTCCAAAGTGGCCCATGAGACCTCCTTCATGAGATTCCTTTACAAGAAGTTTTCTTTGTGTTCCTTGGGGTATACAAAGTTTTCCTTCCTTAAAAAGATACCCCTCAGACACATAAAATCCTCCTTGTGCTCTATGTTCACACTTAGCAAAGATGAATGCAAAATCACGATCTTCTTTGTAAAGTTCTCTTATGTTGTCAAATCCAAGAATTTGGGCTCCAAGTTTTGAAAAGAGCACATGTCTCCTTGAGAGAGCATCGACCACTATGTTTATACTACCCTTCTTGTATTTGATGACATAAGGAAATTGTTCAAGAAATTCCATCCATTTTGCATGGCGTTTGTTTAACTTATGTTGACCTTTCAAGTATTTTAAAGACTCATGGTCACTATGAATGACAAATTCTTTAGAAACTAGATAGTGTTCCCAAGTCTTTAAGGCCCTCACAATGAAGTTTTTCACTAAAATAAGCAATGGGATGCCCACCTTGCAACAAAACCGCACCTATGCCTACTCTCGATGCATCACACTCTAGCTCAAAAGTTTTTGCAAAATTTGGTAAAGCTAGAATGGGTGCATTAGTGAGTTGAGCTTTTAGCCTCTTGAAGGCTTGTTCGTGCTTCTCGTTCCAACAAAATGGAGTGTCTTTCTTCACTAACTCATTGAGTGGTGAAACTAGACTTGAGAAGTTAGGCACAAATCTTCTATAAAAGCTTGCTAATCCATGAGAGCTCTTAACATCTCCTACATTTTGTGGAGTGGGCCATTCTTGGATGGCTTTGATTTTCTCGGGGTCAACATGTACCCCATTTTTGTTAACTACAAAACCTAAAACACTACACTATCAATACAAAAGGTACATTTATCACTATTAGAAAACAAACTATTAACTCTAAGCACTAAGAGAACTTCCCTAAGGTGTCTTAGGTGGTCTTCTAGGCTTTGACTACAGACTAATATATCATCAAAATAAACTACTACATATTTACCTATACAATCCCTTAAGACATGATTCATGAGCCTCATGAAAGTGCTAGGTGCATTAGTGAGACCAAAAGGAATCACTAACCATTCATATAGTCCAAATTTGGTTTTAAAAGCAGTTTTCCACTTATCACCCTCTTTAATTCAAATTTGGTGATATCCACTTTTAAGATCAATTTTGGAAAATATGATGGACCCATGCAATTGATCAAGCATATCGTCTAGTCTTGGAATTGGATGCTTATACTTGATGGTAATATTATTGATGGCTCTACAATCACAACACATTCTCCACTTGCCATTTTTTTTAGCACCAACAAGACAGGTACAACACAAGGGCTTAAACTTTTTTGAACCCAACCCTTCTCCAACAAGTCTTGTACTTGCGATTCTATCTCCTTAGTTTCCTCCGAATTAGTTCTATAGGCCCCCTGAACTAAATCAATTTGATGTTCTATACCTCTAAAAGGCAAAAGTCCTATGGGGCCTTCGTTAGAGAATATATCATCAAACTCTTTCAAAAGCTCTTTTACTTAAGGAGGTAAAACACAAGTCTCAAGAAGTGTAGCAGTTCATGTAAGTGTTCCTTTACAAATTAAAAGGCTTGAAGGTTGTTCAACAAGAAGCATATTTTCAAATTTTTCGTCTTGCTGAATGACCTTTTCGGAAGGAACACTCTTCTCCCACGCCTTTTGCTCCCTAAGGGATTTTTGTTTTTCTATTTTTTTTTTCTCTTCATCCCTCTTTTGTTTCATTTGTACTTGATCTTTTACCACTTGGGAATGTGATAAAAGATTGAGTATAAACTTATTTTCTTTGTGGGTGAAGGTGATCTCGTTGGTTAGACCATTGTGCATGGTTTTCTTGTCAAATTGCCAAGGTCTACCCAACAAGATGTGACAAGCTTCCATGGGGACTACATCACATAAAATGTTATCCTTGTAGTTGCCCACAGAAAACTCGACTTTCACTTGCTTGTCTAGAGTTAGTTCCCCATCTTCATTGATCCATTGAACTTTGTAAGGTTTAGGATGAGGGACTAATTGTAGATTTAGCTTTTCAACCATCCTAACGCTACAACAATTGCAGCAAGAGCCACTATCCACAATGAGAGAACATACATTTTCTAAAACCTTGCATCTTGTATGAAAAATGTTCTCTCTTTGTGTTTCTAGGTTCACGCTAGATTGGTTGTTGGGGGTTCTTCTAATCATCATTAATTCCCTTTCACATGGATACACTCTCTCATTATTCTCCTCCTCTTTTCCACTAGGTTCATTATCATAGCTACTGATCCTGCCTGTTGACCAGAACGTAGGAGCTTGCCTCGTCTAAGGATCGACTTGCGCACCGCTTCAAACGTCCGTCCTTCTCCAAGATCCACCTCAAGAACCTGCAAAAGAACAGAGCGGCGCCCCTGCGGCCGATCGCACTCCAACGCCCAAGTCAGTGACCGAACCACCAAATACTGAGAGCAAGAACGCTCAAGAAATCACAAGGAACCGTGCAATGTTCTCTCTCACAGTGTGCTTTAGAACTCGCAAGCGTAAAGAGTATAATCTGAACGTGCGTACCTCAGAAAGTTCGTTGAGAACTCTTATATACCTGGTCACTTTCTCTCTCCTGGCAGTTACAGACCTGGACACGTGGCTCGCATCCAGTCGTACACGTGCCATCATCTGGAGCCTCCTTGACTTGGGCGCTACTTCTGACTCTCTTTTTGGCTAAGTTATTTATGCATGGTACTGCCCAGTGCATAGCTAACTTGGGAGTGCGATCTCAACTGGAACTGGCGAGTTAGGGTGCCTTTGTACACCTTCCCTGTGTTCTCGCCTGCCGCCTTCATAATCTGCTTCACCTTCATCTGCAATCGCTTGGTCGCCTGAGTTTACATCTGGCGACTTCACCTTCTACTGGGCGATCGCCTGGTATGCTGAAGATCGGAGCACGCCAACTTAACAACTGGCGATTACACGAACCACCCGACTTCCTTCCCTTCTGCAACTCTGGCGCCTTATCCACACGCCTACTCTGTGGCTTGGTGCCACGTCATCACTTCTGACTACCAGGGCGGTACACAAGCCCCCCAGTCTTAAGCGAAGACTTGTCCAGCGAGAAGACTGAAAGAGTCACGTCAACACCGGTCTACGTGGCACTGACGCAGAATTCCAAGCGGTTGTACCTTCTGCTTCTCTGACGCTCCACCAAACCCCTCGCCCATCACTCGACACGTGGCTTCATCAACGGTTACCTTCAGTTAACGTTTGCGCTTCCCAAAGCCATTTCGAAAAACCCTTAAACCCATTTTCGCTCCACTGTTCCATCACTTTTCTTCGTATTCTCGAACGCTCCAACCTTCTCCTGTGAAAAAAGCTCTCGACGTTCTTCAACTTCCCGAATCACCAACATTCTTCATCGCCTTCCTGATCACAAAAAGGTACTTCCTTTCCTTCTTCTGCTGGGTTTTACTGCATTTTAACCGATTCGCATCATCCTGTAACTGTCTGGTGCATACGTTGTGGGTTGATTTTGCTATCTCTCCTTCTTCGTAACTTAGGGCTTCGTCTCTGTTGCAACGAGCCTCCGTTCGTTCGTTGGTTCACCCTTCATTCATAATTAGCGTCAGCCCCTGCGAGTCCTGATTACCTTTCCTTTCTTCTTCCTTTGCAGCTTCCACCATGACTCGCTCCAAGATCACCCCGAATCCACCTCCTTCATCACGAAACCCCTCCTCACAAGCACACAACCCCCCGCGAGCGCGCGGTGCCTCATCTTCTCAGGCTGAAAGGCCTGCACCTTCCCGCCCCAACCCGGCCCAGGCTGCTCCGCCTGCCACCGGAGGAGCCTCCGTTCCCCCACCAGACTTCAAAACCCTGTATCCCTGGGCCAACTCGACCCTCTTGAGGGAAACATCTTCTGTGAACACTGCTGGGGCAGTTTTGCGGCTGACAAAGGGGGACGAGCCTCATCAAACGTTTCATAAGGAGCACGATGAGAAGATGGTAGTGCTGCCTTGCCCCCCCGATCTGCCCGTTTGTGCCGACGATAAGGTGAGCGCTGACGGGCCCTTCTGCTTCGTCTACACAACCTTATTCAAGAAGGTGAAGCTCAAGTTCCCTTTCACCCGTTTCGAAAGGGAACTCCTCACTGAGCTCAACATCGCCGCCGCCCAGCTTCATCCCAACAGCTGGGCGTTTGTGCGAGCATTCCAAGTGATGTGCGACCATCTGGGGTTGCCCGCATCCGTAGATGTATTTCTGTTTCTCTTCGAAGCCAAGCACCCAGGAGACCGCCTGTGGGTTAGCTTGAATGGGATTGCTGGGAGGTCGATCTTCTCCATCTTCCAGCAGTCCTATAAAGACTGGAAAGGGAAGTTCGTCCAAGTGCGCCCTAACGACAAAGACGCCTCCCTACTCGACGGCTTCCCCTTGTACTGGGTGGACAAGGGGAAAAAAGAGTCCAAGAGCTGCTTCAGGAGACCCAGAAGTCCTGATAGCATGGGAGCGTTGGACAGAGATCTCTGCCTCTTTTGGAAAAGGGTGGCGGATGCCAACATCACTTTCCTCACCACCACCTTGATCTGCTTCGAATTCTACGAGGACCAACTCGAAATTCGAATAGGTTAGAACAATTAAGCCTTTGTTTCGATACTGCTTTTGTCAACTGTTTCTGGGCGTCTTGCGCGTTGTGCGCAAGACTTTGGTTTTATATTTTCTGCACTATTCGTCTGTTTTGCTGTTGCATACTGCCTTATGCATTTATCTTCTCTCTGATCGTAACTAATCCATGCATTCTTGCTCTATGCAGATAACATGTTGGGCAAGGGCATGCTCGCTGAATTGAGGGCGCTCGCCCGAACCCACGGGTTGGCGACGGGCTCTCAAACAGTGCCAAATTCCGTGGTGGACATCGCCGCCACTCAGGGCCGATCGCCACCTAAGGGCCCAGCTCCCTCCGACGTCCAACCCGCCGCCCAGCGTAAAAAACTTGTCCTCCAAAGGCCCAAGAGGAAAGCTTCCCAGATAGTCCACGAGGAGGAGGAAGAAGATGACGAGGTCACCGAAGATGGCCTCGTTACAAAGAGGAAGAGGGTGGCACCTTCTTCACCACCTGCCCCACCCCCTCTTCCAATCTCAACACCACCATCCACGCCTGCTCCACCTCCAACAATGCCATCTCCACCAACTCCCGCTTCCCCAGTCCAAGCCATTCCATTGGCAACTGCGCCACCCGCGGTCGAGGCCGCCGAAGACAATTTCTTGGAGGACCCCCCAAGCGCCTCCACGCCATATGTATCAGCTGGAGGGGGTCCTCCTTCTAACGCTTCAGCCGCAGATGTCGCTCCAATCAGGGATGAGGTTGCCCACACCTCTCCGATTCTGATCACCGAGTCCCCGACGTCGCCACCACGAGCAAAAGCACCCACTGAAGAACCAACTAAAGAGGGTGGCGACAGAAACCAACAACAGGCCCCACCAGCGCCTCTCCAAGCAGCAAACCTCCCTCTTGAGGTCACGAGGATGTGGGAGCCTTTATCTGCTAAGCTGAAGACGATAGCAGAAGACATTCCCGCCATCATAACTAGGGCGGTGCAGAGCTCCACCAGGAAGCTCCAGGACGACCTCTTCAACCTTAAAACAGAGAACAGCACCATGAAGGTTGAGGTGGAGAAGTTGTCCTTCAATCTGACGCTCGCGGAGATTGAACACTCCCGAGTAGAAGACGCAATGAGCACCGAGCTCAGATTGGCGCGCAAGGAGGCCACTGATCTCCGCCATAAGGTGCAGCAACTGGCTCAAGAAAAGATTGAACTGGAGAGCAAGATTGTGCCTTATCGCGTCAAGGTGGCTGACCTGGAGGCTCTCATAAAAACTGACGCCGCTAAGGTGAAGAAATTGGAGCAAAGGTCAGCCGACCAAGAGACCCTCCTTGGAAAGGTGGAAAAGGCGAGGGATGACGCCATGGCTGAGCTCGCTGAAGCCAACAAGGAAAAAGGGGAGCTCGCTGCCGAATTGGGACAAGCGCAAGCAGAATCCAAGAAGGTTGCTGAAGACCTTCTCCAGGCTCAAGAAACCAATGAACAACTCAAGAAGCAAGTTGAAGAGCTGGAGCAGCAGAATAAGGAGCTGAAAGAACAAACTGAAGATCTCAAGAAACGGATTGAGGAACTTCAGAAGCAGATTGAAGAACTCAAGCTGAATTCTGCTCAAATTCTGGCTGCTGGATTCGAAGCTGCGCGGGAACAATTTGCCTGCTTGTTCCCCGACCTGGACCTCAGCATGGTGTCTCTTGATAACGAGGTAGTGGATGGAAAAGTGGTTCCCGCTGAAGACTAATCGATTCTCTCCATCTGCTACCTTCGTGCCTTTCCCTTGTATATAATTTTGTAATAAACTCGTATTTTCTTGTACATGTATTTTTGAGCTGATACTTTACTTAATGAAATTACTTTTGCATTTCTTCTTGTAACCTCTTCGTCTACCTTTAACTTTCCTTGCGTGATTTACTTCAAAGAAATAACTTAGTAATCTCGTAGGCACGATCTTGTACTTAGCTGTTTCGAACCATCTCAACTTCGAATAATAATCACATTTATCAACTCGTAAACTTAAGGCAATGAACCTTAGCGTAAAATGATACTTCAAGCAATGGACTTTAACTCAACCCCTGGCTTTATAACGTCGCTACACCCGATCTGCTTCATCAAAACGGGTCTTTGACTTCTCGCCATTGCTTGAACGTTTCCTGGTCGCCAAAGACTCTTGGCAACACCAGCTTCTTCCTGCCTTTACAACTTGGCCATTGCTCTTTCATCTGGGGGTAGAGGCGCCTTTCGGATCCTTCTCTACCTCCTTGTGCTTCAGAGCAAGAGACCGGGTGGCTAGGCGTTCTCTTCGAACCTACCTTAGCCACCCTCAGAACTTCTTCCACCCTCTACACCATACCTGAACTCGTTCGAGACGAGAAGGATTTTATCTTGCCTGAACTCGCTCATAGGCGAGAAGGTCTTTAACTCGCCTGAACTCGCTCATAGGCGAGAAGGTCTTTAACTCGCCTGAACTCGCTCATAGGCGAGAAGGTCTTTAAATCGTGCCTCTACATTGCCCCAGGGGTTACATCTCCTCCCCCCCCAGAAACACTGAGGACTTTTCACTGGTGCCTCTACACTGCCCCAGGGGTTACATCTTCTCGCCCCCAGAAACACTGAGGACTTTTACTGGTGCCTCTACACTGCCCCAGGGGTTACATCTTCTCGCCCCCAGAAACACTGAGGACTTTTACTAGTGCCTCTACATTGCCCCAGGGGTTACATCTTCTCGCCCCCAGAAACACTGAGGACTTTTACTGGTGCCTCTACATTGCCCCAGGGGTTACATCTTCTCGCCCCCAGAAACACTGAGGACTTTTACTCTTTCTCGCCTGCACTCGCTCGACGGCGAGGAGGTCTTTAACCTGCCTCGGAACGCGCGCGGGCGTTGAGGTCTTTTAACTGGTGCCTCCGATCGCCGAAAGACGATGAGGACTTTAGCTTTAACTGGTGCCTCCAATCGCCGAAGGACGATGAGGGCTTAAAACTTTTTTAGAAAGCATGCAATATATCTTTACTTGCCTTAAATCACGTATAAGTGACAAGGTCTTTCTTCAAAACTTTTTGGAAAACAGCAAGCATGCAATCTGAAAACGCCTTATACTTCGAAAACTCTTCTTTTATTGGGTGGCCTCATTAAAAACCCTCCTTAGGGAAAAAAGAGTGCCCCCTTCAAACTGTTTTATCAGAGACATTGTAATATAACTTTTGTGTTTGTCTTTACTTACAAAGCTCTTAACTATAGTACAACTTCAGGTGCGTGGCGTTCCAGGTGCGAGGAATCGCCCCTCCTTCCAGCGTCTCTAAGCGGTAGGCGCCGTTCCCGAGCGCCTCGGTTATTCTGAACGGTCCCGTCCACTTAGGCGACAGCTTATTCTCCATCTCGTACTGGTGGGCTTTCCTCATCACCAGGTCGCCTTCTCTGAACTGCCTTGGCATCACCTTCGAGTTGTACCTTCATTCAATCCTTCTCTTCACCGCCTCAGCTTTCAGTCTCGCCTCTTCCCTGACCTCATCCAGTAGATCCAGGTTCAACCTTCTCTCTTCATTCGAGTCTTCCTCTACGAAGTTCTGGAATCTCGGCGAACTTTCCTGGATCTCCACTGGAATCATTGCATCACACCCATAGACCAAGTGTATGCTGAAGATCGGAGCACGCCAACTTAACAACTGGCGATTACACGAACCACCCGACTTCCTTCCCTTCTGCAACTCTGGCGCCTTATCCACACGCCTACTCTGTGGCTTGGTGCCACGTCATCACTTCTGACTACCAAGGCGGTACAGCTACTATACTCATCTACCCCTTTTAAAAACAAATTCTTTGGTTTGGGCATGGAGATTGAACATGACCTCTACCATAACATTTAAAGCATTTGACATCCCTAGTACGAATAGGTGGAGTGAGCATATCTTTTCCTACACTCTTGGGAATTTCTTTTGGTTTTTCTTTTGGTACACTTTTGATGTGAACCTAAGAACATGATAGGGATATGATATGAACATGTTATGGATTCAACAAGAGTTGGAATATGATTATGCACTTTTTAAGAATTGGATCAATGTTCTTAAACATTCAAGAACTCACCAAATCACAAGAACCAAGCCAAACTCATATAGAAACCCATTTTTTGGACATATGAACCAATTGAAACAAGGAAGAACACAAATGCACCGATTGAAACTCCAAGAAACACAATTACAACCACAAGAACAGAAAACTAAAGCAAACTACCGAACATAAACACAAACTAAATAAGTTCTACCGATTGAATCAACAAGAAACAACAAAGACATGTTTTAGAGTTTTTTTTGGAATGGAAATGGAAAAAGAAGATGAAAAGGACAAGGAAACTTATGTGGTTGGAGCTCTTGGAAATGTGCACGCCACTTGAAGGATGGTTTGTGATCCGATCGGTCATCGGTAGTCAATGACGTCAGCAGCAGAGAACCACGTGGACCACTCGCAGGGTGACACGTGGACCAGGTGACAGAGAGATCAGGGAGGCGATTGCCAAGAGCGGTGATCGGGGGGGACAGTAACCAAGTGACCACCGACAGATCAGGCGGCAGAGAGGTCAGGGGACAGATCACCCAGAACGGTGATCGGTGGTCAGTAGCCAAGTGGCCACCAACAGACCAGTTCCCAGACTCACGCCTGGGGGCAGAACGCGAGAAGCAAATAGAGCACTGATCAGTCATCGGGTGCATTGTCATCGGGGTTTCGTGTCACACGCAGTTAAACTGGGACTGAGGTTCCCAGCGAGAGCGTTACACATGGACCTCGCATGAGCAAATCTCAGGGAATCGCGCACGAGAGTGGCCTGAGGGAGCTAGTAAACCGATCAGTGATTGGTGACTCCCTCAACCCATTACGTGCGTGAAGGGTAAGCTGTCCACGCAGAGAGCAACGCTTGGTGAGTGTGCCTAGACCGGCCACACCTGGTGTTCTCCTGAGAGTATGCGATTTACCCAGATGAAAGAAATATGCTAAGTTACTCCGCAAGGGAATAACTTAGCACACAAAGAGAAGCGCTAGAGCCCTTCCAGTAAGTGACACGTGTGTGGTTAGATGTGAGTCGCATGCCTCCACGTGTCATCATCTGAGAGGGGTGCGGTCCAGATAAAGGTGCACTCCGTACCGCTAAAGGTACAGACAAGCGCAGCCAAGCGCAGAGACGCGCGGACACGCACAAACACCCACACTTTACTGATTCTGGAGGTACATTGTCTCAGAAAAGCATAACAGGGTTCTGACACATGCCAGAAAAGCATAACAGAATTCTGTTATGCCCAGAAGCACAGAGAGAGACATAAAAGAGAATCAGGGAAGATTGAGGGGGATACGAGAGATAGAGAGTAAGAGTTTTTCACACACACTACTAGTTTTCTCATTTGGTGGTTCTGTGGTCTAAGTTGATCGTCGGAGTGCAAACGGCCGCTAGAGGCGCCGTCTGTGTGTTTTGCAGGTCACGTTTGGAGATTCAAGAGAAGGTTCTGAGGGTGATTTTGCAGAGAACGCAGTCGCGTAGACGGGACAGAGAGTGCTACAAAGCGATTCCTCCACGTTCGAGTTGCCGGCAGGATCAGTTGGCTTCAAGATGAGTGTTGTTGCCACCACTTGAGAGACCAAGAATTCACTCAAGATAAGACTAGAAGAGAAGAAGACACAAGTCTCTCTCAATCATTCACCAATTTGGTAGAGGTTCATTACTCACAAAATCAATCTTATCATTTCAAAGACCTAAGCCTCCCTTTTATAACGAGGAAGACCGATCACAAAGTACAAGAGAAGCTTACAAGAGAAGCTTTTGAAATGTCACCTTCTAACTCCTATTCTAGCGCCTAAAGAAGTGTGAAGAGACACCTTTCTAGTTTCTTCCTAAAAACTAACGCCTAAGGTACTTACACAAGAGGTGTCTTTTTGGTTTCCCTCTTAGTACCTTCTTAAACACTACTCCTATATGTTTTACAAATTTATACAAAAGAAATTACAAAGAGAGATATTAATTGGAGCCCATTCTTGAATGCTTGTAGTCTTCTTGTTGGCTTTGGGCTGGATCCTCTCTTTATTTAATTCTTCTTTAATTTTTGAGAAGACTAGAAGGAAGAACTTTAAATGTTTGGGTGAATGGCCTCTTCCTCCATTAGTAAAATCCTCTTCTTTTTTATCTCCATCAACTTTCCTCCCTTTTATATTCTCTTTTTGGATAAGAATTAGAGTATGAGCCTTCCTTACGACTTGAAGTTTTCCTCAAATTTTGTTGTTCAACTTTGATACAGAATTGAATTAAATCATTCAAGTCTTGGTAGGGTAAGAGTTCAACTCTATCTCTAATCTCAAGGTTAAGCCCACTTAAGAATCTTGCTATGGTAGTGGGTTTGAATTCCCTAATGGAGTTTCTCATAATGTATAGTTCCATTTTCTGCCTATATTCCTCTACACTCATGGTCTTTTGTTGGAGTCTTTTGAGGTTGTCCATTAACTCCCTATTATAGTAGGAGGGAATAAGGCGGCGTCTTAAGGCTCCCCTAAGATCATTCCAATACTCTATGGGAGGGTCCTTTTGAAGACGTCTATCTCTCTCAAGGGTCGTCCACCAATACATAGCATTGCCTTGAAAACTTAAAGTGGCTAAGGGTACTTTTTTTTCTTCACTCACTCTATGGCAAGCAAACAAGTGTTCTACATTCATCTCCCAATCTAGATAAACTTCTACATTTTCTTTTCCATGGAAATGAGGTAGATCTACCCTAACCTCTTTTAGGCTTTCCTTTCTTTCCTTTCTAACTCTCCTAGGGGGTGGTTGATAGTACTCATTAATTTTAAGACTTTGTTCCCCATATGATTCATTACCCCTAGAGGTAGATGCATGCGAACTCCTTTTAGATTTGGTGTATTCATCTCTTTCTTTAAACATTTTCCACTCATCTTGTATTTAAGCAAATTGAGCATCCCTTTCTTTGAGTTGGGTCTCATGTTGCAATTGTCTATATGAAAGTGCTTGAACATCTTGTGCTATTTTTTTCAAAAGAGATTTGATAGACGTTCCTTCACTTTCATTAGAATGACGAGAATGAGAAGACATGGTTAAAGCTTTGTGTTATAAGTATTTTACCCCAAAAAGATAAGGAGAGTAATGAAGGTAGCTTTCCAGGAAAGAGAGGTGGATCACTAGGATCTCTTAAGTACCAAGTCTTTCCTTGCCAAAATCTATCCCTAAAGACTTTTCACAAATTTTTTCTAAGTAATTTACTTAGATCACAATTAAGAATAAAAAAATACAATTTTATGCAAGAAAATGCAAAACAATTAAACAATACTAAGCAAGTAAACAATGCAAAACAATTAACTAAACACAATTAAAATTTACTAACTAGAAAGCTTTAAAGCTAGGCGTATCCTAAGGTAAGGCTTCTAGACAGTTAGAGCCATTGAAGACACACTCACCGTCTAATGCGTGATTATTCCACTAATTAATCAAGGTTTAATGCAATTACAATTCAAAAGAAATACAATGGAAATTGAATTACAAAAAGAAAATTTAGAATATCTATTCTATGAACTTCTTTTGCTTTTGGTACTCCTTCTTGTTGTGACTCTTTCTATTGGCACCCACTCTTTGTGTATTTTTGTAAACTCACTTGCTGCAACACTCTTGTTCAACCTCTCAAGTTTAGTCAATTTAAATCTTCAAAACAGTACCTACTAAGTAGTAATGGACTGACTCACCACAAAGGTTAATTCCAAAATTAACCAAGCACCACTTTTGAAAACTTTCACCAACAATAGAGGTCAACAAATTTAAAGCAAAGAAATAATTCAATTTGAAATAGGACAACATCAAAGGGAGAAATTATATGAAACAACTTGAAAGAGTATTGAATAAATTTGACAAACAAACAAATAAGGCACTCAACAAAAGGTGACACACAAATTGAACCTAAGGAAAGACACTATAATTGATTAATAAAACCAAAACAGTACTACTGAAATTTTTGAGGCACAAAATGCGTGACTTAAAATATTTATGTTAAGCTATATATTTTGAATTTAAATTTAAATCACAAGCAGTTCAAGATCTTAGCAAAATTTTGGCTCTGGAATCATACCAAAACAATACACCAATTAATTGTGATAAATTTTTCAAATCTGTTGCGAAATTATCGTTTCTGTTCGCGCCAGAATGCACACTTTTTTCATTTGATTTATCATTTTTTTTTTCTATTTTGAATTTTGACTTACTTTTTTTTTTTCTAACACATCAACCTGTTGAGATCCAGAATTTCACAATTTTTCTCCAACAAATTTTAATTCGATAAGAAAAAAAAAGTCAGCACAAAATTAAAGACAGAGGAATCCTAATTCTGGAATTAAAAACAGTTTGAAGAAACTTCAAAAACACAATGGAATTGATGTATAAGAATATGTATGGATCTACCATGCAAATATGAACTCAAATCTAAAAGAAAAATGCACCAAAGGATCAAACAATTCAGATTAAAAACTGGACTAAAAAACAAATCAAGAAACCAAATCAATCAAGAAAAGTACTACTAGGATTTGATGACAATTCTTGGAAACACATGACTTGACATAACATGTATAGATTCATAAAATAAAAAGACTCAAGAACCAAAACAGTTTGCACCGATTGAAACACAAAGAAATACTCAAATCCTACAAAAAAATTGCAATATAAAAGCTCAAGATCAATTTGAACAAGATTTCACCAATTGGATTGAACCAAAACAACATCTAAAAAAAAATCAAGACTCAAAACAACAAGTCAATCAAGAACACTTGAAGAACAACACAGAATTGAAATGAACACAAAATTAAAATCAAGATAAGGTACTTATCTTTTGAAGACCATGGCTCTAGATACCAAATGATGGAATAATGCCTTCATTCTTGGAGAATTGTTGGTGGAATTTGCGGAAGCTTAATGTAGGTTCATGGTCAAGGCTCTCCTAGGAGATGTGGATGCCTTGGAGGTGCAGGTTAGGTATGAAATGAGAGTGGTGAGGCCATCTCTCTTTGGTAGAATGGAAATTGAAGATCAATAGTCTAACCTTGAGAGGGTTTTGACAAGTAGTGATATTGGCTCAAATTTGGCAGCAATTCACTATTATATTAATATTGTGAAAACATGAGCGAAGCCACTCCTTATATAGCAAGTGAGGGTCTGTTTACATCAAAGCAAAATGAGGGAAATTCAAACTACACTACTTTGAAATTGGCGCCTAAAATGGAAGCACATGGAAGGCATGTTCAAGGATCTAGAACATGCACTCCTAATGGGCTTGCCTTGGACCGGCCTAGGTTTAATTAGAAGTTTAATAAACCCTAATTTAATCCTAGGTTCGTATTTAGGTGCCAATCTTCATTTTAACAAAAATTACAAATGAAATTTTCTATGCTAATTTTGACAAGAATTTAAATGCTACTTTACACTAGAGTCTGTGGTGTCTTGAACATGTATAAGAAGGTTTTTCTGCCATCAGTAGCAGTATTCCAGTCTTCTTGAAGCTTCTTAGCCATGGCTCTAGTGGTTGGCCCAATTCTACACTTTGGTGGGCTTGCATTCGAGTTGATGCTTGGGCCTCTTCCATCAGATAAGGTCATGCACTTAGGCAACACGACAACTAACATGATTGAGTTTGGACATTGGAGTCTAAAGAGGATGCTTTAGACGTCAATGGGGGACTTATGCTTTTGTTAGGATTCCATGGACGAGATGATCATCTTGCAACATAATGCAATTAAATTTTCATTTGAAAAGAGTTTGCATATGGTGGGTAATGTCTTTAATGTGAAAAATTGATTTTCCTTTGTATCGAAATATCCTTTGCAGTATATTGTAGAAGAGAGTGATTGAGTTGAATATGCTTTTTTAGATAGATCTCATTGTCGTTGCACTCTTAAATCTACTCATGGGCTTCCTTGTGCTTGTGAATTGGCTTGGGAGCATACCATTGCAGTCAATGCATTTGATATGGACACGATTAAGCTGTTTAGAAATTTCAACAAGTGATACTTTAGCACAATTGTCCATGCAACAAGAGGTTGATATCATCATGAATCGGTTCATTGAGGTTGATATTACTGGTAAGGTTAACATCAAAGCAAAATTATGTGAAATTGCATATCTAGATAAGACATCTTTATGTCCGCCAAGTCAGAAAGTCAAAACAAAAGGACATGTGACTAAATATGCTAAAGCAATGAAGCGACTTGTTCTTTCATTGTGGATAGTGGCTCTTGCTACAATATTTGTAGCATTAGGTTGGTTGAAAAGCTTAAAATACAAGTTATTCCCCACCCCAAACCCTATAAGTTACAATGGTTAAATGAAGATGAGGACTTAACTATAGATAAACAAGTAAAAGTAAGTTTTTCTGTCGGTAACTACAATGATAATGTTTTATGCGATATAGTATCGATGGAAGCTTGCCATATCTTATTGGGAAGGCCTTGGCAATTTGATAAGAAAACTACTCACAATGGCCTTAGCAACGAGATTACTTTTACTCATTCTAAAAGGTTTTTGCTTTTTCCTTTAACACCTTCAGAAGTGGTAGAGGATCAAGAACAAATGAAAAGAAAGAGAGACATTGAAAACAAAATCTCCAAAATCAAAGGTAGTCCTTAGGGATAATGCTAAGGCATGAGAGAAGAGTGCTCATTCCCACGAGGTCATTCAGATAGAAACAAATTTGATAAAAAAAGAAGTTCAGGAAATTCTTATATCTGAACAACCTCCGGGCCTCTTTCTTTGTAAAGGAGCACTTACATGAAATGTCACACTTTCAAAACCCAGTGTTCTACCTCCTATAGTCAAAAATATTTTAAAAGAATTTGGTGATTTGTTCCCTAAGAAAGGACCAATTGGACTTTCACCTTTAAGGGGCATACAACATCAAATAGATTTAGTGCTTGGAGTTAGTCTACCAAATAGACTAGTATACAAAACTAATTCAAAACAGATAAAGGAGATAGAATCCCAGGTTCATGAATTATTAGAGAAGGGCTTGGTACAAAAAAACCTAAGTCCTTGTGTTGTATCTATTTTGTTAGTGCCTAAGAAAGATGGCAAATGGAGAATGTGTTTTGATTGTAGAGCCATCAATAATATCACCATCAAATACATGCATCCAATTCCTAGACTTGATGATGTGGTTGATGAATTGCATGGGTCCACTATATTTTCTAAAATTGATCTTAAAAGTGGTTATCACCAAATTAGAATCAAAGAGGGTGATGAGCAGAAAACTACTTTTAAGACCAAATTTGGACTACATGAGTGGTTAGTAATGCCTTTTGGTCTTACTAATGCACTTAGGACTTTCATGAGGCTTGTGAATCATTTCCTTAGGGATTGTATATGTAAATATGTACTAGTTTACTTTGATGATATTCTAGTTTATAGTAATAGTGTAGAATCCCATTTATTTCACCTTAGGGCAGTGATATTAGTTCTTAGGAATAATAATTTGTTTGCTAATGTAGAGAAGTGCACTGTTTGTGTTGATAGTGTAGTTTTTCTAGGATTTATAGTAAACAAAAATGGGGTTCATGTGTCCTTGAGAAAATCAAAGTCATCCAAGAGTGGCCAAGATCATAAAATGTAGGAGATGTTAGGAGCTATGATGGGTTAGCAAGCTTTTATAGAAGCTTTGTTCCCAACTTCTCTAGTCTAACTTCACCCCTCAATGAGTTAGTGAAGAAAGACATTCCATTTTGTTGGACTGAGAAACATGAGCAAGCCTTTCAAAGGTTAAAAGTTCAAATCAAACAATGCACCCATTCTAACACTTCCAAATAAAAATCCGTATGTAACGTCACTTTACATACAGATTCAAATCCGTATGTAAAATTCGTATGTAATTCTCAATTTACATATGGATTTGAATCCGTATGTAATAATCGGTATGTAACTAGCGAATTTCTTGTAGTGTGAATTCGGTAATGAAGGCACACATTATCATTTGGTATTTAGAGCCTTGGTTCTTCAAGAAATAAGTGTCTTCTCTTCTTTTATTTTTTTTTGTGTAGTCTTTAATTCTATGTTGTTCATCATAATTCTGAATTGTCTTGCTGTTTTAATTTCAATTTTAGTTCATATTTCTATTTTAAAAATTCTATTCGGTGTATTTTGTTCAAATTGTCCTTGAGCATTTTGTTTCAATTTGTTTTAGGTTTCTACTATTTTATTTAAGTCTTCTTATGATTTCAATCAGTTCAAATTAATTTGGTTGAGTCATTTTAATTTTTGAATCCATTCAAGTATTTTCTAAGTCACGTTCATCCAATATTGACATCAATTTTATGTAGTACTTTTGTTGTTAATTTTGGTTGTTTGATTTGATTTGAGTATAATTTAAATTCTAAATTTCAGCTTTGGTGCATTTTATTTTTTCGAGATTTGAGTTCATACTTGTTAGTTCCATACAAGTTCAATTTCCTCTTAATTCCATTGTGTTTTTGAAGTTTTGAATTATGTTTTTAATTCCAGTTTAGGATTCCTCTGTTTTACAGATTATGTGTTGGCTGAAAACATTTATTATAATCAATTGTGCTTATGAAAAGTTATGAAATTCTGGATTTGAGTACATTGATGTGTTAATAAAAAGTGAAAAAAATAAGTGCTTCAAAATTCAAAATATTAAAAAAATGACAAGTGTAAAACGAACAGTGTTAAAAAATCTGACTATTAAAAATTTGAATTGGCAGCAAATTTAAAAATATTATTGCAATTATTTAGCGCACTATTTTTGTGAAATTCCAACACCAATATTGAGCTTAAACATTGAAGTTTTTGTGGTTTAAATTTCAAATTCAAATTTGAAGTAATCTGTCCAACATAAAGTCAGCAAGTTGAGAAAAGTTTACACAAAAAAAAATTCTATAGTGCAATTTTTGTTTTCTTCATCTATTCTAGTTCCATTATCTAGGATTTAATTTGAGTGTTACCTTTTCTTGTGAACCTTAATTTTTTTCTTGTAAATTTCTTGATACCCTTTCAATTCATGTCAAATATCAAATCCATTTGCAGTAGTCCTTATTTTTAAATTTGAGTTTTGTTGCTTTTCAAATTGTTTGACCTCTCTTGCTGGAAGTGACATAATTTGCTTTGGTGAGTTGTGGAGCTGAAAACTTTTGGTGCAATCCACATTGATAAAGAGGTAAAACTAAGTATCTTAGGTTGAATATCCTAAAGAGGCAAAGCAAGGGCCAACAACAACCTCACAAAAAAATAATTATACACAAAATACAAAAGGAGCTACAAGTGGTGGAGTACATAAAATAGATATTTATTTTTTTAGTGCATAAAAAAATTGTTGACCTAATTTTTCATTATATTTATTTAAGTTGTAAGTTCAAAAACTTTGATTAATTAGTGGATTATTTGCGCTTATAGTTAAATGAGTTTGTCTTCAAGGTTCAAAGTGCCAAAGAGCCTCACCTAGTAAACTACCTAGTTTCAAGCTTTCTAGTTAGCAATTTCTTTCAATTGTTTTTATTGCTTTGCAAATTTTTCTTGCATACTTTTTCTTTTTTGTTTTCATCTTTGATTATGCTCTAAGAAAATTGCTTAGAGAAAGATTCGTGAAAGTGTTGTGGGATAGTATCTGGTAAGGAAAGGCTTGGTACTCAAGAGCTCCTAGTGATCCACCTCCATTTCTTGGGAAATTACCTACTTCAATCCACCTATTTTTTCTCTTTGGGAATTACTTCTAAGACATAACTCTAAACATGTCTACGCATTCTTCTAGTCATAGTGAAAGTGATGAGAACTCTACAAAAACTCTTTTGAAACAATTGGCTAGAGATTTTGAATCACTCTTACTAAGACAATTGCAACACGAGGCTCAAGTTTTAGAAGAAAAGAAAGAAAGAGATGCCCATCTTGCAATCTTAGAAGAAGAATTAAAAATTGTTAGAGAAAGATATTAATACATTAAAAAGTTGAAAAAATACATGCATCACATGTATCTAGTTCTAGGTCTAGTGACTCCAATGTCGAGGAAGAGAGTCTTAGAATTAATGAATATTATCAACCTATACCTAAAAGAACTAGAAGAGAAAGCCAACCAAAAGAGACTAGGGTAGACCTACCTTATTTTTATGGGAAGGAAAATGTTAAAACTTACCTAGATTGGGAAATGAATGTAGAACAACTTTTTGCTTGCTATCATGTTAGTGAGGAAAGGAAGGTACCCTTAGCAACTTTAAGCTTTCAATCAAAGGCCATGTATTGGTGGGCAACCCTTGAGAGAGAAAGGCGTCTCCACATGGACTGTCTCATAGAATATTGGAAAGGACTTTAGGGTGCCTTGAGAAGACACCATATTCCCTTTTACTACAATAGGGAGTTGATGAACAAGCTCCATAGAATCCAACAAAAAATCATGGGTGTAGAGGAATATAGGCAAAAGATGTAGCTCTACATGATGAGAACCTCTATTAGGGAGGAAGAAACCATCACAATTTCTAGGTTCCTTAGTGGTCTCAATCTTGAGATAAGAGATACAATGGAACTCTTGCCTATAGGGACTTGAATGACTTGAATGTTCCTGCCACTTGACCAGATTGTGCTTCGTTCGTAGCTAAGACTTCGCGTATCAAGGACTCCTTCTTCTTTGTTGCAGATCACCACCCTTCGCCGCAGTGAGTACCTGAAACAGAGAGAACAAAGGGCGCCCTAGCGGCCGTTTGTACTCCGACGCTCAAGTAAGTAGGCAGAAAACACTATGAACGTCCGTATCGAAACACCGTAACTGTGGTGCTCTAAAGGCGCGTAACTGTATTCTAACGAACTTCTCTCTGGTGCTCAAATCACTCGTGCGTACAATGTGTAAGCTCACAAATGATTCAAGTGTGTGTAAGAAATTCGGAACGTACCTCACTAAGCTTTCAGAAAAGCTTATATACCTTGGGTTTCAGTGCTGCTGCCACGTGTCACTTATGACTTAAGCGCAACTCCACGTGGAAGGCCTTACGACGCTGTAACCCAACTTAGGGAAATCCCAGCGCGTAAGTCTTCCTTCCTCGAAGTGCACTCAGCGTAGGGGGTGACTACCTGGGTGCCCACTCATGCGCCCCAGCCCTTAGTCACTCGCCCTGGGAGTATCTCAGCCTTCCTCTCGCACCATGCGCATAGAGTACCCTGGGACGTGGCCCTCTCTCGGGTCATATCTGTCCCAGCGATTATCCAAAGGTGGCGTGGGTCGCCACGTCCTACACCTCACGCATGGGTACTTCACGAGTCAGGTCACTCCCTGCTCTAGTACTGGGAATATGGCCTTGAAGCCACCTTTCCCTTCTCTTTATTACTGTTCTGAGGTACCGAGGCTTGAGGCCTCCACGCCCATACCGTGGCCTCTCACTGTGTCGCCCCCTCCACGGTCTTCCCTACCTGTGGGTATCGGGGGGTGGCACCATCTGACCCAACGCACGCTCTTAGGATAACGGGTCACGCCTTTATGGTGGGCGACGCCTAAACCTACTGACGCCCAAAGAGGCGACGCCCACACCTGGCGACGCCCAAGGCGGTCAATGCTTACTTTCCTCCTTGGAGCCCCTTGGTGGGTCTCAGCGTATGTTTGACTTTGGTCAACGCCCGAGGTCGGGTCGGTACACAAGTCCCCCAGTCTTGAGCTGATAATTGTTTTCAGCGAAAAGTCTAAGGCCTCGCCCTACCATCCACGTGGCACTTTGATGACGTGACATTCTCTGCGCTTGTGACGTGACAACTTAAGTGGCGCATTAAACTCTCGACACATGGCCCAATCCTGCGGCTGAGGCTGAGTGTCGCTAGCGCTTCTCAAGGTTTACATTATATCTTTCAAAATCGCGCGCTTCAATTACTGTTCCATCACTTACTCTATTTCTGCACTGTTCACCTTCTTCTCGAAGCTTTTTCTGCACTCTCTCTTCACACCCATGATCTCCCTTCCTCCGATCACTCAAAGGTATGGTTTTTCTTCATTGATAGTCCTTTCTCTTGAACTTTTGTATTGATATAACTGCCTGGGCCTGTTTATATTTCTCGCATTTTACTCTTCCCTTCTCGCTTTTCCTCGTTCCCCTATTTTCTGAACTTCTCGCGTGGGTAGGGTTTTTCTGGGGTTTCTTCCCCCTTTACGCCATAACCCTTGTTTGCTAAGCCTTTGCTCTTCTTCATCTCAGCTTTCTTTGCTGTGCAATGGCGCGTACCAAAACCACCGCCAACCCTCCACCTCCCAGCATCAACTATAAGTCTCAGTACCCTTGGGCTTCTGATGAGCTGCTTGCTGAGACTTCCACCTTCACCACCATAGCTGATTGGAGGATCCATGTAGGCGAACCAGGTGTTTACAAACACGACGCCTTTGCCAAAAGGCATGATGCCTACATCTTTGTGCGCCCGTGCACACCCGGGCAGCCCGTTTGTGTGGATGACCGGTCGAACAATGGGGAGGCTTTCTTCTTTTTCTACCAAACAGTGTTCAAATGCATAAAACTGCGTTTGCCCTTCTTTGGGTTCGAGAGAGAACTCTTAACCGAAATCAACGTCGCCCCTGCCCAGCTACACCCCAATAGCTGGGCCTTCATCAGGGCGTTTGGGATTCTTTGCGGATACTTCGGCCAACCCCTCTTTGTGGACATCTTCCTCCATTTCTTCGAGGTCAAGAAGCAAGGGAAGAGCCTCTGGGTAAGCTTCAGCGGCATCGCCGAGAGGATCCTGCTGTCTCTTTTCCAACAATCCTACAAGGGATGGTGGTGCAAGTTCTTCAGGGTGTGTTGTACTGAACACGACCGCACTGCATTGGATGGGTTCCCCTTATACTGGGTGCAAAAGCTAAAACTGACCAAGCCCAAAACTTTGGATGAGCTACCCTTGAGTAATCGAGAAGTTTGCCAGATTTTGGCCAGCGTGGGGGTCTTGGATACTGCCTAGTTGATAACACGCGAATTCAACTCCGAGGCCCTTACTGAATACCTTAGAATGGGAACTACTCCCCACTTATCTTCTTTGATTTCTGCTTATGCTAGTTTCTACTCTTGCTCGTATAGGAATTGCTTGTTTGCCTTAGGTCTCCATAGAGTAGCTGATTATGCTTCATGTTTAACTTGGCTTGTATCTAACCTTTGCTTTGTTTGCTTTCTTGGTGCAGATTCAAAAATGGATATGAACAAGAGGTTGAGGCTTGCCAAAGCTTTGGCAAACCGGGGCAAAGCCTCCTCCAAAGGAGCTGATGCTTCCACGCAACCAGCCCCTGAGCCTACTCCTCCAACTTCTCCAACATCTTATTCCCAAAACCTTCCCAACATAGCACCTAACCAGGATCTTCCCTCTCCAAATGCCACCCACACTCCTAGCTCTCCACCTTCCATCGTGGTCGTGCCCCTCACCATTGTCGAGACTGCAACCACTCCAGCCCCCCTGGACAAAGGCAAAGGGGTGGTGGTGGTCCCTTCTGAAGATGATGAGGACACCGAAGATGGGCAAGTCTTCATGAGGAGGAGGACCACCAAGGTCGTCACCTCCACCTCTTCCTCCAACCATGGTGTTGAGTCCTTGAGGGATCACCCTCCAAGCGCCACTTCGCCCCCCATCAACTGGCTTTGGAGGGTGGGGTTGAGTATGAGCCCACGCCTACCCCCACGCCGGCCCCAGAGCTTCCCCCAGAGCTACTTACACCGGGCGACGCTAGGGGGCCCATCTGAAGAGGCAAAAAAGGAAAGTATGGCCTATTATCTCGATGCGTTCCTTGCTTGCGCCAACTCTTGGCGTGATCAGGCTAGAGCCAAGGCCAGCGAGCTCTCAACCCTTCAGTCTCTTGAAAAAGAGTTGGCCTCCTTGAAGGAACAAAAGCAGATCCAGGAGCGTCGCTGGGCCCATCAAGAAGACGCCTACAAGGACTCCTTGAAGGAGGCTCAGAAGGCGAAAGATGTCGCCAATAAAAGACTCCACGAAGCTGGGCAAACCTACGCCGAACTTCTGGGGCAGGTTGTGCCTCTTCGCGTGGAAATTGCAGAGCTCAAAGATGTTGCTAAAGCCTCCGAGGTCAAAATGAAGAAACTCGAGGACCATTGCGTTGATCGAGAGGTAAAACTAGGCGAAACTGAGGCGGTGCACGATGCCAAGACTAAAGCCTTCGACCTGCGGGAAGCTGAACTTGCAAAACTGCGGGCAGAGAGGGACGAAGCTTTAGCGGCTAAAGTGGCTAAAGATAAAGAGCTGGCCTCCCAAGCCGAGCGCTTCGAAAAGACGGAGAAAGAGCTAATCGACGACGTCGCGAGTGCCTTTGCTGATGGGTTCGCAGAGGCCCTAGCCCAAGCGGCCTGTGCTAACCCAGGAATTGACACGTCTAGCTGCGGCCCTCTCAACCACATCATTGAAGGCCAAGTTATCCCCTTAGAGATTCCTGAGGATTAGCCTCCCTTATGATTTTGTAACCTTCTAGACGTCTATTTCTTTGTACCGCTACGCTTGTACATAATTGATCACTTTATCTTCATATTCTTGTTTACTCTTCTCTTCCTTTACTACTTGGTCAACATGTATTTACTTTATCTTTGTGTCAATCATTAACTTCACTTGCTGTTTTCAGAGGTGTATCTGTTATTTTACCTTGGACTTACTTCGAACTTGCTTACTTGCTTTACGAATTATAGGCAGCATGTGCCCTTCTTCGTGGCCCTGCGATGCCTACCTTCGATCTATACTTAACCCTTCTGGCCTCGGCATCGCTCAGAGGCGAAGGAAGTCTTAGCTCCTCTGGCCTCGACATCGCTCAGAGGCGGAGGAGGACTTATCTCTTCTGGCCTCGACATCGCTCAGAGGCGAAGGAGGACTTAACTCTTCTGGGGCTTCGACATCGCTCAAAGGCGAAGGAGGACTTATCTTGGCCGAAGCCTACTTACTCATACTGGGTGCCCACACTCAGGAGAGACTTGTTGAACGCAAGGTCGTTTTGTCCTTAGCGTGTCTAGACACTTGGGACGAAGTTGCGCTTTGGTGCCCACGCCCGAGGAGAGGCCTGCGAGAAGCAGCACCGTATCGTCCACGGGGTGTCTAAACAACAAGGCGACTGGTCCTTATCTCTGTGCACTTGGTGCCCACGCCCGAGGAGAGGCCTACCTGGAGGCAACGCCGTTTCGTCCCCGGTGTGTCTAAAAACACCAAGGCGATCAGTGTACTTGGTGCCCACGCCCGAGGAGAGGCATGCTGAAAGCAATGCCGTATCGTCCTCGGTGTGTCTAAACACCAAGATGACCAGGGACATGGCGATTACGCCTAAGGAGAAGGTTTCCCAAAGGATGGCGCTTCTCCTACAAGGCGTGTATCTGCACCAAGTCGCCTAGTTCTCCACTGCTCCGAACCTCTTCACTGCCCGATGCCCACACTCGAAGGAGGCGCCCCCCGCCACTTCCTTGCGAGGTCTCTAGACATCAGACACCGGGGCTAATCGTTCTTATGGAAGATAGCAAGATATAGATGATTCTTTGACATTTTATGGAATCAACTTGAGTTGGAGAATGAAGAGGCACTTTTATAGAAATGGATCAATGTTCTATGTTTCAAGAACTCACCAAAACTTGCACCAAACACCAAAACTCACATGGAAGTTCCATTTCTTGTCAATTGAACCGATTAAAAGATACAAGAATGCAAATGAACCGATTAAAATGCTTGACAATTGAAATGCACCGAACAAAGTAAGCTAGAATGAAGATGAACCGTTTAAACTCAGCAAGAAAGAAGATGAACCGAACAAAATGTGAAATAAAGGCAAAGCACCAAATAGAATTGCAAGAAAAGGCCTAAGACATGTTTTATGAATTCAAATGGACATGGAAATGGAAGAAATAGATGGAGAAGAAAGAAGACTTATGTGGTTGTAGTTCTTGGTTGATGAACACGCCACTTGAAGTGTGAAAGCTCCAAGAGAAGTGTGAATTGCCGCCACTTGAGGGAACCAAGGCACTCAAGATGAGACTAGGAAGAGGAGAAGGCAAGTTCTGACTTCACTCAATCACAAATTTGGGAGAGTTTTGTTACTTCAAATATCAAATCTGAATTTAGAAGGACCCAAGCCCTCCTTTTATAGGAGCAAGGGCCGGTCATGATGCTACAAAGCTTGTACCACAAGCTACCCAAAAGTCTCCTAAGCTAACGCCTATAGTGACTCATGAAGAGTCACCTTCTAGAAAATTCTAAACTAAAGCCTAGAGATGCTTTACAAAAGAGGTATCTAATGTTTCCCTCTAAGCACCTTCCTAAAAAATATATATTTAAACATTCTATATTATTTACAAATTTATACAAAAGAAACTATAAAGAGAGACATTAATTGAAGCCTATTCTTGAAAGCTTGTAGACTTCTTTGGCTCTAGGCTTGGTCCTCTCTTTATTTTATGTCTTCTTTGAATTTTGAGAAGACTAGAAGGAAGAACTTCAAATGTGTGGGTGAATAACCTCTTCCTTCATTAATAAAAGCCTCTCCTATGTGATCTCCATCATACTCCTCGAGTTGGAGAGAATTCGACCACGAATTTTGAATCCCTGCATATAACAAAGTCAGTTTATTTTCACAATTAAAAGTGGAAGAAAAAGGCAAACATGACTTAGCTTTAGTAAACAGTGGGAGTTCAGAAAATGAGGTTCTATAAACAAACCAAGTTGGAAAAATTTGTTTGGGAATGATGATATGTTTTGGAAAAAGACCTCTTAAATGGTGAAACCCAATAGGAGGTATGAAAAAATCATCCCTAACATTTTTTAACCAAGTTGGTGTTGAAATAGGAACCTTGGGTAATGAAAAAGATAAAGAAGAAGAAAACCTTGGAGGTTCCATGTGAGGCATAGCACAAGTCAACATGATGGATTTAGTGGATAAAGTGGTGTGACTCGGTTTAGTACTTACTTCTTTTTCTTTCTCATTTTCTCTTTTAGTTTTCATATTTATTTGGTCCTCATGAACCTCTTTGGGAGAGAGAGGTTTTAAGATAACCTTGCGCCCTTGGAAGGAAAAAGATATTGTATTGCATAGTCCATCGTGTAAAACATGTCTATCAAATTGCCAAGGCCTTCCTAAAAGAAGATGTGTTGCTTCCATGGGTACAACATCACATAAAACCTCATCTTTATACTTTCCTATTGCAAAGTTAATGAGGACTTGTTTGTTCACCATTATTTCACCTTCGTTACTTAACCATTGCAACTTATAAGGCTTGGTATGAGAGATAGTGGGTAAGGCTAACTTCTCCACAACTCTTGGACTAGCCACATTAGTGCAACTACCCCCATCAATAATCAAGGAACATAACTTGTTGTTGATAAGACAGCGGGTGTGAAAAATATTTTCTCTTTGAGTATCATCCAAAGATTTTGGAATTGTTCCCAACATTCGTCTTATCATCAATAAGTCACCTTCACAAGGACTTTCACTCTCAATCTCACTTAATGGCTTAGAAGGTAAAGAATGCCTAGATGAATTGGAATCATGCTCACTAACTACTACCCCATTATGCACAAACATATTCCTTTTAGAAGGACAATTAGAAGCTATGTGACCATATCCCAAACATTTAAAACATTTCTTACTAGACGATTTGATGGGTGATATATGAGTAGAAGTAGAAGGCTTAGACTCTTTAGGTGTGAAAGAAGAATCCTTAGAAGGAAGGTTTGAAAAAGACTTTTTATTTTTCCAAGAGTTGTTGTAGTAACCATCATTGGGAGAGTTTTTAAAAGCATTTTTCTTAGTAATTTGAGCTTCAACCTTCATTGCAAGGTGAACCAAAGATCCCAAAGATGAATACTCTTGAAGTTCAACAACATCTTGAATATCCTTTCTTAGGCCACTTACAAACCTAGCTATCATAGCTTCAACACTATGCCACCATTTTATGGCATAATCAATGAATTCTAAGGAGGCCATCTTAACCTTTTGGTCTTCTTTGACCTCATGGACATAAAAAATTTGTTCACATTTAGCCTCCCAATCTAGATAAACATTAGGATCACTATCCCCATTAAAGCTAGGAATTTTCATAAAAGGAACTTGGGGTTTGGACTCATGGTGAGGTCTTTGGTCACGGTGATGAGTTCTCTCATTGGAAGGATGACGATGCCTCCTTCTTCTAGTATCCTCTCCATTGTCGTGAGCATTTGAAGAGCTCTTGGAAGAATGCCTAGGAGAAGGTTGTCTCTTATGCAAAGAATGGACAACTCCTTCTTGTTGTAATTCAATCTTGGCCAAACGTGCTTCTAATCTTTGCAATTCTTCATCCTTTTGAGCAAGAGCCTTCCTTGCTTCTTTCAATTCATTAAGAACATAAGCTTTATGAGTAGAGCGTGGCATTCAAGATTCCTCACTTGAATAGGTATCCATTAGAAAGAAAACAGCAAACACAAGAACAAACAATGTTAAGAAAACAAAGTTAGCAACAATTAGATCAAAATGCCGAAGTGAAGTGTCACTTAAAGCACTCCAAAGAAAGAATACTCCCCTTTACCAATCTGATCTTGAGGCCTTTAGTAAACTCAAATGAAAGATGTCAAAGCAATAGCACACAATCTCAAAGCTAATCACCACAAAACCAAAGAAACAATGAAGGACAAACAAGAAAAGGTATAAACAATAAAAGGCTATATCAAAAGGAATACAAGATGTATGACAAACTCAAAGATTAGTGAATAAAATACAAGCAAGAAAATAAGGTACTCAATGAAAAAAGAAGGCACACAAAAGAGACCTAAAGAAAAGCACTAGAGTAGATGAGGAAAACAAAAACAGAACTACTGGAAAATATTTTTGTGCAAACTGTGCGTCATGTTTACAGATTTATCTGGAATGATATAAAGCAAACTGGATTATGAAATTGTAACCACAGAAATTTCAAGATCTTATCTCAATAATGGAACTGGAATTACTCAAAAACAGTTTAGTCAATTAATTGTGATAAATTTTCTAAAATCACTGCCAGATTACCGTATATTTTTCGGCAGAATTACACACTGTTTGTATTTTATTTATCATTTTTTTTGTACTTTGAATTTTGAAGTAATTCTTTTTTCTACTTTTTTATAACACTTTGACGAACACAAATCCAGAATTTTAGAAATTTACAGAAATTAAATCAATTCCAATAAGGCGAAACAGTAAGCACATTTGCAGAAAACAGAGGAATCCTAACAGGAATGAAAAAACAGAATTAAGAACTATCAAAGACATAATGGAAATGATGTGTAAGAACTTGTATAGATCTAAAATACAAGTATGAACTCAAAACTAAAAGGAAAATGCAATCAAAGGAACAAGAAACAAACTCAGAAAACTGCATTACACAAAAGCAAGAAACAAAAAATTACAACAAAAGGAACACAAGGAATTGATAACATTCTTGAAAAACATGACTATGACAAAACTTGTAAGGATTCAAAAATTAAAATGACACAAACACAATGTATCGCAAAAGGAAAACAGCAAGAAAACTCAAAAATATCCTAAAACAGAAATGAAACAACAAGAACTGAAAGTTCTTGAATTAAAGAGCCTACAAACAACTCAAAACACAAACAAGAAGAAACCTAAACTCATGATACCACATAATATGATTCCAATAGCAAGATATAGATGATTCTTTGACATTTTATGGAATCAACTTGAGTTGGAGAATGAAGAGGCACTTTTATAGAAATGGATCAATGTTCTATGTTTCAAGAACTCACCAAAACATGCGCCAAACACCAAAACTCACATGGACGTTCCATTTCTTGTCAATTGAACCGATTAAAAGATGCAAGAATGCAAATGAACCGATTAAAATGCTTGACAATTGAAATGCACCGAACAAAGTAAGCTAGAATGAAGATGAACCGTTTAAACTCAGCAAGAAAGAAGATGAACCGAACAAAATGTGAAATAAAGGCAAAGCACCGAATAAAATTGCAAGAAAAGGCTTAAGACATGTTTTATGAATTCAAATGGACATGGAAATGGAAGAAATAAATGGAGAAGAAAGAAGACTTATGTGGTTGTAGTTCTTGGTTGATGAACACGCCACTTGAAGTGTGAAAGCTCCAAGATAAGTGTGAATTGCCGCCACTTGAGGGAACCAAGGCACTCAAGATGAGACTAGGAAGAGGAGAAGGCAAGTTCTCACTACACTCAATCACCAATTTGGGAGAGTTTTGTTACTTCAAACATCAAATCTGAATTTAGAAGGACCCAAGCCCTCCTTTTATAGGAGCAAGGGCCAGTCATGATGCTACGAAGCTTGTACCACAAGCTACCCAAAAGTCTCCTAAGCTAACGCCTATAGTGACTCATGAAGAGTCACCTTCTAGAAAATTCTAAACTAAAGCCTAGAGATGCTTTACAAAAGAGGTATCTAATGTTTCCCTCTAAGCAGCTTCCTAAAAACTATATATTTAAACATTCTATATTATTTAGAAATTTATACAAAAGAAACTATAAAGAGAGACATTAATTGAAGCCTATTATTGAAAGCTTGTAGACTTATTTGGCTTTAGGCTTGGTCCTCTCTTTATTTTATGTCTTCTTTGAATTTTGAGAAGACTAGAAGGAAGAACTTCAAATGTGTGGGTGAATAACCTCTTCCTTCATTAATAAAAGCCTCTCCTATGTGATCTCCATCATACTCCTCGAGTTGGAGAGAATTCGACCACGAATTTTGAATCCCTGCATATAACAAAGTCAGTTTATTTTTACAATTAAAAGTGGAAGAAAAAGGCAAACATGACTTAGCTTTAGTAAACAGTGGGAGTTCAGAAAATGAGGTTCTATAAACAAACCAAGTTGGAAAAATTTGTTTGGGAATGATGATATGTTTTGGAAAAAGACCTCTTAAATGGTGAAACCCATTAGGAGGTATGAAAAAATCATCCCTCACATTTTTTAACCAAGTTGGTGTTGAAATAGGAACCTTGGGTAATGATAAAGATAAAGAAGAAGAAAACCTTGGAGGTTCCATGTGAGGCATAGCACAAGTCAACATGATGGATTTAGTGGATAAAGTGGTGTGACTCGAGTCAACATGAAGAAAAGCTTGGAGGTTCCATGTGAGGCATAGCACGAACGGTTGGAAGTGATCAAGATAGAAACTGAGCCAAACTGTAAAACGATCGGTGAAACTGAGCAAAACCACGAACAAGCAGTGGAATTGAGCGAAACTCCAAAAGATGAACGGTGAAAACTGAATGACACCGAAAACAATCGGTGAAACTGCGTAAACTTCAAGATGAACGTTGAATCTTGCAAGATTCTTGGAAAACTTTCTCAAAATCTGCTACTGAACCTTCAACAACTTGCGGTTGGACTAATGTTTTAAATCAAGCCCCACGGTGGGCGCCAAATGTTCCTGCCACTTGACCAGATTGTGCTTCGTACGTAGCTAAGACTTCGCGTATCAAGGACTCCTTCTTCTTTGTTCCAGATCACCACCCTTCGTCGCCGTGAGTACCTGAAACTACTTGACTCCGACGCTCAAGTCAGTAGGCAGAAAACACTATGCACCTCCGTATCGGAACACCGTAACTGTGGTGCTCTGAAGGCGCGTAACTGTATTCTAACGAACTTCTCTCTGGTGCTCAAATCACTCGTGCGTACAATGTGTAAGATCACAAATGATTCAAGTGTGTGTAAGAAATTCAGAACGTAGCTCACTAAGCTTTCAGAAAAGCTTATATACCTTGGGTTTTAGTGCTGTTGCCACGTGTCACTTATGACTTAAGCGCAACTCCACGTGGAAGGCCTTAAGACGCTGTAACCCAACTTAGGGAAATCCCAGCGCGTAAGTCTTCCCTCCTCGAAGTGCATCCGGCGTAGGGGGTGACTACTTGGGTGCCCACTCATGAACCCCAGCCCTTAGTCACTCGCCCTGGGAGTATCTCAACCTTCCTCTTGCACCATGCGCGTAGAGTACCCTGGGACGTGGCCCTCTCCCAGGTCGTATCTATCCCAGCGATTCTCCAAAGGTGGCGTGAGTCGCCACGTCCTACACCTCATGCATGGGTACTTCACGAGTCAGGTCACTCCCTGCTGGTACTGGGAATATGGCCTTGAAGCCACATTTCCCTTCTCTTTATTCTTGTTCTGAGGTACCGTGGCCTCTCACTGTGTCGCCCCCTCCACGGTCTTCCCTACCCGTGGGTATCGGGGGGTGGCACCACCTGACCCAACACATGCTCTTAGGATAACGGGTCACGCCTTTAAGGTGGGTGACGCCTTAACCTGCCGACGCCCACACCCGGCGACGCCCACACCTGGCGACGTCCAAGGCGGTCAATGCTTACTTTCCTCCTTGGAACCCCTTTGATGGAAGAGGGCCAAGCTCAACCTCCCATGAAAGACAAGAGCCAAGCCAAGAGCGTGTAGAGCCAAGCCAAGAGCGTCTAGGACAAGAGCGTCTAGGACCAAGGCAAAAGCGTCTAGGACAAGGGCAAGAGCACATAGGTCCATGGCCAAGAGACTAAACGAAGGGTTGGACCAAGCTACGGATGGAAGAGAGACCTATTTGTATATGTTCCATGAAGGCCCATCAAGTGTAGCTTAGTCTTAATTGTGGTGTAAATAGCATAGCCTTGTGAACCTTTGTTTAATTTCTGCAAATTAGGATTAAGAAGGAGTTAACCTAGATTAGCTACGGTTTATAGAACCTCCCCACTAATCTAGGACCGGCCATCATTTAGGTCATCATTTACGGTCCTCCTTAGCCTATAAAAGTAGGGGCCAACCTCATGTATTTTCAAGATTAAATTGAGTATTGTTATGCTGCCAAACTTGAGTCATACCTTACTCATTGCCTAGAATCTAGGTTTTAGTCTTCAATCCTTACACCTTCAAAGGGGCTGGCCGAACCTCCCTAATCTCACACTCTTCATGCACCTTCAAGGCACCCACACTTCCTAGGAAGGCCTTGTTCCATCAACAACCATAAGCTTACGCAAATTCACCCCAATTTCCACTAAGAAGAAGACCTCAATGCCATCATTTGGTATCATGAGTTATGGTCTTCAAGAGATAAGTATCTCTTCTCATTTTTGTGCTTGAGTTCTTCTTATTTTCAAGTTGTTCATCTTGTGTTCATCTTGTCTTGTTGTTTTTATGATTTTAATATGATTTGAATGCTTTTCTATTCAATTCAATCGGTAGTTTTTGTTCAAATTGTGCCTGAACATCTTATTTCAATTTTGTGTAGGATTCTTGATACTTTGTGTTGCTATTTTTAATTTTTTAGGTTGCTTGAGTCTTGATTGCAATTTCATTCGGTTCATATTAATGTGTTTGAGTCATTTTATTTTATGAATCTATAAGTTTTGTCTAAGTCATGTGTTTCCAAATTTGTCAATAAATCCTAGTAGTACTCTTCTTGATTTAATTGTTTCTTGTTTTTGGTTTGAGTTCTTGATCTGAAATCTATATTGTTTTGATCCTTTGGTGCATTTTTATTTTTAGTTTGAGTTCATATTTGTGTGTTAGATACACATAAATTCCATCACTTTAATTCCATTGTGTTTTTGAAGTATAGCTTTCTATTTTGATTTTAGATTTCAGAATCCTCTGTTTTTCACAAATCTGTTTTGGCTGTTTTGCTTTATGAAAATTAAATAAATCATAAGAAAATTATGAGCCTCTGGATTTCACTAGTTTGAGGTGTTAGCAAAAGAACAAAAAAAGAATAAGTTGAAAAAAAGAAATAGAGAAAAAAAGATAAATCACACAAGAAAAGTGTGTATTCTGGCGCTGGAACTGACGGTTTTGGACACTGTTTTTGAAAACATTATCAATTGACCTCTAAGCTTTGTTGGTGGATTAATATCAATTGGTGCTTGTTGAGTGGGATTTGACTTGAGGAGAGTCTAGCTTTACTTAATAGGTGTTGTATTGAAGAATTTAATTACTTAAATCAAAGAGGATCAAGGCAAAGGGGTAGCAACAAACACAATACCAAAATACACCATACACCTTGAAGGGCACAACCAAGAAGATCAACAACAAGTCAAGGGAGTGCACTTTAATTTGTGCAACTTAATTTTCTTTGCAAATTCTCTTGTTAATTAGTAGCTTAATCACGCAATTAGAGGGTGAATGTGTCTTCAAAGGCTCAAAGTGTCTAAGAAGCCTCACCTAGGATCGACTAGTTTAAATTTTCTAGCTTAGCATTTGTTAATTGCTTTAACTACGCCAATTGCTTTTGTGTAGTTTCGCTTAATTGTTTTTGTTTAGCCTTGTTTAAAGCTTTGATAATTTGCTTTATTTGCTAGATAGCTTGCATTGTTGTTGTTGCATAAAATTTGATTTCTACCTCCTCATTGTGTTTTAACTGATTTACCTAAAGAAAGATTTGTGTGAAGATCTTGAGAGATAATTTTTGGCTAACGCAAAGACTTGGTATTTAAGTAGTCCATTGTGACTCACCTCTCTTACCTGGAAAACTACCTTCATTAGCTTTCCTCATCTTTCTTAAAGTAAAACATTTCTATATACAAAGCTTTAGTCATGTCTTCTCACTCCTCTAAATCTATTGAAAGTGATGTGAAGTCCTCAAAATCTCTTTTAAAACAACTCGCAAAGGATGTTCAATTAATTTCATATAGACAATTGGAGAATGAATCTAAAATCAATGAATTGACTAGAGCAAAGGAAGAGAAGTCTCAAACTTCAAAAAAATCACACACTCATGCATCTCACTCCAAAGATAATGAGTCTCTAGGGGAGGAAAGCCTTAGAATCAATGACTACTGCCAACCACCCCCTAGAAGAAATAGGCAAAGGGAGCAAGAGAGCCCAAGGGAGGTTAGGGTAGACCTACCTCATTTCCATGGTAAAGAAAACGTAGAGGTATATATAGATTGGGAAATGAAAGTATTGCAACTCTTTGCTTGCCATAGGGTGAGTGAAGAAAGAAAGGTACCCTTAGCCACCCTTAGCTTCCAAGGACATGCCATGTATTGGTGGACCTCTCTAGAGAGAGATAGATGTCTTCATAGGGAACCTCCCATTGAATATTGGAATGACCTTAGGGGAGCCCTAAGACGTCGACACATACCCTCCTACTACCATAGGGAGTTAATGGACAAGCTCCAAAGACTCCAACAAAAGAATATGAGTGTAGAGGAGTATAGGCAGAAAATGGAGCTCTACATGATGCGAGCATCTATTAGAAAAGAAGAGGACACCACCATAGCAAGATTCCTAAGTGGCCTCTCTCTTGAGATAAGAGATAGGGTAGAACTCCTTCCCTATCAAGACTTGAATGATTTGGTTCAACTTTGCATTAAAGTTGAACAACAAAATTTGCGCAAAACTTCAAGTCAAAGGGTGGGTTCATACTCCAACTTTTATCCCAAGAAAGACTCTAAGAAGGAAGGTAGCACATCTAGAGAAAAACGAAAGGAAACTACCAAGCCTCTTGCCAAGGAAACCTCCACCCCACCCATCCGAGCTAGGGACACCAAGTGCTTTGGAAGAGGGCATGTGCAAGCACAATGCCCAAACCAAAGGTCTTTATTCTTAAAGGGTGTAGATGAGTACACTAGTGGTGAGGATGAGCCAAGTGAGAGAGAAGAGGAAGGGGGAGAGGATGAGAGGGTAAATCCATTAGAGGGAGAATTGTTAATGATTAGGAGAACCCTCAACAATCAACCTAGCACATCCATAGAAACACAAAGGGAGAACATCTTTCATACAAGATGTAATGTTTTAGAAAATATATGTTCCCTCATTGTGGATAGTGGATCTAGTTGCAATTGTTGTAGTGCTAGGATGGTTGATAAGCTCAATCTACAAGTAGTTCCTCATCCCAAACCTTACAAACTACAATGGATCAATGAGAATGGGGAACTAAGTGTAGATAAGGAAGTGGAAATCAAGTTCTCTATAGGTAACTACAAAGATAAGGTTTTATGTGATGTAGTACCTATGGAAGCTTGCCATATCTTATTAGGTAGACCATGGCAATTTGATAAGAAAACCTTGCATGATGGTCTAACTAACGAGATTTCCTTCACCCATAAGCATAAGAAGTTTGTACTTAGTCCTTTACCACATTCTCAAGTGGTAAAAGACAAAATACAAATGAAACATAAGAGGGATGAGGAAAACAAAAAAAAAACAGAGCGCTAGAAAAAGAGAAAATCCTTAGGGATAGAAAGGTGTGGGAGAAGAGTGTTCCTTCCCACAAGGTTGTTCAACAAGAAAAACCTTTTGAAAATGCCTTGGAAAATTTGCTTCTTGTTGAAAAACCTAGCCTAATCTTTTGTAAAGGAACACTTACATGCACTGCGACAAATCATGAACCCATGAGTCTACCTCCTCAAATTAAAAATCTTTTGAGTGAATTTGAAGATATATTCTCTAATGAGGGACCTCAAGGACTCCCTCCCATTAGAGGTATAGAACATCAAATTGACTTAATTTCGGGGGCAAGCCTACCAAATAGGCCCGCATATAGAACTAACCTCGAGGAAACAAAGGAGAAAGAGTCACAAGTTCAAGACTTGTTGGAGAAGAGTTGGGTTCAAAAGAGCCTAAGCCCTTGTCCTGTACCTGTCTTGTTGGTGCCAAAAAAAGATGGAAAATGGAGAATGTGTTATGATTGTAGAGCAATCAACAACATCACCATCAAGTATAGGCATCCAATCCCAAGGCTTGATGACATGCTTGATGAGTTACATGGGTCAATTGTATTCTCTAAAATTGATCTTAAAAGTGGGTATCACCAAATTCGAATCAAAGAGGGTGATGAATGGAAAACCGCTTTTAAGACCAAGTTTGGATTATATGAATTGTTGGTGATGCCTTTTGGTCTCACTAACGCACCTAGTACATTCATGAGGCTCATGAATCATGCCTTGCGAGATTGTATAGGTAAATATGTAGTAGTTTACTTTGATGATATCTTAGTATATAGCAAGAACCTAGAAGACCATCTAAGTCACCTTAGGGAAGTTCTTCTAGTGCTTAGGAAAAATAGTTTATTTGCCAATAGTGATAAATGTACCTTTTGTGTAGATAGCATAGTTTTCCTAGGTTTCATAGTTAACAAAAGGGGGGTGCATGTTGACCCCGAGAAAATCAAAGCCATCCAAGAGTGGCCAACTCCGCAAAATGTAAGTGATGTAAGAAGTTTTCATGGGCTAGCTAGCTTTTATAGACGTTTTGTACCTAATTTTTCAAGCTTAGCTTCTCCTCTCAATGAACTTGTCAAAAAAGATGTTGCATTTTGTTGGAGTGAAAATCATGAGCAAGCCTTTCAAAGGCTAAAAGCTCAACTCACCAATGCACCAATTCTAGCTCTCCCAAATTTTTCTAAAACTTTTGAGATAGAATGTGATGCATCGGAAGTAGGCATAGGTGCGGTTTTGTTACAAGGTGGACACCCCATTGCATATTTTAGCGAAAAACTTCATGGTGCCACCCTTAACTATCCCACCTATGACAAAGAGCTCTATGCACTTGTGAGGACCTTAAAGACTTGGGAACACTATCTTGTGTCCAAAGAATTTGTTATCCATAGTGATCACGAGTCTTTAAAATATTTGAAAGGCCAACACAAGCTCAATAAGAGACATGCAAAATGGATGGAATTTCTTGAACAATTTCCTTATGTGATCAAATACAAGAAAGGAAGCACAAACATAGTGGCGGATGCTCTCTCAAGGAGACATGTGCTCTTTTCCAAACTTGGTGCCCAAATTCTTGGATTTGACCACATAAAAGAACTTTATCAAGAAGATCAAGACTTTACATCCATATATGCTAAGTGTGAACATAGGGCACAAGAAGGTTACTATGTGACCGAGGGATATCTCTTTAAAGAAGGAAAACTTTGTATTCCCCAAGGTACACATAGAAAGCTTCTTGTAAAGGAATCACATGAGGGGGGTCTCATGGGCCATTTTGGAGTTGATAAAACTCTTGATCTTTTGAAAGAAATATTTTATTGGCCACACATGAGAAAAGATGTTCAAAGACATTGTTCTAGATTCATTTCATGTTTAATGGCCAAATCTAGAACAATGCCTCATGGACTATATACCCCTTTACCGATTGCAAATGCTCCTTGGGAAGACATTAACATGGATTTCGTTTTAGGACTTCCTAGGACTGCAAGAGGTCATGACTCTATTTTTGTGGTAGTGGATCGATTTAGCAAAATGCCCCATTTTATTCCTTGCCACAAAGTAGATGATGCTCAAAATATTTCTCGACTCTTCTTTAGAGAAGTGGTGCAACTCCATGGTTTGCCTAGAAGTATAGTATCCGATAGAGATCCCAAGTTCATAAGCCATTTTTGGAAAACTCTTTGGGGCAAACTTGGCACAAGACTATAATTTTCAACTTCTTGTCATCCTCAAACGGATGGACAAATCGAAGTAGTCAATAGATCTCTTGGTACTATGCTTAGGGCTATCATGAAGGGAAACCACAAATCTTGGGATGAGTACCTTCCCCACTTTGAATTTGCTTATAATAGAGTAGTTCACAAAACTACTAATGCTTCTCCTTTTGAAGTTGTCTATGGATTTAACCCTCTTACACCCTTGGATTTGATACCTCTTCCTAATCCACAAGAATTTGTGCATAAGGAAGGAGTTATCAAAGCCGACTTTGTTAAGAAACTCCATGAGAAGGTTAAACTCCAAATACAACAACAAAATGAAAAGTATGCAAAATACAACAATAAAGGGAAAAGAGAAATACTTTTTGAGGAAGGAGACTTAGTTTGGCTTCACCTTCGAAAAGATAGATTTCCCACTCAAAGAAAGTCCAAACTAAGTCCTGAGGTGATGGACCCTTTCAAGTCCTCAAGAAAGTCAACAACAATGTTGTTTCTCAGTTCTTCTCCCCCTTTGGATTCATCAAACAGAATAAAGCATGGGATAAAGACAATCATAACAGTTCAAACAAGCAACCAGTATAGTGTTCTATTACAACCCAAAATAAAACCAACTAAAACTAGTGCAGAATAAAAACAAACCGACTAAATTCAAATTGTTCAACAAGATATAAAAGATAAAGACTATGAAATAGGATCACTTGTTGTTGTAGTAAAGCTCAGCTAGCTGCACTTGAACTCCTTCAATTTGGTCATCCAAGTGTTGAAACCTGGCGTAAGTCATTTCATAATGTGCCTTTTAGTCATATGTGAGTGTGTCCAGCCTGCTTAGTACTTGTCTTTCGAACATGGACAGAGGTTCACCTCTGTACTCAGGTTCCTCATATGCAACCAGTGCATTTTGGCTTGTAGCAGCAACATCTTCATTTCCAGAAGAGTGCACTGGTGATTCATCCATGTGCTGCACCCCATCAGCATTTTCTTCTTCATCATTTTCTGGATCAGCTGCTTCATTCTCAGCTCTGTTTGCAGCATTCCTTCTAAATACCCAGTTGTCATCCTCTTTTTGAAACCCCATCTTCAAGAGAGTAGAGTTGTCTATTTCACTTGCTGCCTTAATGGTGTCATTTCTCTCGTTTGTAGTGTCAACTTCAAAATAATCAATTAGCTTTGACACAAAAATAGCATATGGAAAACGATAATCTGGAAGCCTTGTGGATTTGAGCATATGCTCCACCATTGTACTCACCCAACTTACCTTGAGTTGATTCATGATACAGTACAGCAGAATCAAGTCCTCTTCATGGAGAGTAGCATGATTACTTCCTCTTGGAGTAAGCTGCCAAGCAATTATGTAGGCAAGGAGTCTTGGAATTAGTGTGAGATTTCCAGCATGAAATCTAGCTACTGGTTCAGTAGGATTTCTAACACAACTTCTGTAAAACTGCATCTTGTTGAATCCTTGAATTCCAGCAGTATTCCCTTTGCTAACCTTCATTCCAGAATACTTGATTCCTCCCACATTGCTCCATATTTCCCTTGTAATTTTCAGCTTCACACCTTTCACGTGGGAGGCCAGATTTTTGCCATCTTGAACCAGATTGCTGTAGAACACTTTCACCAAGTCTGGATAGACATTTCCAGTCATTTTTAAGAAGTTCTTCAGCTTTTGATGCTTGAGCAGAGTTTTTGCTTCAGTCAGATTTTCTTCCCTCAACCAAGAAAATTCCAGCACCTTGGGCGCATTTACTTGTTTTCTGCTTGTCTCATGGATGAACTTAGTCATGGCTTCAGAATCTCCAGCAAACCATTTTTCCAGAATGCCTTGGCTGCTGTTAGATTGTTCTTTGGATTTCTTCTTTCTGTGTGAGGAGGATGCCATTGCTTAGTCTGTCGTTGCCTACACCTATTCATCAATAGACAAATTCCAGCTAGAAATCGAATGAGTTTGCAGTTCATATTATTAATAATAACATAAACGAAACAAGTAAAGAATCAGATTTAAACCTGGATAGCTTATAGCATAGATGAGAAGGTGTGAGAGAAAAGTTGATTAGTGCTCGGTTTTGATCCTGCCGGCAACTCGAACGTGGAGGAATCGCTCTGTAACACGCTCTGTCCCGTCTACACGACTGCATTTTCTACAGAATCACCCTCAGAACCTTCTCTTGGATCTCCAAACGTGACCTGCAAAACACACAGACGGCGCCTCTAGCGGCCGTTTGCACTCCGACGATCAAGTTAGTCCACAGAACCACCAAATGAGAAAACTAGTAGTGTGTGTGAAAAACTCTTGCTCTCTTTTTTTTCTCGTCCCTTCTTCTCTCCCTAATTCCTTCTTTTATCTCTCTCCCTCTGTTTCTGGGCATAGCAGAATTCTGTTATGCTTTTCTGAGACAGTGTACCTACAGAATCAAAGAGTGTGGGTGTCTGTGCGTGTCCGCGCGTCTCTGCGCTGGGCTGCGCCTGTCTGTACCCTTAATGGTACGGAGTGCACTTTTGTCTGGACCGCACCCCTCTCAGATGGTGACACGTGGAGGCCTGCAACTCACATCTAACCACACACGTGTCATTTACTTGAAGGGCTCTAGCGCTTCTCTTTGTGTGCCTAAGTTACGCCCTTGCGGAGTAACTTAGGATATTTCTCTTATCTGGGTAAATCGCATACTCTTAGGAGAACGTCGGGTGTGGCTGGTCTAGGCACACTCACCAAACGTTGCTCTCTGCGTAGGCGACTTACCCTTCACGATGCCACGCACGTAATGGGTTGAGGGAATCACCAATCACTGACTGGTTTACTAGTTCCCTCAGGCCACTCTCGTGCATGATTCCCTGAGGTGTGCTCATGCGAGATCCATGCGTAACGCTCTCGCTGGGAACCTCAGTCCCAGTTTAACTGCGTGTAACACGAGACCCCGATGACAATACACCCGATGACTGATCAGTGTTTATTTGTTTCTCGCGTTCTGCCCCCAGGCGTTAGTCTGAGAACTGGTCTGTTGGTGGCCACTTGGCTACTGACCACCGATCACCATTCTGGATGATCTGTCCCCCGACCTCTCTGCCGCCTGATCTGTCGGTGGTCACTTGGTTACTGACCACCGATCACCGCTCTTGGCGATCGTCTCCCTGACCTCTCTGCCACCTGGTCCACGTGTCGCCCTGCGAGTGGTCCACGTGGTTCTCTGCTGTTGACGTCATCGACTACCGATGACCGATCGGATCAGGTTTATATAGAGTCTTTAAATCAGATTTTAAAAATCACAAATTTTAAAGAAAAACAATTTGATCAGATTTCAAGAATTATGGGTTTTGAAGAAAAATCAAATCTAACAGATGTGCTTCAGATTTTATTCTTATGGTGCAGCAGGTTCAAGTGTTGATTCACGTAAGAATATATTGGAACCAGATTTTGGCAAATCAAATTTGTTGCACCTACACAATATCCAATCAGTTAGGATACCCACACGCTAATTGGCACTACAAAAAATCGTGTATAAAGTGGCAGTTTTAATATGGCGGTTATTAATAACCGCCACAAGTTTATGTATAATACGACATCTTAATAACCGCCACAATTATCCTTCAGAATGTGTCATTTTGAACCGCCACAATTCTCTTTCGAAATAAAAACCCGCGTTTTCCTTCCCTCTATACACCATTCCTCATTATTCCCAAATTTTTTTGAAAACCTCCTTTGACTCTAGGGAAAACTCATCAAAAACCCTTCCATTGGATTTTGAAATCAAACATGACTCTTCCCTCTCTGTAAGTTGCCTTCTGTTACGAAACCCTCTCGCTTTCACGAAACCCTCTACCATGAAACACTCTCACGTTCACTCACTCTCGCGCGCCCTAAACCTAACCCTTACTCTTGCACCCTTCACTCTCGCCGCCTCCTTGCAAGGATTTGAAACTTTTGTCTGCCATTGTTTGTTCAGGTTTGTGTTGTATAACCTTGTATTCGAAATCTATTGTTGCATTTCCTTTGCCGTGTGAAATCCATTGTGGTTCTTAATTGTGAAATCTATTGTGAACAAATATTGTGTATGGCTTGAACGAAGCCTTCCACGTCAAATCGTATTCGTCGTCGCAAAGGTTGGTCCTCCGTTCCCTTTCCCAACTTCACTAAGTTGTTTTGTTTAACCTATTTTGTGTAGATTTGGTTAGTTAATTTGATTACTTGTGTGGTAATATGGCTGGAAATCGTGAACAACTTGTGATGAGAGGTAGTGTGTATTACTTGGGAAAAACTAAGTTATTTTCTTCTTTTTCTTTTGGTTTGGAATATGTGTGGTTACTACTGACTATTATACATGAAAGCAGGCCAAAGCCCTTTCATTTTGGAATCGTTGATGAAGTGGTTCTGTCTTGATAGACGAGGGAAGAAATCCTTTGTTAATTAGTGGTGAGGTAGGCTTAACATAATTTTTAATTTTGCTTGTTGTGGTTCGCCAAATCATTACCATCCTCTTTCATAACCAGGTTGACAGTATTAAAAAGAATATTCAACTGCTCAATCTCAATGAAAGATGACTTCTTCTCCTTTTTTTATTGCAGGCTAGTAAAGATGTTGTACGAGATGTTGCACGATTCCCTGTTGCTGCAAAAGTAGCTGAACTGCTTATACAGAGCATTGTGAGTATATTCTCTTGCACTTCATAATGTCATTTACTCTGTTTTTCTCCCTTTTCCCATTTTGATCAGTTTATCCAAATAGTTCTATACACTGATTTTATTTTATTAACATTACAAAATGGAGCTTAAAGATGATTTTGTGGAGTTGACTGAGGAAGGAATTGGTCTTGCCAAAATGGCTTTAGAAACTAATGACCTTTGGGATGAAAATGATCCCTGGGCAAGGTGAATATTCTTATACTTTAACAATTTGTTGTTCATTTAACATTGGTTGGTGTTTACTCGTTTTGTAATCCCAATGATTGTTTGGCCAAAAATAGGTTGGCATTAATCTCAGCATATCTTTATTCATTGTTTCCATTATGCTCTCTCTTTTTGATGAATTTATAACATAATCATCATTGTTATATTTATTTAATACGGGGTGCTTTATGTGAAGTTTCGGGCTAAAAGGTTGGAATTGGAAATTCCTGTCCAATTAGTTAAATTACATATGAGTAGTAAGAGTTGAGTTACTGCAGATTTGTGATGAATGTTGTAAAAGATAAAGAATTATATCGTCGAAATGTGCAATACATTGTCAAACATGGAAAGGCTTTGATTATCAATGAGGTAATACTTTCAAGGCTTCTTTATGCTTTCAATATTATGCACCTTTTATTTACCTATGCAAGCAAAGATTGACAACAAAACATGACGCAGGGACACTGTTAAAACACAACCTCCTATTACAAAGGTCTATGAAAGAAAAAACAAGGGAGAGAGAAATAGAGTTGTTTTTATTTAATTCAAGTAGCTGAGAGTTTGTTAGAGAGCTTTTACGGATTTTAGGATGGGTAGAGAAAATATACCGCATGGTCGTCCAACTAAACCTTGTTACTTAGAAGATATTTTAATATTTAAAACAAATACACTCTTTTCATGGAACTACTAATTACATACATTTTATCATTAAATAAATTTATTTATAATCAGTTTTGTTAGAGAAGAGATAAATTCTAATAATTTAGTGAGACTCGCCTAAAGTTTACACAGAATAAAATAAATAAAGAGTAAAAGTTCAAATTAATTCTTTACAATTACAATGTGTTCAAATGGAGCATGCACAGTGAAGTAAGTAAAGTAGAGGATGCACAGGAAAGCTTGTTCCAGGCTTTCGAAGCAAAGGATGAAGTCGTCAGATGGTCATTCCCTAGCTGGCCAGAGGTTGAGGTCGGGGAACAACTTACTCGAGCATGCACAGTGAAGTAAGTAAAGTAGAATATAATGGCGGCCGGCGAGACCACAAGGAAGGTGTGTATGAAGACACCCATGCTCGCTACACATAAGAGATCGCGCTCCAAGGCAGCTATACGCTGAGTTGCTTCCTGCATAAGTAACTTAGTCGAACAGCCTGAAGAGTAAGAGGTGACGCTCAAGTCAAGGATGCTCCAGATGGTGACACGTGTACAGCTGGATGCGAGCCACGTGTCCAGATGTGTAACTATCAGGAGAGAGAACGCGCACAGGTATATAAGGGATCCTAACGAAATTCTGAGGTACGCGCGTTTTAGAATACTTCTTTACGCTTGCGAGAACTTGAGTACGCTGAGAGAGAACATTGCACGGTTCCTAAAGTTCTTAGTTTTCTCTTAGTATTTTGGTGGTTCAGTCGCTGACTTGAGCGTCGGAGCGCGATCGGCCGCAGCGGCGCCATTCTGTCTTTTGCAGGTTCTTGAGGTGAATCAAGGCGAAGGACGGAAGCTAGCACGGTGCAAAGTCGATCCAGATTTGACGAGGCAAGGCTCTTGCGTTCTGGTCAACAGGCAGGATCATCAGGCGCCCACCGTGGGGCCGTGTAAAACCTGTCCCCATCCACAGCGTGAGTTCTTGGAATTTCTGCAGTTTCTGTGTGGTTGTGTGCTGGTGCAACCATTTTCCACCGTTCGTTCGAGTTTTGTTCGGTGAATTCGAGGTTTCTACCGTTTGTTTGAGTTTTAATCGGCGGAGTGAGGTTTTCCACCGTTCGTTCAAGCTTTCGATCGGTTTTCTTGGAGTTTCTTGCCGTTCGCGCGATTTTCAATCGGCTGTTCGGTGTGTTTCTATTCGATTGCGTTTCTGGTTAGGGAATCGGGGCTTGCTGGAGAAGCGGTGGTTTTGTGGTGAAGTTGCAAGTTTCTGTGAAGGTTTCGACGTCCGAATCTATCGGCGTGCTGTTGCAGTTGCGTTTGCGGAGGTCTTAGGGAGTTTGAGGATTTCTAACCGGTTGATTGTTGGATCGAGCGTTGCTGAAGGAGATTTTGTTCGTCGAACTTTGATTTGCTGAGTTTTCATGAGAAAGATGAGAAGCAACCGTTCAAGTCCAGTTGTGCCAGTTGCTGCTGAAGGCGCCATGACCATGGCGCAGATGATGGAGATCATGCGTGCACTGCAGGCGAATGTGGAGGTCCTCGCGCATAGAGCAGGCAAAGATGCATGAGGACCTAGTCGCCTCTCAGGCCAGGAATGAAGAGCTCAGCAAAGTGACTGAGGAGTTGCGCCAAGCTCTTCAGGAGCAGAGAGGTCGCCCGGTCGCTGAAGAGGTCGCACCGTCGTCGCCACCTCGCGTTTTCCCTATGCCATTTGCTCAGGCGATCATAGACACGCCTATCCCCGCGAGCGTGGTACCCGTGAAGGCTACTTTCACCAGCGTGGAGGACCCTGAGGCACATCTCACCACGTTCCACACGCAGATGATGCTGTCAGGAGGCTCATATGATGTATATTGCAAAATGTTTGTGAGCACGCTCCAGGGAACAGCGTTGGAATGGTTTGTGAGCTTGCCTACAGGTCACATAACCAATTTCCAGCAGTTTTCGAAGCTTTTCGACAAGCAGTACATTGTGAACAAGGCGCCACCTAGGGTGTCTTACGACCTGTTCTACATAAGGCAATACCAGGGAGAGTCCCTCAGGGACTATCTGAATCGTTTTGCAGCACAAATGGTCCGCTCGCCTGCGAAAGATGAGGAGATGCTGGTGTACGCCTTCAAAAAGGGCGTGCTGCCGGGACCTTTCTGTGAGGCGTTGATCAGGGCTCACCCCGCCACGTTTGCTGAGGTTAGGCGACTTGCGGTGGCCCACATCGCCGACGAAAGTGAGGTCGCCGAGAAAAGGGGGAGCGTGGCCCCTGCTAGGCCACGCGCCCAGACCAGGATCCAGCCACAGAGGATGCTGGAGACAGCGGCGGCCAAGAGGGATCGAAGGACTCGCCATCCTTATGATCCAAGGAAAAACAAGGGCAGGGGCCCAGGGCGCCCCAGGGAGTACAATCGCCCGCCAAAGCATAAGTTTGTCATGGGGTTGGCGGATCTGATCCCCAACATAGCAGCCAGGCTCAAGGCACCTGAGAAAGTGGGCGACAAGGTGTTAGGACCAAAACCAGACGCCTGGTGCGAGTTCCACCAGAATTTCGGTCACACCGTCGATTCATGTTTGGCACTGGGGTACCAGCTCGACGACCTGGTCCAGAGCGGTTTCTTGAATGATTACCTGCTGGACAGGAGGACGGGGGGCGCGTCAAGCTCCCAGCCGGCGGGTGGTGAGGCTCAGCAGCATGAGATGCCCACTCATGGAGAGATCCACACCATCGCAAGAGGTTTCTCGGGTGGTGGATGCACCGCATCACAGAGGAAGAAGTATGCAAGGTCTGTGATGACGGTGGACATGTTCGAGGACCACTCGCCAGATGTGGACATTACGTTCACAAGAGAAGATCTTAGGGACGTTGTGCCTCATGACAACGATCCCATAGTTATCTCTCTTGTCACAGCGGGAAGGAAGGTCCACAGGGTACTGGTGGACCAAGGAAGCTCGGCAGATGTGATGTTCTGGCCGACTTTCACACAACTGCAACTACCCCTTGACCAGCTGAGGCCCTATGGAGGGTGCTTGTATGGGTTCGCTGACGATCAGGTGGAGGTCAGGGGGTACATCGAGTTAAGAACTACATTCACGGATGAGGCGGGCTCGAGGACGGAGAAAATCAAGTACCTCGTCGTGAATGCTCCCTCAGCATATAACATTCTGTTGGGAAGACCAACACTCAACAGAATAGGAGTTGTGCCCTCGACCAGGCACATGAAGGTAAAGTTGCCGTCTATGGAGGGGGTGGTGATCACCATCAAATCTGACCAGAAGGAAGCAAAGAAGTGCTATGAGAATAGCCTGAAGAATAAGAGTTCAGTAAGTTACATCACGACCACCCCGCCTCCCGGTGTGAAGCCCAGGTCGATGGCGATGGAGGCGACCGCCGGAGGCGATGTCGTCATGGTAGATGCTGAGGCAAGGGGGGAGAACGCCGATCGGGAAGAAGAGGTGAGGAACCGCCCCGAGGAAGCGAGGGAACTGGGAATCGCCAGGGCGGTAATCGCCAGGGAAACCCGACCCAAACCCGTCGAGGAGTGGCTCGAAAGGGAGATCGGGGGAAAGGTCTTCAAGCTGGGAAGATCTTTGGAGGCTGAACTCCAAGACCAGATCGCCAAGGTGATAGAGCGGCATCTGGATGCTTTTGCATGGTCTGCTTCAGACATGCCGGGAATCGACCCCGACTTCTTGTGCCATCACCTAGCAATGGACAACCAGGTCAGACCAGTGCGGCAGAGAAGAAGGAAGTTTAACGAGGAGAGGAGGCAGGCGATCAGGGATGAAACACAGAAGCTCCTCGCCACAGGCCATATCAGGGAAGTCCAGTACCCTGAGTGGTTGGCCAATGTCGTGCTGGTGAAGAAAAGCAATGGGAAGTGGCGCATGTGCGTCGACTTCACTGACCTGAACAAGGCTTGCCCAAAGGACTCTTATCCTTTGCCAAGCATAGACGCCCTGGTCGACAGTGCTGCAGGGTGTAAGTTGCTGAGTTTCCTGGACGCCTTCTCGGGGTACAACCAGATAAAAATGCATCCTATGGATGAAGAGAAGACCGCCTTCATGACCGAGAGATCGTGCTACTGCTACAAGGTGATGCCCTTTGGGCTGAAGAACGCGGGGGCCACGTACCAAAGATTGATGGATAGGGTACTTGCACCAATGCTGGGAAGAAATGTGCAAGCGTACGTAGATGATATGGTCGTGACCTCGCCGGAAAAGAGCAAGCACAATCGCCAAGTTCAGGTTAAAGCTGAACCCCGAGAAGTGCATTTTTGGCGTGGAGGCAGGGAAGTTCTTGGGATTCCTCTTAACTGAAAGAGGAATAGAGGCAAATCCTGATAAGTGTGCTACCATCTTGGCGATGAGGAGCCCGGCTACCGTGAAGGAGGTGCAGCAGCTTACAGGTCGGATGGCCGTCCTGTCTCGTTTCGTGTCGGCTAGCGGAGAGAAAGGTCATCCGTACTTCCAGTGTTTAAGGCGAAACAATAAGTTTGCTTGGACGAAGGAGTGTGAAGAGGCCTTCGTCAAGCTTAAAGAGTACCTGGCGAGCCCGCCGGTTTTGTGCAAACCGTTGGTGGGCACCCCTCTCAGGTTGTATTTTGCTGTGATTGAGAGGGCGGTGAGTGCGGTGCTCGCCCAAGACCAAGACCAGGCTCAGAAGCCTATTTATTTCGTCAGCAAGGTGTTGCAAGGCCCGGAGGCGAGGTATCAGGCCTTGGAGAAAGCCGCACTGGCTGTGGTATTTTCAGCGAGGAGGTTGCGCCACTATTTTCACAGTTTTACAATACTGGTGATGACCGACTTGCCCATCCAGAAAGTCCTGAAGAAGCCTGATGTAGCTGGGAGGATGGTGAAGTGGGCGGTGGAGTTGTCGGAGTTCGACATCAAGTATGAGCCCCGAGGTCCGATCAAGGGACAGATTTTCGCCGATTTTATAGTCGAACTCTCATCAGAAGCAGCACAGGTTGAAGGGGATGATTTTCGTTGGGTGCTCTCGGTGGACGGATCGTCGAACCAGCAGGGTAGCGGTGCTGGAGTCATTCTGGAAGGGCCTAACGGCGTGCTGATTGAACAGTCCCTGAGGTTTGCCTTCAAAGCTAGCAACAATCAAGCAGAGTACGAGGCGCTGATCGCCGGAATCTTGCTGGCCAAGGAGATGGGAGCTAGGGTGCTGATGGCTAAGAGCGACTCGTTACTAGTCACGGGACAAGTAACAGGCGAGTTCCAGGCCAAGGATCCACAAATGGCGGCTTACTTAGAGTACGTGCAGGAATTGGAGGGTTCCTTTGTCTCGTTTGAAGTAGTGCATGTGCCCAGAGATCAGAATGCCCGAGCAGACTTGCTAGCTAAGCTCGCCAGTTCGGGCAAGGGGGGTAGGCAGAGGACGGTGATCCAAGAAACTCTGAAGACGCCTAGAGCATTTGTGGCAGACCACCTGGTTCTTCAGATAAGCAAGTCGACGGAGAAATCGGCGAGGAGTCACAGGTCTTTGACCCAGGAGACCTTGAGATCGCCGAGAATAAGAGCATGTCAGGTGGAGAGGGTGAACATAACGCAGGTCTGTGCTACGCATGAGCCAGACACGTGGATAACACAGTACCAGCGATGCCTGGCAGACGGCCTTCTCCCGCTGGATCCGACGGAGGCTAGGAAGATAAAGAAGAACTCCAGCAAGTTCACAATGATTGATGGCGAGTTGTATAGGTTTGGGTTCACACACCCACTCCTGGAATGTGTGCACGGAGAAAAATGTACAAGAATTATGGCCGAGCTCCATGAAGGGGTATGTGGAAGTCACGTCGGGGGTCGAGCTCTGGCTGCGAGAACCCTCCGTGCAGGTTACTACTGGCCAACAATGAGGGAGGACTGCAAGAAGTATGCACAGTGTTGCAAGCAATGTCAGCAGCACGCCGATTGGCACAAAGCGCCTGCAGAAGAGTTAAAGTCGATTTACAGCCCTTGGTCGTTTCATACGTGGGGAATTGACATCCTGGGACCTTTCCCATTGGCGATCAGGCAAATGAAATACTTGGTGGTAGCAATTGAATATTTCACCAAGTGGATCGAAGCAGAACCAGTAGCCCAGATCACCGCACACAAGATCGAGAGCTTTGTATGGAAGAACATCATGTGCCGGTTTGGTGTGCCTAAGCGCCTGGTGTCAGACAACGGGACTCAGTTTGCAAGTCATCTGCTGAAGAAGCTGTGCGAAGAGGTGGGAATTCAGCAGGTGTTTGCATCCGTCGAGCACCCTCAGACAAACGGCCAAGTAGAGTCCGCCAATCGGGTGTTGCTAAGAGGCTTGAAGAGAAGGCTGGAGAAAGCCAAGGGATCGTGGGCCGAGGAGGTACCCCGCATAGTCTGGGCGTACCACACCACCGAGCGGTCAGGAACCCATGAGACCCCGTTTAGCCTGGTCTATGGATGCAACGCAATGATTCCAGTAGAAATCCAGGAGAGCTCGCCGAGATTCCAGCACTTTGTAGCTGAACACTCGAATGAAGAAAGAAGGTTGAATCTGGACTTGCTGGATGAGGTCAGGGAGGAGGCGAGAGTAAAAGCTGAGGCAGTGAAAAGGAGGATCGAACGAAGATACAACTCGAAGGTGATGCCAAGGCAGTTTAAAGAGGGCGACCTGGTGATGAGGAAGGCCCACTAGTACGAGATGGAGAACAAGTTGTCGCCTAAGTGGACAAGACCGTTCAGAATAACCGAGGCGCTCGGGAACGGCGCCTACCGCCTAGAGACATTGGAAGGAGGGGTGATTCCTCGCACTTGGAACGCCACACACCTCAAGTTATATCACAGTTAAAGCTTTGTAAGTAGAAACGAACGTAAAAGATTTGCAAGCTTTCTGTTAAAACAGTTTGAAGGGGGCACTCTTTTTTCCCTAAGGAGGGTTTTTAATGAGGCCACCCAATAAAAGAAGAGTTTTCAAGCTTAAAGTTTCTGAGTTTGCATGCATGTTTGTGTTGAAAGCTTGTAGAAAAAGTGCATGCTCTCAGTTAAAGTTTTAAAGTCCCCATCGCTTTTCGGCGATCGGCGGCACAGCTAAAGTTTTAAAGTCCTCATCGTCTTTCGGCGATCGGAGGCACCAACAACGATTAAAAGACCTCAACACCCTCGCGCGTCCTGAGGCGAGAAAGAGATTAAAGTCCTCCTCGACTTTGTGCGAGTGCAGGCGAGAACAGATTAAAAGTCCTCAGTGCATCCAGGGAAGAGGAGATGTAATCCCTGGGCAAAGTAGAGGCACTAGATAAAGACCTTCTCGCCGTCGAGCGAGTTCAGGCTAGATAAAGACCTTCTCACCGTCGAGCGAGTTCAGGCAAGATAAAGACCTTCTCGCCGTCGAGCGAGTTCAGGCAAGATAAAATCCTTCTCGTCTTGAATGAGTTCAGGTATGGTGTAAAGGGTGGAAGAAGTTTAAAGGATGGCTAAGGTAGGTTCAAAGAGAACGCCTAGCCGTCCGGCTTATTGTTCTGAAACTCAGGGAGGTAGAGAAGGATCCAAAAGGCGCCTCTACCCCCAGATGAGGGAACAATAGCCAAGTTATGAAGGCAAAAGGAAGCTTACATCGCCAGGACCCTATGGCGATCAGAGGAAGTCCAGGCGATGACAGGAGTAAGGGCCCATTTCGAGGGAGCAGATCAGGTGAACTGTACCTTAAATAATCAGTCTGGTTTGAAGCTTACTACTTAATAAGTAGTTTCGCGCTGAAGTTCATTGCCTTAAATTTGCAAGTTACATTAAGTATCATCATTTGAAGAATAACAAGTTGCTCGATTTTTCTCTTTGAGTTAACAATTGACGAGTAGATGTAAGGTTGATAGTTTGCTCGAGTTTGAAGCAGTGAGTAAACGATCGAGCCCGCAGAATCGCTAAGTTAATTTGTTTAAAGCAATTTCTACAAGGAAAAGCGAAGTAAACAGAGAGACCAGGTGCAAAAGCGGGAGAAGTTATAATAGAAGTGGTATCAGTTCAAATGCATAAGAAGAAAAGAAAAGTTATTACAAGTAAAGTTTGTGCAAAAAGGAACAAGCATTAATTCTCAGGAAATAAGTGATGGAGGGAGACGATTAATCTTCAGAAGGCACGATCTTCCCATCCACCACTTCATTGCATATCGATACCATGGAGAGGTCGAGCTTAGGGTACTGACAAGCGACTTGCTCCAGGGCGGCGTCAAATCCGGCGGCAAGGACTTGGGCGGAGCTTAGTTCGAGCTCTTCGGTTTGTTGTTTGAGCCCCTCGGTTTGCTACTTCAGCTTGTAAGCTCGTTTCTTCAGCTCGTCAGCTCGTTTCTTCAGCTCTTCAGTTTCCCCACGAGCTTGAGCAAGGTCTTCAGCAACCTTTTTGCCTTCGTCCCGCGCCTGGGCCAGCTCTGCAACAATTTTCTTGCTTTCCTCTCGAGCCTTGGCGAGCTCATCCACGGCGTCGTCCCTCTCCTTCTCGACCTTTCCAAGGAGAACCTCCCGATCAGCCAACCTCTTTTCAAGGTTCTCTACCTTGGCTGCATCCGCTTTCATTGATGCCTCCAAGTTGGCCACCTTGAGCCTGTAGGGAACCAGCTTGCTCTCCAGCTCGATTTTCTCTTGAGCTAGGAGGTGCAGTTTCTAGCGCAGATCGGAGGCCTCCTTGCGCGCAACCTTAAGCTCGGCACTCATGGCGTCCTCCACCCTTGAGTGATCGATCTCTGCCATCATCAGATTGCAAGACAGTTTTTCTGCCTCGATCCTTATCAAGCGATTCTCCTTCTGGAGTGTTGAGATCTCGTCCTGAAGCTTTTTGTTTGAGCTCTTCACAGCCTTCGTTATGATTGAGGGGAGGTCCTCTGCCATCATCTTTAGCTTAGCTGTGAAGGGCCCCAGACTTCTTTGACCAAGGGGGGAAGGCTTGCGGCTGCTGTTGGTGGAGGTGCTGAAGGAGCCTGGTGCTGACTTTCACCACCACCCTCTTGAGTTGGTTGAGCGAGGGGGGCTTCCTGGCGTGGTGGTGAAGTGGGGGACTCGGTTACGAGTATCAGCGAGTTGTGGGCACCTTCATCCCCACCTGGTGCGGCTTCAGCAATCGAGGTGGTTGAAGGAGGACCCTCTCCAGTAGATACGAACGGCGTGGAGGCGCTAGGAGGGTTCTCCATGAAGTTGGGCTCGTTGCCTTCAACCACAGGGAGCGCGACCGCCAAGGGTGTTGCTTGGACTCGCGGTGTTGGAGCTGGGGGAGAGGGCGGTGTTGGAGCCGGGGGAGAGGGCGGTGTTGGTGTTGGGAGAGCGGGCGGTGAAGAAGGTGCCACCCTTTTTCTTTTGGTGACAAGGCCGTCCTCAGTCGCCTCATCATCCTCATCCTCAACTTCTTGAACCACTTGAGGGGTTTTCCTCTTTGGTTTCCTCAGGATGAGCTTTTTTCGTTGAGGGGCGGGTAGTGTCTCTGGAGGAGCTGGACCTTGAGGAGGCGATCTGCCCTGGGCAGCGGCGATCTCCACCACCGAGTTGGGCACGGTTTGGGAACCCGTCGCCAACTTATGAGTTCGGGCGAGCGCCCTTAGTTCAGCTAATTTGCTTTTGCCCAACATGAAGTCTGCACAGGGTAAAAATAGACAAGTAAGCACAAGAGCAAAGGCAAAATATACGAGTATATGTGCGAACGATGCAAACAGGTAGCACATGAACTTAAGGCCAAGACCAGTATGCAACAAACAGGACGCCCAATGGCAGATAACAGAGATGCGAAATCAGTCCCAGCGCAAAACGAAAACCTAAGTGGTGAGGTAAGGGCTAACCTATGTGAGCTTCAAGTTGGCCTTCGAGGTACTCGAAGGAGATTATTGAGGAAGTAGGGAAGGTGATGTTGGCGGCTGCTACTTTCTTCCAGAAAAGGCATAGATCTCTGTCTAGCTCACCCATGGTGTCAGGACTTCTGGGCCTCCTAAAGCTCTCTTTGGCGTCTTTGTTCCCCTTGTGTACCCAGTACAAGGGGAAGCCGTCGAGCAGGGAAGGATCTTGGTCGTTGGCGCACACCTTCACGAATTTTCCTTTCCAATCTTTGTAAGATTGCTGGAAGATGGAGAGGATTGACCTTCCAGCAATACTGTTCAGGCTAATCCAGAGGCGGTCTCCTGGATTCTTAGCCTCAAAAAGGAAGAGGAAAACGTCGACCGAAGCTGGCAATCCCAGGTGTGCGCACATGATCTGAAACGCCCTTATGAACGCCCAGCTATTGGGATGAAGCTGGGCGGGGGCGATATCGAGCTCGGTTAATAATTCCCTCTCGAAGCGAGTGAAGGGAAGTCGGAGCTTCACCTTCTTGAAGAATGTCGCGTAAAGGAAGCAGAACAACTCGCCATTGTTCGCTTTATCGTCGGCGCAGATTGGTTCATCCGGGTGGCAGAGCAGCACGGCCATTTTGCTGTCGTGCTCCTTATGGAATGAAAGCTCGGATTGGTCCCCTTTTCTTAGTCGGTGCACGCCCAACTCTGTGTTTATGGAAGAGGTTTCTTTCAACAAAGCTGAGGTGGCCCACGGGTAGAGCTTCTTGTAGTCTTGTGTGGCAATGGAGGCTCCTCCGGCGACTGGTGGAGTTGCCTGAGCGAGATTGGAGTGAGAAGTTGCAGGCCTCTCAACCTGGGTAGAAGGAGCACCAGATGCTCGTGGTAGGTTATGCGCTTGGGGTGGAGGGTTTCGCGATGAAGGAGGCGGGTTCGCGGTGGTTTTCGTGTGAGCCATCGCAGGAACTGCAAAGGAAAAAGGAAAAAGGATGAACAAAGGTTACAGAGAACGACTCGATTGTGGACGAAGAATGGAGAACGAACGAACGGGAGTTCGTTGTGACGAATGCAATGGAAGACGAAGCCCTAAGTTACGAGAAGGAAGAAGAGGAGGAAACAACCCACAGCGTATGCACCAGACAGATAATGGATGATGCGAATCGGTTAAAATGCAGCAAATATCAACAGAGGAAATAAAAGAGGTACCTTTCGATGATCAGATAAGTGTTGAAAGGAGTTGGAGATTGAGAGAGTTGAGGAGCGTCGTGGGTTCGCAGAGAAAACTCAGAGCGTGTGAGAATGCAGAGAGATGATGAAACAGTAAAAATGAAAGGGTTTAAGGGTTTTTCAAATGCTTTTGGAAGCGCAAACGGCAGCTGAAGATGACCGTTGATGAAGCCACGTGTCGAGCGATTGGAAAAAGGGGTTTGGAGGAGCGTCAGAAAAGCAGAGGGTACGAACGTTTGGAATTCCGTGCCAGCGCCACGTAGGTCGGCATTGATGTGACCTCTTAGTCTTTTCGCTGGACAAGTCTTCGCTTAAGACTGGGGGGCTTGTGTACCGCCCAGGTAGTCGGAATAGATGATGTGGCAGCAAGCTATAATGTAGGCGTGTTGAACGGGACACCTGGCTGGCAGAAGGAAAGGAAGTCGGGGGATCGTGTAGTCGCCAGTCGTTAAGTTGGCGTGCCCCGATCTCTAGCATACCTAAACCGGCGGTCACCAAGTTTGTGTCGTAGTCGCCGGATGTGAACCCAGGCGACAAGGCGATCGGAGATCGCCGAGAGGAGGACATCGCCGAAGGATCAGGAAAGCTTGTTCCAGGCTTTCAAAGCAAAGGATGAAGTCGTCAGATGGTCATTCCCTAGCTGGCCAGAGGTTGAGGTCGGGGAACAGCTTACCCGAGCATGCACAGTGAAGTAAGTAAAGTAGAATATAATGGCGGCCGGCGAGACCACAGGGAAGGTGTGTATGAAGACACCCATGCTCGCCACACATAAGAGATCGCGCTCCAAGGCAGCTATACGCTGAGTTGCTTCCTGCATAAGTAACTTAGTCTAACAGCCTGAAGAGTAAGAGGTGACGCTCAAGTCAAGGATGCTCCAGATGGTGACACGTGTACAGCTGGATCCGAGCCACGTGTCTAGATGTGTAACTGTCAGGAGAGAGAAAGCGCACAGGTATATAAGGGATCCTAACGAACTTCTGAGGTACGCGCGTTTTAGAATACTTCTTTACGCTTGCGAGAACTTGAGTACGCTGAGAGAGAACATTGCATGGTTCCTAAAGTTCTTAGTTTTCTCTTAGTATTTTGGTGGTTCAGTCGCTGACTTGAGCGTCGGAGCACGATCGGCCGCAGCGACGCCGTTCTGTCTTTTGCAGGTTCTTGAGGTGAATCAAGGCGAAGGACGGAAGCTAGCACGGTGCAAAGTCAATCCAGATTTGACGAGGCAAGGCTCTTGCGTTCTGGTCAACAGGCAGGATCAGAAACATTTAAACAGAATTTCATAAATGGTTATTGTAATTTTTTTTATTAAAAATAATATAATCCTATTCTACCTCCGTAACCCTTAAATTTAATCGAATTCAATTCTACCTCGCAATGCTAATTGTTCAATAATTATACAATCAAATTCTATATATTTTTTGTATTAAGATGTAACGTGTTTTCTCTTCAACTAATATAAGTAATTATTAGTGAAGCGGCTATATGCAAAATGAGGATATGGGTGTAATTTATCCTAGATTTTGCTCTTCAACTAATATAAGTAATTATTATTTTTTCTGTTGCTAAACTCTTTCTTTATCTGCTATATGTTCTATTATGCTCTTATATGGTGGAAGTAGTTAAATGTTTGCACACCAACATGAGTGTGCAGCTTTGATGGTATGATAACAAATTATATTATTTTTTTAAATGGTTTGAAGGTGTTAACATGATAATTAAGCATTCACTTTGGAAGGTTTGTAAGGAGTATTTTAGTTTTTATTCTTTAGTGCCTATTCCTTCATTTATGTATTCTGAATATCTTCACAGTTTACCCATTTTAGATAAGACGTGCCAGAATATTTTTCTGTAATGGGAGCAAATAGAAACATCTATTAATGAGGTATAAATTACTATACTTAAAATTTTATTATAGTACTATTTTCATTTAATTTTTTAAAATTGTCAATTAACTTTAATCATATTTTAACTTATTTCAGGCACCGGATGTTGGAAGTGGTGTTGCATCACCAAACCACAATATATCATCAAACCAGAATATAGAATGTAGAGGCAGTAAGACAAATTAGGATTGAGAATTTAGTTGTAATATGTTTAAAAAGTGAAACAATTTATATTTTGACAATTTAATTTACTTGTTGTTTGGATTAGTTTGACATTATCAACTTTGTTCTCTCAATGAAAAAATGAAGTCATCTTTTGATTATTATATTTATCAATTTTAATTATATTATGAAATTAATTTATGTTATAATTTAATTATATTATGAAGCATAACTTTGTACTGAAATTTAATTATAATATGAAATTAATTAATATTATAAAATAGAATTAAATAAATTATTATAAATATTAAAAATAAAATTAAAGTTTAATTATAATATGAAATTAAATAATATTATGAAATCAAATTATAAAATAGAATTAAATAAATTATTAAAAATATTAAAAATTAAATTAAATATTTAATATTTGAATTATGACCGTTATAAAAGGTATTATAAATGTCATACTATATTGTATTAAGTGGCGGTTAAAACTGCCACAATTTAAGCTAGAATTTGTTTACCCAGTTTTAAAATTACGACATTTATAACCGACGTAAATTACGCGCTTAAAACCGTCACTTTATACAATGCATAATATGGCGTCTGCTACAACAGTTCTCAATTGACCGCCACATTAATCTTTATGGCGGCAAGAATTCTGGCGGTACGCGGTACCGTCACAAACGTATAATGTGGCGGTTAAAAACGCCAATTTTTAGGAAAATAACCGCCACCACATACACGTTTTTTTGTAGTGTGGCATAGACCTGCTGGTTAATAGCCGTAAAAGCAGTCAAAGATAAAGAAAGAGAGAGAGAGAGAGAGAAAAGTAAATCTTTCTCTTTCCTAGTCACAGCTGTGATTCTGAAACTAGGGAACAAAACATGTTAAAAAATAAAGTAACAGATTGAAATTTTTACTGCAGAGGACAATTTAAGCTAATGATACCCAATTCATTTAGAAGAAAATAAAACCTGTCTTTAGCAAGAGGTTTAGTGAATAGATCAGCTAATTGAAATTCAGTGCCAATGAATTTTATATCACAAGTTCCATTAGTTATATGTTCTCTTAGAAAGTGATGTCTAATTTCAATATGTTTAGTCCTTGAGTGCATGACAGGATTCTTAGATAGATTTATAGCACTAGTATTATCATAATTTATAGGTATCTTGTTTAATAAAATTCCAAAATCACTTAGCTGTTGCCTTAGCCATAAGGTTTGAGCACAACAACTTCCAGCAGCTATGTATTCTGTATCTGTTGTAGAGAGAGCAACACAAGCATGTTTCTTGCAATGCCAAGAGATTAGACTTGATCCAAGCATGTGACAAGTCCCACTTGTGCTTTTCCTATCAACCTTGCAACCTGCAAAGTCAGAGTCTGAAAAACCAGTTAAATTTAAAGATACATTGTTAGGATACCATAACCCAACATCCTTAGATCCTTGTAAGTATTTCAGAATTCTTTTTGCTGCATTGTAGTGTGATTCCTTTGGATCAGATTGATATCTAGCACATAAGCACACAGCAAACATAATGTTAGGCCTGCTAGCAGTTAAGTATAATAAGGAACCAATTAAACCCCTGTACTTAGTTTGATCCACTGATTTTCCTGCAGAATCTTGATCCAGCTGGCAGCTTGTTGAAATAGGAGTGTTGATTGCTTTGCATTGATCCATATCAAACCTCTTAAGCAGCTCCTTGCAGTATTTTTCTTGGCTTATGAAAATTCCATCCTTGAGTTGTTTCACTTGAAGTCCAAGGAAGAAATTCATTTCTCCTAACATTGACATCTCGAACTCACTCTTCATTGTTTTCACAAAGTCTTCACACATCTCTTCATTTGTGGATCCAAAGATAATATCATCCACATAGACTTGTACAAGTATAATGTCTTCTCTTTTCTTGTTTATAAACAAAGTTTTATCAGAATTGCCACGGTTATATCCTTGAGAGAGCAGAAATTCACTTAGCCTCTCATACCATTGCCTAGGTGCCTGCTTCAATCCATATAACGCCTTCTTAAGCATGTACACATGCTCTGGATTTTTATGATCTTCGAACCCTGGAGGCTGAGATACAAACACCTCTTCATTAATGTAACCATTTAAGAATGCACTCTTGACATCCATTTGAAACAGCTTGAAACCTTGTATGCTGGAAAACGCTAGGAGTAATCTGATAGCTTCAAGACGTGCTACTGGTGCATAGGTTTCACCAAAATCAATTCCCTCTTCTTGGTTATAACCTTTAGCAACCAGCCTTGCTTTATTTCTAGTGATAGCCCCATGTTCATCCATCTTGTTCCTGTACACCCACTTGGTTCCTATGATAATCATCTCATGCTTTCTTGGAACCAAAGTCCACACTTCATTGTATTCAAACTGGTTTAGTTCTTCCTGCATTGCTGTTATCCAATTGCTGTCTTGCAGTGCTTCTTCCAGACTTTTAGGCTCAATCTGTGAAACAAAGGCCACTGTTCTACAGAAATTATTAAGTGAATTCCTTGTTGAGACTCCTTTCTCAATTTTACCAATTACATTGTCTAGTGTAAGATCCCTAGGTGTCTTCCATTCCTTAGGCAATCCTGCATTCACAGTAGATTCTTTGACAAAATTTTGATTAGTTGCATCAAGCTCACTAGATTGATTCTTTTGCAAAATGGTTCTTAAATCATCCATACCAAGTTCATCCAAAACAGATTTGGGCACAGAAAAATTTGTTTCATCAAATACAACATGTATAGATTCTTCTACTGCAAGCAATCTTTTGTTTTATACTCTATAAGCATGACCATTTATAGCATATCCAATATGTATTCCCTCATCTGATTTAGGATCAAATTTCCCCAGATTGTCTTTACCATTGTTTAGAACAAAACATTTGCAACCAAAAACCCTAAGATGACTAATGCTAGGCTTCCTACCTTTATACAATTCATAGGGAGTTTTCTTAAGAATTGGTCTAATCAAAGTTCTGTTAAGCACATAAGAAGCAGTGTATACTGCATCAGCCCAAAAATATTTAGGTAAACCAGATTCATTTAACATGGTCCTAGCTAGCTCTTCTAATGACCTATTCTTCCTTTCAACTACACCATTTTGTTGGGGTGTCCTAGGAGCAGAATAACTATGTGTGATCCCATGTTTTTCACAATATCTATCAAATTTTGCATTTTGAAATTCTCCCCCATGATCACTACGAATCTGTTTTATCCTATTTTCATTTTCATTATGCAGAACCTTAGCAAGTTTCTTAAAGGCTTTATATGCATCATTTTTAGAAGCAAGAAACAAAGTCCATGTATATCTTGAAAAGTCATCAACAATCATCAAGGCATAGTAATTTCCAGCTAAGCTAGCAGTCCTAGATGGTCCAAACAAGTCCATATGTAAAACATCCAAAGTTTTATTTGTAGAAACCACATCTTTAGATTTAAATGAAGTTCTTATCTGTTTTCCCTTTACACAAGCATCACACAATCTGTTATTCTGAAATTTTATGTTTGGTAAACCAGAAACTAGTTCCTTAGATTTTAGCTTATTCAAGTGATTTGTGTGAATATGAGCTAGCCTCCTATGCCACAGCCATGACTCATCACTTTTAGATAACAAACACTCATTTTCATAACAGCTCTTTATAATATCTAAGAGATAGATGTTGTTTACTCTTTTTCCAGTGAACAGCACCTTACCAGAAATTTCATTTGAAATTGTACAAGTGTTGGCTTCGAAATTGACCTTGTATCCCTTGTCACATAGCTGGCTAATGCTTAGAAGACTATGTTTTAGCCCTTCAACATACAGTACATTCTCAATAGTGGTTGAGTCTTTAGTACCAACATCTTCTCTTCCAAGAATTTTTCCTCTATTGTTGTCCCCATATGTGACATGCCCTTCAGCTTTGAGTTTCAGATTTATGAACTGGGTCACATCACCATTCATGTGCTTTGAGCAGCCACTGTCTAGGTACCACTGATTTTTCCTGCTGCTTTTCTGCAAAAAAAAATAGATTTAGCATATATGGTACCCCTTTCAGTCTAGGGTCCAGCATGATTAATATCTTTCCTTAGGAAGCCATTTGGCCAATCCTTTAGGAACAAGGTACCTTCTGGATTTACATGTTCTAGATATATGACCAGACTTCATACAGTAAAAACATGTTGCAGTATGCATTGTTTTTTAACAACTAAAAGAAGATAAACCTGTTTTGGAAGGAACAAAAAAACTGGACAAACTTTTTCACATTGTTTTTCATTTCAGAATTATATCCTAGACCATTTTTGTTAAAAACAACATTCTGTGAACCTAATAAAGTTTCAAGATTTTCTCTTCCTTTGGTGAAATTTGAAAGTGTTTTTAACAAATATTCAACCTGTTTTTCCAGCTTCTTACAATTATCACAGGTTTTTATTGATGCACGCAAACAAGTTAATTCAAGGCTAACCAATTCAGTTTTAGCTTTGTGCAGCTATTCTTCAAGAGCTTTGACTTTAGGTTCAAGTACCCTATTTACTCTATTCAATTTGTTACAAATTACAACTAATTTGTTTGCTTCATCAAGTGTTTCCTTAAATGCAATTAACAACTGATCATAATTTTCAGAATCAGTAGAAAAATCACTTACTGAATCAGAATTAGATTCTTCATCATTCACCATAAAGCACATATTTGCTTCCTCACTTTCGGTTGAGGAATTACTAGATGAGGATACATCATTTTCTTCCCATGAGATGTATGCTCTTTTGCCTTTGCTTCTTTCACTCTTCTTGCTTGCTGATTTTTCCTTGTTTTGATTGTTTGGACAATCAACCTTTATATGACCTGATTTACCACATCCAAAACACGTGTAATTGGAAGAATTCGAATCATTGGGTTTAGAGTACCTCTTTCTTTGTTGAGTTCTGTCACGGTTTTTCTTTCTAAGAAACCTGCTGATTTTTCTGGTGAGAAGACTCAAAGTCTCTTCATGTTCAGGATCATCTTCTTCCCCACTTGTATCATGTTCCATGGTAGTTTTCAGGGCAATTCCTTTGGCTTTCTTCTCCACAATTTCTTGTTCTTTCAATCTTTTCAGCTCCATTTCATGCTCCATCAGCTTTCCAAAAAGTGCAGCAGTGGACATCTTGGATAAATCTCTAGATTCTGAGATTGCTGTTACCTTAGGCTGCCAGCTCCTATCAAGGCATTTTAGCACCTTTATGTTGAGCTCTTCCTTGTCAAAGACTTTACCAAGGCCAGTGAGGTGATTTACAATATGTGTAAATCGTTTCTGCACATCTGCAATACTTTCTTCTGATTGCATTCTGAACAGTTCGTACTCTTGAATTAGTGAGTGCTTCCTTGCCCGTTTCACATCATCAGTCCCTTCATGAGTTACCTCTAGTACCTCTCACATCTCCTTAGCTGAGTTACATTGAGAAACTCTAAAGAACTCATCCATATTCAGTGCATAGGTGATGATATTCTTGGCTAAGGAGTCATATTGGGCCTTCTTCTTCTCGGTTTCACTCCATTCAGACCAAGGCTTCTTTATTGTTTCATCTTTGACAACCTGCATAGGTATAAAAGGTCCACTGACCACTGCATCCCAGATTCCCATGACAATAGACTCCATAAAGATTTTCATCTTGATTTTCCAGAAAGCATAGTTAACACCACCAAACATAGGAGGTTTATTAATAGACGCACCTTCAGCAAAAGGCATTTTAAACTCAGACGTCATGCACACACACTTGAGCAAAATACAAGCCCTAGCTCTTGATACCAATTGTTAGGTCTATTAGTGTCTAAGTTCAAGAGCGGAGGGGTGAATTGAACAAATAAAACTTTCGCAAATGCAAACAGTTTTTAGTATATCAGAGAAAAAGAACAGATTGTTTTTAAAAGAAATAGATTGATTCTTCAGAACAGTCTAACACAATTTGAACTTGTTCAGATTAAAATTGCAATCAAACAGAGAGATATAACAGAGCCAGATTGGTTAGCTTTTAACAGCTTGAAGAATACAGATTATGCCAAGAAATCAATCAGTTTCATTCAACACAAGGTTTCAAAGGGAATGAATCTTTGTCAGGATTTAATGAATAAAACTATTTGTTCTTAAACCAATTAAAACCTCATATACAAATACTTTGTTAGTGATTAGAGAACTTTAACAAATCAGGAAGAACAGTTTTTATTAAACCCAGAATTAACAAATTTGATTTCAAAAGTACAAATTTAGTTCTTGACAGAATTAAGCAAAACCAGAAGCGAGTGCAGGGATGAGAGGAAAAGACAAGCAAGTTTTTATACTGGTTCACTCGTACAGAGCTACATCCAGTTTCACCTTACTCCAAGGTGGAATCCACTAAAAACAGTATCAATCACTTACACACAACAGTTCTTAAACACTACAAGAACAATACAACCAATGCTGAAAAACCCTATTTCAGCACACCTTGCACTCCAAGAAACCCTATCAAGGAGTGACTAACACTTACACCTTTACAAACCAGAATAAAGGAAAGATAACACCTGAAAAGAAGATGCAAGAACTCAAAACTAGTAGTTCAATTTGCTGCAGAACTGCACCAGCACCTTCACCAAGATCAAAGTTTTCCTAGAACAAGCACACTTGAAAATCCCTTTGGAAAACCTTTCAAAAATCTTTTCAATCCTTCTTCTCACATAGAAAGTGTTTAATCTCTGTCAAAAACGTAATTGCTCAGCATCCTTTCATGTGAGAGAGGCTTTTCTTTATATAGAAAACAGTTTCTAACTTCTTTTCAAAAAATAGTTGAAAAGTTGTTATGAAAACAACAGATTCAGTTTTAAACTGAACAGATTTATTTTATGAAAACTGCCAACTCAGCTAACTGAAATAACTGTCTGAGTTGTACCTTTGGTGCCCTAACTAACTTTCGAAAATCCTTTCAGCAAACCAAAGAATAAACCTGTTCTTTTACAGAGAAACAGATTTATTTTTGTGCAGAGTCTTGATTTTTTAAGAAACCTCTAGAAAGCTTTTGGAAAAACTTTTAACCACTTCATGTGCTTATTCTAGGCTTGGTTAGGCATCTAAGATAGGTCATGTAGCAAAAGGCAACCTTACACATACACACGCCTAAATACAAGATCATCTAAACCTTTTACAAACTTCAAAGCAAACTAGTTATTTTCTACATCAAACACACACTAAAACTAGGTAGAGAAGAAGCTTCATCCATCTTCAACACGGTCAACATGAATCCTAGGAATTTGCCTGCCTCTACCCCAAACACACATTTTTCGGTGTTTAACTTCATATTATACTTACACACAGTCTCAAACAATTCCTCCATATCCGCTACATGCTGTTTTTCCTCCTCAGAGGTGACAACCATGTCGTCCACGTATGCTTGCACATTTCGCCTGAGCATAGGGGCGAGGATCATGTACATCAGGCGCTTATAGGTGGCACCAGCATTTTTTAGGCCAAATGGCATGACCTTATAACAATAGCTGGCATGCTTATCTTCGTCATTTGGGTGCATCCAAATCTAATTGTACCCTGAGAATGCGTCTAGGAAGCTCAACAGTCGGCATCCCGAGGCACTGTCCACCAAGGAATCAATGCTCGGAAGGGGGTAGGAATCCTTCGGGCAGGCCTTGTTCATGTCTGTGAAGTCCACGCACATTCTCCACTTGTCGTTGGTCTTTCGGACCAACACTACGTTTGTCAGCCACTCGAGGTATCGAATCTCCCTGATATGGATGACGTTCAACAAATTTTGTAACTCGGTCTTGATAACCAAGCGCCTTTCCTCATTGAAATTTCTCCTTCTCTGGACCACTGGTCAGATCCTGTTATCCATAGTCATCCTATGGCACAGGAAATCGGGATCTATCCCGGGCATGTCGGTGGAGGTCCATGCAAACGCGTCCAGGTGTCTAGCTATCACCCCGACTATCTAATCTTGTAGCTCCTGCTCCATAAAGGCACCGAGCTTGAATAATTTTCCTTCAATTTCCCTTTCTTGGACGTCGCCAGCTGGTCCGGGTCGAGGTCGGTGGCTGAGCTTGGTTTCCAAAACTTCGACTACCTTTCCCCTTGGGAGTTAGCGGCGGCGTTGTAACTCCTCTTGCAATTTAGGCTGCTCTCGTAACATTTTCGAGCGTCCTTTTGATTGGATCATATCGTGATCACCCTTCCCTCGAGGGATGGCAACTTCATCTTCATGTGTTTTGTGGGCGTTACTGCTCCTAACCTGTTTAACGAGGGTCTTCCCAACAACAGATTGTAAGCAGAGGGAGTATTGACTACCACATACCTGATAACAATAGTTCTGGCGACTTCTTCATCTGAAAAGGTTATCCTCAGGTCAATATATCCTCGGCACTCCACCTGGTCTCCTATGAAACCGATTAAACATATGTCATGCGGCCTCAGCTGATCGGGGGATAACCAGAAGTTGACGAACGTGGGCCAAAACAACACGTCCTTCGAGCTCCCTTGATCAATAAGGGCTCGATGCACCTTTCTTCCCACCATGATGACAGATATTACTATCGGGTCGTTGTCATGAGGGACTACACCCACCAAGTCTGCCTTAGTGAAATAGAGATCCGGGTTCGGGGTGTCATCGTGACCTTTCATCTCCAGCGTCATTACCGCCCTCGCGTACCTCTTACGCTTGGTTGTCGTGTTTCCTCCACCCGAGAACCCATCCGAGATCGTGTTTAGCTCAGCATGTATGAGTATGTCATGCGATGGGTCCCCCGGAACTGCTTCCCCTTGTCGCTCTCTGTCGTCAACCTTGAGATACTCTTTCAAGAGGCCTTCCTTCAAAAGCTCGACCAACTGATAGCCTAAGGCCTTGCACCGTTCGACACCATGTCTGAAACCCTTATGAAACTCACACCATATGTCTTTCCTTCCTCCTAGGTTTCTATCAGCCTTTTGGGAGAACCTCAACTTCTCGGCTACTGCGGGTATGGCTATCAATTCCTTGTATGATATGCGGAATTTGGGGCAAACCTCCTCCTTTTTGCCCCTTTCTTTGGACTCTCCCTTCTGGTAGTGGTGCAGTCTTGACTCTGCCTTCTTCTCGGTCGAGGTTTCGTTGACCCTCATAGGCCGAGGAGCCTTGCTTGCCTCTCTCGGTTTAGACAGCCGAGAGTGTGAACTATTGTTCCTGGCTAAAACCGCTTCTTCAGTATTGATGTGAGCGACTACTCTTCGCCTAATTTCAGAAAAGGTTTCGGCCGAATTCCTTATAAGGGAGTCGCAAAACGGCCCCGGAGCGACCCCTTGCTCGAAAGAGGACATCGTGAAATTTTCGTCATGGGTTTGGAGTGTTACGGTGAGTGCCCAAAACTGATTCAGGTAATCTTTCAACGTCTTCCCTTCCCTCTATCGCACATTGAAGAGATCATACAATACGGGGGGTTTGACCCGGTTTGCATGAAACTGTTCTCAGAATAGCTTGGAAAACTGGGCAAAAAAGGAGATATGGCCATCAGGGAGTCCACTGAACCACTGTATGGTCGTTCCTGTGAAAGTGCCCATGAACATCTTGCATCGCACTACGTCTGAACCACCCGAGATTATCATCTGGGCATTGAACGCAGTGAGGTGACTCTCTGGGTCTTCCACCCCCCGTGAAAGCAATCTTGGGTGCCACATAGTGTGCAGGCACTGGCTCGTCCATGATGGCCCGCGAGAAAGGCTCGGGGCAGTCTCTCTCAGGGTGGGTTCGTCTCTTGTTGTCCCAGGATACGTCGGTCACGTCGCAAATCCTTATTGGTTTTGCGTAACTGTTCTCGTATTTTCTCTTGTTCTTGTCTGGACTGTTCATTGGCTTCTTGGACGACCTTGATGGTCTCCATAAGTTGTTGCAAAGTGGGAGCCTCGCCTGCACCTTCTTGCACCACTAGTACTTGCCTTGCGTTCCTCATCTCCGTCTACGAGCTTGAACAAAGTGTGGATGACATCAAGTTTTAGCAGGCCCCATGGTGGGCGCCAAATGTTCTCGCCGGTTGACTTTAGGTTGAACGATGCCTCCTAGATCTGTCTCCTCTGGAACTAGAATCATGTCCCTTTGTTGTACTAGAATAAGGCTCTGTTGGGCCCTACGTGTTGATTACACTCCGACGATCAAGTCAGCTAGGGTTCACCGAAAAAATAATGATTTAGTCAAGTATGCAAAAATAGCGTACCTTTACCTGGAGACCTATTCTCCTTTTATCACCGCTCATGCAACATAACACCATTCTCCTTGGAGATCAGGGAATCTTAACCGAAAGTAATTATATTAAACTTTTATTTGTAACAGAAAACCACCTGCCACGGGCACCAATGATCTTCAGGTGTTATCTGCAGGCCCACCTTCTGTTACTCAAGCATATCCCTATCTTACTAGGGTTAATAGCAACTAGCCACGTGTAACATATATGCAACAGAAACATGCAACAAATACGTAATAGAGAAAATATTGTCACATATTAACAATAATAACAAGATTATATCTACCACACAAATATACCTTTTAGACGAGTGCATCAATGAAATTACTTTGTGTACCCATCACGCGTTCTGGGCCAACCTGACTAGGGCCACTGACACAGGTTTACCTGGGCCCAAACATCGAGCAGGTCTCTCGCGGAGCAAAAAGAACCGAGTAGGTCTCTCATGGTGCAAAAAGAACCGAGTATGTCTCTCATGGGGCAAAAAGAACTGAGCATGTCTCTCATGGTGTAAAAAGAACCAATCATACGAAAGGCCTATCGAGAACTATGCACTGGCCAGTACAATAACTTTGTTTAAATAGGTGAAAAGCATTTGAGGTTGAACGTGCGCATCTTTGTATAAGGATTGAGACACTCTTGAAGTGTTCCAATTTATTCATTTGATTTATTGTTTAGGAAAAAAAAACTCACAAAATTAAAAAAAAATGATAAAATTTGTTAGAAATTGATAAAATTAATTGTTTATTTATTTAATAAATTTTGATTTAAAATTTAGGTACTATATGTATATTTTACTCCTTCTCTATTCTCTAGCATGGTATAAGAATAATAATAAAAAGAAACAAGCATACCTAATTCAAATATTCGAACAAGATGATGTAGGTGAGAGTTTTCTCCTTCTAATGACTTATATAACTATTTTCCAATTTACTCTAAGTAGGAGGTCTAGTCAAGAAAAATATATATTCAAGTTGTATATTATTTTGTAATTGCATTCTTATATATATATAATAGGTTTTTCTAAATACACAATTAAAAACAGTTACTGAAAAAATAATTATAAATAGTTTTAATACTTTTTATTGCAATAAATAAAAATCACTTTATTTTTCTTAGAGAAGTAAATAATTTTATGATTTTTTTAAATAACTTATTTTAATTTAATTTTATATGTATTTAGTTTCTCAAATTTGAAAAAAAAAATATTTTTATGTAAAAAACGATTGTCCCAAAGCCACCAAAGTACATCCTGCATATCATCACAAATATATTTAAGAATTTTTAAGAGAGAAAAAAGAGAAATTGGAATCTATAAACTAAAATTAATTTATATATAAACTAATTGGTAGAAATTATCTTATACAAATAGTTTTAATAATAGAAAAGTTACTTTTATTCACAAATTAAAAATATTAAAAATGATTTTATTTTTTAATAAACATGAAAAAGCTTCTAATGTTATGTTATTTTTTTGTAAAACGTTAAATCGTAATCTAGATTACATTGAAGATGGAATGAAAGAAAGAGGAAGAATAGTGAAAGATAGGAACTTTGAGAAGCTAATAGAGATAGTTAAGTAATTAATTAATTAGCATGTGAAACGTGCAGGTAGCCGAGCCAGGTGTCGAAAGCTCTAGTGAGCTTAATGCTATAGACATGGAAAATATTAATATATTCTATAAATAAAATATAATTCAATTTGAAAACATAAGATAGTGATGTACAGTGTAATAATACTCACAGTAGGTAGGTCAAAACTTTGAAGGACAAATAGATACCTATACGTAACTTTGGTGCCTCATGCATTAAGCTTTATTTCCCAATTCACTGTTCCCTTCAACCCTAATCTTTTCTAACTTTCAATTTCTCCATCACTTTTCAAGTGGTCCCTAACTTCTCAAACATGGAATCAGACACAAAAAGCATCCCACCAAATAAGAAAAACTCACATGTTCAGACATTGAAACAATAATATAGACAAGTTTTTTTTTCTTATCCGACAAAAAAAATAATATTTAAGAGATGTTTAAACTCCTATAAAAAAAATTGAAATTTATCTATCTCGATTATATATCATTAGAAAAAACAGTACAGTCCAATCATTATATAATCTTACACATAGAACCTATAATTACACTGATTATGATTAATCAAATTTACTAATTGCAACAAGTGTTGTCCTAGAAGAGGATGTTAACAATCCAAAATCACTGTAACTATGTATTGAAAAAGTCTTACGTGGAGAAGTTTATGTTCAATAAATGCTTATAATAAGGAGGGAAGCCTTTCACTTTCTTCAAATTATTTATTAAAGACTTAGAGTCCTTTTATGATCACAAATATTAATCAATTTTATATGTTGATGATGAATTTCTTACTACTAAAGTTTTAATCATTACCATATTAAAAACTAGTTTAATGAATATAATTGTTATAATTATCGATAATATAGCTTTAGACTAATTGTAATAGTAATTATATTATTAGTTTTTTTTAAACTATTTTTTCTAATGAATCTATTAGAACCAATTTTGACTAGGTTGCTTGATTTTAAACCAGTTTAACAAATTTTAAACCGAATTTTCTATCAGATCAATTTTGAAGTCAACTTGGAATTGCTTTTGTGACTGATTGAACAGGCAAATTCCATGTGGTTCTTAGATATATGGTTGCGTAAGGAGGAAATATTATATTTAACATTTTCTCTTTTTGATTATTAATTAGGCTTGTATGATAGAATTTCTCTAAAGTGATTTTCTTTTAAGTTAGTTATATCTACTAGAGTTTCTTTGTAAACTATATCTCGCTATACTTCAGATTAGATAAAAAAAAGCTATTTATATTTTGTTTTAAATAAAAATGTTGTAAACAACTTATCATTCTCTGATTTTACACATGTAATTTAGAGAGTAATTGAAAGTGTTTTTATATAAAATTATCAAAATATCTTATAATTTATGTATTTTCTTAAAACGTTTTAAAATATTTATTGTTAAAATTTACCAATACAAATCTTTGTTCATCTCATTCGAATAAATTTTATGATTATATTTATGACTTTTTTTTATAAGTGTTCATTGAAAAAAAAAAAAACTAATTATCGATCAAAATTACTCAAATTCTTAGTCTTCTCTAATATTCCATTCATGTATTTGGAAAAAGGAGTTGTAATCAGTGCATGTTTAAATTTATATTAAATAATCCATAATCACGTTGAAATATGTAAAAAGTGATTTTAGATAAATGAATAGATGAAACATAGTCAATGCAGGCGTCTAAGTAGTTCCAATAATAGTTTGCTTAAATTTTTAATAGTTGGCAGGTGTTAATTAATTATGCCATTTAATTTAATATAATTAATGTGCTCGGTTACACTTTTGACAATTAATTCTAGTGCTATTCATCTATTTTTGCCACCTATTTAAGTTGAAGTAGCTAGGTACTCTTAATATGATGCATAGACAAAGTTATATATTTTAATACAATTTGAATGGAAAGAAAAAATTATCTTATTTTCTCTCATAATTTTCAGTTATTTCTAGACAAGACATTCAAAATTTGAGGAAAATTAAACATTTAAACTCTCAAACAAAAATGGAATGAATTGTTTCAACTCATCATGTAATCGGGAATCTGCCAATAGGGATCAAACTGGGAAATATATAGAATAAATATTCCATACATATGATTGAAATAAGAAAGTATGAAAAAAGTCTGAACCGAAATAAACAAATTTTAAGGTACTGAAACAAACTAGAGTTATCATACAGCTCAGCTTGCATTAATGGAGTTGAATCACAAGAGTCCAGAGTCATTCAAGCCATTGGAAATGTTATACATTAAGATGTTGCTGCCGTAAGTGTCCCTTTCATCTTCTGTGGTTCCGTTGAAAAATGTCGTGGAAGATGATGAATTCAAAGGGCTGGATGAAGTTGTGGACGATAGCAGTGAAGTTAGATTGAAATTTGGGATCCCCTCGTTGTGAGACAGATTCTGATTTCCCAAGAGATTGTTGAATATAGAGTTGAACTTGGATGAAGAGAAACACTGCATAGCTGATGATGATTGGGGAACTGATAAGCCCGATATGTTGTCTCCATTGTCATAGTGCCAAAGATTTTGAAGGCTAAAAGAGGTAGCAAGTGGGGAGATTTGATTCTGTAATTTACTTTTGATCAGTTGGTGTTCCATGTTCAATGGATTAGACTTAGCAATAAGGTTTTCTTGAAGTGAAACCTGGGGTTGGTTTGGTTGGAAGGTTGGTATGGTCTCAAGTTGCATTTGGGAACATTGGGGTTGATTTTGCAATAGATTGCTCCCACTAAGTTGGCTAATAGTTTGCTGGTAATTATTGTGATTCAGTACATTATCAGGGTTGTTTCTGCTTTGACATGACAGAAGAGTGGAGAGCAAACTTAGGAGGTGGGTTGGGTTTATCACTGATCTTCCGATCCCAGAAAGAAAAGGGTGGTTAAATTGGGGTGATGAATTGAATAAAGATGTGTTGAGAATGGAGGCAAGTTGTAGAACATCAAGGCGTGGTGTGTGAGTAACAGGATCAATCCCCATCTTGAATAGCTTTTTCTTGATGTGGGTGTTCCAATAATTCTTGATCTCATTATCTGTTCTTCCTGGCAAGTTAGCAGCAATTGTAGACCACCTGTGCAGGACAAAATTTTCCATTTAGAAATCAATAATTAATTTGCTGTGCTGTGTGCTGTTCTACAAAGTGACAAAAATAAGAAAATGTTGTTTGTCATTGCATGCATGTATCATTGACTTTGCATAGTTCCCTAGCTACCATTCTCTAACTATAAAATGAATTTTAATGCTTCACAGGGTTTAAAGTCCATGCATTAGTTGGCGATTTCGTATATCGTATATGCAAATTCAAAAGGTTTTTTTTTTAATACATTGTTAAAGTAGAGTGAGGTAATATGCATGTAGGAACAAGGAAAAAATGTTAGGACTTTAATTTATCACTTACTTGTTTCCCAGAACACTGTGTAACTGGATGATGGCTTCTTCTTCTTCGAATGAGAATCTCCCTCTCTTTATATCAGGTCTCAAGTAGTTAGCCCAGCGAAGCCGACAACTCTTTCCACATCTTTTTAATCCTATAGATACATTTTAAATATATAGTAATATATTTTATAATATATAAATGAGTATCAATTTTATAAAAATGAATTCAAAGTCATTTCATATAATTGTCCAATTATCTAGCAGAAAGTAAAAGGACGTACCTGCATTTTTGGGAATGGTTCGCCATTTGCCGTGTCCATGTTTGTGAATGTAATCGATGAGTTTCTGATCTTCCTCTGGGGTCCATGGACCCTTCTTCAGTCCATTCTTCTCAGTAGAGGAGTTGGTCATGATGAAGAAGATGGAGCAATAGCAAAAAAATTCCCAATGCTTATAGTTTGTGTCTGAAAATCAGAAAGAGAAAAAAAGAAGACGGAAAAAAAGGAGCGTGATTAGTAGGTGTAGATAATGAGGAGAAAGCGTGTATATATAGAGTAGAGGCTAAGTGGAAGGCAATCAACCTAAGAAACATGTTGAAGTCAATGGGATTCGGTACCGTCCTTTCACTCCTATGTTTGTTACTTGCTTGACGGGTCTATAATGTGCAGAAACTTTACAAAAGCTCTAACCATATATACATACACTCCCACATTGGATCGTCATGAAGTTAACTCAGCAAACTCAAATAAAGATTCCATTCATTGCAAATTATTTAAAGATTAAAATTTTAAAAATTATTATGAGTCTAGATGAACTTTTTACATGTTTCACTTTTCTTATTCTTTATTTCAGTTTGTTTAATAAATGACATGTATTTAACTCAAACTAAATAATATTACCTAATGAGTGTATAATATATAGATTTAACTTTATTAAATATGTTGGCAGTGCAATAGGAATGTATTTGTCCATAATTTATTCCATTTATATGTGAAAATCTATGTGTATATTTTATATTTGGTATACTTTTAAACAAAATATATAGTAATTTCAAAGGAAATGAAGTATCAATTTTTTTAATCGTATGATTTTTTCAAGACTTTAACTATTTTTTCAAGAATGTTAAATTCTGAACACTTCACCTATTTTTTTTAAGAATACTTCATCTATTTTTTTTAAGAACGTTAGTTTGATAAAACAATATTCACTACATAGAAACCAATTTTGTAGAGATAAAAAATAATTAGTTATTGTTACTGCTAGGGAGATGGGATCTAGAGAACTATTGAAGTCTTCTTCTTCTTCCTTCGGTCGGACAAGTCACTGGGTGATGAACTGTGATTCTTCTCGTCTTCTTGCTTATCTTTCGGTACTCGGCACTCGGTCGTCGGGCGAATCACCGGATGGTGGGGGTACCTGCGAAGGCACTCCGACGCTCAAGTCAGTAAAGCGGGTGGTCAGCTCTCAGGTAGGTGAACAGTAATAAATGACATACCTTACTCCTTGAGATGAGCGCTATTTATATTATTCTAATGGGCCTACCTTGTTGGGCCCGTTTATCGAGGTGGATACCGCTTAGGGTTGCATTACCTAATTCTTGATGATGGATTAGCTTCACTGATCTCGGTTTGAGCGTTAACTGTAGTAGGGGTCGGCCGTCGGCCAAGTTCCCATGGTGTGGGTCGGCCATCGGCCAAATTCCACTAGTATTGGTCGAGTCTTATAAGGTCTCGGCCAAGTCTTATAGGGTCTCGGCCTCTCGGCCTTTCGGCCAAGTCTTCTAAGGTCTCGGCCTTTCGGCCAAGTCTTCTCATGGCCTCTCGGTCATTCGGCCAAGTCTTCTAAGGTCTCGGCCTCGCCCATACCGGTACAGTTCTTATAGTGACTAAATTAGATACCATTTTAGAAACTAAAAACTTTTTTGTTCTAAATTAGTTTCTATTATTGTTAAATGGTTTCTAAATTGGTATCTAATTAACAACCAAAGTTTTTGCTACCAAATTTGGAAACTAAATAATTGGTAGTTAAAATATTGGTAGCTAATTAGATGCCAATTTAGAAACCATTTAACAATAATAAAAACTAATTTAGAAACCAATTTTTTGTTAGTTTTTAAAATGATCTCTAATTTAGTTACTATAGCAACTAATTATTTTTTTCTTTAAAATTGGTTTTTATTTCATATTTTCTTGTAGGGATGTTATTAAGAAATGTTCATTATTAATTTTATTTTAATTTTTAATTTTAAATATTTTGGTATTATTACAAGGTACAATTTGTAATTTTGTTTGAAAAAATATTTTTATTATATATGCCCCCAACACTCCTCAGCCCATAATACATGATTTTACATTATTAAATATCTTTTAAACTAAATAAATAAATAATATATAGATTTACCCTCTCTTTTTTATAATTTTTTTAATTAAAAATAGATTTTTTGTTAGTTCTAAAGTTTCAAAATAACATTTTTTCCATTACCCTTATTTTTATTATACACTAAAAAATGAATATTAAATGGAAAGAGAATTAAATGTTCTTCTTTATTTGATTTTACTGCAATTGAAAGAGAATATATACATTGTAATTTAACTTTATTTTTACAGTATATTCACATAGAAAATATTCACGCCAAAAACTCTTTTTCACGTCGAACACATTAAGGGTAGAATTGATAGGATCCGATAACAATTAAACATAATGGAATTTAAATATTCAATCTCACTAACTCGGTAAGCTCATGTTTATTTTTATTTTTAGTCAATTCGAAATTCAAAACAAAAAACTTAAAATTATTGAACATATTAAGTGACTACAAACTAAGAGAACGAGCTCACTTACGAAATGAAGCGAGACTATTCTTGTCGTGATGAGTTTGAATTTGACTATATTTAATTCACTTTCGCATTCACTCTGTCACTGTTTGAGATTCTCACCATCTTAATTTTTATTTAATATTATTACAGCCATCATATATTCAATATCTAATTGTAGGTCGAGAAAGATTATTTTAATAACTTAAAAAAAATACTTACGAGAATCCAAAATATACGTACATTTAAAAAAAACTATTTTAGATTACTTAAGAAGCATTAGGTGCTCCTATTCGTAACATATTCTGCTGTCACTGTTTACTGAAACATTTTTTATGAGTTAGTAATAATAAATTATAAATTAATTTCATTAAATAAACTGCATCCGCTAATATAGAAAAATGTGTTAAATAAATTTTAATATTAAGTTTAATTTAACCTTATCAAATTCATTCATAAGATAAAATTGTATTTACTTAAACATTATAAATAAAACGTCATGACATCATTCATTATGTTGTACCAAAGGTTCAATACACCAATCCGAGAAAGAGAAAATCGCAGCTTGTGACTTGGATATAACCTAAGATCAAATCTTTAGTTGTACCAGAGCAAATACTTCCAATACATCTATTACACTCATTTAAAAAATTACTCTATTTCTATGCTGCTAAATCTCGTTGACAACTGCGATCCAGATCACTCCCCAAACTTCATTTGTCAAAGTCGTCACATTACTCATCCTAAACTGAGAGAAGTTTAACAATGAAACATTATGGAACACACTTTGCATTCCCAACCAATCGCAACAATAGTTCAACAGTAACCACCAAGCAAATCTACATTAAAGTGGTTAACATTTATTTATTTTTTATTACTGATAAAAAATACTTATATATTATAATTAATATCCTTATTTTTAATAACGTAAAATCATTATACGTTATAAAATCTCCTTATTTTTAATCAACCTAAAATTTCTTACATATAATAAGAAAAACATTTATTAATGCAAAGAATAATTAATTTTAGTGAGTGACGCAGAGATTGTTATAGTTTTCCTCCATGATGAGAGGATGAGTTTAGCGTCGATTGTGTTATGAATGACCAATGAAGATGCAACAGAATAAGTCTACCATAATAGACTGTGCCACAGTGCACCACCGATATGCTACGTTATTCATTGCCAAGCTCCTGCATATAACTAGCTTCAGCTGGTATGCTAGATTTTCACTGTTTAAGGTTGAACGTCTAACAACAACATTGCAAAACGTGTTCATCCAGCTATATCTACTTTTTTCAAACACACAAAAATAACTCTGAATACCCTACCTTTCATTTAATGTTTTGACTTATGTCTTTTCTTTTCAATTTTAGACGTGACTTCATGAACACTGTATTCGATCATGGCTCATCCATTGGCTTTTACTTGTTCATGCATAACGCGTTTCTTTCTTTGTACACACACACTGCACAGACTGTATATATGGTTTAAGAAATTATTTTATGTTTCTAAATAGTTTCTCAGCTTATCGTATTAATTGTTTCATTCTGCAAATAAATAAGAGAAATAGAAAAATATTAAAAGTACTAAACCGAAAAAATTATTCACGGATCTGATCTATAGATAAAGTTAACATTATTTAAGGATTATTACCTATGAATCCTTATTTGTCCGCAAGTACATTCTTATGTAAATTTATGCACAGATTTTTATATATGTAGATATTATTTTTAAAAATTGTTTTTAGTGTATATAATTTTTTTCCATTTTATCTTTATATTAACATTTTATTTAGATTATTATGTCATTTTATAATTACTAAAACACTACTTACAGAATTGTTTCTGAATTTTGAATTTAGAAGATTTATTTTTCTCTTTTTCTTTTTTGTAACTGATCATGTCTGTTGACCAGAACGTTGGAACTTGCCTCGTCAAACTTGGATCGACGTGTGCACCGCTTCGACCTCCGTCCTCCGCCAAGATCCAACCCAAGAACCTGCAAAAGAACAGAGCGGCGCCGCTGCGGCCGATCGCACTCCAACGCCCAAGTCAGTGACCGAACCACCAAATACTAAGAGCAATAACACTCAAGAACTCTCAAGGAACCGTGCAATGTTCTCTCTCACAGTATGCTCAAGAACTCGCAAGCGTAAAGAGTATAATCTGAACGTGTGTACCTCGAAAGTTCGTTGGGAAACCCTTTTATACCTGGTCACTTTCTCTCTCCTGGCAGTTACAGACCTGGACACGTGGCTCGCATCCAGTCGTACACGTGCCATCATCTGGAGCCTCCTTGACTTGGGCGCTGCTTCTGACTCTCTTTTGGCTAAGTTACTTATGCATGGTACTGCCTAGTGCATAGCTAACTTGGGAGTGCGATCTCTACTGGAACTGGCGAGTTAGGATGCCTTCGTACACCTTCCCTGTGATCTCGCCGGCCGCCTTCATAATTTGCACCACCTTCATCTCTGGCGATGTGCTTGCTTTGGCGATCTCCAATCACTAGGTCGCCTGAGTTTACATCTGGCGACTTCATCTTTAACCCGGTGATCGCCGATTCTGGTATGCTGGAGATCGGAACACGCCAACTTAATAACTAGCGACTTCACGAGCCCCCCGACTTCTTTCCCTTCTACCAACCTGGCGTCTTGTCAACACGCCGACACCGTAGCTTGATGCCACGTCATCACTTCCGACTACCAGGGCGGTACACAAGCCCCCCAGTCTTAAGCGAAGACTTGTCCAGCGAAAAGACTAAAAGAGTCACGTCAATATCGGTCTACGTGGCACTGGCGCAGAATTTCAAGCGGTTGTACTTTCTGCTTCCCTGGCGCTCCACCAAACCCCTCACCCATCGCTCGACACGTGGCTTCATCAACGGTTACCTTCAGTTAACGTTTGCGCTTCCCAAACCCATTTCGAAAAACCCTTAAACCCATTTTCGCTCCACTGTTCCATCACTTTTCTTCGTATCCTCAAACGCTCCAACTCTCTTCTGCAAAAAAGCTCTCAGCGTTCTTCAACATTCCGAATCTCCAACATTCTTCATCGCCTTCCTGATCATAAAAAGGTACTTCCTTTCCTTCTTCTGCTGGTTTTTCCTGTATTTTAACCGATTCGCATCATCCTTTAACTATCTGGTGCATACGTTGTGGGTTGTTTTTGCTATTTCTCCTTTTTCGTAACTTAGGGCTCCGTCAACGTCACAACGAACCTACGTTCGTTCGTTTTTCACCCTTCTTCCATGATCGAGTCAGCCTCTGTGAACCCTGATCATTTTTCCTTTTCTTCTTCCTTTGCAGCTTCAACAATGACTCGCTCAAAGATCACCCCAAATCCTCCTCCTTCATCACGAAATCCTTCCTCACAAGCACACGACCCACCGCGAGCACGCGGCGCTTCGTCTTCTCAGGCTGAGAGGCCTGCACCTTCCCGCCCCAACCTGGCCCAGGCGACTCCGCCTGTCACCGGAGGAGCCTCCGTTCCCCCACCAGACTTCAAAAAACTATATCCTTGGGCCAACTCGACCTTGTTGAGGGAAACGTCTTCTGTGAACACTGCTGGGGCAGTTTTGCGATTGACGAAGGGGGATGAGCCTCACCAATCATTCCACAAGGAGCACGACGAGAAGATGACGGTGCTACCTTGCCCCCATGACCTGCTAGTTTGCGCTGACGACAAGGCAAACAACGGTGGACCCTTCTGCTTCGTTTACACAACCTTATTCAAGAAGGTGAAACTCAGGTTTCCCTTCACTCGCTTTGAGAGGGAGCTTCTCACCGAGCTCAACATCGCCGCCGCCCAGCTTCATCCCAACAGTTGGGCGTTTCAAGTCATGTGCGACCACCTGGGGTTGCCAGCATCTGTGGATGTCTTCTTGTTTCTTTTTGAAGCCAAGCACCCAGGAGATCGCCTGTGGGTTAGCTTGAACGGGATTGCTGGGAGGTCGATCCTCTCCATCTTCCAGCAATCCTATAAAGACTGGAAAGGCAAGTTCGTCCAGATACGCCCCAACGACAAGGACGCTTCCTTGCTCAACGGTTTCCCCTTGTACTGGGTAAACAAGGGGAACAAAGAGTCCAAAAGCTGCTTCAGGAGACCCAGAAGTCCTGATAGCATGGGCGCTTTGGACAGAGATCTCTGTTTCTTCTGGAAGAGTGTGGCAGATGCCAACATCACCTTCCTCACCACCACACTCATCTGCTTCGAGTTCTTCGAGGACCAACTCGAAATTCGAATAGGTTAGAACGCTTAAGTTCTTGTTCTAATACTACTTCTGTTAACTGTTTCTGGGCGTCTTGTGCGTTGTGCGCAAGACTTTGGTTTTATTTTTCTGCACCCTTTATCTGCTTTGCTGCATATTGCCTTATGCATTTATTTTCTCTCTGAACTAACCCATGCATTTTTGCTCTATGCAGATAATATGTTGGGCCAGGGCAAGCTCCATGAACTGAGGGCGCTCGCCCGAACCCACGGGTTGGCATCGGGTTCCCAAACCGTGCCAAACTCTGTGGTGGAGATCGCTGCTGCTCAAGGCAGATCGCCACCCAGGGGCCCAACTTCCTCTGAGGCCCAACCCGCCAACCAACGGAAAAAACTTGTCCTCAGGAGACCCAAGAGGAAAGCTCCCCAAGTAGTCCATGAGGAGGAAGAGGAAGACGACGAGGTAACCGAAGATGGCCTTGTCACGAAGAGGAAGAGGGTGGCACCTTCTTCTCCACCTGCTCCACCCCCTCTTCCAACATCAACACCGCCGTCTACGCCTGCTCCTCCTCCATCATTGCCACCTCCACCAGCTCCTGCTTCACCAGTCCAAGCCATTCCATTGGCATCTGCGCCACCTGCGGTTGAGGCCCCCGAGCCAAACTTCATGGAGGACCCCCCGAGCGCCTCCACGCCTTGTGCAACAGCTGGAGGGGGTCCTCCTTCAAATGCCTCAGCCGCAGACGTTGCTCCAATCGGGGATGAAGTTGCTCATAGCTCTCCAATTCTAATTACTGAATCCCCGACGTTGCCACCTCGCCAAGAAGCACATGCTGATCAACCAACTAAAGAAGGTGGCGGCGAGAGCCAACAACAGGCCCAACCGGCGCCTCCACAGGCAGGTCTCTCCATTGAGGTTAAGAGGATGTGGGAGTCTTTCTCTGCTAAACTGAAGATGATGGCAGAAGACTTCCCCACCATTATATCTAGAGCTGTGGAGAGCTCCACCAGGAAGCTCCAGGACGACCTCTTCAACCTTCGAACTGAGAATAGCACTATGAGGGTTGAGGTGGAGAAGTTGTCCTTCAATCTGACACTCGCGGAGGTTGAACACTCCCGAGTAGAAGATGCGATGAGCACCGAGCTTCGGTTGGCGCGTAAGGAGGCCACCGATCTACGCCACAAGGTGCAGCTTCTGGCCCAAGAGAAAATTGAGCTGGAGAGCAAGATTGTACCTTATCGCATTAAGGTGGCTGACCTAGAGGCCTCAATAAAAGCTGACGCCGCCAAGGTGAAGAAACTGGAAGAAAGGTCAGCCGACCGGGAGGTCTTCCTTGGAAAGGTGGAGAAAGCGAGGGATGACGCCATGGCTGAGCTTGCCGAAGCCAACAAGGAAAAAGGGGAGATTGCTGCTGAACTGGGCCAGGTGCAAGCAGAATCCAATAAGGTTGCTGAAGACCTTCTCCAGGCTCAAGAAACCAACGAAAAACTCAAGAAGCAAGTTGAAGAGCTGGAGCAGCAGAACAAGGGGTTGAAGGAACAAACTGAAAAACTCAAGAAACAAATTGAAGAACTTAATCTGAGTTCTGCCCAGATCCTGGCTGCTGGATTCGAGGCTGCACGGGAACAGTTCGCCTGCTTGTTCCCCGATCTGGATCTTAGCATGGTGTCCCTTAACAATGAGGTGGTGGATGGAGAGGTGGTTCCTGCTGAAGACTGATCAATTTCCTCCATCCACTACCTTTATATTTTCTCTTTGTATATAATTGTAATGAACTTTTTCCTTTTTCTGTATATGTGTTCTTGAACTGATACTCATTTTAATGACAAAGTCTGTGTATTTCCTCTTATATCTTCTTTAGCTGCTTTAACTTCCCTTGCGCAATTTACTTCAGAGAAATGACTTAGTAATTTCGTAGGCACGATCTTGTACTTAACTGTTTCGAACCATTTCAACTTCAAATAATAATCACTTTAACAACTTGTAATCTTAAGGCAATCAACCTTAGCGCAAAATTACTCTTCAAGCAACAAACTTTAACTCAACTATTGGCTTAAAACATCGCTTCACCCGATCTGCTTCATCAAAACGGGTTTTTAACTTTCTCGCCACTGCTTGAACTCTTTCTGGTCGCCAAAGACTCTTGGCGATATCAGCTTCTTTCTGGCTTCATACCTTGGCCATTGTTCTTTATCTGGGGTAGAGGCGCCTTTCAGATCCTTCTCTACCTTCCTGAACTTCAGAACAAAAGATCGGGTGGCTAGGCGCTCTCTTCGAACCTACCTTAGCCACCTTCCAAACTTCTTCCACCCTTTACACCATACCTGAACTCGTTCGAGACGAGAAGGATTTTATCTTGCCTGAACTCGCTCATAGGCGAGAAGGTCTTTAAATCGTGCCTCTACATTGCCCCAGGGGTTACATCTCCTCCCCCCAGAAACACTGAGGACTTTTTACTGGTGCCTCTACATTGCCCCAGGGGTTACATCTTCTCGCCCCCAGAAACACTGAGGACTTTTCACTGGTGCCTCTACATTGCCCCAGGGGTCACATCTTCTCGCCCCCAGAAACACTGAGGACTTTTCGCTCTTCCTCGCCTGCACTCGCTCGACGGCGAGGAGGTCTTTAACTCGCCTCAGGACGCGCGAGGGCGTTGAGGTCTTTTAACTGGTGCCTCCGATCGCCAAAAGACGATGAGGACTTTAACTTTAACTTGTGCCTCCGATCGCCGAGAGACGATGAGGGCTTAAAACTTTAACTGATGCCTCCGATCGCCGAAAAACGATGAGGACTTAAAAATTTAACTTGTGCCTCCGATCGCCGAGAGACGATGAGGGCTTAAAACTTTAACTGATGCCTCCGATCGCCGAAAAACGATGAGGACTTAAAACTTTAATTGATGCCTCCGATCGCAGAAAAACGATGAGGACTTAAAACTTTTTAGAAAGCGTGCAATATATCTTTAACTTGCCTTAAGTCACATATAAGTGACAAGGTCTTTCTTCAAAACTTTCTGAAAACAACAGGCACGCAATCTAAAACAACTTGTACTTTGAAAACTTCTCTTTATTGGGTGGCCTCATTAAAAACCCTCCTTAGGGAAAAAAGAGTGCCCCCTTCAAACTGTTTTAACAGAGATATTGTAATATAACTTCGTGTTTGTCTTTACTTACAAAGCTTCTTAACTGTAATACAACTTCAGGTGCGTGGCGTTCCAAGTGCGAGGAATCGCCCCTCCTTCCAATGTCTCTAAGCGGTAGGCGCCGTTCCCGAGCGCCTCAGTTATTCTGAACGGCCCCGTCCACTTGGGCGACAGTTTATTCTCCATCTCGTACTGGTGGGCTTTCCTCATCACCAGGTCGCCTTCTCTAAACTGTCTTGGCATCACCTTTGAGTTTTATCTTCGTTCAATCCTTCTCTTCACCGCTTCAGCCTTCAATCTCGCCTCTTCCCTGACCTCATCCAGTAGATCCAGGTTCAGCCTTCTCTCTTCATTCGAGTCTTCCTCGACGAAGTTCTGGAATCTCGGCGAGCTCTCCTAGATCTCTACTGGAATCATTGCATCACACCCATAGACCAAGCTGAACGGGGTCTCATGGGTTCCTGACTGCTCGGTGGTGTGGTACGCCCAGACTATGCGGGGTACCTCCTCAGCCCAGCTTCCTTTGGCTTTCTCTAGCCTTCTCTTCAAACCTCTCAGCAACACCCGATTAGCTTACTCCACCTGGCCATTCGTCTGAGGGTGCTCGACGGATGCAAACACTTGTTGAATTCCCACCCCTTCGCACAGCTTCTTCAACAGGTGGCTTGCAAACTGAGTCCCATTGTCCGACACCAGGCGCTTGGGCACTCCAAATCGGCACACAATGTTCTTCCACACGAAACCTTCGATCTTGTGTGCGGTGATCTGGGCCACTGGTTCTGCTTCGATCCACTTGGTGAAATACTCAATCGCCACCACCAAGTACTTCATCTGCCTGATCGCCAGCGGGAATGGTCCCAGGATGTCGATTCCCCAAGTATGAAACGGCCAAGGGCTGTAGATCGACTTCAACTCCTCGGGAGGCGCCTTGTGCCAATCGGCGTGCTGTTGGCATTGTTTGCAACATTGGGCATACTTCTTGCAGTCTTCTCTCATCGATGGCCAGTAGTAACCTGCACGCAGAGTCCTTGCGGCCAGAGCTCGACCCCCGACGTGGCTTCCGCATATTCCTTCGTGGAGCTCTGCCATGATTCTCGTGCACTTCTTGCCATGTATACATTCTAGGAGTGGGTGAGTGAACCCAAACCTGTACAGATCGCCATCAATCAATGTGTACTTGCTAGAATTTTTCTTTACCTTCCTAGCCTCTGCCGGATCCAGCGGGAGAAGGCCATCTGCCAGGCACCGCTTGTACTGTGTTATCCAGGTGTCTGGCTCATGGGTAGCGCAGACCTGTGTCATGTTCACCCTCTCTCCCCGACACGCTCTAATTCTCGGCGATCTCAACGTTTCTTGCGTTAAAGACTTGTGACTTCTTGCCGCTTTTTCCGTCGACCTGCTTATCTGAAGAACCAGGTGATCTGCTACAAATGCCCTTGGCGTCTTCAGAGTTTCTTGAATCACCGTCCTCTGCCTACCCCCCTTGCCTGAACTGGCGAGCTTGGCCAGCAAGTCAGCTCGGGCATTCTGCTCTCTGGGCACATGCACCACTTCAAAGGAGGCAAAGGAACTCTTCAATTCCAACACATACTCCAAGTAAGCCGCCATTTGTGGATCTTTAGCCTGGAACTCGCCTGTTACTTGTCCTGTGACTAGCAGCGAGTCACTCTTAGCCATAACACCATGGCTCCCATCTCTTTGGCCAGCAAAATCCCGGCGATCAGCGCCTCATATTCTGCTTGATTGTTGCTGGCTTTGAAGGCAAACCTCAAAGATTGTTCGATCAGCACGCCGTTGGGTCCTTCCAAGATGACTCCAGCACCGCTACCCTGCTGGTTTGACGATCCATCCACCGAGAGTACCCAACAGAAGTCGTCCCCCTCAACTCGTGTCGCTTCGGATGAGAGCTCGACCACGAAATCTGCAAAGATTTGCCCCTTGATCGGGCCTCGGGGCTCATACTTAATATCAAACACTGACAATTCTACCGCCCACTTCACCATCCTTCCCGCAACGTCAGGCTTCTTCAAGACCTTCTGGATGGGTAGGTCAGTCATCACCAGTATGGTGAAGCTATGCAAATAGTGGCGCAACCTCCTCGCCGAAAATACCACAGCCAGCGCAGCCTTTTCCAGGGCTTGATATCTCGTTCCGGGGCCCTGCAACACCTTACTAACAAAATAAATAGGCTTCTGAGCCTGATCTTGATCCTGGGCGAGCACCGCACTCACCGCCCTCTTAGTTACAGCAAAATACAACCTGAGAGGGGTTCCCACCAGCGGTTTACACAGAACCGGCGGGCTCGCCAGATATTCCTTCAGCTTGACGAAGGCTTCCTCGCACTCCTTCGTCCAAGCGAACTTGTTATTCCTCCTTAGGCACTGAAAATAGGGATGACCCTTTTCTCCGCTAGCTGACACGAAGCGAGACAGGGCTGCCATCCGACCTGTTAGCTGTTGAACCTCCTTCACCGTAGCTGGGCTCCTCATCGCCAAGATGGCGGCACACTTATCAGGGTTGGCCTCTATGCCTCTTTCAGTTAAGAGGAAACCCAAAAACTTTCCAGCCTCCACGCCGAAAATGCATTTCTCTGGATTCAACTTCAATTTGAACTTGGCGATCGTTGTGAACAACTCCTCCAAGTCCGCAACGTGCTTGCTTTTCTCTGGCGAGGTCATGACCATGTCATCGACGTACGCTTGCACATTCCTTCCCAGCATCGGTGCAAGTACTCGATCCATCAACCTCTGGTACGTGGCCCTTGCGTTCTTCAGCCCAAACGGCATCACCTTATAGGAGTAGCACGATCTCTCGGTCATGAAGGCGGTCTTCTCTTCATCCATGGGATGCATCTTGATCTGATTATACCCCGAGAAGGCATCCAGGAAGCTCAACAACTTACACCCTGCAGCACTGTCCACCAGGGCATCAATGCTTGGCAAAGGATATGAGTCCTTCGGACAAGCTTTATTCAGATCGGTGAAATCGACGCACATGCGCCATTTCCCATTACTCTTCTTCACCAGCACGACATTTGCCAGCCATTCAGGGTACTGGACTTCCCTGATGTGGCCTGCAGCGAGGAGTTTCTGTGTTTCGTCCCTAATCGCCTGCCTCCTCTCCTCGTTGAACTTTCTTCTTCTTTGTCGCACTGGTCTTACCAAGTTGTCCATCGCCAGATGATGGCACAAGAAGTCGGGATCGATCCCGGGCATGTCCGAAGCGGACCATGCAAACGCATCCAGATGCCGTTCTATCACCTTGGCGATCTGGTCCTGGAGCTCATCCTCCAGGGATCTTCCTAGCTTGAAGATCTTTCCCCCGATTTCTCTCTCGAGCCACTGCTCGACGGGTTTTGGTCTGGTTTCTCTGGCGATCACCGCCCTGGCGATTCCCAGTTCTCTCGCTTCCTCAGGGCGATTCCTGGCCTCTTCCTCCTTTGGACCAGCATTCCCCTCCCCTAGCTCAGCATCCACCATCTCCACGTCTCTTCCGGCGGTCTCTTCTATTTCCGTCGACCTGGGCTTCACACCGGGAGGCGGGGTGGTTGTCACGTAACTCACTGATCTTTTGTTTTTCAGGCTATTCTCATAGCACTTCTTCGCTTCTTTCTGATCGGACTTGATGGTGATCACCACCCCCTCCATAGACGGCAACTTCACCTTCATGTGCCGGGTCGACGGTATGGCACCTATCCTGTTGAGCGTGGGTCTTCCCAACAGGATGTTGTATGCTGAAGGAGCGTTTACAACAAGGTATTTGATTTTTTTCGTTCTTGAACCCGCCACATCTGTAAACGTTGTCCTCAACTCTATGTACCCCCTGACCTCCACCTGGTCACCAGCGAAACCATACAAGCACCCTCCATAGGGCCTCAGCTGGTCAAGGGGCAGCTCCAGCTGCGTGAAAGTCGGCCAAAACATCACGTCTGCCGAGCTTCCTTGGTCCACCAGCACCCTGTGGACCTTTCTTCCTGCTGTTATCAGCGAAATTACTATGGGATCGTTGTCATGAGGCACAACATCCCCAAGATCTTGCTTGGTGAAGGTAATATCCACTTCTGGTGAGTGGTCTTCAAACATATCCACCGTCATCACAGACCTCGCGTACCTCTTCCTCTGTGATGCGGTGCATCCACCTCCTGAGAAACCCCCTGCAATGGTGTGGATCTCTCCGTGCGTGGGCATCTCGTGCTGCTGAGCCTCAGCACCTGCTGGTTGGGAGCTCGACGCGCCCCCCGTCCTTCTATCCAGCAAATAGTCGTTTAGGAACCCGCTCTTAACCAGATCGTCGAGCTGGTATCCTAATGCCAAGCACGAGTCCACTGTATGGCTAAAGCCCTGGTGAAACTCACACCAGGCGTCTGGCTTTGGTCCCAACACCTTGTCGCCCACCTTTTCTGGCGCCTTCAACCTAGCAGATATATTGGGAATGGCGATCAGGTCCGCCAAACCCATGACAAACTTGTGCTTAGGCGGGCGATTGTATTCCCGGCGTGCTGGTTGCTGGCGTCCTTGGCCCCTACCCTTGTTCTTCCTTGGATCATAAGGATGGCGAGTCCTCTGATCCCTTCTGGCCGCCGCTGTCTCCAGCACCCTCTGTGGCTGGATCCTGGTCTGGGCGCGTGGCCTAGCGGGAGCCACGCTTCCTCTCTTCTCGGCGACTTCGCTCTCGTCGGCGATGTGGGCCACCGCAAGTCGCCTAACCTCAGCAAACGTGGCGGGGTGAGCCCTGATCAATGCCTCGCAGAATGGTCCCGGCAGCACGCCCTTCTTAAATGCGTAGACCAGCATTTCTTCATCTTTGGCCGGTGATCTGACCATCTGCGCCCCAAAGCGATTTAGGTAGTCCCTGAGGGACTCTCCCTGATATTGCCTTATATCAAACAAATCATAAGACACCCTGGGCGGTGCCTTATTCACGATGTACTGCTCGACGAAAATCTTCGAGAACTGTTGGAAATTGGTAATGTGACCGTTAGGCAGGCTCACAAACCATTCCAGCGCCGTTCCCTGGAGTGTGCTCACGAACATCTTGCAGTACACGGCGTCTGATCCCCCTGACAACATCATCTGCGTATGGAACGTGGTGAGATGAGCCTCAGGATCCTCCACGCCGGTGAAAACAGCCTTAACAGGAACCACACTCGCAGGAATAGGCATGTCAGTAATCGCCTGAGCGAAAGGCATAGGAAAAACACGAGGTGGCGACGACGGCGCAACCTCTTCAGCAATAGAACGCCCTTGCTGCTCCTGAAGAGCTTGACGCAGCTCCTCAGTCACCTTGCTAAGCTCATCGTTCCTGGCGCGAGAGGCAGCCAGGTCCTCATGCATTCTCGCCTGTTCTATGCGCGAGGCTTCCACAGTTGCCTGCAACGAACGCATCATCTCTGCCATCTGCGCCATGGTCATGGCGGCGGCGCCTTCAGCAGCGACGGGCGCGACTGGACTTGAACGATTGCTTCTCATTTTTCTCATGAAACTTGGCGAATCACAGAATGCAGCGAACAACACTTACTTCAGCTACGATTGATTCAGCGATCAATCGGTCATAACCTCGCAAAACTTCGCAAAAAACTCAAGAACACCGCGAATCCTCCAAAGAAACCTGCAACTCCACCAGAAACCACCGCTTCTCCTACGGATAACACAACGAGCCAAAGAACTCAAACTTCACCGAACAAATCTCCCGAAAACAGCAGAAAACCTCACTTCACCGAACAAAAACCCGAACGAACGGTGGAAAACGCGAAATCACTGAACAAATCTCAAACGAACAGCGAACAATGGTTGCACCAGCACACAACCACGCAGAAAACTACGAAAACCTCCAAGAACTCACGCTGTGGATGGGAACAGGTTTTACACGGCCCCACGGTGGGCGCCTGATGATCCTGCCTGTTGACCAGAACGTTGGAACTTGCCTCGTCAAACTTGGATCGACGTGTGCACCGCTTCAACCTCCGTCCTCCGCCAAGATCCACCTCAAGAACCTGCAAAAGAACAGAGCGGCGCCGCTGCGGCCGATCGCACTCCAACGCCCAAGTCAGTGACCGAACCACCAAATACTAAGAGCAATAACACTCAAGAACTCTCAAGGAACCGTGCAATGTTCTCTCTCACAGTATGCTCAAGAACTCGCAAGCCTAAAGAGTATAATCTGAACGTGTGTACCTCGAAAGTTCGTTGGGAACCCTTTTATACCTGGTCACTTTCTCTCTCCTGGCAGTTACAGACCTGGACACGTGGCTCGCATACAGTCGTACACGTGCCATCATCTGGAGCCTCCTTGACTTGGGCGCTGCTTCTGACTCTCTTTTGGCTAAGTTACTTATGCATGGTACTGCCTAGTGCATAGCTAACTTGGGAGTGCGATCTCTACTGGAACTGGCGAGTTAGGGTGCCTTCGTACACCTTCCCAGTGGTCTCGCCGGCCGCCTTCATAATCTGCACCACCTTCATCTCTGGCGATGTGCTTGCTCTGGCGATCTCCAATCACTAGGTCGCCTGAGTTTACATCTGGCGACTTCATCTTTAACCCGGTGATCGCCGATTCTGGTATACTGGAGATCGGAACATGCCAACTTAATAACTGGCGACTTCACGAGCCCCCCCGACTTCTTTCCCTTTTGCCAACCTGGCGTCTTGTCAACACACCGACACCGTAGCTTGATGCCACGTCATCACTTCCGACTACCAGGGCGGTACAGTAACATTTTCTTCTAATCTCTTTTAGAAATATTTTAACTCTCTACTTTTTGGTTAACCTTCTCCTTCCTCCTTTAAGTGCTCCTCCATCTAATTATTTTTCTCTTTTAACTCTTCATTTCTTTATTTTAAGTAACTAACCCACAACCTTCTTTAGAGTAAGAGAAGTGTACCGACCAGTCCTTGAGCGTTGTTGACCACTGGTAATGTTGGTGCCACATAAGCGGGTCCCACGAGCGGCGTGAGTTAGTGTCTCACAAAGCACGTGCGTCAAAGAGTCAAGAGTGGTCAGACATCAGTCATCAGGATGTACCGACTTGCACTAGACAGTGTGGAGAGATCGGACATCGGGAACTCAAACAGTAGAGCTGGGCCACGAGAGGTGGATCCCAGATATCAGTAAGGGAGAAGCCTAGATCACGAGGGTCCATGCGTGTAGAGTGGATGACATGTTCAAGCGTAACACGAAGTGTAGAGCCACTGGAAAGATATGACCTGTGAGGGTCGTATTCCAGGGGTGAGCTGCATGCATGGCACACGAAACAGCTAGGGCACTCCCAGAGATGGGTGACCCCAGAGATCAGGTGCACTAGGAGGCACCCAAGTGGTCACCCCGTCTGAGGTTGCACTCCAGTTAGGGACCCCACACGCTAGGTTATCCTATGTGTAGGGTAACAACAGTGTTGGACCCGCCCATCAGAAAGGCCCATTTCGGGTAAAGAGGAAACCCTAGTTTCAGTTTATAAATAGTAAGGCGACAAACTTGACGAGGTACGCTATTCCCTTGCGTCGCTTTAACACACATAGTAACAGTTACACAGTTTCGGTGTTTCCTAACCCTAGTACTGACTTGAGCGTCGGAGTGCAAACGATCTCTAGGTGTCTTTGTGTTTTCAGGTGTTCATCACAGGAAAGACACGTACAAAACGCAAGGATTCTGGACATAGGAGTAACGTAGGTACACGAAGACATTTCGGGTCAACCGGAAGGAACAAGAAGTGTCCTCTATCTATTCATATGTTTCCTCTCTTCCAACTATTTCTTAAAATCTGAATGTTTAATCCATTAACCAGTTCCAACTATTTTTTTAAATTATCCGTTTGAGAATTGTTGCGTATAAAATGTCAATACAAATATTTATTATTATGTTTTTATGGTATTAATAATATTTTATAATTAATATGTAATTAATTAGTTAATATACATTTGTTGCGAATATCTTTGATAAAATATGATGCTAACATTAGTTAATTTAATAAAAAAATTGAATTTTAACTTTTCAAAGTAGTTATTTATTAAAACTAAATTATCTTATTAAAAGATTATAATGAAGAAGTCTTTTTTTAATGAGAAGTTATAAATTTTCGATCTTAGAAATATATTGTATAAAGTATTAATACAAATATTATACATGATGAAGTTGGTTGCCCCTGTACGTTTATTTGAAAAAATAATAACTGAAAAATGAGAAATTAAAATTGTTTTTTTAATAATTGATATTAATGATATCTTATAGTTAATACGTAATTAATTAGTTAATATAAATTGCGTAGCTTTGATTAAATGATGTTCCTAAAACTAATTAATTCAATAAATATTTAGAATTTTAACTTTTTTAAATTAATTATTTATTAAAAATAAACTATCTTGTTAAAAATTTATAAAAATAGTTATTTTTCTTTTTCAACTAAAAATCATAAATTACCATTTTAAAACGTGTGTCGTATAAAATATTAATATAAATATTATATGCTTATAATAATATAGAAATGTATTATAATTTATAAGATATTTATAAATTTATCATATACTAATTAAAAAAAATACAATTATTATAAACTTATAATGTAATTATTATTATGTATATAATTAAGTTTATGATAAATTATAATATCATTATATAAATTTATAGTTAATTTTATTAAATATGAATAAACATATATAATAATAATAAAAAATATAAATACACATATTAATATTAAAAAATATAAATACACATAAATTTTGATAAATTAAAATATTATAATATAAATTTATAGTTAATTTTAGTAAATAAAAATACACCTAAGATAAGGAATTCTCGTGCCTTTCTCTGTGTTCCTTGAAGTTCAGACGGTTATGGTTGTTGAGTTTTATGAAGTTATACATGCTATCGAGGAAGCTCAAAAGACGAGGCTTACAAATGTGTGACTTGAATGTAATCCTGTCTTAGTTTGTGTTGCGTTTAATGTTTCGTGGATGCTTCGTAATTGATGAAATACTTATCTTAATTACTATGGGAAAATCAGGTTTAGGGTAATTCATATTTTTTGTGAAAGGAATGCGTGTGTGCTGATAAGTTGGCTAATTTAGGTTTTATTCGTAGAGAATTATTTCATTAGTATAATAGGCTTCCATCTAGTTTGTTCTTAGAATTCTTTATGAATAGGTATAGTCTACCTATATATCGTTTTTTTTTAACATATGACTTTTGATCTAGTTTCCTCATATTTTTTTTTTGTATTTTCTTTCTTTATTCTTTTTTTAATAATACTTTTTCATGTGATAACACATGATTGTTGTTACTTGAGGTGTCAGCCTAGCTGAGATATCTAACATGAAAGCTTTTATATATAAGAAATTCTGACACATTTTTTTTAGTATTAATAATATAAATAATATTGATAATATTAATTTTAATTTTCTTCGAGTATTGTTTGTGTCATCCCAACATATATTTTTCTACTTGTCCCTACAATTATTCTTATTTCATATATATATATATATATATATATATATATATATGCAAAACTAAGAAAATTTTACCAAGTTTTAAAGTCACAAATCTCTTGAACGAAAAAGATCCACGTGATTTCTGAAAGGCGATCTCCATTTTGTTGAAAATGAAACGAAACAAATGAAACTTTTGTTGCCTTCTGCTAGCGTCTGATTTTGCGGTCATTTTTTATTTATATTTTATGAGACTTTCTATTTTTGAATCTTAAAACCCATTTGTGAAGTTAGGTTCGTGGGAAGATTTGAAACTGGCACTTTTATTGATCAAAATCGCTTTCTTTGCTGACTAAGAAAAAAATAGTGCCCACAGCAGGATGCATTTACTTCATCCAATCATGAAGCCTTTATTAATTATTACTCAGAATTGTTGAAAATCGACTATGCTAATTAGTGCGCATTCTTCAGTATTTTATCATTGTGTCTCAATAATTCTAGCTAGTTACCACAATAATCCGATTAGTCATTGCTTGACTGATGCCTTTTATATCACTTGTTTTCTTAGCGCAGAAAAAAAAATATTTGAATTTCCTTCACATAATCCATTTGTATTTAAATTATTATTTACCTTGATTTTGTAGAATTATTGAGTGTACCACTCGTTCGAGGGTTAAGAAGAATGAGAATTCGGTTTTAAAACTACTTTTCTATTCTTAGACAGCACCAAATTTTTCAACCTCAAGTTTGTTAAAATGAAAGAGATTAAAATAATAAATAAAAAGTGATTGATCTCCAAGTTTTTCTATCATTGAGTTCTTCTTAGGTTCTCTAAAAATTTGTCATTTTTCAATCCTCAAACAGTGAGTTAAACCAAATTGAACATACGTCAATCCGATCACTACAAGAAAAATCCATTTTAGCTGCCAACAAAATGCGGGGTCTATAAAAAATAAGTCACTATCATGGGTGAAGTCTACTCAAGTTGGATACAAAAATAAAAGTCAAATATTAATGGAGACCTTTAACTCACGCTAAAAATTATTAAATAATAATAATAATAAGTTAGTATATAGAATGAGGACACAAAGTAGATGCAATAAAAACAATTAAGTGACAAAATAATATTTAGTCTAGAATGGAGATGCAAGTTAAAAATTATTAAACTAATAATAATAAGTTAGCGTATAGAATGAGGACACAAAGTGGATGCAAGTTAATATTTTATTACATTTAGCGTAGGTGTATGCGACACTAAGGTGACATGGACGTTTATTGTCACCTTAGCCCATGCTAAGTTAATTATTGTTGGAGATCCCACATTGACTGGAGATTAGGACATTTCACATTATATAGGTTGGTGCAAACCTCACCTTATAAGTCGATTTTATGAGGTTGAGTTAGGCTTAAAATTCACTTCTTAATATGGCATCAGAGTCATTTCGAGTCTATCCTAGCGATTGTTTGTTTGTCTTATCAGGCCACCCGCTATCAGACCGTTATCGGACCACCCATAATATATAGTCCCCCGCACGAGTTGGTAGCCTTAACGTAAGGGGGGTGTTGGAGATTCCACATCTCCTAGAGATTAGGACACTTCATAGTATATAAATGGGTGCAAACCTCACCTTATAAGTCGGTTTTATAAGATTAGGTTAAGCTTAAAGTCCACTTCTTAATAATTATTTAATTTTATATTTATTTTAGTGTCCCCCAAGCCTATGTTATAGTTAAATAATATATTTTTTCTTTATGTAAGATTATCCAACACTACCTTATAAATTTGTGTCCCATTGGAGGTCGTCTCTAATGCATAGCCACCAAAAGATTAACTTCCATTTCTATTGGGACGCTAAGCCCACACTAGCCTCTCATGTAGTGTCTCTCTTTTGCTCTTTGCGTTGCTCTTTTGGGGACTCTACCATCATTATTTCTTATAGTGGATTCAATTGAAGTTCACTAGTAAAATATGCATCTACTGGTTTAATCAGTACCCACTTTGTTGCATGCATGTGTATACTCCATGAGAATGTTTATCTCCTCTCTCTTGAATCATGCGTCCAAGAATTTAATTAGAACATTGCAAACTAACTAAATAAACCAAATTTTAAGATAAGGAAGACTCAAAATCATGCTCAAGTACAACCTCTCACAAAAACTATTTTTCCAAGAGATTAGAATATTAAAACAACTGCTATAGAGAATTGAAAAACAAAACTTTTATTGATCAGAACCTCAGAACTCAATGAGGAGTTACAAAGGAATCAACCAAAGGTTTAGCCTTCCACGCAGAGGAAAAAATACAAAGATAAAAATTCAAAACAATAAACAAAGGAAGCAACTTTGCACTAAGAAACATTGGTGTCCTCTATGTGTTTCCCTGGCTTTCCTTAAATAAGCATGCTCCAAGCAACCTCCTCTACATTCCATATTGGAGGCACCGCTTTTGGTGGGGAAGATAGTGGAGAAAATTATGGAGAAGATCATGAGAAAATAGTGGAGAAAATATTGGAAAAGATTCAATTCCCACTTAGGTGAGAAAATTTGTCCTAGTTTACATAAAATCCTCTCAAAAATTTGTTTTGATTCAAAGAAGCAACTTAGAATTTTTGCATATTTGGCCCATCCAAAAAGGTAGACACTTCCTTCAGACCATTTACTCTAAAATAAAAAATTAACAAAATAATAGTTAAAACCCAAATAAACCCAATTATATGAATCTTAATTAAAATAATGGATTTGTTTATTATTGTAGTCCAATAACCTATGATTAAAGTTATTGAATGTGAATAAAATTATGTTCATCAGTGTGTGTAGTAAAAGACTTTAAAGGAATTAGAAGGTTTGAAAAGAGAAAGGGAGTGACTCATGAGGGGGCTGATAAAATTGCCATATATAAATTTACTAAATTCATTGAGGACATTGAACTTTTAGATATCCCTTTGATAGGTAGAAGATACACATGGTATAAAACTAATGAAACTAAAAATATTAGAATAGATAGAATTATGGTAGCTCGAGAGTAGTTGAATATATGGCCTGACAGTAAACAATATGTAATGGAAAGATCCATCCCAGTCCAATTTCCTTTAATACTTAAACATAACATAATTGATTGGGGTCCAAAACCGTTTAGGTACATAGATGTTTGGGAATCCCACATAGGCTTTTCAAAATTCCCAAATAAGAATTGGGACAACTTTAATATGCAAGGAAATGATATTTAGTTTTTGAAAGAAAAAAATAAAGAAATTAAAGTTAGATCTAAAATAATGGAATAAGGATACCTTTGGTGACCTAAACAAAATTAAGTACACATTAATTCTTAAAGTAAAAGAGTTGGATAATAGGGACGAAGAATGACATAAAAGATAGGGAGAGTAGAAGGGAAGTGTTAGCTACAATAAATAAACTACTCTTCAAACAAGAGGCCTGGGAAAAGTAGAAGGCAAAAGTAAAATGGTTTGTGGAAGGGGATCTTAAGACATAATTCTTGCATAAAAAAATGGATAAGGATACAAAATTTGTTTAAAACGATCTATATTGATAACCAATGGTGTGAGGAACACAATAAGGTCAAACAAAAATTATTTGACAGAATTAAAATGAAATACTAAAAAAGCGAGAACATTAACTTGATGTTGGATAACACAAAATTTCCCACTATTTCTATAAAAGATAATGTTTTCCTGATTGGGGTATTCATGGAGGTACACATTAAGGAAGCAGTTTGGGCATGACATGTTCATAAAATTCCTAGGCCATATGGTATAATTTTAATTTTCTAAAGAAAAATTGGAACACAGTAAATCAAGATATAACAAAGGCAATTATATGCTTCCATAATCCACTACAAAAAAACGTGTATATAGTGGCGGTTATAATATGACAGTTATTAAAAACCGCCACAATTTACTGTATAATACGACATTTTCATAAGCGCCATAATCTTCATTCGAAATGTGACATTTAGAACCGTCACAATTTACCTTCAAAATAAAATTTCTTCCGCTTTTTGTTCCCTCCATAACCTTAATCTTTTCCAAAGTTTTCATTTTTCCCTCTTCGATATTCTTGAAAATGTACCTCTTTCACTCAACCTCTAAAAAACCTTCACTCCCGCCCCGATCCTCTTTCAGTCTTCACATTCTTCTTAACCATCTCAACCCCATTTTGTAAACCCTTTCCTCTCACCCTCACCGCAATCGTAAACCCTTCCTCTCACCCTCACCACAAACGTTCCCCAGTTGTATTTCGTAAACCCTCACTCACCGCCCCATTTCGTTATCTCAAATTTCAGACATAAATTGAGAGAGATAACATTGCATCGTTGCAGTGGCGCGCCCAATGGCTCTGGGAATCTCCAATATTCTGCACTGCCCCAAATTGAGTTTCTCTCGTAACAATCTCCGTCCCAAAATTTCAACCTCTCTCAGGTCATCCATTTTCTCTCTCTCTCTCTCTCTCTCTCTCTCTATCCATTAGCAAGAATCGAAGAACGAATTTAGTTTTCGTTCAAATTAATTTGTTTTTCGCATACCACACATTTCTAGGGTTAATAAAATGTAATTCGGTGTCGATTTTCAGGTTTACCCAGACAACAACATGGAGTGAAAGAAAGATTATCTGTGCTGCTGCATCTGTGACAGGGAGCTTTAATTCCGATGGTGACTTTAATCCTTATGAGGTAAAGAGTAAAATCTACTCTGTAATTAGTTCACACTTTGAAATTTGAAGTTGTTTGAATTGTATCTTAGTTTCTGTGATGTGATGTAGGTGCTAGGTGTAAGCCATATTGAGAAATTTGACATGGTCAAGGCAACTAATCGGAAAAAGGGCGTAACTATTTTAAGGGTTGTTGTAGGTTTTATTTTACTATTTGTATTTTATTATAATATCTAAACTGGATTTGAGAATAGTGGTTTGAGTTGCATATAGTTAGTTGTGTTGTTTAACAGCATTATAGCTTTTGAATTTGAATGTTAGATTTTAGGAACACGTGGATATGGTAGAATGGTCATCAAATGATCTTTCTAGCCACTGTGCTTGGTACTGGAATCTTAGGTTATTGGTTTTAAAAGCTTTTCCCTCCTGGAATCTATTTGGAAGCATATTGCAACCATTCGTTGTAGCAGCGATGATGCCATGCTATTTATAATCCTTCCCTCTTCAAATTAGTTGCTTAATTGCATTTATTTTGTTGCAGAAATGTTGGTGATGGAGTAGTGGGCAATGCTTAAGTGAAGTAATTCATCTTCTGATGCCTGTGGACAAAACCAATGGTCATTTGGCTACATGTTGATTACAGTTTCTGTCACTGCATGTAATAAATTGGTGTCGCTGTGATTAATTAAGGAAATGTTAGATTTTAGAAAGTTCTCCAATTTATGGTTTTTCAATTTTGTTATATCAATTGGTACATGAGGTTTTTAAGTGAATGAAGTCCACTAAAAAATACTCTAGCCTTAAACAACAGAGGAAGGTCCTAAAATTGGTTTAAAATCTACCATCAAATAGAGTCAAACAATTCTGTTGTTTATCTCCAGAACTGGGTGCTCTCATATGCACACTAGCTTTATTTATTTTTTCCTAAATTCCGAGGTAATTTTCTTCTGACTTGATAAAATGCAAAAGGTGAAAACATCCTAATGAGCTTTATAATGGTGAATTGGCCATGAAAACACACATATTCATGCATTCATACTGTGAAATTGTGTTTACATGCAACATTTTATAATTTTATAATTTTATAATGCAGCATTTTGATTCTGGCAAGGTCTGATCAATTTCAAAGTCAATGAGTTCAGCAACCTCATGCAAGGTAGTGAGTCTTTCCTTAGCTTTCAGCAGAGTTGGCTGTTTTCCAAAGAGAGTAATTTGCATGAAGGTTGTGACCAATGGAACCATGTTAGTCCCAAAAGCACCACAGACATGCGCCTGGTCCAAAATTTCAGTTGCTCTGAAATTGCTACTTGCTATAGCTCCATGTTCAAAGGTGCAAAAGAGAAGCAACAACATGGTGAAAGTTCATCTTCTGGGTTGCTATACTCAGAACCAAATGCCCATAGTGATAGCCTAAATGAGTCAGCAGCACAAGATTTAGTCTTGAGAAAGCGATATTTTATGGTATTAATCATTGCTTTCTTAATCACATCTAGCTTCTTTTTATACATTTATTTAGCATTAGTTCATAAGAAGTACATTAAATTAATTAGAATGGAAGAATGATTTTGGTGTTTATAGGGAGAGACCATGCAAGCTGCCAATGCCAAGAAGCCATGCACAACTACAAGTAAAGCAACAAAACCAAAGTGAAGCCCACTCAAGGATCCTCAAAATGTTGCTGCCAAGGTTTGCTTAATTACTTCAAACCTAAGTTAAATTATGTATGTCGCATATATGTTCCATGTTTTGATTGCAAATTAAGAAAACTTAAATATAAGCTCAATGCTGATAGAATGTTTGTACGAGTGTATCACAGAACAGAAGAGAGAGAATAAGTGAGCGGCTTAAGACACTCCAAGAATTGGTCCCTAACGGCTCCAAGGTAGATTTTTCAAACTAGTTTGAAATGCTGCATTCTTTTGCATTTCCTTTGCAACAATATCTAGGATTATGATTTAATTCCATTGATGGATTATTATTGTTATGATGAATGACAGTTAATGAACATAAAATTTCTCTATTACTATTATAATACTAACAATAATTAATATTTATTTTTAATTTTAATTCCAATTCTTTGCTATATTTTAAAGTATTTTTGAAAGATTATTTTTTAAAGTGACTAATTTATCCTTTAAATTTTTTTTATTTGTTTCAATTTATTCCTTATAACAAATTTGTTTGCAGGTCCACTGGCCTTTGAAAACGAGGAATACAATGGGAGCTTACCTAATTTGAAATTGAAACGACAAAGGTTGAGTATGCATACATGTCTAGACACTTACCTGTTACCTGAATTAGATATATTAATATATAACACTGATTTCATTTGTTATGTAGTTATTCCATCTACAACTTTCTTTGTTGCAAGCTTCACTTTCCTCCTATTTTAAATAATTAATTTGTCACATGTTATTTTTTCTTTCTCTCTTTTCTAAAATAATTCATTTATTTTTTAAAATTTGAAAATTAACTCTAAACATATTTTAATTAATTTCAGGCACCGGATGATGGAAGTCGTACTTCATCATTGAACCAGAATATTATTGGATCAAGTGGAGGCAACAAGACAAATTAGAATTAGGACTATGACATTAGTTGTAATATATTCAAATAAAATTTACATTTTGACAATTTAATTTAATTGTTTTTTGGATTAGTTTGACATTATAAACTTTGTTATCTTAATGAATGAATAAAATCATTTCTTATTATTATATTTATCAATTTTAATTATATTATGAGGTATAATTTTATTATAAAATTAATTTATCTTATAATTTAATTATATTATGAAATTTAATTACGTACTGAAATTTAATTATAATATAAAATTAAATAATATTATGAAATCAAATTATAAAACAAAATTAAATTAATTTTTATAAATATTAAAATTTAAATTAAATTCATATTATATCGTATTAAGTGGCAGTTAAAACTGCCACTATTTACGTTAGAATTGGTGTACCCAGTTTCAAAATTACGACATTTATAACTAACGTCAATTACACGCTTAAAACCGCCACTTTATACAATGCATAATATGGCGTCTGCTACAACGGTTCTTAATTGACCGCCACATTAAACTTTGTGGCGGCAAGAAGCGGCGGTTAAAAACGTCAGTTTTTACGAAAATAACCGCCGCATTATACACGTTTTTTTGTAGTGATCTAGGAAAATGACCTAAGGGCACTAATACTTCATTTTTTGCACTACAAGAAAATTATTAAATAGAAACTAACTTTAGAGACCAAAGATAATTAGTTGTTATATTTACTAAATTAGATACTATTTTAAAGACTAAAAAAATTATTGGTATCTAAATTAGTTTCTATTATTGATAAATAGTTACTAAATTAGTATGTAATTAGCTACCAAAGTTTTAGCTACCAACTCTAAAATTGGTTTCTATTTAATAATTTTCTAGTAGTGTTGTTGGGTCCATAAACTTGATAACCCACAAAAATTGGAAGATTATAAACCAATCCCTCACTTGTAGGGTGCATATACAAATTAGTATAAGATCCTAGCAAAAGGGTTACAGAGTGTTCTCCAAAAGGTCATAGATTTATTAGACAATGTTCTAGTGGCTAATGAAGTTATAAATGAAATAAGAAGAAAGAAGGAGGAATGTATTATACTAAAAGTGAACTTTGAAAAGGCGTACGACTCTGGAAATTGGGATTCCTACTTTATATGATGGAAAAACTAGATTTAGTGCCAAATGGATCAAATGGATTGGAGGATGTCTTGAATCATCAACATTATTTATTTTAGTAAATGGTAGCCCTACGGAGGAGTTCAAATTAGAAAATGGATTAAGACAGGGTGACTCTCTGACACCTTTTGTTTTCCTTATTGTGGTAGAAGGCTTAGTTGGAGTTGTGACATAGACAAAAAAAAAAGGTTTTTTTCAAGGGATTCGACTAGGTAACAATGTCCTTAAGGTTAGTATGTTACAATTTGCAGATGACACCTTGTTTATATGTAAGGCACAAACTAATAACATTGTGCTAATTAAAAGTATTCTAAAGATAAACTTTCATGAGACAAAGATAGATAGGAGGTTTGGGAGTACAACAACCAAAGTTACTTAGACTTTATATAATTTAATTACCCTATCATGGATATCCCATTTATATATCATGCGAGGGAAAACTATATGAATTTTTTTTTTTTTGGAAAGAGATGGTAACTAAAATTAAAAGGAGATTAGCTAAATGGAAAGGGAAACATATATGTTGCTAGGGTCACCTTAATAAAATTTGTGTTATCTATTATGCCTTTATATTATTTATCCTTGTTTAAAATGCCAAATAATGTATGAAAATAAATTGTGAAAATCAAGAGAGATATTTTGTCGGGGTGGGATATGAAGGTAGGAAAATAGCATGGGTTAGTTGGAAAGTTATTTGCAAACCTAAGAAAGTAGGTGATTTAGGTATTAAAGATATGAGATGTTTCAATAGAGCTTTGCTAGGTCAATGGGTTTGAAGATTGGGAAAGGAAGAGAGCAAACTACGGATATATGTTTTAAAATCAAAATATGGCACATGGCGTTCAATATTGGACCGTAAGGATAGCATATACAACTCAATGTGGTGGAGGGACCTTAAGAGAGCCTGTGGTTATGGTGAAGGAGAAAAATGGTTTATGGACAACATAATAATGCAATTGAGGAAGGTTCTATTTTGAAATGATACTTGGTTAGGTGAAAAACCATTAAGAGACAAAATACCCCAGATTATACACTAACTTTGAACGAAAAAGACATAAAGATATGTGAGTTAGGTACTTGGCAAGGGAATCAATGGATTTGGTCACTTAGGTGGAGGAGGGAATGGTTTCAATGGAAAGTCTATGGTGTGTGAATTGTTACAGAAACTTGACATAACCATTGTACATAGACAAAATTTGGATGAATGGATTTGGAAGTTTGATGAAAAAATAGGTTATACTATGATATTTGCATCTAGTTTGTTACAAATAACTTGGTTGAGGAGGAGATAACATCTATATAAGTTTTTGAAATATTAAAGCACTACCCCCAATTTTGTTTTTGTATGGAGAATGTTTCAAAACAAACTAGCTACACTTGATAACTTAACCTTTAGAAGTATCCTTGTGCATACACATGTGCTATGTGTGATCATGTAGAAAAATCTACTAGTCACTTTTATTCTCTTGTCAGATGGCTAATAAAATATGGAATTTGTGTGATAATTGGTTAAGAATTATATCAACGCATCATAAAAATGCTAAACTACATTTTCTTGGCAATGTTTGTTAGAATATATGGCCTTAAACGAGAGGGGAGTGAATTGTTTAAAAAGGGGTTTTTGAAAACTTTTTCAGCTAGAAGAAAATCCTTTGTATGAAACTCAATCAGAAATTCAGTTAACCAAGCTATAAAACACAAAACAGCAAAGCACCAGAAACACAATCGGTTGTTTCTTCGAAACAATCGGTTGTTTATACCAGCAAAGCAATAACAAATGAATTTAAATGAGTTTAAGGGAAGAAAGAGATACACAAACAATTTATACTGGTTCACTCTTAAACTAAGAGCTACATCCAGTCCCCAGAAGCCACTGTGCAATCCACTAAGCAATCAAAACAGATTACACACAAAACCACCAAAGAAGTGACCTTGAACCCTTCAAGAAACACACTTCCTTTGGCACAACACACACCAAGAATGTTGATCTTGACAACCTCAAGAGCACACAACACTCCTTGGCAACAATACCAGGATTTACAAAATGTTTAGAATGAATTACACTTGTTTACTGAACAATCTGAAATCAATACAGATGTAATCCTATTCCACTCTCTCTTGAGAAAACCCAAAGCTTGATGTGAATGTTCAAAACTTGAAAACAATCTTTCTCAACTGAAAAACTCAAATATGTTTTTCTTGTTTGTTATAAAACATAACCAAATTATTTATAGCTTTCAAAGATTGGTCAAAGCATTTAATAGATGAGCGTATTCAGTTGAAAATCATTTAAAGCACACTCAACTAGCAAAACATAATTCTATTAGGATTTTCAAAGAAACAATCGATTGAAACCACAAAACAATCGATTGTTTTGGTTTGACAGCAAGTCAACAAACCAAAACAGTTTTCAACCCTTTTAAAAATACCTAAGAGCAAAACAATTGGTTGTTTCGACAAAACAACAGGTTGTTTTTCACTTAGTTTGAAAAACACTTTAAACTCAAAAAGGTTTTAAAACACATTAGCTTTAGATTCAACAAATAGTGATTACACAAATAAACTACCCAGATCCTATCCTAAACACAACAACAACTCCCAGCCTTGCATCAAACACTTGGATTTGGATTCTTCAAAGCCTTTGATCACTCTTGATCAACAATCTCCCCCTATTTGATGAAGACAAATCCTTGTTGCTTTTGTTGGACTTTGTTTGAATCTGAAACAGTTCATGGAAAACAAAACTTATGCAATACACAACATCTTTAGCAGCAGGTTAGAATAACACATTTAGCTTGTTTTCTGCATAACCATTACAGCAGAGAAAACCAGCCAAAAAGGAAAACCACTTTCAAACTATAAAACATCATCAACAACAACAGAATAAAAACCACTTAAGCAGATAAAGTTTGCAGAGTTTTAGACAACACAACACAAATTTCTCCCCCTATTTGTCTTCACAAATAGACTTTAGGAAGAGATAAGACAGAATTTGTTCCAGATAAAACAGAATATAAAAAGAAAGAGCAGTAAAGCTTCCACATAGCAAAAACAATCGGTTGTCCCGAGCATTCAACTGGTTCTTTTTCTACAGTCATCCTTGCCATATTGCAGCTCAAAGATCTGGTTCTGAACAACTTCAAATTGTTCATTCAGGGTCTGAAAGTGAGTGTCCATGCTCTGGAATCTGTTGTCAATGTTTTGGAAATTTGTAACACAAAGATCATAGAGATTTCTTTGATTTTCAGCAAAGCTATCAAGTTTATCCACCATGTATCTTTCAAAAGAAGACATTGAGGGAATCCCATCCCTTTGATGTCCAACACTTGTTCCAGCATCAAAGTCAGTTGCAGGTTGTTCTTCATTGTGAATATTCATATCAGCAGCTTGATCTTCTTCATCAAAATCAGCAGCTGTAGCACTTGAGGAACCACCATGATCACCATCTTTGCTTACCCATCTTCCATTTATCTTGGTGAAACCCATTTTTCTTAGTGAACCATTGTTCACTTCTTGTGTTGATTTTACCAACTCGGAGGTTTCATCTTCAAGATTCACTTCAAAATAGAGTAGAAATTTATAAATTAAAACAACATAGGGGTAATGGTAGTCACTTAACCTCATGGACTTTTGCATATGCTCTTTGATGATATGAATCCAATTGATCTTGACTTTCTTCATGATGTAGTAGATATAGACAAGATCTTCTTCTGTTAAAACAAAATGGTTGCTCCCCCTTGGAGTTAGAATCCAAGTGACAATGAGAGCCAACACCCTCTCATCTAATTTCAATCCTCCGACTAAACAAGTTCTTACTTGAGCTTATAGATTCTTCAAACAACTTTTGTAGTATTGAATCTTGTTGAAATCTTCCACAACACCAATGTTTCCTTTATTGATTCTAAGACCAGCATACTTTAACCCAGTTACAACAGTCCATACATCATGGGTAATCTCCATGTGAAACAAGATTGTTTCCTTCAAACTTTAAATTTGTGTAGAACACCCGAATTAAATTTGGATAAATGTTCCCCTTCACCTCCAAGAACCTCTTTAGCGGCTGATCCTTGAGAAGCCTTCTCACATTGTCCAGATTTTGGCTTTTCAACCAATCAAAGGAGACAACTTTTGGATTGTTCATCACTTTTGTACTTGTCTCAAAACGATACCTCTCAATTAATTCATTATCTCCTAAAAACCAGCCCTCAAGCCTTCCTCCTTACCTCACAACCCTCGTTTTGATCCTCTTGGATGTAAGTGGAGTGGAATCCATGAGAGCAGAATGAGACAAAGGCACACACACAAGGAGAGAAAGAGATGTTGCAAGAGATGAGCCAATTGGTTGTTTTTGTGAAGGAAAACAACTGCAACAGATTTTATAGCAAAGGAGAAACCTTCAGTCTTCAAGAAAGGAAACTGGTCCAAGCTCTGCACAGAAAACGTCAGCATAGAGCAAAAAAGCACATGGTCAGTACATGTGACTTTTGACTAGACATAAAGGCTCTTGAATTTTCAAGATATGGAATATATTCCTTTATGACAACTTGTAACTTCCTCCAGAACCAAATCAGGCTTTCAAGACTACTTTATTGTATCAAGATCCCTTTATTATTGAGATCTGCAACAGACAAAATGTTTAGAGAAATTAAATCAATTATTCCCAGTGCTGTCAGAGGAGAAATAATCGGTTGTTTTTCTGCAACAGTTTAACAGAATGTGAGTTTCAGACATAGACTGAGAGAGGTTCAAAACAGATGTAATTGCTCATTTGAAAAAGAAGAATAAATTAATCATGAATCAGTAAATAAAAAGCAAATATAAGGAAGGTCTTATCCTTTTATGAAGTCCCTTCAATGATTCATTGTTTGTGATCAAGAATGCTTCTTTTGGCTTTTGAAATAGCTTGGACTGGTACTTACCCTCAATTCAGTTCCAGTCACAATCCTTTTCTTCCAAGATCGTGATCAGATAACTCAGAGCTTCATGTTTCTCTAGTATCCCTGCATCAAAATGAATTCAAGCAACAATATTTGGTCCCCTTACAAATGTGGGTCCATTTGATTTATTTTTGTCATTTGAAACCTCACAACCTTTGGGAATCCATTTCATGAAACCTCTAGGAACAAAATATTTCCTTATTTTACAGAATCTAATTGAATGGCCTCTTTTCATGCAATAAAAGCATGTAACAACCGGTTGTTTCGACTTAACAATCGGTTGTTTTACTGACAGTTTTGAAAAAGTCTTTGAAAACTTATCTTGCTTGTTCTGTGGATTAAAACCTAATCCAGCTCTTCCAAAAACACAATTTTGAGATGCCAAGACATTCTCAAAGTTGGATTTACCCTTTGAAAGCTTATCCACAGTTCTAACAAGATAATGAACTTTCTTTTCAAGATTTTCACAGTTTTCACAAACAAGAGAGTCACACACATGAGAAGAGTTTTTGCAATGTTTTTCAAACTTTTCAAAATCAATTTTTGATTTTTCCAGCTCTTCTTCATGTGTCTTAACCCTCTTTTCAAGCCAGTTGTTCAACCTTTTCAATCGGTTGTTTGAGAGAACCAATCAGTTAGCTTCTTCATGAGTTTCTTGAAAAGCTTGAAGCAATTTACTATAATTTTTAGCACTTAGGGAAGCACATGAACTTACACTGCTTGAGCTGCTTGACTCATCATCTCCTTCTGCAATTAAGAATATGTTAGCTTTTTCATCTTCACTTGATGAGGAGCTTGATGAGGATACTTCATTTTCATCCCAAGCAATATATGCCCTTCTTGATTTTCCTTTCTTTTCCTTGTAGCTTGACTTCTTTTCATTGCTTTCTTTATTTGGGTAATCAGCTTTATATGTCGTTGTTCACCACAACCAAAGGAAGTATAATTGTTAGAATTGAAATCACTAGTTTTCTTGTTTCCATACCTTTCTTTGTTGCGATTTCTCTTCAAGAATCTACTAAACTTTTTGGACAGTAAGCTAAGGTTTTCTTCCTCACTTGAATCTTGTTTGCTTTTGTGCTTGGCAGCTTTCAAGGCAATGCTTCTCACATGCTTGTCTTCACTTTCTTGAACATTGAGTTTATTCATCTCTAACTCATTTTCTCTAAGCTTACCAAACAATGAAGCCGTTGTCAAGGATGTTAAATCTTTTGATTCAGAAATTGTTGTTACCTTAGGTTGCCAAGATCTGTCAAGGCACTTGAGAATCTGGATGTTTAGTTCTTCTTTATCAAAGGTTTTCCCAAGGCTCATTAGATGGTTGATGATGTGAGTGAACCTCTTTTGCATTTCAGCAATAGATTCTCCCTTAAACATTCTGAACATTTAATACACTTGTATTAGAGTATGTTTACTTGCTCTCTTCACATCATTTGTTCCTTCATGGGTGACTTCCAAAGTGTCCCACATTTCCTTGGCCGATGAACATTGTGATATCTTGGAAAATTCATCTGAATTCAAAGCAGATGTTATGATATTCTTGGCGAAACAATCAAACTTGGCCTTTTTATTTTTAGCATCAGTCCATTGGGACCAAGGTTTTTCAATAGAAGATCCATCCTTTTCAAATTTAGGAATAAAAGGGCCATTTTCAATTGCATCCCAAATTCCTTTATCAAGAGATTCAACAAAGATTTTCATTGTTACTTTCCAGGATTGATGATTTAAACCACAGAACAGAGGTGGTCTGTTAATTGAGGCACCCTCCCCAAAAGGTAGTTATCAAACTTAAGTATTTTTCAAGTACCAAGCTCTTGATGTCAATTGTTAGAATATATGGCCTTAAACGACAGGGGGTGAATTGTTTTAAGGGGGTTTTTAAAAACTTTTTCAGCTAGAACAAAATCTTTTGTATGAAACTCAATCATAAATTCAGTTAACCAAGATATAAAACACAAAACAGCAAAGCACTAGAAAAACAATCAGTTGTTTCTTCGAAACAATCAGTTGTTTATGTCAGTAAAGCAATAACAACTGAATTTAATTGAGTTTAAGAGAAGAAGCCACTGGGCAATCCACTAAGTAATCAAAACGGATTACACACAAAACCACTAAAGAAGTGACCTTGAACCCTTCAAGAAACACACTTCCTTTGGCACAACACACACCAAGAATGTTGATCTTGACAACCTCAAGAGCACACAACACTCCTTGGCAACAACACCAGAATTTACAAAATTTTCAAAACGAATTACACTTTTTTACAGAACAATCTGAAATCAATACAAATGTAATCCTATTCCACTCTCTCTTGAGAAAACCCAAAGCTTGATGTGAATGTTCAAAACTTGAAAGCAATCTTTCTCAACTGAAAAACTCAAATTTGCTTTTCTTGTTTGTCATAAAACATAACCAAACTATTTATAGCTTTCAAAGATTGGTCAAAGCATTTAATAGATGAGCGTATTTAGTTGAAAATCATTTAAATCACACTCAACTAACAAAACAGAATTCTATTAGGATTTTCAAAGAAACAATCGATTGAAACCACGAAACAATCGATTGTTTTTGTTTGACAGCAAGTCAACAAACCAAAACAATTTTCAACCTTTTCAAAAACACCTAAGAGCAAAACAATCGGTTGTTTCGACAAAACAACAAGTTGTTTTTCACTTAGTTTGAAAAACACTTTAAACTAAAAAAGGTTTTAAAACACATTAGCTTTAGATTCAACAAAGAGTGGATTACACAAATAAACTACCCAGATCCTATCCTAAACACAACAACAACTCCCAGCCTTGCATCAAACACTTGGATTTGGATTCTTCAAAGCCTTTGATCACTCTTGATCAACAATGTTCACATAGGGTTCAATACTAAATGCAATCAAATCTAGGAAATTGTGTGTTCTACTGTCTAGTCAATTTGGACTCATAGAAGTGATGTTATTTTTAAAAGGCATAAATCAAACGAGATTGAAGTTTTTATGATGATTCAAATTAAAAATAGGGCTTCAATATCCAATAAATATCCCAAAGCGATCTTCTCTTCTGATTGGTATTTGTGTCCCCAAGTTTGTTTAAGATCATTATGCTATTGTTTTCTTAGTCACATTTGACAGATGTAGTATAATGGGATAACAGTTATATCAGACCATCTAGATATTCTTCTTGATCTTCATACAGGTTTGATATACAATTATAAAGGTAAGGGACAGAAAATTCAACACTAAAAAGACTCTATTGACATGAAGTTGTCCTATCAACTACTTATATGAGGGAAGCAAATATGTGTGCATTTTTATGAAGCCCAAATTACATGTGCAACTTTTTTTTTTTGGGATTTTTTTTATGGAAGATGTTTTATCACTTTAAAACCATAATGCATATACACTCTTAAGGTTTTTATTTTGGTACTAACTATAAGCCTTCTTTGTCTATATTATGTTCTTTGTTTTGTTGTAGAATATAATGTAATGTGGATCACAATGCTTGGATACAATTCTTATATTTAGGCAATTGGAACATTCATAGTGTTCCAGTTTAATTTAATTTATCTATTGTTATATATATATATATATATATATATATATATATAAAGAAAAAGAGAGAGAAAGACATACCCTAAATGCTAAATTTTAAATATAAACAATATATATATATATATATATATATATATATATATATATAAATGTTAAAATGTTAAAATGTTAGATGAGTTCATTAAATTTGCTCGAGGATGAGTTCATTACACTAAGTATTCTTTACAAATATTCTAATAAGATTTTCAAATTGTTAATTAGAATTTTAGGTATAACTAGTATTCATATAGTTTTATATACAATTACTAGTACATTCACAGCTTTTTAGTGTCAAACGTTTTCCATCAAAACGTGGTAGCATTTTTGAAATTAAAGCGAGTCTAAAACAACAGCTATGAGTTAAAGCGTTGTTTTAAACCAAAGAGCTTGATCTACAAAGGTGGCTATGAGAGGTAGTCGCCGTCTTAGAGCAAACGTTTTGGTCTAAAACGACGTTTTAACTCATAGTCGTCGTTTTAGACTAAGCGCTTTGGTCTAAAATGGTGCATTTACCTCTGAGCCGCCGTTTTACACTCATTTTATTATCCTAATTCGTAGTGTGTCACTTATGCTTTCGTATTTTCTTCATCTTCTTGCACTTTGTCTTCCTTCTTTGCTTCGTGCTCTCTCTGCTTCGTGCTCTCTCTACTTCTTCTTCATCTTCAAGCTCTTTGTCAATGTGTAAGTTTCTTTCATTCACTCACCATTGCTTATTTGTTTCTTTTATTCATTTTTGTCTTACATTGTTGGAAAAAGTTTTCATTGTTTGTTGTTTCATTGTCTTTCACCACCTCTGTCTTCATTAGTTGTTTTTTGTGCCTCCATTGGTTCTTCGCCGCTGCTAGCCACTGTTGTGAGCCCGTCGTTGTCGTTCACCTCCGCTACTCTTCACCACCACCGTTACTGAGATTGGAGCACCATGTGTGCTAAGATTATGGAGAGTATAAAACGAAGACTTTTACCATAACCTTTTTAGACAGAATGTAACACGGCAACTAAATAGTCACCTTCTTTCTTGAAGAGAATAGACTATACGCTGAAAAGTACTGATAAAAAAATCTCCATTTTAAAGCTAAAATAATCGTCCTTTTTTACCTTTTTTGGACGAGTGATATAGCAGCCGTTAGCTACGCAATATTGATGCGTATTAATTAGTTTACTCTCCGTGTCTACCTCCTTTGCACCAGATTGTTATTCTATGTATGAAGAATTAATAAACATATCCATGAAACAGCATTACATCACTGAATCTTTCAATGAATTATACGAATTCCAGAAATTTCTTATGCTACGTAACCAAAATCTTGTGCCTTCTCCTTTAAACTATCAGAATTCGGAATATTAAGTTGAAAACTTGAACAACATGCAGAAGAAGCGTGGAAGCATGATGCAGCCATCAAGCTAGTGAGATTAAAATACGAAGAATTTGTCAATCAGAAAATGAAACACGTATGAAGGTTTTGGTGAGTCATAGTGTGTTTAGGTGAGAGAGAGTCTCATCCACGCATACACACACCATCGCTACGAATTCATCGTCACCTCTCGTATATATAACCAATAAAAATTAATTAACTTATATACGTATATATATTATCTTAAAATAAAGTATAAAAGATAAAAATACTTGATATTATCTTAAAATTTAAAAATAACATATTTTTGAAAAAAATACAATATTTAAAAAGAAACTAAAAATAATGATAAAATTTATCGTGAGTTTCTGCATTTGGTCACTCTAAAATCTTCTATATGCACTTCTCACAATTCTTAGATCGAGTTGATTGACTAAATAATATGATCAATTTATGGCGTGTCATTAAATAAGCATACTTTTGTGGATACCAAAGATATGCTTTCATTTTTAATTAAATTGGAGTCAAAATTCAATGCCGTATGCTATCTCCGTTGTCACCTACCAATACTTTATTTTCATATTTGAAAAAAAAAGGACATGAAAATTTTGTGTCTCCATCTCGTGTATCAGAAGCTAATATGGTCTATCTTTCCCCAAGTATACACACCTTGTCTTTGTCCTAACCCCATTTTGCCAATTTAAGTAAATTTTCATTTAATAGAAAAAACGTCTTCATTATTTTATTCAACAAAAGAATAATATATTAAACGAGATATTTGAGGTTTCAACCATATACATAAACATACATTTATAAAGACAAAAAAAAGTTATTATGTATTTGTTATTATGACATAAATACTTAATAACTACTTTATCGTCCCAAATATTTCAACCAACAAAACAATCTATTAAGAAAGTTTCTCTCTATATATCGTTTCTATACTCTAAGAAATATTCACTACCTTCAAACTAAATTGATTGGCTAAGGACCCAAATAAACACAGCAAAAGTAATACTCCAAAGCACAATTTTATAGTTTTACTCATCTAGCTTTTATCAAGGATTAACAAAATAAGTACAACAAAAATAATGTCCAAGCACAATTTCTAGTTTATATCATCTAGCATTTATCAACAATTAACATATGGATTATGCCTTCTCTCAACAATTATTCTGTTAGAACTTGAATTTATAATTATTTTTATATTAATTCTTGAATTAAGTATTTATCATTAGGTTAAAAGTTATACATATAATAGAATGTAACTTTTTTACTTTAACAAATATTATTTTAAGCAACAATATAAAATCGTGACCTAAAGCATAAAAATTGTGTCCCTAAATTTTAGGTTACAATTTTCCTATCGTCAAATATTTTGGTATGAGCATTGTTCAAAGACAACAACTTTTATCTTATGACCACACTTGTTTTAAAAACAAATTATGTTAATGTTTAGACAACACTTTTTTATCGTATGCCACATTTGTCGAACATAAGTTTCATGAGTAAAGATAAAACTTATAACCATTGTACCATATACAAATTTTATTGTCATATTATCATAGTTATTTTATTATTGTTATTATTATTTATAATTAAAATATTATTATTAATATTAATATTTTTATTATTATTAATATTATTATTGATAATAATATTATTATTAGTAATAATAATAATAATAATATTAATAAAAATAATAGTAATATTAATATTATTATTGATGTTATTTTTATTCTCTCATTATCAATATTATTATTATTAACAAAATATTAATAATAATAATATTAATAATTTGGATTTCAATTTTAAAATAAGATTTTGTCTTGAAATTTAATTTGTAAATCAGTGGAAACTATTACAAAGATTAATTTTATTGGAAACTGTTTCAGGAACGTGTTAGAAAATGAAAAACAAAGAAAATCATATTGAATATTTGAAATTTAAAGTATATTTTATTTTATTTTATCAATATATTAATTGAATGTAGTTTAAAATATTCACAATTTAAGAAAAAAAATTGGTTAAAGTAACCATATCGCTACAAGAAAATAATGAAATAGAAACCAATTTGTAGAAACCAAAATAATTAGTTGCAATAGTAACTAAATTAGAGACCATTTTAGAAAGTAAAAAGAAATTTGGTTTCTAAATTAGTTTCTATTATTTTCTATTATTGTTAAATAGTTTCTAAATTGGTATCTAATTAGCAACCAAAGTTTTTGCTACCAAATTTAGAAACTAAATAATTGGTAGTTAAAACCTTAGTTGCTAATTAATATCAATTTAGAAACTATTTAACAATAATACAAAATAATAGAAACTAATTTAGAAACCATTTTTTTTTTTAGTTTCTAAAATGGTCTCTATTTTAGTTCCTATTGTAACTAATTATTTTGGTCTCCAAAAATTGGTTTCTATTTCATGATTTTCTTGTAGTGTATTTTATTAATAGTTTCCTATATTAAATGCAAGTTTAATTAAATATATAGTTTAAAATGTCCATAATTAAAGGTCATATTTTTATTATGTTAGGCCACAAATTTTCATTGTGGTTTATTCTTTTTTAAAATGTCACACTACAAAATGGTGACTTAAACATCCATGATGCGAAAAATATGATCTATAGTGATTTATAAGCCATATTTTTAAAAGTGTTGTCTTTTTCACTTTTATTCCACATTTATACGTCTATGTCCGCTTTTTTACCACAATTTTATTGTTTAGCACATATTCTAAAGACAAATGTGGTCTCTGGTAGTCCTTAAATCACACTTGTAAAATCGTTACCTTTTTATGTTCAGGAAACGATTATATAAGTGTGACTTAGTTCAGTATTGTCTAAAGTAAAAAAAAAAATGGTGTGTGTGAGGTGTAAAACGCCTATGGTAGGGAGTATGCAATGTAGAAGCAATAATGGTATGTGATATGTGTTAGAATATATGACCTTAAACGAGAGGGGGTGAATTGTTTAAGAAAGATTTTAGTAAACTTTTAAGCTTAGAATGAAAAATACTTCAAGAAAACCTTGATTAAGAATTCAGTTTTTCAAAACATAAAGCAAAAGCACAATACTGGAAAAACAATCGGTTGTTTTACCAAAACAATCGGTTGTTTATACCAGTTATTAATTGACAAAACTGAATTTAAAGAGATAGGGATAGAGAAATTGTACACAGTTGTTTATACTGGTTCACTCCAAATCCAGAGCTACATCCAGTCTTCTCAGAACCCTGAGGAAATCCACTAAGCAATCACCACTTGATCACTTACACCACAACCAAGAGAATGACCTTGAACACCTTAAGAAACACACTTTCCTTGGCCAACACTAAGATTGTTGATCTTGAACACCTCAAGAACACACAACCAATCTCAGCAAACACAGAAACGAATTGTTCAACAGAGTACAAGGATTACACTTGTTACAGAAGATAATCTGAAATCAATACAAGCAAAATCCTATTCCAACACTTTGATCAATCACAAACTCTTAGCAATCTCAGCACTTTGAAAAACACTTAAGAAAAACTTTGTCAAAGATTCTTAAAAAATCAAATCTGTTTTTCTGAATGTATTCAAAGATGTAGTTTGTTATCAAATCTTAACAAACTCTTAAATTGCATTAAAAGATTGGTCAAAGCATTTAATGACTGGAGCGTAAGCAATTAAAACATTTAAAGCTCAGTCAACAAGAAAACAGTTTTTCTATTACGGTCCCAAAACAAACAATCGGTTGTTTCCTTGAATCAATCGGTTGTTTTGGTACTTTAACAGTTCAACCATTCAAAACAGTTTTCAATCTTTTTCTCAAAACACCTAAGTATAACCAATCGGTTGTTTCGACAAAACAATCGGTTGTTTTAACTTAGTTTGAAAACATTTTACTTTCACAAAGATTGAGAATGCTAATGCTTTAGATTTAATCACAGAGTGGATTACAACATATAAACTACCCTAGAACAAAGCTTAAACCAGCACAGCAACATCAAGCATAGCAGAGGCTTCAACATCCTTCAAAGGATTTGGATTCTTCAAAACATGAACACCACTTGGTTCAACAATCTCCCCCTATTTGATGAAGATAAATCCTTGGTGCTTGTGTTTGATCTGATTAAATCTGAAGCAGTTCCTGCAGAAAAAGCATTTATACTATCCAAAGCTTCTTACAGCAGCAAGTCAGTTTATTACTCTTTTAAAGCATGAAACATAATAAACAATCGGTTGTTTAAACGAAACAATCGGTTGTTTCTATCAACAGCAGCAAAAAACACTTTTATATCAGAGATTTTAACATTTTATGCAGTATCAGACAAAGATATACAAGATCCAATAAATTCTCCCCCTATTTGTCTTCACAAATAGACTTTAGCATGTACCAAAAACAGATTTAAGAGAGATTATTAAGATCAAGAATACCTAACTCATTTCTTAAGAAGAAAAAGCTCTCTTTTGGTAAAGGCTTTGTGAAAATGTCAGCTAACTGCAGTTTGGTCTGCATAAACTTCACTTCACAGTTCCCATTTTGTACATGATCCCTGATGAAATGATGTCTTATCTCAATATGTTTGGTCCTTGAGTGCTGAATCTGATTTTTGGTGAGATTGATAGCACTTGTGTTATCACACATCAAAGGAACCTTGCTGATTTGTAAACCAAAATCTGCAAGTTGTTGCTTGAGCCATAGAATCTGTGCACAGCAGCTACCAGCAGCTATATATTCAGCCTCAGCAGTAGAGAGAGCAACACATGCTTGCTTCTTCCTATGCCATGAGATTAGACTTGAGCCAAGAAGATGACAAGTGCCACTTGTGCTCTTTCTATCTAGCTTACAACCTGCAAAGTCAGAATCTCATTCCTTTCAAACTGATTTAGCTCTTCATGCATAGCTTCAACCCACTTCTCATCCTTAAGAGCTTCCTCAATTGACTTTGGTTCAATTTGAGATACAAAAGTTGTGTGTCTGCAAAAGTTTGAGATGGAGCTACGTGTGGAGACACCTTCCTTTATCTGCCCTATGATGTTATCCATTGACAGATCTCTAGGAATCCTCCACTCTTTGGGCAGCTCACTCTGTTGCATAATTTCAATCGGTTGTTTCTACGAATCAACCGGTTGTTTTTCTGCACAGATTTCCAGCTTCTCCAAACTGATGCTCTGTTCATCTTCCTCAGCTCTAGTCTTTGGGATCCGACTGATTATGCGATCTACCTCATCAAAGACAACATGAACGGATTCTTCTACAGTCATCAACCTCTTGTTGTAGACTCTATATGCATGACTTGTGAGTGAATAACCAATGAATATACCAAGGTCCGCTTTCTCATCAAACTTTCCCAAGCTTTCCTTTCCATTGTTGAGAACGGAACAGCTGCAGCCAAAGACTTTGAGGTGACTGATGTTGGGCTTCCTTCCATTGAAAAGTTCATATGGAGTTTTCTTCAAAATGGGCCTTATAAGCACCCTATTCATCACATAACAAGAGGTGCTCACTACATCTGTTCAAAAATACTTAGGAAGTGATGATTCACTAAGCATTGTTCTTGCAAGCTCTTCAAGAGACTTGTTCTTCCTCTCTACAACTCCATTTTGTTGTGGTGTTCTTGGAGTAGAGAAATTGTGCAGAATTCCCAACTTCTCACAGAATTTGCCAAACTTCTCATTCTGAAATTCTCCTCCATGATCACTCCTTATAGAACCTATGTTGCTGCTCTTTGTGTTTTGTAGTCTTCTTGCTAGCTTTTTGAATGCAGCAAAGGCATCACTCTTTGATTCCAAGAACAAAGTCCAAGTGTACCTAGAGAAATCATAAACAATAACAAGAACATAATAATTTCCACCAAGACTCATAGTTCTAGAGGGTCCAAAGAGATCCATGTGAAGAAGTTCAAGAGGTCTCAAAGAAGAGACAACATTTTTGGTTTTAAAAGAACTTTTCACTTGTTTCCCTTTTTGGCATGCTTCACAAATGTGATCCCTCTCAAACTTGAGTTTTGACAGCCCAATCACAAGATCCTTTGATATTAGCTTGTTCAAATGATTCATGTGAATATGAGCAATTCTTCTATGCCAAAGCCAAGATTCATCTTGCTTGGATAGGAGACATCCAATTGAGCATGGTGAAGAGATATCTAGAAGATACACATTATTAACTCTCTTACCTACCAACATTACCTCTTTGGTGTTGGGTAGACAAATTTCACATGTGTTTGACTTGAACATCACTTGATATCCCTTGTCACAAAGTTGGCTAATGCTCAGCAGATTATGCTTTAGGCCTTCAACAAAGAGCACATCATGGATTACCAAGATGTTCTCATCTCCTATGGATCCTCTCCCAAGAATTTTTCCTTTGTTGTTGTCTCCATAGGTGACATGACCCTCTTGGTTAAAGGATATTCTCAGGAACTTTGATTTGTCCCTTGTCATATGCTTGGAGCATCCACTGTCCAAGTACCATAATTGCTTGCGCTCCTCCAAGATTTCCTACAAAAGAAATTTTCAAGTACAAAGATTTGGTCCCCTTATAAATGTGGGTCCATCTGGTTTATACTTATCAATTAAAGCTTTATTTCCCTTAGGAATCCACTTCATAAGCCCTTTAGGAACAACATGTTTTCTGATTTTACAGAACCTCACAGAATGGCCTCTTTTCATGCAATAGAAGCATGTAACAATCGGTTGTTTCGATGGTCCAATCGATTGCTTTTCTGGCATTTTCGAAAATGATTTTGAAAATCTATCTTGTTTGTTTTGTGGATTAAAACCCAATCCAGATTTTCCAAAAACACAATTTTGAGATGCTAGCACACTCTCAAAGTTGGATTGGCCTTTAGAAAGCTTATCCACTGTTTTAACAAAATAGTGGACCTTCTTTTCAAGATTTTCGCAATTTTCACAAACTAGAGTATCACACTTGCAAGAGGAGTTTTTGTAAATGATTTCCAGATTTTCAAAATCCATTTTTGAATGTTCTAAATCCTCTTCCAGTGTCTTTACTCTGTTTTCTAGCCAGCTGTTCTTTTCTTTTAACCGATTGTTCAAGAGAGCCAATCGGTTGACTTCTTCATGCGTTTCTTGAAAGGCTTGAAGCAATTGACCATAATTTTAAGAGTTTGAAGAGTTTGATGAACTTACACTACTTGAGTCATCCTCCTTTCTGGCCATGAAGCAAAGATTGAGGCTTTTCTTATTTTGCCTTCTCTTCCTTCTTGCTTGACTTTTTGTCATTTCTTCTTTTGGTTCATGAGTAGCCTTGAGTGTCTCCCACATTTCCTTAGCAGTTTTGCACTTTGATATCCTGAAAAAATCATTAGTATCTAGTGCAGAAGCTATAATGTTTTAAGCAGAACGATCAAGCTGGGCCATCTTACATTCATCATTTTTCCATTTGGACAAAGGTTTTGCAATGAAAGAATTATCCTTTTTGAACTTTGGAATGTAAGGACCATTCTCAATTGAATACCAAATTCTTTTATCAATAGATTCAATAAAGATTTTCATTCTTGCTTCCCAAAACTTATAATTCAATCCACAGAATAAAGGTGGTTTGTAGATTGAAGCACCATCCTCAAAAGATAGGTTCCCAGCCATAGAAAAGATTTTTTATCAACTTGAATAACTTTCAAGAACCAAGCTCTTGATGCCAATTGCTAGAATATATGGCCTTAAACGAGAAGGGGGGGTGAATTGTTTAAGAAAGATTTTAGTAAACTTTTAAGCTTAGAATGAAAAATACTTCAAGAAAACCTTGATTAAGTATTCAGTTTTTCAAAACATAAAGCAAAAGCACAATACTGGAAAAACAATCGGTTGTTTTACCGAAATAATCGGTTGTTTATACCAGTTATTAATTGACAAAACTGAATTTAAAAAGATAGGGATAGAGAAATTGTACACAGTTGTTTATACTGGTTCACTCCAAATCCAGAGCTACATCTAGTCTTCTCAGAACCCTGAGGAAATCCACTAAGCAATCACCACTTGATCACTTACACCACAACCAAGAGAATGACCTTGAACACCTCAAGAAACACACTCTCCTTGACCAACACTAAGATTGTTGATCTTGAACACCTAAAGAACACACAACCAATCTCAGCAAACACAGAAACGAATTGTTCAACAGGTACAAGGATTACACTTGTTACAGAAGATAATCTGAAATCAATACAAGCAGAATCCTATTCCAACACTTTGATCAATCACAAACTCTTAGCAATCTCAGCACTTTGAAAAACACTTAAGAAAAACTTTGTCAAAGATTCTTAAAAAATCAAATCTGTTTTTCTGAATGTATTCAAAGATGTAGTTTGTTATCAAATCTTAACAAACTCTTAAGTTGCATTAAAAGATTGGTCAAAGCATTTAATGACTGGAGCGTAAACAGTTAAAACATTTAAAGCTCAGTCAACAAGAAAACAGTTTTTCTGTTATGGTCCCAAAACAAACAATCGGTTGTTTCCTCGAATCAATCAGTTGTTTTGGTACTTTAACAGTTCAACCATTCAAAACAGTTTTCAATCTTTTTCTCAAAACACCTAAGTATAAACAATCAGTTGTTTCGACAAAACAATCGGTTGTTTTAACTTAGTTTGAAAACATTTTGTTAGAATATATGGCCTTAAACGAGAAGGGGGTGAATTGTTTAAGGAGGATTTTTGAAAACTTTTAAACTTAGAATAGAAATTCTTTGAAAGAACCTTGATTAAGGATTCAATTTTTCCAAAACAAACAGCAAAAGCACAAAGCTGGAAAAACAATCGGTTGTTTTAGCGAAACAATCGGTTGTTTATACCAGTCTCAAAAAGACAAAACTGAATTTAAAGAGATAGGGATAGAGAAATTGTACACAGTTGTTTATACTGGTTCACTCCAAACCCAGAGCTACATCCAGTCTTCTCAGAACCCTGAGGAAATCCACTAAGTAATCACACCTTGATCACTTACACAACAACCAAGAGAATGACCTTGAAAACCTCAAGAAACACACTCTCTTTGGCCAACACTAAGATTGTTGATCTTGAACACCTCAAGATCACACAGCCAATCTCAGCAAAACACACAAACGAATTGTTCAGTAGTTTACAAAAATTACACTTGTTACAGATGAATATCTGAAATCAATACAAGTAGAATCCTATTCCAGGACCTTGATTAAGGACCTTGATTAAGGATTCAATTTTTCCAAAACAAACAGCAAAAGCACAAAGCTGGAAAAACAATCGGTTGTTTTAGCGAAACAATCGGTTGTTTATACCAGTCTCAAAAAGACAAAACTGAATTTAAAGAGATAGGGATAGAGAAATTGTACACAGTTGTTTATACTGGTTCACTCCAAACCCAGAGCTACATCCAGTCTTCTCAGAACCCTGAGGAAATCCACTAAGTAATCACACCTTGATCACTTACACAACAACCAAGAGAATGACCTTGAAAACCTCAAGAAACACACTCTCTTTGGCCAACACTAAGATTGTTGATCTTGAACACCTCAAGATCACACAGCCAATCTCAGCAAAACACACAAACGAATTGTTCAGTAGTTTACAAAAATTACACTTGTTACAGATGAATATCTGAAATCAATACAAGTAGAATCCTATTCCAGGACCTTGATCAATCTCTCAACTCTTAAGCAATCTCAGAACTCTTTGAAAAACTCTTAGTTAAAAAAACTTTGTCTCAAGATTCTTAATCCTTAAAAACAGTTTTTCAGAATATATTCAAGAATATAGTTTGTTATCAAATCTTAACAAACTCTTTTGCATTTAAAATAGATTGGTCAAAGCATTTAATGACTGGAGCGTATTCAGTTAAAGCATTTAAAGCTCAGTCAAAGAAAACAATTTTTCTGTTATGGTTTCAAAACAAACAATCGATTGTTTCCTCGAATCAATCAGTTGTTTTGTTACTTAACAGATTTCACCATTCAAAAACAGTTTTCAAATTTTCTCAAAACACCTAAGTATAAACAATCGGTTGTTTCGACAAAACAATCGGTTGTTTCAACTTAGTTTGAAAAACATTTTACTTTGATAAAGATTGAGATGCTAATTGCTTGAGATTTAATCTAAGGGTGGATTACAACATTAAACTACCGCAGAACAAAGCTTAAACCAGCACAGCAACACACAGCAAAGCAGAGGCTTCAACATCCTTCAAAGGATTTGGATTCTTCAAAACATTGAACACCACTTGGTTCAACACATTTTACTTTCACAAAGATTGAGAATGCTAATGCTTTAGATTTAATCACATAGTGGATTACAACATATAAACTACCCCAGAACAAAGCTTAAACCAGCACAGCAACATCAAGCATAGCAGAGGCTTCAACATCCTTCAAAGGATTTGGATTCTTCAAAACATGAACACCACTTGGTTCAACAATATGTAGTGTTGTGGTATGATGCATATGAAAAAAAGGAATGTCATAAATTTTAACAATGAGAAATTTGAAGAGGAAACAATCTCATGCAATAAACTTCATAATGGTTTTTGTTGAGGCTGAAAATTGAGTATTTCGAGGTACCATAAGTATTGAAATTATTATATTTTCCATATATGTATATAAAGTGTATCAATGTATAGTATACATGGTAAAACAAGGTAATAGTTTGGTGTAATTGCTGATAGATAGGCATAACATATGGAGTAGTGAATTGTATGGAGCATATCTCTCTAATATGATTGTATATAAATAGTAGGCATGCGTTGAAGGAATATACAGAAATATCATTTCCATAATATTTGACATGACATCAAAGCACCGTTTCTGATGACTCTACAAAATTTTCTTTCGCTCTTTTATATCCTTAACAGCCATGTATGTCAAAAACTCCATAAACATAGTTACCGATACATCAAATCCATACTACGTATATCATTCAGATCAACCCAAACACCTACTTGTCCCAGAGAAATTGAATGGATCAAACTACCCAACGTGGCTCAAATTATCTCGTCACATAAATTGTTGTGTTGTCTTACTTCCAAATGGTTGTATCCTGCGAGATCTGGCTACGGGGAGGATAATTGGCTTGGGTGGACAACAAGGTGATCTAAATTATATGAAACCTTCCAAAAAATTGCCTGACTCTTTTCATGTTTCCAGCAATACGGATCTCTGGCATATAAGATTTCCCCATCCGTCTTCATCCCATTTAAAATTGACATCTTTGTTATTTTCTTTCAATAATACGTCTACTCATAAGAACTACAATATCTATCCCATTGCTAAACAAGCAAGACTTCCTTTTACTTCTAGTGCAATAAATACATAACGTCCATTTAGTTTATTACATTATGATATTTGTGACCCTCATAAATCACCTACTTATTCAAATGCACAATTTTTTTAACCATCATCCATGATTTCACTTGATGCACATGGGTTTTTTTTATGCAATACAAATCAGATACTCAACATTTACCACAATCTTTCATCACATGTGTATATACACAATTCCACATCATTGTTAAAGTCGTCCGAACAAATAATGGTACGGAATTTCATTCCATGCGTCAATTTTTTCTTGATCACGACATTGAATGTCAACGTACATGTGTCTATACCCCCAACAAAACGGGGTGGTTGAGTGTAAACACTATCATATCCTCGCAGTTGCACGATCTCTTCTTTATCAGTCTAATTTACCTATTCGTTTTTTGGGAGATTGTGTTTTAACCGCGGTTTACCTCATTAACTTCTTACCTTCCCTCATTCTGTCAAATAAAACACATTTTCAACTATTATAAAACCAAGTTCCATCTGTTACACATTTACGTATTTTTGTCAGCCTATGTTATGCAACAATGAATTATCCCAAACATAAATTTGATCCCCGTGCTCGATGGTGCATCTTTATTGGATATCCACTTAATCATAAAGACTACAGATTATATAATCTTGAAGATAACACTGTTTTTTCCAGCAGGGACGTGGTTTTTCACGAAACCATTTTTCCTTTTCATAAAACAACATCACCTTTACACTCTTTTGTGCTACCAAATTTATTCTTTGACTTAAACCATCAAAATTCTACATTTCTTACCACACCAACTTCACCCAATGAGCTCATTACCAAACTCATACCCATTGAGCCCATTCTTGAACCTATGACCACTGCATCTCCTGAGCTTATATCATCCCCTGATATTTCTACACAACCACTTCGATATTCTACAAGTGTCAAACATCCTCCTACATGGCATAAAGATTACTTGATGCCATCCCGCACCAATCAGTCCACTCTTAGCCAAGGTTTTCTCCCAGGTACACGATACCCACTTTCTCATTTTATGTCTTATTCCAACTTATCTTCTACTCACTGCACTTTTTTAGCTAAGCATGATATATTCAATCAAAAGCAGACTTCTTTATGTACCAAGACTATTGGATCATCTTTCACAACTATCTTGTTCTATGTGGATGATATACTTTTAACAGGAAATGATGATGTCGAAATCAAGCATCTCAAGGTATTTTTGATCCAATATTTTCGAATCAAGGATCTTGTCACCTTAAAATATTTTTTGGGATTTGAATTTTCTCGATCTAAACATGACATTTTTATGTCTCAAAGAAAATTTATGTTGAGCATTTTGGACGATATAAGTCTAATTGGGGAAAAATCGGAGAAGTTCCCCATGTTGCAAAATTTAAAACTCACTCTTACTGATGGTGGTTTATTACATGACCCAAATAAATATCATAGGTTGGTTGGAAGGCTCATTTACCTCACCATTATAAGGTCAGATATTGTCTACTCAGTTAGAACTTTAAGCCAATTTATGCAAGAGTCTCGCAACACACATTAGGATGAAACATTATGGGTTTTGAAGTAAATCAAGGGGACACCCAGGCAAGGAATATTACTTCCCTCTAATAATGATCTTAAGATGAAAGCCTATTGCGATTCAGATTGGGGAGGATATCGTATTAATCGAAGATCAGTCCATGGCTATTGTATTTTCCTGGAAAATTCATTGGTATCCTGAAAATCTGATGTGAGTTGATTTTAGAATTGCACATTTTTAGAGATTTTTACTTGGATTATGATTTTTTATTAACAAGCTATGCTGAAACTCAATGAAGATTGTCATTGGACACAAACTTAACCAAGTGGTTAAGTAAGTGTGAAGGTTCTATTCTAAATAACAAATAGAAAAAGCACACACATTCTTTATGATGATGATGATGAACACAAAATTAAAGCAAGACAAAGGAATCAAAAGACCGAATTGAAAAGAAGATAAATGAACAACAATGAATGAAAATAGGCGGAATAATGAAAGGAAAAGAGGATAGGGATGAAGAATCTTTTGGAGTGGAGAGAATGGGAGTGAATCACGCAACTTAAAGGAGGAAGTTCTAAGATGAGTGAGGATGTGAGTCACCACTTGCAGCCATGATACAATTCAAGCCAACAAGGAGATGGCCAAGCCACTTCCATCCTTTTCCTTCATTTCCATTACGTCACTTTAATCATGTGTTCCTATACTTGTTATAATTCGGTTTTCCTTTGTGTTCTTGTGTTGCTCTTCCATTTAGCATTTGGCCATGGACATCTTAATTGTTTCATTTCATGTCTTTCAATTTTTTGAATGCATCATCACTATCACCTTATCTTGATTTTTCTCTTTTCCTTTGGAAGTGAACCTTCACACTTACTTAACCACTTGGTTAAGTTCGTGTCCAATGGGGATCTTCCTTAGGTCTCACCATATTATTGCTAAAATCTAAATCATAAGTAAAGTGTCACCCTTAAAATGGATAAATCTAAAATCAACTCACATCACGCCATCTTTGCCAAGATAAGACTAAAAGGAATTTAGGAGTATTCAAGACTCACTCAATCAGAGTTTTTTAACTATTCATTCAATATCCAATACAAGAGGTGAGACACCCTATTTATGTATACAAGTGCCTTGGTGAGCAAGAGTGCATGAGAGGGGGCGACACATGTGATGTGAGTTGATTTTAGGATTGCACAATTCAGAGGTTGAACTTTGTTTATGATTTTTGAATTAGCAATTATGGTGATAAGCTCAAAGAAGATTGCCACTGGACACGAACTTAACCAAGTAGTTAAGTACGTGTGAATGTTTTCTTCTAGAGAGCAAAAGAGAAAATAGAATTATGTGGTGATGATGATGACGTGTGAAATTTAAAAAATATAAGATAGAAATGGCAAAAGATGACTGAATGGAAGAGAACATTAAAAGGACATGAAATGAAAATGATCAATGGAACAAAGGAAAAAGGAAAAGAGAAAGAACAAGATAAGCTTGTGGATGATGGAAAGAGTGGTCACGCCACTTGGAGTGGTGGGAGACTCCAAGATGAATGGTGAAGAGCCACCAGTTGAAGTGCGCTATACTCAAGATAAGACCCAAATGAGAGTACTCAAGACTCACTAAAAACTGTGAGAGAGTTTTTTTTCTATTGAAAATTCAAGGTGTCAATACATGAGGCAGGACACTCTATTTATTAGAGAGAGTGTCTTGGAGAGCAAGAGAGAGAGGGGTAGGGGCAGAATTTATGATAAACCTTCTAAAAGGTAGTGTTAGAACTTTAGGCCTTAAACAAGAGGGGGTGAATTCTTTATAAAAGATTTTTGCAAATATTAAAGGTATAAAGCAAGCCAATGAAGAATCAAAGAGAAAGAAACCAAGTTAGCCAAGAAACAAATATGTTTTATTATGTTTCTAGAAAATCAACCAGTTGTTTATGCAATTCAACCAGTTGTTTTCATCAACAGTTAATAAAAACAAACCAAAATAGGTTTAAACGAGATTAAGGATAAAAACAATCACACAACAGATTTATACTGGTTCACTCTTATCCAAGAGCTACATCCAATCCTCAGAAACCATTGGGTATTCCACTAAGCTATCAATAACCTTGGTTACAAACCACACACCAAAGAGGTGATCTTGAACCCTTCAAGAACACACACCTCCTTTGACAAACAACACACCATAGATCTCGTAACACCATCTGGATCTGCACAGAACATGTTTACACAGAATTACAGTATTCAAGAGAGAAAAGGAATGATCACATCTGATACAATCACAGATTGAATTCAAAAGTACAAAGCAATCCTATTCCACTCTTAGAAAAATCCAAAACTTGAAGCAAATATTGGAGAAAACTGATTTAAAAGATTTAATTTGATATCATAACTACTAGGAGCGTAAAACAAATTATTTAAACTCTAAAAGGCTATTAAAAACATTCAATGCTAGAGTCAAATCAGTTTTGAATCAATTAAAACAGAATTACCAAACTTAACGAATTATGTTAAGGATTTTCATAAAACAATCGATTGAAATGTCAAAATAACCAATTGAATTGGTTTGACAACAAGGTCAACCAATTTCAAGTTTTGTCAAAACCTGTTTCGAAAACACTAAGTGTAAAACAACCGGTTGAAATGATAAAACAAAAGGTTGTTTTTTCACTTCTTTGGAAAACACTCTTTTTCAAAAGAATTTGATTTAAACCAACTTTGGATCCTAACTAAGAATGGATTTACAAATTCAAACTACCTAGAACCCACACACACAAGCAACAACAAGGCCTTCAACCAATCTTCATAGATTTGGAGACATCAAAGCCTATCTTCAACAATCTCCCCCTATTTGATGAAGTCAAAAAATCTCTGGTTTGCTTGTGTTGTCTTGTTTGAATTTGAAAGCACCTGCAAAACAGCAATTGTGCATGTACCAGATAGCAATAAAACACATATCTAAACAACACCATTGAACCAGTTTTCATCATATGATTTCCAGCAAAAAAAAACCATAAAAACCAGTGTGAAAACTAGTGAAATAAGTGCAAAATCAGAGCAAAGCAACAACAAATATACGTTGGATTTAAACTAAATAAAAAACCAGATAAATTACAACAGTTCAACCCATCCAGATAATTCCCCCCTGTTTGTCTTCTCAGATAGTGTAAGACAAGTGATAAAGACTGAATTTAAGAAACTCATTTCTTAAGAAGAAAACTAGTGTGTGTGGTAGCACCATTATAGCAACAACATGTGATACCATATCAAAATTGCAGCAAAAATCTATATTGTATTAGAGCTATGATAACAGCAGAATTAACATAGAATTAAAGTACCATAAACCCTAAAAATTACAACAAGGAGACCACAATTTCTCCCCCTATATTTTCTTCATCCAACAGTTCTCTAAATGGAAAATATGCAGTTTTTTTGCACAGGTCAAAGAGATCCGAACTAGTGTAACCTTCACATAAGAAAGCTATACGTCAAAGTCAAAGTTTTCTTCAATTCTCTCACCTTTCAAGATAACATTCAATATCTCGATCGTTTTCCTTTGATCTGGAATATCAATTTCAAATGCTTAAGGAAGACGTCAAAGTATTGCTTCACCATGATCCAAAAAGTTGTTAACTTCATCAATGAATATGATGGCAGACAAGAGTTTATGAGCTAGGCTAAATATGACAGACACGAGTTTGGGCATCTCCAAACCATTTTCTCATAAAGTTTGATATCCAAACATTGATAAAAACTGCTCCAGACTCCTTAGCAATAGCTTTGGCAAGCATGATCTTCCCCGTTCCTGGTGGTCCATACATTAGAACACTCTTTTGTAAAACCTTACATCTTGGTCCCCAATATCAAAAGTCATATGCTTTGTTGCAGTAAGTTCAACCTCACTAGAGCACACACCATATGCAGTACCAACAATAGAACACTTCAAAAAGTTCATCTTCAAGTTGGTCTCACCATCTAAGTTCATAGTGTCCATATAGCATATCCCATCCTCATAACTCGATGTCAACAAAAGTAAATCAGTTGGGATAAAAATGATCATTTTGCACTTATAGCACATCCCAACTACACCCAAATCTTTTGAACCATCATCAATAGAATATAGTTTTGACTAGGAAGCTGGTTTAATGTTTGCCCAAGGGGTGGATTTGGAGAAATATTTTCTGCTAAGACAAATCTTCCAGATGTTTCAAAGATACATTTGCATTCACCACCTCCAAGCAAGGTGAAGACTCCAAATATAATCATATTTACAAATATTCATCAACCCCATGACCACCAATGTGGTTGCCATTCATAAAAAGCTTTGAATTTCAAGGAAAACAAAGAATATATCCCTTTATTATCTTATTTAGAGGCACAATAAATGCATGTATGACCCACAATGGGTTTTGAAAGAAAAAAAAAATAGTTGTAACCATGCATAAGAATTCATGGCAACTTTGTTCAGATGTGTCAGAGGTAAAACAATTGGTTGTTTCGTGAAAACAATCGGTTGTTTTACTGAGACATCAAGAAAATGTTTTTCAAAGCAAATAATATTTCAAAGTGATGGGAAATGCATAATGAAATACATTCATATCTTTGCACAGAGACAACCTCAACAAATTTAACCAAGATAAAAACGTTTAGATGTTCATCTGGTCATATGAGGCACATGCATAAGATGAGAATATCCAACTTACTTTACATGGGTCATGAATTTTTGACTTGTCAAGAATCTAAGTAAGGTGCATACTTCTGAACCTTAAGAGCAGACATCACTTTGATGAGTTTTCCCCAGAGCACTTCTTCTTTAACCCAAATTTTTCTTGATTCCCAAGAGTACCTTTGTTGTTGTCCCCATATTTCTCATGACCTTCTTGCTTAAGGAGTAAATTTGACAGGCTTGCATTTATCCTTTGTTATGTGCTTTAGAACAGCCACAGTTCAGGTATCATAAGTGTTAGTTTGTTGTCAAAGAACCCTACAAGAAACAAGATCTAGTAGCAAGATTTGGTCCCCTTATAAAGTTGGGTCCATGACTGTTAGTAGGAACATTAGGATCCTTAGAATTCTTAGGAACCCACTTTAAAATACCCCTGGAAATAGAAAACTTTCCAACTCTTCATAATCTGATAGAGTGGCCCTTTTTCATACAATAGAAGTATGAAACAACCGGTTGTTTCAACTTTTCAATCGATTGCTTTTCACAAAATGTTGAAAAAGGCTTTCAAACACCACTTTTCTTGCTCTGTGGATTAAAACCCAAACCAACTTTAACAAAGACACATTTTTTATAAGAAAGAACAGTTTTAAAGTTAGATTTTCCTTTAGAAAGCTTGTTCACAATTTTCACAAGATAGTGAACCTTCTTTTCAAGAGATTCACAGTTTTCACAAACATTTGAATCACACTTCCAAGAAAAGTTCTTGTAAATCATATCCAGATTTTCAAAATAACTTTTCAAATTATCCAGCTCTTCTTCCAATACCTTGACTCTATTTTCCAGCCAATTATTCAAGCCTTTTAACCGGTTATTTGAAAGCGTTAACCTATTAGCTTCTTCATGAGTTTCTTTAAAAGCATCAAGAAGTTGGCTATAGTTTTCAAAATTAATTGAAGGGTTGGAACTTACACTACTTACATCAGTTTCTTCTTTTTCCATCAAGAAAATATTTGCTTCTTCATCTCTTGAAAATGAGTTAGATGAAGAAACTTCATTATCTTGCCAAGCAATGTAGGCTTTCTTGGCTTTGCCTTTCTTTTCTCATTTCTTGCTTGCTCGTCTTTCTTTATTCTCACTGTTGGGGCAATCAGCTTTAATAAGTCCCTGTTCACCACAACCAAAGCAGGTATATTTGTTAGAGTTAAAATCATTGAGTTTCTTGCTACTATACATGTTGGAAGATTGACTTTTGTTGTTGTTTTTCTTCAGGAATTTGTTGAATTTCCTGGTCAGCAAACTTAGTGTTGAACATTCAGCTTGTTCATCTCTAATTCATTTTCTTTGAGCTTTCCAAACAATGAAGTTATGGTCATAGATGTTAAATCATTAGACTTAGAGATAGTTGTGACCTTGGGCTACCAAGATCTGTCTAGGCACTTGAGGATTTTTTATGTTGAGTTCCTTTTTTTTCAAACATCTTTCCAAGCTCATGAGGTGGTTGACAATTTGGGTAAACCTCTTTTGTAATTCAACAATTGTTTCCCCTTTCTGCATCATAAACATCTCATAATCTTGAATGAGAACATGCTTCCTTACTCTCTTCACGTCATTTGTTCCTTCATAAGTGACTTCTAGAGTATCCCACATTTCCCTTGTTGGTTCACATTCTGACACCCTGAAAAAATCATAAGAACATAAGGCAGATGTAATAATATTCTTTGCAATACAATCATATTGAGCCTTTTTTTCTTTCATGCTCCGTCCATTGGGACCAAGGTTTTTCAGAAATCACTTTATCATTTTCAAGCATAGGAACAAAAGGACCATTTTTAATTGCATCCCAAATTCCTCTATCAATTGATTCTACAAAGATCTTCATCCTTACCTTCTAAACCTGGTAATTTACACCACCAAACAGAGGTGGTCTATTAATAGATGCACCCTCCCCAAAGGGTAGTTTATCAGCCATGAAAAAAGATTTTTGGATCAAAACTTGTATGACTTTCAAAAACCTAGCTATTGATGCCAATTGTTTAAAAGGGGGATGAATTCTTTTTAAAAGATTTTCGCAAATATTGAAGGCATAGAGAAAGCAAATGAAGAATCAAAGAGAAAGAAACCAAGTTAGCCAAGAAACAAATTTGTTTTATTATGTTTCCAGAAAATCAACCTGTTGTTTATGCGATTCAACCAGTTGTTTTTATCGGAAGTTAATAAAAACAAACCAAAATTGTTTTTAAATGAGATTAAGGATAGAAAGATTCACACAGCAGATTGATATTGGTTCACTCTTATCCAAGAGCTACATCCAGTCTCCAAAAACCATTGGGTATTCCACTAAGCAATCAATAACCTTGATTACAAACCACACACCAAAAAGGTGATCTTGAACCCTTCAAGAAGACACACCTCCTTTAGCAAACAACACACCACAAATCACAAAACACCCTTTGGATCTGCACAGAACACGTTTACACATAATTACAACATTCAAGAGAGAAAAGGAACGATCACACCTGATACAATCACATATTGAATTCAAAAGTTACAAAGCAACTCTATTCCACTCTTAGAAAAGTCCAAAGCTTGAAGCAAATCCTTGTGAAAACTGATTTGAAAGATTTAATCTGATATCCTTACTACCTGTAAGGATCTAGAAAATAACCTTAGAGTAGAAGTGGTATATTTTAAATGATACCTGAATATTTTATTATTAAAATGAAAAAGGGCATATAAATAGAAAAATCAGTTATTCAGGTTTCATTTTAAAAGAACCACCATCTCTCTAAAAGTATCATTTTCCTTTCTCTCCCTTCTCTCTAAGATTTTGATCTCTTCGCTCATTAGTTTGACGATCAGAATATACCGTTAGACTCCTGGTAGCGAAGACTACAAGTCTACCCGATCAGAATCTCTTATAGAGTAAGTTCAGTTTTGTTCCTTTTTTTCCTTTTCTCTCCCTTTTCTTTAAGATTCTGACTACCTCGCTTATTAGTTTGGCGATCGGAGTCTGCCGTTGGACTCTTGGTAGTGAACCCTATAAGTTTGCCGGATCAAAAGCTCAAATAGAGTAAGTTCATTCTTGGCTCCTTTTTCTTTTGAGTTAATTTTGATATATTAGATTTTGTACGGGTTAGTTTTGAATTTGTACGGGTTGTACGGGTTTTTTTTTAGTGGTAGATTTTTATCAGGATTTTGTGGTGCAGGTTAATTACCTTTAGGCTTTTGGTAGATTTGGAGCTCCTAGTGAGCATCAGCTAAAGTTCAGGTAAGGGAAGCTATATTTTTAAATTGCCAATAGAACCCTAAGCTAGAAGATCTGGATGTGGGGTTGACGTGGTCACCAGTTTCAAAATTTTCTTACAGGATCTCTTGTTTGGTATAGATTGGAAACTGTTTGAGATTGAAATGTAAAATTTAGATATAGTAGATGGAGTAGAATGCATATAAGTTTGGAATTGAATGAATTACTGAATGTACTTGAAAAAGGTTTGTGATGATTTTTTTTCTTGACAATTTCAGAGCATATATTTTGAATATTTCCTGATGATTCAGTTTATGAACTAAAATTGTTTGTGACAATTTTTAAAGTAAATTATGAGTTGATTATTTTGAGAGCTATGTTGATTGTAATATGAATTCTGGTGTTTTTGAGATAAATTAGTTGTTGGGTTTAACAATTGGTGATCAAACTTTAATTGTCATTTTCATGTTGTGGCTTCCTCATCCTTTTTATTAAATACATGTTGGAATTAGTTATTGCTTGTGCAAATTGGAAGAAGTTGAGAGCTGTTGGATATAGTGGTAGTTGAGAGATAAATTTTATTTCATTCTCCTTTTATTGTTTCTCTTTTTGGATAGTAAAACTTGACATTATTCAGAAACACTTTGGAACCCTTTTGATTCAAGACATTTATATGATTAGTAAATGAATTGTTGTGTTTTTTGCAAATTCTAAATTGTGGAATGATTTGATTGTTTGATGTTGGAGATTGTGATGTTTAGAATATGAATTTTTAATCAAAACATAGTATTTTCAGGAAAGAAAATACCGTGTTAAGATTGTTTAGGATGTGCATTGACTAGGGATTCGTCTAGAAGGAGATATCCTGACTCTCCTGAGATAATGAAATCATATAGATGAAGTTATTCAGGTGGTGAGAGTCGAAGGAGGTTCATATGAATGGGTAAGTTGTTTGAAAGATAACTAAATTGACCTGTTATATGAGTTAACCCTGTCATACTAGGAGAGATATGATATTGAGATTCTTTATGCGCATAACTGTGTGGATTTCACAGTGAGATAGTATGACAGGTGCAAATCTCTGAGTCTAAGTCAACGCACGAGTCTTCCGGAAGTAGAGTCAAGTGTCTATGTTACATGAGTCAGTGGAAGTCTGATATGTCAAAGATGAATATAGAATTTGTATGACACTTGATGATTTGAGAAATTGTATGACATTTGATGATTTGAGAATTTGTATGAGACTTATGATTTATGTTTTATTTATTTCAAAGTGAAATTTTATAGAATTTTGTTTTATATGACTAGCTTACCCTGTTATTTGGTTGTGTTGTTTCTCTAACTGTGATGATCGTGTATTTACACGGGAGCATATGAGATTGCAGGTAATAGAGCTCCTCAGTGAGCAGCAGAAGGATTAGATAGATTTAAATTGAATGCTTTGCTTTGTTTTGTTTTTAAACTTCTTTTTGGATGTATATATTAAATCCCTATGAAGAGGGATATATTTTGAGATACAAATATGAGAAAACAATATATGTTTATATGTTAATTAGATATTGTACGCTAATTAGATATTGTACGTAATTTTTTATTTTTTTTTTTAAAAAAGGTAAAAGTTAGGGATGTTACATTATGGTATCAGAGCTGTTCGAACCTTAGGAGACCTAAGGGTTATGGGGTTGTTTATGTGTGCTTTAGTTTGTTTGTTAGTAAAACTACATAGTTTAAAATTCTAAAGATTTAGCATGAATCTTTTTTGTGTGTTTTATAGAATGGCTCCTAGACCTCCTACCCCTCTCCAACCTTATTCTGAGATGAACCAGATTGCCAAGGCTATTGAGATGATGGCAAATGCTATCCAACAACAGAATGTGGCAATGGCTCAGAATCACCAGGCAGCAATGCATCATTGGAAGAATGCTAGATCTGCTGCAACAGCTTCCCATGTCAGTTTGTCCTAGGAACAGATGGGACTCACAGAGTTTATGAGGCATTCCCACTGAACTTGGGTGGGTTATGCCACTCCTGATCAAGCACACCAATGGATAAGGGAGCTAGAGAAGATCTTTAGGGCAACCTCCTGCCCTGAGGATAAGAAATTGGTTTTTGCTACATATTTGTTGTCTGGAGAAGTAGAGTTCTGGTGGATGGGAGCTCAACAAATGATGGAAACCAGAGCTGAAGTTTTGGACTGGGAGTGTTTTAGAGTGAAGTTTCTGGAGAAATATTTTCCAGATAGTGCAAGGTTTGCAAAGGAAGCTGAATTTCTCAAGTTGGAACAAGGAGAGATGTCAGTGAATGCTTATGCCGCTAGGTTTGAGTATTTAGCCAGATTCTACACCCAAGCTACCTCTGAGGCTTGGAGGTGTAGGAAGTTTGAAGAAGGTTTAAAACATGAGTTGAAGAAGACTATATCACCTATGTGCATCAAGGAGTTTCCTGCCTTAGTGGAGAAGGCGAAGATGGTGGAGACCTTGGAAAAGGGTGATTCCAGGGTAATGAGATCACACCCAGGAGGGTCTTCTAGTGGGAAGGCCAAGGTACAACATCAACCACACAAGCCTTATGCTAGATCTCCACAGCAAGGACAGGAGCAGCTCCACCCCAGTTTCAGCAGCAACAATCATGGAAACCTAGATGTTTCCATTGTGGTGGACCACATACCACTAATATGTGCACCAAGGGAACTCCAGAGAAAAGATGTTTTACATGCCAAAAGATGGGACATTTTGCTAGAGATTGTCCTAACAAGAATAGGATGACTCCATCAGGCGATTTTCAACAATTTAGGAGTGAAGGCAGTAGACCTCAGGCAACAGGGAGAGTTTTTGCTATGCGAGGAGCTGAAGCATCTCAGTCGGGTAACTTGGTACAAGGTCTATGTTATATAGCTGGTAGATGTGTTAAAGTTTTGTTTGATTCAAGAGCGACACATTCTTTTGTATCAAGTTTGTGTGTAGATGAGTTGGGTCTTTTAGTGAAAGAGTTGTCGTTTGAACTGATGGTCTCTACACCTACATCAGGAAAAGTATTGACCCCTACAGTTTGCTCTGAATGTCCAGTAATAGTAGAGGGACGCAGGTTCAAAATAAATTTGATCTGTCTACCTACCTCTTCAGGATCTGGATGTTATCCTAGGAATGGATTGGCTATCTGCCAATCACATTCTCATAGATTGTGGTCAACAGAAAATCATGTTTTCAGATTTCAAAGAGTCAGATGTGATATCTGCTCAACATGTGTGGTCAGAATTGAAAGAAGAATCAAGATGCTTTGTAATCTTAACTCAGATGAAAGTGAAGAATGAAGAAGAAATGAGCAGTATACATGTGGTGAAGGATTTCATGGATGTATTTCCAGAAGAAATACCTGGATTACCTCCCAAGAGAGAAGTGAAATTCTCTATTGATTTGGTACCTGGAGCTGGACCAGTGTCAATGGGACCCTATAGAATGGCTCCAGCTGAGTTGATTGAACTAAAGAAGCAAGTTGAAGATTTGTTGGAGAAACGATTCATCAGGCCCAGTGTATCTCCATGGGGGGCTCCGGTGCTTCTAGTTAAGAAGAAAGATGGAGGGTTTCGGTTGTGTGTAGATTACAGATAGTTGAATAAGTTGACCATCAAGAACAAGTATCCTCTGTCCAGAATTGATGATTTGATGGATCAGTTACATGGAGCTTCAGTGTTCTTAAAGATTGATCTGAGATCTGGATATCACCAGATTTTGGTAAAGGCTGAAGATGTTCAGAAGACAGCCTTTAGGTCTCGTTATGGACACTATGAATATGTGGTGATGCCGTTTGGAGTAACAAATGCTCCAGATCTGTTCATGGATTACATGAATAGAATTTTTCGTCCTTTCTTGGATAAGTTTGTTGTAGTCTTTATAGACGACATACTTATTTATTCAAGAACCAAGAAAGAACATGAAGAACATCTGAAGATAGTGTTGGAGATTCTGAGGGAGAAGCAATTATATGCTAAGTTCTCTAAGTGTGACTTATGGCTTAAGGAAGTCAACTTCTTAGGGCATGTAATATCAGCTCAGGGGATCTCAGTAGATCCAGCCCAGGTAGAGGCAGTGCTTCAGTGGGAACGTCCTAAGACAGTCACTGAGATAAGAAGTTTTGTGGGTCTAGCTGGCTACTATCGGAGGTTCATTGAATATTTTTCCAGGGTAGTAGCTCCTTTGACTCAGTTAACCCGCAAAGATCAACCTTTTGCTTGGACTGACAGATGTGAGTAGAGTTTCATAGAGCTGAGGAAAAGGTTAACTAGTGCTCCGGTGTTAGTGATTCCTGATACAGGAAAACCTTTTGAAGTTTACTGTGATGCTTCCTATCAGGGTTTGGGTTGTGTCTTGATGCAAGAGAAAAGAGCAATTGCATATGCTTCAAGGCAACTTAAAGTTCATGAGAGAAACTATCCTACTCATGACTTAGAGTTGGCAGCCGTAGTGTTTGCTTTGAAGATTTGGAGGCATTATTTGTATGGAGCTCAATTTCAGGTGTTCAGTGACCATAAAAGTTTAAAATATTTGTTTGATAAAAAAGAGTTGAATATGAGACAAAGAAGATGGATGCAATTTCTGAAGGATTATGATTTTCAACTGATGTATCATCCAGGGAAGGCTAATGTAGTTGCAGATGCTTTGAGTAGAAAGTCAATACAAGTGTCAGCTATGACGATTGAAGAGCAAAAGTTGATTGAGCAGTTCAGGGATTTAAATTTGGGAAGTTGGGATGAGATGTTGCCTTTGGTGGAGTTTACTTACAATAATAGTTATCATGCCAGTATTGGGATGGCACCATATGCAGCTTTGTATGGAGGAAATGCAGAACTCCTTTATGTTGGTATCAGGACGGTGAAACAATTTTGGTCGGGCCAGAGTTAATTCAACAGACCACTGAGAAGGTGAAGCAGATACAAGACAGAATGAAAGCTTCTCAAAGTAGGCAGAAATCATATGCAGATCAAAGGAGAAAGCCTTTGGATTTTGCAGCTGGAGATCATGTGTTCATGAGAGTGACACCAACCAAGGGTGTAGGACGAGCTATCAAATCAAGGAAGTTATCTCCTAAGTGGACCATATCAGATCCTAAAGAAGATAGGTTCAGTGGCTTATGAGATTGCTCTACCTCCTCAATTAGCAAACCTGCATAATGTCTTTCACATATCACAGCTAAGGAAGTACATCCCAGACCCTAGTCATGTGTTGGAAGTGGATAATGTGCAAATCAAGGATAACTTGTCTTTTGAAGTAATCAGAGTAAACAGCTCAGAGGCAAGACCATCAATATGGTGAAGGTAGTGTGGGATGATAAATCGGGTGATTCAACTTGGGAATTAGAAGAAACCATTAGAGAAACCTATCCATATCTCTTTTCTGGTAAGTCAATTTTCAGGGACGAAAATTTTTTCTTGTTGGGGAGAATGTAAGGATCTAGAAAATAACCTTAGAGTAGAAGTGGTATATTTTAAATGATACCTGAATATTTTATTATTAAAATGAAAAAGGGCATATAAATAGAAAAATCAGTTATTCAGGTTTCATTTTAAAAGAACCACCATCTCTCTAAAAGTATCATTTTCCTTTCTCTCCCTTCTCTCTAAGATTCTGATCTCTTCGCTCATTAGTTTGACGATCAGAATATACCGTTAGACTCCTGGCAGCGAAGACTACAAGTCTACCCGATCAGAATCTCTTATAGAGTAAGTTCAGTTTTGTTCCTTTTTTTCCTTTTCTCTCCCTTTTCTTTAAGATTCTGACTACCTCGCTTATCAGTTTGGCGATCGGAGTCTGCCGTTGGACTCTTGGTAGTGAACCCTATATGTTTGCCGGATCAAAAGCTCAAATAGAGTAAGTTCATTCTTGGCTCCTTTTTCTTTTGAGTTAATTTTGATATATTAGATTTTGTACGGGTTAGTTTTGAATTTGTACGGGTTGTACGGGTTTTTTTTAGTGGTAGATTTTTATCAGGATTCTGTGGTGCAGGTTAATTACCTTTAGGCTTTTGGTAGATTTGGAGCTCCTAGTGAGCATCAGCTAAAGTTCAGGTAAGGGAAGCTATATTTTTAAATTGCCAATAGAACCCTAAGCTAGAAGATCTGGATGTGGGGTTGACGTGGTCACCAGTTTCAAAATTTTCTTACAGGATCTCTTGTTTGGTATAGATTGGAAACTGTTTGAGATTGAAATGTAAAATTTAGATATAGTAGATGGAGTAGAATGCATATAAGTTTGGAATTGAATGAATTACTGAATGTACTTGAAAAAGGTTTGTGATGATTTTTTTTCTTGACAATTTCAGAGCATATATTTTGAATATTTCCTGATGATTCAGTTTATGAACTAAAATTGTTTGTGACAATTTTTAAAGTAAATTATGAGTTGATTATTTTGAGAGCTATGTTGATTGTAATATGAATTCTGGTGTTTTTGAGATAAATTAGTTGTTGGGTTTAACAATTGGTGATCAAACTTTAATTGTCATTTTCATGTTGTGGCTTCCTCATCCTTTTTATTAAATACATGTTGGAATTAGTTATTGCTTGTGCAAATTGGAAGAAGTTGAGAGCTGTTGGATATAGTGGTAGTTGAGAGATAAATTTTATTTCATTCTCCTTTTATTGTTTCTCTTTTTGGATAGTAAAACTTGACATTATTCAGAAACACTTTGGAACCCTTTTGATTCAAGACATTTATTTGATTAGTAAATGAATTGTTGTGTGTTTTGCAAATTCTAAATTGTGGAATGATTTGATTGTTTGATGTTGGAGATTGTGATGTTTAGAATATGAATTTTTAATCAAAACATAGTATTTTCAGGAAAGAAAATACCGTGTTAAGATTGTTTAGGATGTGCATTGACTAGGGATTCGTCTAGAAGGAGATATCCTGACTCTCCTGAGATAATGAAATCATATAGATGAAGTTATTCAGGTGGTGAGAGTCGAAGGAGGTTCATATGAATGGGTAAGTTGTTTGAAAGATAACTAACTTGACCTGTTATATGAGTTAACCCTGTCATACTAGGAGAGATATGATATTGAGATTCTTTATGCGCATAACTGTGTGGATTTCACAGTGAGATAGTATGACAGGTGCAAATCTCTGAGTCTAAGTCAACGCACGAGTCTTCCGGAAGTAGAGTCAAGTGTCTATGTTACATGAGTCAGTGGAAGTCTGATATGTGAAAGATGAATATAGAATTTGTATGACACTTGATGATTTGAGAAATTGTATGACATTTGATGATTTGAGAATTTGTATGAGACTTATGATTTATGTTTTATTTATTTCAAAGTGAAATTTTATAGAATTTTGTTTTATATGACTAGCTTACCCTGTTATTTGGTTGTGTTGTTTTTCTAACTGTGATGATCGTGTATTTACACGCGAGCATATGAGATTGCAGGTAATAGAGCTCCTCAGTGAGCAGCAGAAGGATTAGATAGATTTAAATTGAATGCTTTGCTTTGTTTTGTTTTTAAACTTCTTTTTGGATGTATATATTAAATCCCTATGAAGAGGGATATATTTTGAGATACAAATATGAGAAAACAATATATGTTTATATGTTAATTAGATATTGTACGCTAATTAGATATTGTACGTAATTTTTTATTTTTTAAAAAAAAAACGTAAAAGTTAGGGATGTTACACTACCAGGAGCGTAAAACATATTATTTAAACTCCAAAAGGTTGTTAAAAACATTTAATACAAAAGCAAAATTAGTTTTGAATCAATTAAAACAGATTTACCAAACTTAACAAATTTTGTTAAGGATTTAAAAAAAAAAAAACAATCGGTTGAAATGTCGAAATAACCGACTGAATTGGTTTGACAACAAGGTCAACCAATTTCAAGCTTTGTCAAAACCTGTTTCAAAAACACTAAGTGTAAAACAACCGGTTAAAACGATAAAAGAACAGGTTATTTTTCCTTTTGTTTGGAAAACACTTTTTTTTTAAAGAATTTCATTTAAACCAACTTTGGATCCTAACTAATAGTGGATTTACAAAATCAAACTACCCAGAACCCACACACACAAGCAGCAGCAAGGCCTTCAACCATTCTTCATGAATTTAGAGACATCAAAGCCTATCTTCAACAGGTAGGTCAAAGTGGAGTGCCTCCCAAGCTAGCCTACATCTTCTAGAAACTAGGTTAAGAGGCGATTTTGGAAAGGGTTTATAGAAGCTAGGTTTTAAGTGGGTTTGCCAAAAGCCTAATATTATACTAAGTACACCCTATTCTAGCTTATTCGTCTAATTATGGCCTAAAGTGAGCCCAATTTAGTTACTTGATCATGTCTTACAAAAAGATCAGAAAAAAGAACAACAGATATTCTGGTCCATATCGGGTTCTTCTTCTGTTGAGGCTCTCTTGAGGTTTGGAGGGACCTGGTCTTGTATGTTGAGATGACTGACTTAATTGTGAAATGTTTGTTGTGTCCTTGGTCATCGACTTGTCGAGTTGGGTTGTATCATACCCTCCAAGTTGGAAAGAATTCGAACTCAAATTTAAAACTCATGCAGATAACATAGTTAGTTTGTTCAGTTGATAGATAGAAATATTTCTATATGTGAGTGGTGAAGTAAACTTATGTTCATTGAATTTTAGGAGTATGGGTGGAATGGTTCTAGTTACATGTAATGTTTGTAGAGAATGTGTAGGATGAATTTGATGTGAAAAGCTTCTTATAAGGTGTAAACCTTTAGAAAGATTTTGAAGTGAGCCAACAATATGTATTTTTGGATGGATCAACATTATGGTTTTCACCACGTTTGGTGAGGTGATGAGCCTGTTTTGTTATTTTCGTCATCTTTTTCGTATTTTCTTTTTTGTTTCCTTTTTAGTTGGTCTTTATTTACCTATGTTGGAGATAAAGGTTTCAATATGATCTTATAGCCTTGGAAGTGAAAAGAAATCTTATTAGTTAAGCCATAATGTAAAGTTTTCCTATCATATTGTCATGGTCTTCCTAAAAGAATATGGATTTCTTCCATGAACACAACATCACATAACACCTCATCTTTATATTTTCTAATTGAGAAAGATATGATGACTTGTTTATTAACAATTAAAATAAATTTAACAAAAAAATGAATAACATTTTTTTGGCTTTATTTTACTGACTTTTTTTATATTCAAATACATAATCTTACCGAGTAGAGAATAGTTCGAGGTGAAAAAAATGAGGTTTCAAAAAAGTTGAATTATATTTTCGGAAGAATGGTCACTTAGTTGTGGTAATAGAAATCCACCTATAAAAAGTTCTTCACTACTTAAGTTAGTAAGAATTAGAAAAATTAATTAATTAATAAAATCAACTGAAATAAAATTAATGGATGTTCTTACCAAGTAGAAGCATGACTAAATCGGGGTGGAACAAATGGGGTTTCAAGAAAGTCAAATTGTATTCACGAAATAATGTTCACTGAGTTGTGAGAAATAGAGATCCACCTATAAAAAATTCTTCACTACTTGAGTCAATAAGTAGAGAAATTTAAGTGTGTAAATATATGAGTATTACATGAAAAGATTAGGTGAATAGTTTCTAAAGAATCAATATATACTTATAGCCTTTTCTGTATATGTTAAAATATTCAAAGATAAATTTCTATAAGATAGTTATAACAAAATTAGTTATTATGTATATATATTAATATTTAATTGTTGGGATATATATATTTATCTCTCAATATTTTAAAGTCAGGTAGTATAAATAAAAAGTTAATATTTAAACCTCTAATTATGAAAAAAAAAGTATTTATTTTCTTTTAAAACAAGTTTATCAATATATTAATTTTGTCTAAAAATATAGAATAAAACTTGTTATTAACATTGTAATATACAATTATTTAATTATAATTTTTATTTTTATTTTTATTATGTACACCATAATATATTAAAATAATAAAAAATAAAATAAAAAACATAATATTTAATTTAATATATAATCAACACCTTTTTTAAATAAAATAAAATAAAAATATTATTTTATTAAAAAATATAAATATAATTTATTAGCATAGAAGAACATAAATCGTTAAATAAATTATATATCAAATTAAATGATAAAAAATGTTAAACTACAAATACAACTGATTATAAAACAGTCTTTGTCTAACTATAAGAAAATTGTAAACTTAAACAAAACACTCAGTAACATTACCATTTAAATTATATATTTATCTCTTCTTTTAGTTACATCAAATTATATATTTATTATTATTAAAGAATAAAATATAATTATACACTAAATTTTATTTATTAAATTAAATTAATAAATATAATTTTATATTATGATAGTAATTAATTTTTTAATATAAAATAAATTTTTACACACATTTATTTTGGTGCTCTTAAAAATATGGTAATTTTCACATTTTGGGATATTCTAATATTGCAGGTACTATGAAGGTCTTCTTTCTCATAATCAAAATAATGTGAACAAGGTATATCTTTCTTTTGATTTTCTCATAGGTTAGGGTTTTTATTATGAAATTTGAGATTTAAATTCATTTAGGATTTAAGGATGGCCTTCTTTTGATTATGTTTAACAAGTGCACTAACATTATGTGGGTTTATGGGTTTCAAATGAAGTAGAGTTTTTCTATTTTCTATTATTTTGTTTAATTCAGCTTTCATTTACTATTTTTCGTTTCTATTTGTTTTATTTATGTACGGGTTTTGTTTCTAATTAATTTTTTTTTATATTGGAATTTATGTTCATAAAATACCGTGGAGCGTTTTTCCATTAAGGATTGGCTTTGTTGTAATATTTTTGAATTGTCAATAATTTGTGAATAAATTATGTTATAAACCTTTTATTTGGTAGTATTGCTGATCTTTCTCTATCTACTTCAATTCTTTCTCCATTAATTATGCCACATTGATTGTTAAAAGAATGAATCTTGTTATACCAATAAAAAATCACTCTTTTATCAGTTTTTTATTTTCTTAATTCTTGCTATTAGTGTTTTCTTAATCTCCATTACCCTGTTACCCAAAAGCCTATTGTATTTAAGTTTAGTGATCAATGTGCATATATTGTGGGTGATGCTGCAACTTGTTTAAGCTATATTAATTTTAAAATAAAGTTACTGTAAAAATAAAAAATGAATAGGACACACATATTAAAGGGTCAAATCAAAAGTGGTGCTTTGTAAAGTAGTGTAAAAAAAGGAGGGAGTGTGCTGCAAAAAGAAGACAAAAGAGAGATATAGGGATGGAGATGATATATTAGACCTTATTTTTTCATGCTCTTTTATTTGTCTCTTACACTAGATTAGTTACAATTTATTATATTTTGAGGCATTTGACTTTGAAGTCACTACAAGGAAAACTCAAATTACATACAACCAAAATTCGTAGTAACACAATAAATCCGTATGTAAAACATAGTTACATACGGACAAAAATCCGTATGTAAAACTATCGTAAGTAACTATTACATGCAGATTTTGGATTTGTATGTAATTACATACAGATAAATCCGTATGTAAAATCTGTATGTAATTACATACGGATAAATTTGTATGTAAAATTCATATGTAACTACACACAGATTTATCTGTATGTAAAATTCGTATGTAATTACATTCCACTTTTTCAGAAGACAAATATTCATCACATTCAAATTTGTCCATACATACAATACTATTTCCAAATATCTAAATGTATTTCATTAAAACAAAATAAAAATCTAAAAAAAGAAAATTCAAGTCATTTCAAAGTTCTAAAGAAGCTAATAATTATTATAATCTTCACCGGGTGAATTTTGTTGTTCATCATGATTACTATGATGTTGCACTTCATTATTATCTTGCATCTGATTCTATTGAGTTGGTTGCGGGGTATTTGGCTGTTGAAAAATATGTTGTGCAGCAGCTGCTGCCTCAGGTGGTAGATATTGCATCATGAAATCTTGAAAGGATTGAAACCTTGCATCCATGTGTTGAATATGTTGCCTAAGTTCAACAATTTCTTTTGAATCAACCTTCTTATTACTAGAAGATGGTTGTGTTTCTTGTAGGTAGCGACCAACACAATTGTCCTGACGATCAACACGTCCAACCCCATATACTCGTCCCTTGTACCTTCCACCTACAGTTTCTAACCAACAATGGCTTCTCAATCTTTCCTCCTAAGCAGGATTTAATGGAGTAGATATTGAGGTAGATTGTGACTCATATAATGCTTGAGACAATCTACTTTTAAAATCTTCCTATTAAAATGAAAAATATTTGTTATCATAGTAATTAATGTATATGAAAAAAAAGTTTAAAACAACTAACATGTGTCCGCCTCGATCTATCATCAACAAAATCTTCAGTGCTCTTCCATATATGTGTTTGTTGAAACACTTCATCAACATGGACCGAGCGGCCAAGCTCCTCTGTCTATAAAGAAAACATTTTATAAATTAAGGAGATAAAAATTAATCATAGATTAATATAAAATAATTATATGGAAATCATACCAAACGAATAGCGTGTTCATGCACACTAATAGATCCTCCAGTGTGCATACATCCACCTTAGCTGTAACACATTTGGGTCGATACACAGACATGTTCCAATATTCCAAGAGGTTGTTCCAAACATTATTGTCAATTCATTCTGGTCGTTTACCTTCTTGGCGAGCATCTTTAAACATTTGTGAAAGGGTGTGAGAAGCCTTTGTATGGAAAATTTTCTTAACTTTTTCCTCGTCCTCAACCCTCCATGTGACCTTCCTCTGCAAAACAACAAGAATCATCAATCCAAATTGTAAAATATAAATTTTTTAAAAGGAATAAAAAACAAGTACCTTGAAACGTTGAAAAAATATATCTCGATCACCCTTTGGGATTGCCCCCCATGTTGGCCATGTCTCACCAAATTGTTGCTTGATGGTGGCAGTGATGGCCTTTGATGCAATTTTTTATGGATAAAACCTAAATACCAAAACAAAGTTAGTCAAAATTATAAGACAATAATAATAAATTATATAAATTGATTTTTGTTATATTCTTACCCTCCCCCAATAAGCTGAATCAGAGGGCGATCACCAGCTGAGAGGACCTCGTCCTCTAAGTTATTGGCTAAAGAAACTGAGTGCGTCCCTCCAAGATTTGTATATGGGGATGGTGTAATATCTAGTGGGGTTGATGCATTAGAACCAACACGTGGAGATGGTGTTGATGCAATAACATCTTGTACTGGTGAGGTGGATTGGGTAGCATCTGCTATTGGTGGGGTAGATCCATGAGTTGAAGAAGGAATGGGTGTATTGGGTTCATTGGATGATGGACTTTGGTTGTTAAATCGTGATAACAATTTTATCACATAAATTTTTTCCTTTTTTTGGTTGTTACTCGGTGATGGTTGATCAAAACCTCTTGATGACATCTATATATATGGCATAAAATGATAATGAAGGTTACATAAGTTTATCAATGGAGAAAAATATGTTGAATATAGTTTAATAAAAAAATTGAAATAAACATGCAGAAATTTCATTGGCAAACATAAACCTCAAATTAATTGGAGTAATAAACAGTATGTTAACAACAACAGTACAATACTAGCGGTAATAAACAATAATAAATCACATTTAATTTTTTATGATATTTATTTTTAAAATTGTTTATTTAGTTATTTTTAATTGAATACAATTTATTATTTTAATTTAAATCAATATTTAATTCATTTAAATTATTGAATATGTTATTGTCGGTTGATTTAAAAAACAAGCAGTGGCTCCTCCTATTTCTGGTGGATTTTGTGCTTCCCTTTGGATGTGGCTCCGTTGAAACAAAAGGGGTCCTACTTATTGATTGCACTCCGGCGATGAAGTCAGTACAGGGCTTATAGAAACAATAAGTAAGTAGTTTCAGTCTTAGAAACAATGTCCCTTTACCAGGGATCTTAGTGTGGCAACCGTACAGAATTTTCTCTCCTTGGAGTGCATAACTCTTAACAGAATGACCAGTAGGGTACCAACTCATGCACCAACATCAGGGGTCCAATATATTCATTGTAGGCGTACCAGCCTTTACGTATCATGCATGCAGCTTATTCCCCAAAACACTAGCACTCTCGGGCTTAGGTGTTATAAAGGATGTTTTACTTGTTCTAGACTCGAATGTACTAAACACACCATCCACATTCTTTCGCCACCAAAATGTCAAAGAGGGGTCAAGAGGACGCATTCTACATGTCATAAACTCTAGTGTAGAATAGTTTTTACATTTTTTTGTCAAAAGTAGCATAGTTTAATTCTTTTGTATTTTTGTTGAAACATGCAAAGTGGTATCTAAAATGCTAACCTAAGTTTAATTAGAGTTTCCTACTCCTAATTAAACTTAGGTCCAGCCCACATTTAGCCTAAGTGGAGCGTAAGGTTCTAGAACTCCTAGCACATAGAAGAATTCTAGAACCTACCTCACTTGTGTTGAATTTAGGAGCCACCTTCCCATGTGCCAACATTTGAATTTCCCTCCAATTCTCTTTTCATTTTCAGCCCACTCTTGCTATATATAGAGGAGTTTGGGTCATGTAAATTCGAGATTAATACATGAGGGAATTGTTGCCAAAATTGTGCCAATATTACTCTTTGCCCAAAACCTCCTAGGTTTAGGCTTTTAATCTTCACAAATTCGCCCTTTCCAAGTAGAGTTGGCCTCACCACTCTCAAATCCTACCTATCATGCACCTTCAAGGTCACCACCACTCTTAGGAGGACCTTGTTCCACCATCAATCCATGGAGCTTCCGCATTCATCAACAAAAACCGCAAGAAAGGAGACACGAATCCATCATTTGGTATCATGAGCTATGGTTCTTCAAGATCTAAGTGTGCCTTCTTCTTTTCATTTTAATTTTTGTGTTTGATTCTAGATTCCTTGTTGTTCATCACTTCCATATTGTCTTGTTGTTTTTTAATTTTTGTTTTGAATTTGTGTGCTGTTTGGAAATTCCAATCGGTGCATCTTGTTCAATTGTTCTTGAGCAATCCTTGTGCAATTTTGTGTAGGATTTCATATAGTTTGTGTTGCTGTTCTGTTTTTGGTTTATTTGAGTCTTTATTACAATTTTAATTGGTTCATATTGTGTTCATTTGACTCATTTTGATTTTTGAATCCAATTGTGTTTTGTCAAGTCATGTTTCTCCTAATTTGTCATCAATTCCATGTAGTGCTGATTTTGTTGATAATTTTGGTTTCTTGATTTGATTTGAGTCCAGATCTATAATTCTGTGTTTGTTGATCCTTTGGTGCATTTTTCTTTTAGTTTGAGTTCATATTTGTATGTTAGATCCATACAAATTCATATACATTCACTCCATTGTGTTTTTGAAGTTTTTCATTCTGTTTTTAAATTCCAGAATTAGGATTACTCTGTTTTTCAAATTCTGTGCTGGTTGTTTTTTGTTATGAATTTCAAATACATTGAAGAAAAATTATGAAAATCTGGATCTATACAGTTTGATGTATTATAAAATCAAGAAAAAAGAATCAAATCAAAAGACAAAATAGAGAAAAAATGATAAATAAAACAAAAAAAAGTGTGCATCCTGGCGCCAAAAGATACGGTAATTGGACAAGAATTTTGAAAACTTTATCACAATTATTTGGTGCATAGTTTTGGTGTGATTCCAGCGCCAAAATTTTGCTAAGACGTCAAATTGTTTGTGGTTCAAATTTCAGAATCAAATTTCAAATAGCCAGCTCAGCATAAATTTTATAAGTCACGCTTTTTGGACCTAAAAATTCCAGTAGTACTGTTTTGGTTTTTCTAATCAATTCTAGTGTCATTCTCTAGGTTCAATTTGTGTGCTACCTTTAGTTGAGTGCCTATTTTTATTGCTTGTCCAATATTATTCAATACTCCTTCTAGTTGTGTCCTATAAATCAAATCCATTTGCTGTTGTCCTAATTTTAAATTTGAATTGTTCTTTGCTTTCATTTCTTGATCTCTAAATTGTTGGTGAACAAAATTCAAATTGGTGCTTGTTAAGTGGAAATTAACCTTGTGGTGAGTCCATCCCTACTTAGTAGGTACTGTTTTGAAGATTTTAATTGGCTAACCATAAGAGGTTAAGGCAAGGAGCTGCAGCAAATATAAATACAAATACATACACATTGTAGAACACATCAAGGAAGATCAACCACAAGCCAAGGAGTGCATAGTTTAGGAAATCTGAATTTTATTTTGTGTAATTCAATTTCTTTGTATTTCTTTGAGTTGTAATTACATTCAACCTTGATTAATTAGTGGATTAATTGCGTGTAGATGGTGAGTGTGTCTTCAATGGCTCCAAATGTCTAGAAGCCTCACCTTAGGATTTGTCTAGTTTAAAGCTTTGTAGTTAGCAATCTTTAATTTGTGCTTAGTTAATTGTTTTGCTTTAATTACTTGTTTTGTATTGTTAAACTTGATTTGCATTGCTTATTTTCTTTGTTTGTTTAATTGCTTTGCATTGTTTTCCTTTGCATAAAAATTGATTTTTCATTCCTAATTGTGATCTAAGTAAATTACTTAGAAAAAGAATTGTCTGAAGTCTTGAGGAATAGGTTTTGGCAAGGAAAGACTTGGTACTTAAGAGATCCTAGTGATTCACCTCTCTTTCCTGGAAAGCTACCTTCATTACTTTCCTTTTCTTTCTTAAGGTAAAATACTTTTAACACAAAGCTTTAGTCATGTCAACTCACTCTTCTAAATCTAGTGAAAGTGATATAAAGTCCATTAAAACTCTTTTAAAACAATTAGCCAAGGACTTTTCATCATTCTCATTTAGACAATTGTAACATGAGGCACAAATCAAAGAGTTGAAAATGGCTAAAGAAAAGGATGAAAGATCTAAAAAATATTCACATGCATCTAGTTCTCACAATCATGAATCTTTTGGGGAAGAAAGTCTTAGGATAAATGAATATTATCAACCACCCCCTAGGAGAACTAGAAGAGAAAGAAAAGAACAAGAGAGTCCAAGAGAGGTTAGGGTAGATCTACCTCATTTTCATGGAAAGAAAACGTAGAAGCCTATCTAGATTGGGAAATGAAGGTAGAACAATTGTTCGCTTGCCATAGAGTAAGTGAGGAAAGAAAGGTACCCTTAGCCACCCTAAGTTTTCAAGATAATGCTATGTATTGGTGGAATGCCCTTGAGAGTAAAAGGCGCCTTCATAAGGACCCTCCCATAGAGTATTGGAATGATCTTAGGGGAGCTTTAAGACGCAGCCATATTCCCTCCTACCACAATAGGAAGTTAATGGACAAACTCCAAGGACTTCATCAAAAAAATCTAAGTGTAGAAGAATATTGGCAAAAGATGATGCTATATATAATAAGGGCAAGGATTAATGAGGACAACCATAGCACCATATCTAGGTTTTTAAGTGGTCTCAAACTTGAGATAAGAAACAAAGTTGAACTTTTACCCTATAAAGATTTAAATGACTTGATTCAACTTAGCATTAAAATTGAAAAACAAATTTTGAGAAAACAATCAAGTCAAAAACAAAGTTCAAACTCGGTATCTCATGACAAGGAAGAGGTCCAAATAGGGGAAAAGCATATAAAAGAAGCATCTCTAGAACCTTCCCAAAACCTACCCAAATACGCACATATCTCACACACTCAAACTAGAGAAAATCCATGTTTTAAATGTTTTGGTAATGATCATTTAGCATCACATTGTTCCAATGAAAGATCTGTGATCTTAAGGGAAAAAGATAACAATAGTAGCCAAGACAAAGAAACTAGTGGGAGTGAAGAAAATATGAAAATAGAAAATAACCAACAAGTGAAGGTAGAGTTATCTATAGGCACCTACAAAGATAAAGTTTTATGTGATGCAGTGCCTAAAGAAACTTGTCATGTCTTATTGAGACGACCATTGCAAAGTATTGAAAATTTCATGCTCCATGGTCGTACCAACAAGACTACCTTCACACATAAAAAAGAAATTTTTCATGAAGGAGAACTCTTGGGTCAATTTGGAGTTGATAAAACTCTAGAGCTTTTTAAAGGAAAATTCTTTTGGCCACCCATGAGGAAAGATGTTCAAAGACATTACCTTAGATGCATTTCTTGTTTTAAAACTAACTCTAAGGCAATGTCTCATGAACTTTATACTCCTTTACCTTTTGCAAAAGTTCCATAGGAAGACATAAGCTTAGATTTTATATTAGACCTTCCTAGGACAACAAAAGGTTTTGACTCCATTTTTATGGTTGTGGATAGGCTCTTCCTTAGAGAAGCGGTAAGATGTCATGGATTACCTAAAGGCATAGTTTTGGATAGAGGTCCAAAAGTTATAGGCGATTTTTTTAGGACTCTTTTGGAAAAATTTGGAACTAATTTGAGAATTTCAATTTCTAGTCATCCTCAAACGAATGATCAAAACAAAGTTGAAAATATAGCTTTTTCTACTATGCCTAGGGTAATCATGAGAGACAACCACAACTCTAGGGATGAGTATCTTTTCCATATTGAGTTTGCATACAATAGAGTAGTTCACAAGACTACCAATAATTCCCCATTTGAAGTTGTATATGGATTTAACCCTCTTGCTCCTTTAGATTTGTTAACCCTTCCTAACCCACAAACTTTTGTGCATAAGGAAGGCGTTACCAAAACTGAATTTTTTAAAAAAATGCATGAGAGGATTAAAGAACAAATACAACAACAAATAGAGAAATATTATGATAAGTTGCCAAAAACAATAGAAAAACAAAAAGAATGGCAACTTAATAGAATTGATTTTTATACAACTGCTCAAACTAACACATTTGCTTTGTTTGATGATTCCCATAGATGGACGTTTGATCGGGAGGACGAGCATAGTTGTCAAAGCAAGAGGCTGTTATCCGAGATCAACCCTGTGGATCTGAGGATAGATTTTCTCAAGAAGGAGGAGATGATGGACACCATCCAGTCACATACATCCCCCTACTAATGACGAGGACGAAGCCTTGGATTTGAGGACAAATCCTTTTCAAGAGGGAGGGGATGATGGAAGAGGCCCCAACACCAATCCATTGAAAGGCCACCAAAATGTCAAATTGAGGCAACCACTAGAGTTATGGTCAAAGAGGGGTCGAGAGGACGCATTCTACAAGTCATAAACTCTAGTGTAGAATAGTTTTTACATTTTTTTGTCAAAAGTAGCATAGTTTAATTCTTTTGTATTTTTGTTGAAACATGCAAAGTGGTATCTAAAATGCCAACCTAAGTTTAATTAGAGTTTCCTACTCCTAATTAAACTTACGTCCAACCCACATTTAGCCTAAGTGGAGCGTAAGGTTCTAGAACTCCTAGCACATGGAAGAATTGTAGAACCTACCTCACATGTGCTGAATTTAGAAGCCATCTTCCCATGTGCTAACATTTGAATTTCCCTCCAATTCTATTTTCATTTTTTCAGCCCACTCTTGCTATATATAGAGGAGTTTGGGTCATTTAAATTCAAGATTAATACATGAGTGAATTGCTGTCAAAATTGTGCCAATATCACTCTTTGCCCAAAACCTCCTAGGTTAGGCTTTTAATCTTCACAAATTCACCCTTTCCAAGTAGAGTTGGCCTCACCACTCTCAAATCCTACTTATCATGCACCTTAAAGGTCACCACCACTCTTAGGAGGACCTTGCTCTATCTCCAATCCATGTAGCTTCCGCAATTCATCAACAAAACCGAAAATAGGAAGGCACAAATCCATCATATTAAATACCATTTATTTTTATTTTTTAAAATGTTTGTGTAGTTTAAATGTTCTGAAGTAGAATTAAGTCTCATCTCATATATGCAAGTTTGAATTTATTGTTGAATATTTTATTTTTTGTCATTTTCAATGTAATGGACATTTTATATTTTATTTTGAAATTTAAATATGATTTGACAATTAATTGTGATATCATATTTATTTGTGACTATACACACTATCAAAAGATCTTTTTCCACATTTTCAATACTTTTGGGGCTTATACGAAGCACCAATTCGATTGTGGTTGTGGTGGCTGAACAAAAAGCAAACACAACGAGGCAAGGTTAGCGGCAAGGGTGTGCAAATATTATTATTATGTAAGTTGAAATTCTTTATGTCCCTTTGCTCTCTATGCAATTTTGTTTCCTATATGCTATGTTTTGTTTTTGTTTATAAGTCTACAAGAACACCACCACAAGGCTACAAGGATACATGAACATTTTTCCCTGAAATAGGCTACAAGGATAATTTTTTTAGTATTGTTATGGTCTTCCCTTGATATTAAGAATGATTCGATTTACGCATTTAGAATGTTAAAACTGGGACATAAATTGAGAAGTGAGGAACTGGTTTGTTTTGCCTTTTCTTTATTTATCTTTTATGTAATGTTTGAAGAAAAATTCACCAACTCATGACTTACACGTTGGTTAATCATAGACAACTCTAATATTTATTGCTCTAATATTTATTGCTTACTTCCACTCTAAAATAAAGATAAAACTACTAGTTTGTAAATTGCCTGCAATCATTAAGCTAGTGCAGAGTGTTGTTTTGTCTATTCTTTTATTTTGTATGTTGTGGACAGTTTATGTTATAGATAGGTGTTGTGTAAGGGTTTTCTTTTGTGTAGCAGATGGAAGAAAGGATATAAAGATAAATATTTATTATTAAAAGTATCTTAGTTTTAACATGTATTCATCTAATTATTATGTAACACCTCGTCTGAATTCCTATCCTATATAGAATAATAAGGAGCAGCCTGCACTCTCACCTGCATCTCAATATAATTCAATACTTTCAACATTTCAATTTAGGAAGATGTCTCACTTACGTATCATTTTGTTACGTACATATCACTTACATACCATTTCATGTACTATATATTTATTTAATGGCTTGATTTAATTTCTAGGATGTTTAAAGAAGAGGTTATTTTCCACTAGCAAGACCAATTCTACCCTGAAAATTTGATAATCAATCTACAAATGAATTTATGCATGAATCTACATATAAACCTACAATAAAGTCACAATTTGACAGTGAAGGGGCAAAAAATATGGATATTGAGATGCAAACTGAACAATCAAAGTATGTATCACGTAAAAGATCATGACTTGTTGATGTCATTGGTAAGCTTGGATCAATAATATGTAAGATGATTATTGTAGTTGTTAATTTCTTGCTTTTTATGTGTATTTTTCCAACTCACATAATATTTGTGTTTTATGTTTGTCTTAAATTAACAATAAATTTTACATTTCTTTTGACAAATAATGAAGGCACAAAAGTTAGAAAACAATTAACAATTGATGATATTTCATTTTTATCTGTTGATGATAGGATTTTTGTGAACTGGAATAGCGAGAACCAATTGTAGCATTGTTGAATAGGTTTATAAGTTGTGTTACAAAAAAATGTTAATGCATTTCCTATCACGTATCAAAGTTTGAAACCCATGATAGTTTAGTATGTTCTAATGTCATGATATTTTATGAAGACTCTGAAACCCCATGATATTTTATGAAGGTTTCAAAACCCATAATAATTAACAGCGTTTTTAGACCCACACGAGTGAGTGGGAATTTTGAAACTTTCGTTAAATACCAGAGGGTACACAACTCTGGCCAAATTTCGTGTTTCCTAAGGTTAGTAAAAAATTCTTGGAAACACGTTCTCAACAAATAGTTTACATGAACCGTAATAAAGAATAAATAATTTAACGAATATTTTAATCCTTATAAATATAAAAATAAATATTCATTAAAACTATTTTTTATTATAGAATGATTGATTCTTGAATATATTATTATACCGCCAAATTTTTAAAATTTATATTTTTATGTGATTTGATTATAGAAAATAATTAAAAAAAAAACAATTAATTTACCTATTTATACGAATTGTTTGCCTGGAGTCTCAGAAACTCCTTTATTACCTTGACATATTATAGTTAACCTATTCCTCAAGTCAACTCCAATAGATCCAAACTAATTATCTTTGTGGTACTATGATAGTTTCTGGTTCAATGAATTTTTACAGATGGTAAAGATAAATTACAATTTTTTCTGTACATGAATCATCTTCACATGAATTGTTATGGTAAATGAATCATCCTCATTAAAAAATTTCCTCACATCAAAATGTAAAATTTCTAAATATTACACCTATCATTAGATTTCATAATATTCAAAGAAGTTTACTAAAAACCCGCAATATCATTTACATAATCTCAATGAATTTTTTATATGAAAACAATATTTACTTATCATTGTTTTATTTTATAACTTAAAAATAAAAATATAAGGTAATCTATTATGATATTATGATATAGATAATTTGAAATAGAGGATTGTGTGTGTATATAATTTATTGATTAAATATATTTTTATATGTACTAATTTTGTTTAAAATTACTTTAAATTTTTTGTAATAATAAAAGTTATCATTATCTTTTTTAATAATATTGAGCGAAATATCTACTTAGATAAATAAAATTTGTCAAATTTATTAATTTTAATTAAATTTTAAATTTATAATAATTATCATATGGGCAAATTGATAATTAAAAAATATATTGATTAGATTTAGATCAATTTTGGTAGTACCATAAAGTAATCCTTGTCCAGCAACTTTTGGGCTTGTAATAAATGGACCAAAGGATTTAGATTTAGGCAAATGCTTCCTACACCCAATTATTTTTAACCTGCACCCAACATATTTTTTTAATTTCCAAAACTGCCCTTAATTCCAGAAATAAAAATCCGGAATTGAAAATAATATATTCCGAAAAAATAAATCCAGAAGTGATTATTGAGTTCCGGAAATAAAAATCTGGAAACAAAAACTAAAATTCTATTTCGGATAAAAAAATCCAGAATTGAAAAATAATACATTCCGAAAAAAAAAATCCAGAAAAGAAATTATTGTGTTTCTGAAATGAAAATTCAGAAACAAAAATAAAAAATTCATTCTGGATAAAAAAATCCGCAATATAAAATTTCGTTCTGGAAAAAAAAATCCAGAACACATATTTCAGAAATTTTTTTTAAGGACAGTTTCGTCTTTTCCACTAAGATCGGGTGCAGTGATATGGTGCAGGAAGCAATTGCCTTTGCTTTAACATATTCTGGGCCAATTTACAGTTTTTTATCCAAATAATATGAGGCAGTTTCTTCCTGCATCCCTATGTTTTTCTTCCTGCACCTCCACAAGGTTGCGCAAAGATAAAATTGTCCCTATATAAACTGTACATTTATTTTTTTTTTGTATTCTGGATTATAAAATCCGGTAAATTTTTGGATTGGTGCACCCAGTAAATTTTTGGATTGGTGCATCCAGTAATCTCCCGGATTGATGCTTCCGGTAGTACATGAATGATAGTGTTAATTCAAAATAAAAAAATGCAAAACATCCATAATTGAAAAAACCATTCTGGATCCGCCAATCCGTAATTAAAAATATGCATTCCGGATTCAGAAATCTATAATTGAAAAAAATCATTCTGGATCCACCAATCCGTAATAGAAATTAGGCTTCCAGATTCAGCAATCCAAAAATAAATAATTTATGCAAACTTTGCTTCCGGAATACCCCTCATCCGGAATGCAACATGATTCACTTCCGGATTGATGAATCCGTAGCACACTCCCAGATTTCGAAATTGTGAGGGTCAGTTTTGGAATTTAAAAAATTGTGGGGGTTCCGGAAGAAAAATATAGGGGTGCAGGAAGAAACTGTCATAATGTGAAGAGGTGTTAAGCTTTTTATCATCCTGACACCGAGCTATTTTTCCGCAGGACCTCCCCTACAGTATCGTCACCTCATCGCAGTAGAGTTTAATCACCAAATTCGGAATGGATTGTTTTTTTCACTCAACATTTTTTTCCTACATTTTTTTTAAATTTACAAAATTAACTTTGAGATTTTTAAAAATTTCAATAATTTTGGTGTGTTTTTAGTGGATGTGTATAGTTTTCAACTATAATTTGGTGGTAACTGAATGTTTTTGAAAGTGTGGTTTGTCAAAAAAATAAGGTAAGTCTTGTTTTTTTTTATTCTAGAATTGGTAGAATGACAAATTATATTATAAAGTGGTTGAGTACATGCATATTACATTATGAGCAGAGCAATCTGTAGCTTTTTTTTTTTGGAATATCTTTCCGAAATATATTTTATGAATTCCAAATTTATCATTTTAAAAATAAACAAAATATGTTCTAGAAAAGATATTTTCTATAATGATTTTTGTCTTTTAAATTTTTTATTCTAAAAATACCTTTTACTTACTAAATACCTCTTATTTCTGAATTACTCAAAAGAATTTGGATATTTTAAATAAATGTAGGATAAAGAAAATACAAGGCATGAAAAAACACAGAGTTTTTAAAGCTTTTACAAGTTCCAGAAGGCTACTCTTAACTTTTCGAATATGACGTTTTGAAAATATGCTTTATGTATGAAAAAAGTGTTTAATTTTTTCAAATAAATTTTTTAAGAACTTCCAGAAATATGTTAGAACACATTTTAAATACTCTTTCAAAATTTAATTCTAAAATTTTAAATTTTTAATTACTTTGGAAAATTTTATTCTTTAACTTAGAGTACTATTTTAAAAGTATATAAAAAAGGATACTTTTTACATTTTTAATTAACTTTTATGAGAAAAGTAGATGTATTGAATTTGTGCATATTTTCACATGTGTTTTCTGTGTGAACACGTGTGCATACGTGCTACGTTTGTATGCATACACATATTATGTATGTGTATGTACTACACTTAAAATTAGAGAAATGAAATAATTACCAAAAAAATGTGTGAATTTTATATATAGCAACATAGGCCAAAGAATATTTGTGTAAGTTCAATCAACAAATTAAACAACATGTAAAAATTTAATATTTTTAATTTTTAAAATAATTGTTATATAAACACATTTTAAAATAAACAAAAATTATATAAGTATAACATATGAATGTACTGTTATTTTCTATTAACTTTGATCTTTAATAATTTGACTACACATGATATTTAATAAATATTTATTGAATAATTAATTTTATTTATAACGTTGATAAAATCCATTAAATTAAATAGATTGTAATTATTATAGAACTTAATACTTTTTTCCTATATATATATTAAAATTAGAATATTTTATCATTTTGAAAAGAAACAATAATTTAAAATAGGAAAATTATGTAAGAATAGTTTTCTATTGAAAGTCATAAACAATTATTTTTTGCATAAAAATTCTTCAAGACATCGTTATGGCATGTTATTTTCTGGGTATTTTAAAATTAGATCAATTACTGATTAATAAATGACTTTAAGATTAAAAAATTTAGACAAAACAAATTAATTTCAATAAAATGTTATTTTTTTAAAACAATTATATAATAATATAATGTATGAGTGGCATTAGTTAAAAATTATGCACATAAATTTATAAAATTTAAATTTCACTTAAAAGTAAGTTAAAAATAATAAATAAAATTCATTAGCAACTATAAATATCTTAAAAAATCCAATACAATAAAAAAATACATATTTTTTAACCATTTATTGAAGTACTCAATTTATCAATTTTTCATTGTTTTTCGCGATCATTTTTTATCCTAATTAAAAAAAAAAATCAGTTTTCAGGTAATTGAACCAGCTGTTGAATCTGATTCCCACAACAACAAAATAAAGCAAAAAAAATTGGTATTTTTTTTCTTCTCATATACCCAACATTAATTTCAAATTTAGTGCCCAACTTTAAGATCCCAAATTCATGCTTTATGACACAATTTTGGAAAAATGATTACTTTTAAATTTTATGAAAAACATTAAATGATTTTTATAGGATTAACTTTATTTATAAAATTGAGAAACTTTATACAATTATATAAGAAAAATACATTTTTTAACCACTTTCAGCTTCACCTTTTTAGCTAGAGCTTTTTTTTGCTGTTAGTTTGAAATAATATATATTTATTTTATATTTTTTGAAAAGTCGAGAATCACGGCACTTTGGAAAGGCTGTTTAGGAAGTAGTTTTGTTTTGTTTGAGCGGTGGGATGAAGCTAGCCACCTGAATCTTCATTATGCTCCAACTCATAAGCATTCATTCATTTAATATTTAAATTTTAATAATATTAAAATATTTATTATTTTCTATATTATATTGACTCTATACCAAAATCTTCTGAATCCATCACAAAGGAGTCAAGTGGGAAGTATTTGTTTTCACCTTGTGAACTTTTTAAAAGATAGTCAATTTTGTTATTTAAAAAAAAGTATATGATTAGAAATCGTAATTATTTTCTGAGGATTTTGTGATATTTTTTAAAGGAATAAAAATTACTTGCAGTAGTAGAAGATAGATGATAAATCTGAAGATCCAAATATTAAATAGTTATTTTTTAAAAATTTAATTTAATTTCTAACCGATTAATGAATAATTGGTAAGAAAAACCTTAGAAATTTGAGTTTGGTAATTGGTTGTTTGTCTTTTTCATTTTCCCTGCTTTCTCATTTCCTCCATTATTGACTCTGCCAAAGGTTTTCACCTAAAATACAAGCGAAACGGTCACATACGGATTTTGAAATTGTAATTTTATTTTTCCATTTTTCTAGTATTTTAGTTTTTTCATATTTCAGAAAATTCTAATTTTTAATTTTTTTATTTCCGTTTTATTTCTTTTAATGGAAATCTTTAACAAGTTAATTTAAAGTAGTAAATATTAGAAAGCAATTTAGCTAACTGAAATATAAAAATGAAAAATAAACCGTTGAACTAAAATTGGATTATTTTAAATATAAAGACTAGTTGAAAAACAAAGACAAAGCATAGACAGAAAAAAGTTAAATAATATTCCAAAAATATATAAATTGCAAAAGGGAGTTTTGCCTTTTTTCTGTAAAGCTTTTCCTGTACAAGTAGAAAATTTCTGACATAAAAATGGAATAAAATTATTACACAGTTTGTCATATTATACGCAAGAGTAAATGATATGTGCACAAGTTAGTAAGTTACTCCAAATTATTTCACATTATAACTGTTAAAAAAGTAAATAACATTGAAACTCACTAATAAATAAAGGTAAAACAAATGGTTGGTGTGAGGAATCATAAGGTGAATCCACTGCAGTACAAATTTTGGTATCCAAATATTGACTCACCAAGTTTCCAAGTTGTGCAAAACACTTGGAGCGCACCTGGTTTTGTGTTTTCACCTGTGGTTTCACTCCTAAGTAGACATATTTAAGGATCATTCTCTTACCATAGGAGGTTCAACCAAATAAACCAAACCAATTTCAGATTCTGACCATGAGTGCATCAACAAAAGCATGGGTGGTTGCTTCAAGCATTGGAGCAGTGGAAGCCTTGAAAGACCAACTAGGGGTTTGCAGATGGAACTGTGCTCTGAGGTTATTGCAGCAACATGCCAAGAACAACATCAGATCTTATAGTCAAGCTACCAAATCCTCTTCTGCTGCATCTTCTGCTTCACTTTCCCACCAGAAGATCAACCGAACCAAAGAAGAGTCCATGAACAAAGTCATGGAATTCAATTGCTGGGGTCCCACCACTACCAGATTCTAGATCTGCATTATTCAATCCCATTATGCAGCCTTCTATTTTTTGTTCCAATCTTCTTCCTTTGCAAAAACTACTGACCTATTCCCACTCCTTTCACCAACTCAACTTTTCTATCTAATTCATCCAATTATAGCTACTATAAATCCATACAAAGAAAAAATTAGGTGTATTTTCTACGACCCTATGGCGGGCGGGAAGATTCTGGATTCGTTTCAAATTCTGTAACTTTTTCTGTACTTTACCCAGAAATATTTCCCAATAGATTGTCATGGACATCAAGTAGTTCTTCTCATGATCTATCTAACTGAAGTTGATAAAAAAAAATCATCCTATTCTATTAATTTGTTGCTTATATCAAAATAAAACTACAATATTATATAAATTAAAATCAAATACAATTACATCTGATTTAAAGATACATATTATATATATATATATATATATATATATAAAAGATTGAATAATAAGACATGTCAAAATTTTATAATAGAAACTCAAATAATAATTTTAGATATTTAAATGAAAATTTATAAAATATTTTTTAATTAAAAATTATGAAAACGATTCTATATTAAGAAAAATAAAAACTTATTTAAATTACTCTTTTATTTATGATATTTTTCCTGTAATATATAATTTAAAAAAGAAAAACAAAATGAAATCAGTTGTATATTATAAAAAACTAAAAAAGTATTTTAACGATTCTTTTATTTATGATATGTTCTGTCTTTAGATTATAAAGTGAAATGTTGAGTAAATTGCTATTTTCTTTTTTTAAAATATACACTATATAATATATCGACTCTTCAAAAAATACAAAACAAAATAGTTAAATCTTCTTAGTTGTGTAATGTGTTATTGAATCAGTTATTCTTTCTTGCAGATTTTATTGTACCCTCTTGTCGTTTTTCATAATATTGTGAGCCGATTATTTGATTTTTTTATTTAAAATACAGAGTTTACAGACGTGTACAATAAAAATGTTTTTTATTAAAAAATATTATCAACACATTTTATTTTAAAATTAACGAAGAAATTAAACAATTAAACCCTAAACCCAAGATTATTAGTATTATTACATACTTTTAATAAAAGTGAAGTTAAGATCCAATTGAAAATAATTCATAAATGTAAGAAATTTAATTACAAACTTTGAAAATGTAAAAGACTATTTAAAATATTCTAAATAACTTAGGCTTTGGATTGGGGAGGGGATTTGTAGGGAAATGAGGGAGTGAGTTTATGAGGATTAGAGAGGATGTTTGAGGATATGTGAGTGTACTGGATCTGAACTCGTAGTGCTCAGAGCTCACCGATCAGACTTCGGCATTTCCCTCAAACAGGTCAGCTCGGCACATGGGTTTCATTGGCTTTGTGACTGGGTCCCAGGTATACGTATATATTAACTCTCATACATGCATATAGGGTAATCCTTTATGAATTGCTAAGGTAAAGACATTAAATAGGCCTAGGGGTGTACTTATCACGTCCAGGTCTATGGCAAGTGTGATGGGTCACACGTTTGAAATCAGGTACTTGTGTAATAGTCTGCATTCATGCCTTCTATATAATTCCTCGCGTATAAAGCTTGGTTGGCCAACGAAGGGTGTCGAGAGATCTAGGGGTACCTTTAGCGCATTTAGACCCCGCGTAGGAAAAACATTATGTGTAAGCCCAAGCCCAAGTGCATTAGGGTTTATGGAACGTTATACATGCATGGTACGGGGGGTCGCAGTTAGTTGTTTGATGCATGATATAATCTTAAAGATAGCAGCATGCATTCGTAATTACTTGCGATCTACCCCTTAGAGGTAAAAGATAAAAGATAATGTCCTAGTTATATTCCAGTTGAGATTTTATTCTTTATGGAGCCATTGCATATGTTATACGTAAAAGCAGACAAATATACTTGAAAACAACTTGGACTCCAAGAGTGGTTGCTTTCGTTGGTGCCCAGGTGGTTATTATGTTAGGGTTTGTTGCACCCCAAGGAGATAGAATTCTACACGGTTGTGCTGTTAAGATTACGCACCCTATAACATAATTATTATTATTCAATATACTCTCACTGGAGATAGGAGGCTCGAGAGGAAAGGTGGTTGCCAGTGATAACCAAGCGATATTCTATAAAAGGGGCTTAAGGTCCTAGGTGAAGGTACACAATTCTGAATACACTTTTGAATACTAAAACTAGTTGTTTCTTATTCTTTGTTAAGCCCTTACTGACTTGAGCGTTGGAGTGCAAACGGTAGTAAGGGCGCCCTTTGTCTCTACAGGTTAAGCTTCCAACAATCAAGAGAAGTGCAAATTCCAGAGTAGACAGGAGAAGCCTAAACCAGTCGTCGAAGTCAACCGACAACCAAGTCAACCGGCAAGAACATTTGGCGCTCACCGTGGGACCCGACAAAACTAGGTCCCATCCACATTGGTATGCAAGGCAATTGGAAGACATGAGGAATACTCGACAAATCGATTCCGCAGGATCTGAAGAAGTCGATGCCCCCACAACCAGCAGCTTATGGAGATCATCACAGCTCCCCAAGAGACAGTGGCTGCAACCAGGGCTGAGCAGGTTCAAAACCAAGACCAGTTCAGGACTGAGTTGGATGCGTCACGGGCAGCTAATAAGGAACTGCGCAGGACTTGGCAACGCGTCGCTGGCGATCAGTACCCACCTGTTCAGAATAGGGCCCACACAATGCCCTTCTCACAAGAGATCTTGGACGCAGTCGTACCAAAAAACATGACGACGCATAAGATCACCTTCACTGGTGCCGAAGATCCGAGCGTCCACCTTGCAGCCTTTGAGGCCCAGACGATGATTCTAGGAGGCACATAAGTCGCACATTGCAAACTATTCGTAGGCACACTCTTAGGCACAACACCGAAGTGGTTTATTGGCCTACCCAACGACCTCATAACCACTTTTGACTAGTTCTCCACGTTGTTTAGGGACACAGTTCATGGTAAATCAAGCACCACCCCCTATTCTTTTTGACCTATTTGGGGTGATTCAAAACCAGAGGGAATCTGTGAAGGATTTCCTAAATCGATATGGAGTTACTGGTCATCCCGGCTATTGCGGAAAAGCTGGAGTCCTCATCGAAGACCAATAAGGTTTTGGGACCGAGAAAGACTACTTGGTGTGAGTTCCATAAGGCTTATGGACACAGCGTGGAGAACTGTTTAGCTTTGCGCTATTAGTTCTCAAGATTGCTGAAAGAAGGTTTCATGCACGACTATGTGCAGGGAGACCAAGAGGGAACAACAGAAGAAGCATCGACGGGAGAACAAAGGCATGAGGTGCCCATCCATGGTGAAATCCATACTATATCTGGAGGATTCTCTGGAGGAGGTTGTACCGCATCCCAACGAAAGAGCACTAGTACAAAATATGAAAACAACGACCCTTTATTTAGTGCGGCTTTGCGCTTAAACGCATTTGTAAAAAACGCGGTGACATTTTTGTAATTAAATTGATTTACAAATGCGGTTCTAGGGTAAGACCGCATTTGTAAATCAATTCAGAATGATTTACAAATGCGGTCATAGTAAAAACCGCATTTGTAAATAATTTTAATTGATTTACAAATGCGGTCATAGTAAAAACCGCATTTGTAAATAATTTTAATTGATTTACAAATGCGGTCTTACCCTAGAACCGCATTTGTAAATCAATTTTACCCTAAAAATTGAAGCGCGCCACTAGTTTTCACTTTCACTTTCGTCTTCTCCACTCTTCGTTTCAACGTTCTCAGTTTCAGTTCTCTCTGCATTGTAAGTTTCAGTTCTCTCCGCTCTTCGTTTCACTCATTTGTTTTCGTTTTCGTTTTTGCATCATTCATTATTCACTTCCTTGGCATTGTCATTTTCGTTTCCTAACTCGTTTGTGGCATATAGGTTACTGTTCTATTGGTTTTCGCTGGTTTTTTCTGCTCCGCCACCGTCACAGCTTCCGCCACCGCCACAACTTCTGCCACCGCCTTCGCCTTCGTCTTGTGCCTCTGCCACTTCGATCACCATCAACCTAAAGGTTGGTGTTGTATTTAATATTTATTTAATATTTTGAATTTATATTTAATATTTTAAATTTATATTTAATATTTTGAATTTTTATTTAATATTTTGAATTTTTATTTTTCTGTATTATAATATATATTTAATTAATAACTAATACAACTTGGAATTTATAACTAATAACTAATAATTTATATATTTGTGTGTATTTTGAATTTTTGCATTATATAATTTCTATTTTCTTAAATTTATATTATATATTTAGTTAGTTGTTAATTACATTTTAATAAAAGTTTTATGTTATGTTAGTTATTGTTACTTTTAGAATAGAAATATCGTGTTTGGATTGAGTCCGGGGGTGTTCGACCCTCGGCAAATGTGTGAGATTGAATAGAATACTAATTATTAGAAAATCCTAACTATATTCCAGAATATATAATGGATCGAAGTTGGATTAATGTTGTTCGTATAAGTGATGAGTACGAAAGGGGAGTAGAGGAATATACAATTTGCGCAGCGTAACGCGATTATTAGTGGTCATGATGGAGCAAAGATCAGGTGTCCGTGCGTTAACTGTTTGAATGGAAGAATATTGGATGTGAATATCATGAGGGAACACCTGCTATGTGATGGGTTTCTTCGATCTTATACAACTTGGACATGGCATGGTGAATTATTAAATTTACCACGTGTTTCCGTAACTGAAGAATATGTGGGTTCTACCATGGATGAAGCAGTACACGATGATGGAGATGATGATCGATTGGAGGACATGATTCGTGATGTGGGAGCTGAGTGTTTTGCAAAAGCGCATGGATATGAAAGTATGTCAAAAGATGCAGAGACTCCTTTGTATCCTGGATCAACTAACTTCACACGGTTGTCGGCGGTGTTAAGATTGATGAATTTGAAGGCAATAAACGGATGGACTGATAAAAGCTTCACGGAATTGCTCCAGCTGTTGAAGGATATGCTTCCAGAGGGAAATAGTCTACCTAATCGTAATTACGAGGCCAAAAAGATTCTTTGTCCAATGCATATGGAGTACAAAAAGATACATGCATGTCCTAATGATTGTATATTATACCGGAAAGATTTTGAATTGTTGAAAAGTTGTCCGAGGTGTGGGTTATCACGTTATAAGTTGAAACAAAAAGATGATGATTCTATTGATGAGATGGAAAAGCATGGACCCCGAATGAAGGTTATGTGGTATCTTCCCATCATTCCAAGGATGAAGCGTTTGTTTGCAAACCCAGACGATGCTAAGAATCTTAGATGGCATGCAGATGAGAGGAAATGCGATGGCATGTACCGACATCCAGCTGATTCTATTCAATGGAAGAAATTTGATGATGACTTTCCAGAATTTGGTAAAGAATCTAGAAATATCCGACTTGGTTTAGCTACAGAAGGAATGAATCCGTTTGGTAATATGAGTACAAATCACAGTTCATGGCCTGTATTACTAGTTATTTACAACTTACCTCCTGGATTGTGCATGAAGCGAAAATACATGATGTTGTCTATGATGATATCCGGTCCGAAACAACCAGGGAATGATATTGATGTTTATCTAAGTCCCCTAATTGAAGATTTGAAGTTAATGTGGGACCAGGGTGTCGAAGTATTTGACGGATTTGCTAATGAAACTTTCAAGCTTCATGCCATGTTATTTTGCACCATCAATGACTTTCCGGCATATGGTAACTTATCAGGTTATAGTGTTAAGGGTCACAAAGCGTGTCCAATATGCGAAGAAGACACTGCTTCTCAACAATTGAAACATGGAAGGAAAACAGTATATCTTCGGCATCGGAGGTTTCTTAGAAGTCATCATCCTTACCGGAGGTTGAAAAAAGCCTTTAATGGACACCAAGAGGGTAGTGGTCCACCAACTCCATTAACCGGTGTTGAGGTTTACGAAAAGGTAAATAACATAGACCACACCTTCGGAAAGTCCAAAAAAAAGTCATCTGTGACAAATATTTGGAAGAAGAAATCAATCTTCTTTGATCTTCCGTACTGGTCAAGGTTAGAAGTCAGACATTGTATAGATGTAATGCATGTTGAGAAGAATGTGTGTGATAGCTTAATTGGTACACTTCTTAACATTAACGGGAAGACGAAGGATGGTCTAAATGCTCGTTTAGATTTGATTGAGATGAACATACGCGGCGAGTTGGCACCCATAGAAATGGGTAAGCGTACATATTTGCCCCCAGCCTGTTACACAATGTCAAAAGATGAAAAAATTAGTTTTTGTCAATGTCTAAAGGGTGTGAAAGTGCCACAAGGACATTCCTCAAATGTGAAGAGCCTAGTGTCAATGCAAGATTTGAAGTTAATTGGGTTGAAGTCTCATGATTGTCACATCTTGATGCAACAGTTGTTGCTAGTAGCTATCCGTGGGATCTTACCAAAAAATGTTAGACATACCATAACCCGTTTGTGCTCATTCTTCTCTTCCATCTGTTGTAAAGTCATTGATCCCTCAAAACTAGATGAACTTCAAAATGAAATTGTTGTTATCTTGTGTGAATTGGAGATGTTTTTTCTTCCGTCTTTTTTTGACATCATGGTTCATCTAGTGGTGCATCTGGTAAGAGAGGTTAGATTGTGTGGACCAGTGTACTTAAGATGGATGTATCCTGTTGAGCGGTATATGAAAATTTTGAAAGGTTATGTGAAAAATCATTATCGTCCAGAGGCTTCAATGATTGAAAGGTACATAGCTGAAGAAAGTATTGAATTTTGTTCAGAGTACATGACAAAAGCAAATCCAATAGGTGTTCCAGCTAATTCATGGCACCACAGGCGTTCTACAACTAAATGTTTACATGGTGTGAATATTGTAAGCAAATCTCGATCAGAAGTCTTGCAAGCACATTTGTACATATTGAATAACACAGATGAAGTTGTACCTTACATAGAAGCTCATAAAGCCATTGTGAAGGCAAATAACCCAAGACAAGCAGAGAAATGGGTCTTGATGGAACATAATAGAACTTTCATGCCTTGGTTTAAAGATGAGGTGTTCAAGGATTCAATGGCATCAGAGACCTTGACTTGGTTGGCTCCTGGATTGAAGTTTGATGTCATCTCATGTACAGCGTATGAAGTGAATAATTGTATATTTTACACGAAGTCCATGGATGAAAAGAGTACAGTTCAAAATTCTGGTGTTACTCTTGAAGCCGAGTCAATGCAGTTTTCGACTTCGAAAGATACAAATCCAGTACTTGGATCAATGGCATACTATGGGTTTATAGAAGAGATATGGGAGATTGACTACACTAAGTTTTCCGTTCCAGTTTTCAAGTGTAAATGGGTTGACAATAAAAGTGGGGTTAAAATTGATGAATCAGGATTCACACTAGTGGACTTTTGAAAGATAGGGTATCGAGATGAGCCATTTATAATGGTTCAACAAGTATCTCAGGTTTTCTATGTGAAAGATCCTACGTCAGAACATTGGTATGTCGTTTTACACGGGAAAAAACAAGGGGAAGCCATAGATGATATTGAAAATGGCGAAACTTGTTCATTCACACCAATGATAACTAATAAAGATGACGATGTACTTGATGATGTACATGCAACCCGTAAAGACCACAGTGAAGGAATTTACATATAAACATTCAACCCACATGCAACATGTAAATAAACATTTAGAATTTTTTGTATTATTTTTATATGATTTTAATTCGATGCACATTAACTAATGTTTGTTACCTAATTTTTTTAACAGAGACATGGATGACGACCAGACTCCAGACAGACCTCGATCTGGACGAGGCAGTAGAGGACCTACTAGATTGAAGCGTCTTGCATTGAGACGTGCTGCTGGTGAGAAGACACATGTTGACATTGACGTCAACACTGGAGTTGCTTTTGGTCCTAAGGCAGATGAGTTTATGAGCTATCTTGGAGTTGTTTCTCGTGAGAGGCTCTCCATTTTGATTAATTCATGGGATGAGGTTTCAGAGGTTGATCGGAACATGCTATGGGAGGATGTTCTGGTAAGCTTTACATTATTATTGTTATCATATAATGCTTTTTAATATTGATTAATTAATTTTAATTTGATGATGTTATTTTCCAGGCAAACTTTGACATTCCTGATGTGGAACCGCTTCGATCAAAGATATTATCCAATATCGCACTTAAATTTCGTACCTTTAAGTCAAGACTGACTTCGAGATACATTTTTGGCGACCTTAAAGACGAAAATCCATGTTTAAAGTACCAACATATTGATGAAGAGACATGGCGTCTTTTTAGAGAAAGCCGTGAAAATGAGGCTTGGATGGTAAGTGAAGTAACTTTTTTGTTTATATAACATTAATAAGTTTATCTTATTTACTTCAGTTTGTTTATTTCAATTATGACAGGATCGTCGGAAGAAAGCTCAAGAGATAGCTTTGAAGAATCTTACCCCGCACGTTATGTCTCGTTCGGGGTATAGAAAACTTGAGCAAACACTGATGGTGGAAAAGGAGAAATCTCAACAGGGGACGTTGTCTGAGAATGTGGAAACAGGGGTCACTTCTCCTCCATCACCACCTTTTCGCCATGTAAAATGGAAGAGGGCCCGAATTAAAAAGTCGGGTGCACCAAGTTCTGAGCAATCCGGGGTTATAATCGAAAAAATTGTAAGTTATTTTTGTTATTTTCAATTTTTTTAAAGCATTAATTATATTAATGATTGAAAATATGATTTTTGTGTACTCTTGCAGGATTCCTTGGAATCCGATGGTAAATTTGTTGCTGAAGGTCGTCACGATATCCTGGTTGAAGCAATTGGACGACCTGAACACTCTGGTCGTGTTCGTGCCGCTGGACAAGGGGTCGGAATTAAACTTTATTTTGGAGTTTCAGAACGACAGCCATCCTCATCCTCCAAGAAGAGTAAGTTATGTGAAGAAATAATGGAGGAGATGAGAAAGGAGACTGATTTGATGTGGCTGGAGATGAAAAAGGAGAATGATCGAATGCGACAAGAGTTTCTATCGCAACAAGTTTGTGCTAAGCCGATTGAACCCCTTGTTAGTCCCACTCCCAAGAGCACAAAGGGGAGTTGTGCGGCTCCTTCAACATCAGGGGATGATATCAATGGGCAGACAGAGGATTGTGAGCTACTGGTAGTGGGCGGCAAACTTCCTCGGGTGGTGGCACTTGGAAAAGTCTATAAAAACGCCACCACCTTACATAATGTTCCTCTCTCCCCTGATGTGGCGAAGGTAACAGTTGAAAAAGTACGATTTCCTGATGCTCGTGTTCCACTACCTTCAGATGAGGTAACCACTGTGGCCGATGCATTTCAGACATTCGTTGCCTGGCCCAGAGAGCTCATTCGATCTATGCCCGAACCTCATGTAATAATTTCGTTTCATTATATTATTTTTTATTTATATTTATATATTACATATAATTTAATACAAATGTTGTTTATCTTGTAGAAACCTTTTCAGCCACCAAGTCCGAAAAAGAAGCGTGAGGTTCCAGTTGACGATCCTATGGCTTCCCGACGTCTCATTGCTAGTCAGATTGGCAATGATCCTTTTCCAGTTCTGTGGGATGATACATTTTTTCAAATAAACACTGAACTGCCACTGATGATTTACAACACAGATTTATCAGAATTTATATCTGGGAAACAGGAGCTCAATATAAGTATAATTCAATTTTTTATGATGTAAGTATCTTTACCTATTATTCAATTTACTTTATGTTAAATTATTATTGATTATGCTTTAACTAAAAACTTGTAGGTTTTTGCATAGAGTCTGTATCACTGAGGGGAAGGAAAATATGTATGGATTCTTAGATCCTGCATATACTAATCCCGTTGGACCAAACTCAACTGAGACTCAAGCATACATCACTAACATCCTGGAAAAAGAGGGAAAACAAATTTATTTATGCCCTTATATTAATGAGTAAGTTTAATTATATGTCATCAATTATTATTATTTCATGTTTTAAATATTTACTAACTCTTTTCATTGATCATATAGGCATCATTGACAGTTACTTGTCTTATCAATGGTTGATAAGACTGCTGTGTGGTTTTGTTCCCTACACAAGAAGATGCCCACAAAATTTAAGGATATCATTGATAAGTAAGTATAGTATAAACTTAACTTTGTATGTTACTAATTAACCATCTACTAACGAGGTTTTTTTGTATTAACCAGTTCATGGCGTGGATATAACATCCTAAAAGGTCGATCCAGTTCAAATAATTTGAATTACATAAGAGTAAAGGTTTGTAATTTTTTTCTTTCTCTATTATCATTGTTTATCAATATACTAATATATTACTTTTTATTGAATTATAGTGTAATAAACAACCAGGAAGCTATGAGTGTGGCTATTACATTATGCAATGGATGATTACCATTATAAGACTAGGTGTTAAAACTGGTTGGAAAGAGGTACTATATATGTTAAATCATTTTTATAATTCTTGAACATATATATATCTAAAAACTAATTTATGTCAACTTTGCAATGCAGTTATTCACAGAAGAAACACCAATGAATGAGGAAGGCATTTCATATGTTAAAGATTCTTGGTCCACATATTTCATTACTTTTTATAACTCTAGCATAGGTAAACAATAGTGGTTTTATTATATGTAATTTGATCACTTGTAAATGTACATTTTGATGATTTCAATTGATTACTATATTTCTGTATTTGTCTGGCTGAGTTTGATCATTATGCAGGTTATTAAAATATATGGTTTCTGCACAAAACAAAGTGAACTTTAAAAAAAAAGCACTATTTACAAATGCGGTCATTTACCAAGACCGCATTTGTAAATAGTGATTTATGAATGCGGTTTTTACCAAGACCGCATTCATAAATCCTAAACCCCAAACCCACTCCCTAATTCAGAATAATATACAAATGCGATTATTTTAGGTAATCGCATTTGTAAATGTGATTTATGAATGCGGTCATAGGATCGCATTTGTAAATGCCAGATTTACGAATGCGTGCTGATCAAATGCGGTTCTATGACCGCATTTGTAAATGTAAAATAGCCGCATTTGTTTTACATTTCTGCACTAGTGGAGGTACGTGAGGGAGGTAATGGCGGTGGATGCATAAGGATTAGAACAACCAACCAAACCTGATCTCTGTTTCACCTGAGCAGACTTGAGAGACATTGTCCCACACGACAATGATCCGTAGTAATATCACTAGTCACCGCTGGAAGAAGGGTACATTGGGTTCTTGTGGATCAGGGAAGCTCGACCGACGTGCTATTTTGGTCGACATTCAATAAGTTGCAACTGTCACCAAACTAGTTGAGGCCTTACAATGGTTGCTTGTATGGGTTTCAGGGGACCAAGTAGAGGTGAGGGGGCACGTAGAGCGGAGGACGACCTTCTCAGACGGCGTCTCATCTCAGATCATTAATATCAGGTAGTTAGTCGTGAACGCTCCTTCAGCTTATAACATCCTCCTGGGTAGACCTGCCATAAATAAGTTAGGAGCGGTGGCTTCGTCGAGGCACATGAAGATGAAGTTTCCCTCTCAAGAACGGGGTGTAATTGTTATTAAGTCCGACCAAAAGGTGGCAAGAAAATGCTACGAAAATAACCTAAAAATAAAGCGAGGAGTGTGCATGGTCACCGCTCGACCAACAAAAGAGGGAGACACCTCGCGCGTGCAAATCGCTACTGATAAGCAACCTAAGTCGGCGGACGAGGTTCAGGAAAGGGAGATCGGAGGTAAGAAATTCAAGCTTGGCAAGTCCCTGAGCCAAGAATTGCAAGAGAAGATCGTCGAGGTGATAACACAACATTTAGATGCTTTTACATGGTACGCATCAGATATGTCGGGCATTAATCTAGAATTTTTGTGTCATCGATTCACGATGGACCCAAAGGTTAGACCAGTCATTCAGAAGAGGAGAAAATTCAACGAAGCGAGGCGTCTCTTACAGATGGTACCATCAGTGTTATTGGTAGGCGTCTCGTCATTAAGCAAGAGACGCTAAAGTTATTAGACGACTGACCATATAAGGGAAATCCAATACCTCGAGTGGTTAGCAAACGTGGTTTTGGTAAAAAAAGCTAGTGGAAAGTGGAGAATGTGCGTGGACTTTACAGATCTCAACAAAGCTTGCCCTAAAGATTCGTATCCACTGCCCAACATCGACATCTTGGTAGATAGTGCATCCGGTGCTGACTTCTTAGCTTTCTAGGTGCGTTCTCGAGGTACAACTAGATTTGTATGCACCCTCGAGATGAAAGTAATACCGCTTTCTTGACAAAGCATGCCAACTATTGCTATAAGGTGATGTCGTTTCCCTCATACAGGTCAGCTCGGCACATGGGTTTCATTGGCTTTGTGACTAGGTCCCAGGTATACGTATATATTGACTCTCATACATGCATATAAGGTAATCCTTTATGAATTGCTAAGGTAAAGACATTAAATAGGCCTATGGGTGTACTTAACACGTCCAAGTCTATGGCAGGTGTGATGGGTCACGCGTTTGGAATCAGGTACTTGTGCAATAACTCGCATTCATGCATTCGATATAATTCCTCGCGTATAAGGCTTGGTTGGCCAACGAAGGGTATCGAGGGATCTAGGGATGTATTTAGCGCATTTAGACCCCGCATAGGAAAAAGCATCATGTGTAAGCCCAAGCCCAGGTGCGTTAGGGTTTATGGAACGTTATGCATGCATGGTACGAGGGGTCGCAATTAGTTGTTTGATGCATGATATAATCTTAAAAATAGGATTATCCATTCGTAATTACTTGCGGTCTACACCTTAAAGGTAAAAGATAAAAGATAATGTTCCAATTATATTCTAGTTGAGATTTTATTTTTCCTGGAGCCATTGCATATGTTATACGTAAAAGCAGACAAATATACTTGAAAACAACTTGGACCCCAAGAGTGGTTGCCTTCGTTGGTGCCCAGGTGGTTATTCTGTTAGGGTTTGTTGCACCCCAAGGAGATAGAATTCTACACGGTTGTGTTGTTAAGATTACGCACCCTATAACATAATAATAATAATAATAATAATAATAATAATAATAATAATTATTATTATTATTATTATTATTATTATTATTGAATATACTCTCACTGGAGATAGGAGTCTCGAGAGGAAAGGTAGTTGTCAGTGATAACCAAGCGATATTCTATAAAAGGGACTTAAGGTCCTAGGTGAAGGTACGCAATTCTAAATACACTTTTGAATACTAAAACTAGTTGTTTCTTATTCTTTATTAAGCCCTTACTGACTTGAGCGACGGAGTGCAAACGACCGTAAGAGTGTCATTTGTCTCTACAAGTTAAGCTTCCAACAATCAAGAGAAGTGCAGATTTTAGAGGAGACAGGTGAAGCCTAAACCAGTCGTCGAAGTCAACCGGCAAGAACAGTGAGGTTGTTTGGTTTGAGGGATGGGTGATGTGATATTTGATTTGTGAGGACATTTGATTGAAATTTATGAGTGATGTGATAGTTGAGGAAAAATTTATAAATTATTTTAAAGATGTCAAATATAAGTTTACAAATTTATCCTTATTATTAAAAAAATATTTGAATAATGAATTATAATATTTTTTTTTTAGATTTAAATTAATTAAATATTTTTAATATAATATCCATAATTACTTGTATTTTTTAATAAAAATTAAAAAAAGTAATAAAAAATATTTTTATGATAAATTGAAATAAATTTATTAAATATATTGAAAACTATAAAAAATAATATTTATTATTATATATATATTGTTGATATTATAATTTTATTATATTATTTTTATTATTTATAATTATTTTTTGTTATTAATAACATAATTAAATATTTTTAAATTTTTTAAATAAATTGATATAATATTTAATTTTATATATTATATATTATAATAAAATACATATATAAACATATTTAAGTAAAATACAACAATCTTATACAAAATCAGCATAAATCTTTTTATTTAAATGAAAATTAAAAGAAATCTCCCTAGTTACTTCTTACACATGTATAAAAACACTATTATTTTTTATTTTTTTTAATGATATATTAACGATCAACAATTTTTATACCATCACATTATAACTTTTAATATTATTATTTTAATATTTTTCATATCATTTAATTCTAAATTTACCTTTTATTATATATATTTATTTCTAAATCTTTATTTATCTTTATTTTTATTGATTCATAGATATATATTTAACTTTGTTGAGTTAAGTCCTAGGATTCTGCTTAAAACAGTGGGTTACAACGCCCCTGGTTTTCTGGTTTTGCTTTTCTTCAATTCCCTTCCGCCCCAATTAAGCCTGTGGTTTGGTTTCAACCACCTTCTTCAAAATCCCTCAATCACCCACACACATATATATATATATAGATATAGGAAGAAACATACCATTCCCTCCACGCATCAAAACAACACATCCCAATATTTCATCAAAAGCCATAGCAGTTAACATGAGTGCAGCTACTAGAGCTTGGATTGTGGCATCCAGCATAGGGGCAGTGGAGGCCTTGAAGGATCAACTGGGGGTGTGCAGGTGGAACTATGCCTTGAGGTCGCTCCAGCAGCATGCCAAGAGCAACATCAGATCATACACTCAGGCCAAGAGCTTGTCCTCTGTCACTTCTGCTGCAGTTCCCAACAAGGTTAATAGGACCAAGGAGGAGTCCATGAGGAAAGTCATGGACTTGGGTTGTTGGGGTCCCAATACTATAAGGTTTTAGAGTGGGAAGTGAATGTCACCCTTTCAGATCCCATTCATCATTATGCTACAAGTTTGATCCTATACTGCATTGTAGCCTTTGTGATGTCATCCTAATACCTTATGTTATGCATGTCTTTGATTCATACAAAATTTTGTCCATGAAATGGTAAATATATGATCCTATGAAATGAAATTTGAGGTCTAATTTTCAGTTTTTGTGTTATGTTTCAATTTTTTTATTATGTGGGTATATGGATCTGTGAATTATTTTTAGTGGGCAAATCCATATAACAGCAATGTCCTAATCGGATCTGGCTTTACTTTCTATAAAAAAATGAACAAGTAAAGGATGCAAATAACACAATGCTTTCATGTTATTTTGATCAAATTACTGCCTTCTGCTTAAAATAAACAATGGATGGCAAAATTAAGAAAACCTAATCGGATCAATCAATCTAACTGATCTTTTTTCTGTCTTTGATTCAATAGAGGATGCTGTGGATGGAGTGAGCAAAATTTAGAAGTCTGTTATTCCCTAAGCTAAAGACTTGTCAATGAAAGAAACACGGAACTGTTTGAGATGGTAAACTTCTACATTAACATTAGCCACGAGTCTGTATAATTGTCTGAACAGTCTTCTCTAAGGATTTGAGAAATTAGCTCGTGCAATCAATTAATCATATACAGTCATCATATTCCCAATATTTACATTTCAATCAACTAAGTTTCAATTAGATTTCATTCCAGTTACCCAACACAGTCATCATACTTCCAATATATACATATCAATACAGAGTATGGGCAGAGTTAGAAGGAATCGTACAAAATCTGAACTGGGGTAGCGGTTTCTGGGAGCCTCGCTAGTTTTGGACATTTAAAGATCCTAATGTTTTGGAGAGACTCGCACAACATTTGTCCACTACTTATGCTCCTGAGTTCTGGTAGGTGCTTCAATGATAATGACATTAACTTTGAATGTGTGACTATAATAGTATCTCTATTAGTCACATAAGATTTTTTACCCCCATAGCTTTCATAATCTGTTCCATCAACTGAAATTATTTCTTCCATTGACTTGCAGTTATGAACAGTTATCTCTTCCATGTTTGGTAGATAAGCTAGCAATCTAGGTGTCAGAAGCTTCTTGATAATTGGACAACGGTAGATGAAAAAGTACTTCAAACAAGTAAAAGCTCTTCCTGGTGGAAAGATTTGAGCCACAACTTCATCTTCCTTACATAGACTAAGCAAGTTTTTCAGGCTATAGAGTTCCAATGATTCTAAGCTGTGAAGAGAGGTGCAACATGAGGAAGAGCAAGATAAAGAAAACATGTACTCTTGTCCATCACAGTCTGCAATCTCACAGCGCCTAAAAGAGGTGGCGTTTTTTAATGACATAACATCACATAAGCTCTGAATGTCATGACATCTTTCAACCTTCAAGCGTTGAATGTCTAGAGGGAGGATAAGGGGCGTTTCTCCTGTTCTGATTTTGCAATTTGAAATTATCACATCCTTCCTCAAACAAACCTCAGCAAAACAACACCACGGAGAGTTACCAAGAGATTCTTCAGTGTCTAACTGAAGAAGGTAACTTCTAGGTCCATATATATGCATTATTTTCACATAGGCATTGAAATGGTGCATGTTGTACAAGTTAGCTGCAAAAGTTTCCAACTTTCTCAGGCATGATATATACTCTACTTTCACTTTTATCTTTCTTGACCACCAATGGAGAATAAGAAATTGGAGACGAGTCAATTTTGCTATTTGTTTTCCTGATGACACCAAATCTTTTGCATAAAGATTAAGCCATTTAAGGTTTACTAACGTTTGCAAACCTTGAGGCATTTCTGTGATTGCAGTAAAAGATAGGTCTAACCTTAGTAAGGACTGAAGCTTTGCTAGTGAAGGCATGTGCTTTAATCGCTTACAAGATGTTAGCAACAAAGCAGTGAGGGTACTCAACTCAGACACAGATTTTGGCAAAACCTCAATGTCTGTGAAAGACAAATCAAGAACTTCAAGAGCAGACATGTGCACAAAAAACGAATCAGAGATCCTAGTCAAGGATTCATTATGCTTCAAAATCAAGGTTCTAAGTTTAGGACACCTAGGTGATATGTCTGTTGGAATTTCATGTATCCAATTACACATCAAGGAAACCTTCTCTAGGTCCTCAGTCCATTCTACTTCATCAGGAATCTTTGTCAATTGCAATCCAGCCTTCACCAGGAAATGGTTGTTCACCTTTATAACATTAATAGCCATTGCTCTCACCAAATCATGCATTTTCACCAATTGACTTCCCACATAGTAGCCTTCCACACTATCTATTGGTTCCACATGTTGGCATCCCATTTTCATCATGCTGATAGCTATATGACTGCTGGCATCCTGTAGTCCTGTGCATTTCTTTCCACCAACATAATTTTCCACTTTCCCCAAAAGACAGATGTTCTCAAGCTTATTCAGTATGGTGTGTCCTTCATTAAACGTAGCCTCCAAACTTTTCATTCCATTCACCAGTCCCTCATCAACAAAACTTTCTATCAAAACATCCCTGTCTATTTCAAAATCTTCAGGATATAATGCACAGCATAAGAAGCACTGCTGGACCATTTTATCATTCAAGTGATCATAGCTAAATCTCAACACACCGAGCACCTCCATTTCCATTTCCTTCGGCTTTACTTTTGTGTTTCTTAGTTCTTCCAGTGTGTGCCGCCACTCACAAATTTCTTCCACTCCCCTCATGCTTCTGGCCATTGTAATAATTGCTAGGGGTAAACCAGCACATTGCTTTGCAACAGATCTGGCAACCTGTTCTACTTCTGGAGAAAAAGTAGTCTGTTGTCCAAGGTTGTCCACAAATAAAGTCCATGCTTCTTCCATAGAAAGAGGCTCAACTTTGACACTGTTTTGACAATTCATCCTTCGACACACGTCTAACGAACGACTTGTCAAAACCAATTTTAGCCCATCTGCTCTCACAGGAATTCCAACCCTCTCTAGAGGAAAATGATTCCACACATCATCTAGAAAAAGAACACATCTCTTCCTTCTCATCAAGGCCCATGATAATCTTGCTGCTCTTTTCCTTTCATCACTTTCTTTTGAAATATCTATGCCAACTATTTTTGCCACATCACACTGCAATTTGTGAATGCTAAATGACTGTGAGATAGTCACCCAAAACACACTTTCAAAGTTGGTGACCGCTGTTAAAAGCATATTATGTATGTGTATTAGCACACTTGTTTTCCCCACTCCTCCCATGCCATACACACCAATCATCAACACACCATCGTTCATCAACCAGTCCCATATCTTACGAACATTTTTCTGAAACATTGCACCAGCTAATTCTGTTGTCAACAATGCATATCCTCTAGATTCCTGTGCACTGCCCACAATTCCTTCAGGGAACCTACCACGCCCCACAAGATCTGTAACTTGTCCTGTTAGTTTCTTTACTTGTACAATTAGCTTGAAATTCCTAAACACTCCACCGTATCTCAAATCCTGAACCTTGCCATACACTTCATTTTTCTTTCTGTGAACATTTCTCAACCAATTTTCAACTTCTCGTTTCCTTTTCTTGCCATGCTCTAGCTCTTCAATTTCTAGCTCTTTGTTTATGTCATGTTCCAGGCTGCAAAGCTCTTCTAGCTTCATTTCGAGCATTTGTACATTGTCATTGAAGCCGTTGAATCCGCAGAGCATATCCAAGATTAGAGTATATATTTCACGGGTTTTCACCAAGCCTTCTATGATTCTAGTGGCCATAACATGCTCCTGCAGAAAAAAGAAACAGAAAAGGAAGGGAAAAAGATAAGCAGTTGTTTGCCAAAGAAAGCTCTAAAAGGAAAAGTTCCCTAAACAAAACGCAAGAGGAAAATAGTACCAAGAAAAATAAAAGAAAAATGTTCTAATTCGAATGCTATTCAATAAACCAACTACTGGTATGCAAAAAGAATGTTTGTAAACTGTAATGGTTCAATTATGCAGTCTGCGGAGTGCGCTTGCAGAATACCATTTATCTCCTAGATTTAAGGAAATTCATTGAAATTCGTAATTAACATGTTCATGTTCCTGGCTTCTCTAATTTTTCTTAAGGAACGGTGTCTGGTATAAGATTATTTATGTGAAATCATTATAAGCGTATGATCCCTTAAAAACAGATCAATAAATTATACTCACTTGTTCAAACATAAAAGGTCGTTTATTCAAACTAAATTGTGGAGAACCAGAAACGCATGCTATCATCTTTCCAGGCAAAACATTCGAATAACCAACACGCCAACAAAACACAGTTGCAAAAGAAAACAAACAACTTTTACTAGTCTCCATCCAGCAAGAAAAAGGAAATTGAATTTACTCAATTGAGGGCCAGGAATTAAAATAACAAAAAAAAAAGTGATAAACAGTGGAACTAAGAAGCTAATGCTTACCTGAGTATAACAAGATTTGAATTCTTAGAATCAACAGAGCTTTCTGATCCAGGGATCCTTATTCGGCGTATAAATGATAGCACGATGATCTATGTGCATGTGAACCAACACGACCAACCAAGCATGGCATAAGAATCATATGGAAAAATATGAGCATGCAATATAGAATTCAGTTTTTGCCAAAACAAAAGAAGAAGAAAAAATTATGCCAGTCCACTGGTGTTCCCAAGTCTTTGCCGTGACTGCATGGTATTGTCTTTGAAAAGTCAGCACGTAGAAAAAACAAGTTAGTTGGTAATAATCACCATTTACTTGTTAAAAACTCAAAATATATTAAAGTAATTACAATTTGCTTTGCATCCATTTCTAATAATAAAACTGAATCAAACTCACGCGCAAACACCCTAATACCACTGACCAGATCAAGATGTTGTTTATTCTCAGTATATTCTTTGAGTGTACTCTTGTTGGAAAAATTTACTTTCTACACAAAAAAAAAACGTCTACTTAACAATCTACTATAATAATATATTACATTTAAAAATAAATTATGTTTTGTTCCTTGGAAGATTCATTCTCCTTGAAGTGAGTCAAATGTACGAATTTTCTTTTACACACTTGTCGTCAGTCTTTGATAAAAATAGCTTAATATGTTACTTTTCTTTGTCTATAACTTTTCTTTATCAACAATAAAGAATATAATAAATAAAAGTATTTGAGGATACTCCTACCTTATTACAAAAATAAAATAAAATTCTATGACCAGCCAAAAAACCTCATCTCGCACATCCCACCTAGGTTTGATGGTTCCTTACACATATACAAAAAGACAGTTTGTATCTAAACCTTAACAGGCAACAAAGATATATAGGGGCTAATTCCATCAAGAACAAGAACAGTTGCTTCTATAAAAAAACAATTGGAAATATGAGTTTATTCTTTTGTCTGCAACTGTTTGCATTTTTGGTTTATATTCTAAATCCGTCGTGAACGCTTAAAAGTAATAATGGATAATTATGTTAAAGTATCTTTTGTAATTAGATCATTGACTACATTATTTAGAGAGGAATTTCACATATTCAAATCTCAAAATTTAAATTTGCATTGCCTCTTCTATGGGAAGATTTATGAGTCGAGTTGAATTATGTAAATTAAAAGAAGTAAAACCTTATTTATCTAAATTTAGTTAAGTTAGGCATATTTATATTTTTTACACGGTTTTGACAATGGCTTGATAAAAATTTGGTGAAAAATAACTATAAATAACTCCAAAGAAGAAGTGGAAAATGGGAGAAATAAATATAACCGATAAACCAAAAAAAGAAGTTGAAACTGATTGAAAATGATCTAATCATGAAAATTTGAGTAATTGTAGTGTAAATTGACCCAATTATATTAATGTTTGTTAAAATATAGTACTACAAAACATTAATACACTACACAAGAAAATAATTTGAAAGGATCATTGTCTTCATTGTCACATGGATGCTCACTCCAAGGGAGAGTAATCATGTTGTCCTCACTGAAGAGGACCTTGTCTTAATCTACTGCATAATGAAGAACATCAAAGTCAATTGGATTCATGTCTTCAAGGAGCATATAGAGTCTATGAGCAAGATGGGATTCATCAAAGTTGGTGACAAATGGGTTAGCAAAGAGGAAGAACAAGTGGCTCCTTCTCGTGAAGATCAGTCTGGAACAAATGATGGACAACAAGCTGCACCAAATGCTGGAAATCAATATGAACCAGAATAAACTGAACAAGGTACTGAAAATCAAACAGTGCAAGCTACTGATACGAATTATGAAGTTGGTCCAAGTACTGGAGCTGTAGAAGAGTTTGCTCTGCATGTCACAATTTGAAAGATTGATTATCAACCGCTTGGAAAACATGGCAAGTGATCAAAGGAACCATTGAGTTTTGTGAAGCCAGATTCCAACATCTATATGAGCAAATTGAAGTTGTGCAAACCCAACTCTTTGAATTCCCATATAGCAAGGATGCTTGAAAGCTCAAAGTATCACTTTCTGCTTCTTTTTATGCTCTATATTTTCTATATTGCTGGACTATTGATTTATCATTCTATTTTCTATTTATAGATCTATTCTTTTTGTTTATTTGTGAAGACAGATAGGGGGAGAAGTTTATGGTTGATTTGGTTGTATTTCACTACATTATGTTGATGCTACTCTACATTAAAACACTTTGAGTTTTTCTGTTTTTTTTTTCTACATTTCTGACTATGCAGAAACTAGCTCTTTAAGTGTGCTTTGTGAACCTATTTTATCATGCTATTATACTTGCATTGTGTAGTGTATAATTATGTTTTGCATGAGCTCTTAAGTTCAAAACCTACAACACAAACAAACCAAGGATTTTTCTTCATCAAATAAGGGAGGTTGTTGAACAAGGTGCTTTAATTCTTCCAAATCTTATTCAAAGACTAGAAGAACTTGTTGCAGTGTTTGTATGTGTTGCTTAGTAGTTTTTGAATTTTCAATTCATATCTTGTATTGATCCAATCTCACTTGATTCTTTATTATTTTTAAAAATTCGTGTTTTCTAAAAAGTTGTGAAATTTTAGTTAGTTGTTTTTCAAATCAATTTGTTGAAAAAGATGTTACTCAAAGGTTTTGAGTCTATAGCAAGTTTTTTATCCAGTTAATTTGTCGAAAAAACTGGTTGTTCTACACTTAGTGGTTTTCAAAAGGTTTTGAAAAAGCTTTGCTTTATTTTGTATTTTCTGTAAAACTCAAACAACTGATTATTTCGATAAACCAACTGGTTGTTTTATATGAAATCCTTAACAAATAATAATTTCAATCAGTTGTTTTGTAAAACAATATGTTGCTTTCTAACAAAATTTTGTTAAGAGTTCCAAACTGTTTTTAAATGTTTCCAATTGCTTTTGATTAATGATCTGATATTTTTAACCACTTCTTTGAGTCTATATAAAGACTATTTTATGATCTTTTCATGAACCTAAGAAAGAGAGCTTATTAAAAACATTTTCAAGAGATTCAAGGGCTTTTGGATCTTCACTTGTGTGTGAAATATGAGCTTGGATTTCTATACTTTTGTACTATTGCTTTGTAAAACCCAAGTGTATTCTATTTCCTTCTTTTGAATACTGTAAATTTGTGTAAGGCAGTTTCAAAAAAGGGTTTATGAAAATTGTGGTGTTACTAGTGAGTGTTGTGTGTTCTTGAGGGATTCAAGATCAACACTCTTGGTGTGTGTTTTGTAATCTTGCTTTGATTGCTTAGTGAATTCTCAGTGGTTAATTGAGGACTGGGTGTAGCTTTTGGTTAGGAGTGAACCAACATAAATATCTTTGTGTGAATCTCTCTATCCCTTCTCTTATACACCGATTTGCAAATTTGTTCTTTGTTTTTGGTATAAACAACCTGTTGTTTTGAGAAAACAACTGGTTGATTTTTTATAAAGAACTATAAAACTTAAATTTTATCCAGTTGAACAGAAAGTCAATTGGTTGATTGTTCAGATTTTTTCACTCTACTTCCAATCTTTGCGAAAATCTTGTGGAAACAATTCACCTCTCTCTTGTTTTGGCCACACATTTTAACAAATCACTATGTTTGACTAAGAGATGTTTGGGTATTTCAATTATGCCTTCTCCCATTTCATTTAAGTTCATATTTCCATCACCAAACTTTAGAATCCAATCAACATATTCTTTGATGTCTGAAGCACTTTCTACTAATTCTTGACTTGTTAACCTCATATTCTCTGAAAGTTTCAAAACTTTCCAGTATTTCTATAATTCAAAAAAGTTTATTGTTGCCTTTACAATGTTTTATCTCGATCCCTTCATGACAACATGCAAAATTTTCCCAAAATCAGCTCCTAATACAACAACTTTACCACCAAAAGGTTTGTCACTGTTCTCTTCATCTATAACCTTCATAATAATATATCATAAAATAATTATAATAAAAAATACTATAAAATTATATAAATTAATTTCAATTATCATTTTTTAGAATGATTTGATAATGTAATGTGTAGATTTTGGAACATATTAAATAAATATCCCGTGTAAACAAATCATTACATATTAGTTATAATAAATAATTCAATAATTTTCGAATATAAATAATTCAATTTTTCAAATAAATAAAGTCTTGTGGTAGTCATTATTAGTATCAGTGTTGTCGAGATCACGAGTTAGATCGGAAAACTCGCGATCTTGTGATCTTTCAAGCACAAAACGCGTTGGATCGGAGGCTGGATCGGAATCTCACCAGATCGCTCTGATCCAGCGATCCATGGGTTGGATCGGACGATCCATGGGCCTCCGCGATCCATTGACGCAACCCAAAAAGAACCCCAAAATCCAATAAAACCTAAAAAACCATAATTTGAATACTAAAAAACCCTAAATTTAAAATGTAACCCTAATTTGAAGAACCTATGTCGTCGTCGTTGTTCGCGTTACGTGTCGCCATCACAAGTGGTGTGTTTCACCTTCGCCGTTTGTGCCGTTCCACCACCGCGCATGTTGCCTCTGCCACAACACACACTGCTCGCGCTGCCTCTGCCACCGCACACGCTGTCTCTGTAATTGTATACCACCGTTGCATTGCCTCCGCCACTGCACACCACCGTGCACTGCCTCCTGCACTGCTCGCACGATTTGCTTTGTTCCGCCACTGCTCGTGTGATTTGCTCTGCTCCGCCATTGCTTGCGTGATTTGGGTTATAACTTATGGCAAGTGGAAGAACTGATCCTGCTTGGAAGCATTATGTCTCTATTGATGGAAAAAACAAGGAACTTAAAATATAAATACTGTGAGAAAGTTTTGACAGAAGGGTTTTACAGATTAAAGCACCATCTAGCAGGGACTTCAAAGGATGTGGGAACTTGTGTATCAGTGCCCGAAAATGTTAAAAAATCAATGTTGGATATTGTTGTTAGTCTACAACAAAATTTCTTAAGGAAATCAAATTGTAGAGAAGAAAGTTGTATGGAACAGACAGAAACTCCTAGAAAAAGATCAAGTGAAGAAGAGATTGGGAACTCATCAAATATTTTTAAAAGAAATGGAACTCAAAGTACTATTAATTCCATTTTCAAGAAGAATGACAGAGAGGATGCATATCAAAAGATTGCTTGGTTTTTCTACAATAATGTTATTCCTTTCAATGTAGCAAAGAGTGAGGTGTTGAACCAAGTGGTGTTCATGTTTTGAAGAATCCAAATCCTTTGAAGGATGTTGAAGCCTCTGCTATGCTTGATGTTGCTGTGCTGGTTTAAGCTTTGTTCTGGGGAAGTTTATATGTTGTAATCCACCATGTGATTAAATCTAAAGCATTAGCATTCTCAATCTTTGTGAAAGTAAAATGTTTTCAAACTAAGTTAAAACAACCGATTGTTTTGTCGAAACAACCGATTGTTTATACTTAGGTGTTTTGAGAAAAAGATTGAAAACTGTTTTGAATGGTTGAACTGTTAAAGTACCAAAACAACCGATTGATTCGAGGAAACAACCGATTGTTTGTTTTGGGACCATAACAGAAAAACTGTTTTCTCTATTGACTGAGCTTTAAATGTTTTAACTGATTACACTCCAGTCATTAAATGCTTTGACCAATCTTTTAATGCAATTTAAGAGTTTGTTAAGATTTGATAACAAACTACATCTTTGAATAAATTCAGAAAAACAGATTTGACAATTAAGAATCTTTGACAAAGTTTTTCTAAAGAGTTTTTCAAAGTGCTGAGATTGCTAAGAGTTTGTGGTTGATCAAAGTGTTGGAATGAGATTCTGCTTGTATTGATTTCAGATTATCTTCTGTAACAAGTGTAATCCTTGTACTCTGTTGAACAATTTGGTTCTGTGTTTGCTGAGATTGGCTGTGTGTTCTTGAGGTGTTTAAGATCAGCAATCTTAGTGTTGGCCAAGGAGAGTGTGTTTCTTGAGGTGTTCAAGGTCATTCTCTTGGTTGTTGTGTAAGTGATCAAGTGGTGATTGCTCAGTGGATTTCCTCAGGGTTCTGAGAAGACTGGATGTAGCTCTGGATTTGGAGTGAACCAGTATAAACAACTGTGTACAATTTCTCTATCCCTATCTCTTAAATTCAGTTTTGTCAATTAATAACTGGTATAAACAACCGATTGTTTCGGTAAAACAACCAATTGTTTTTCCAGTATTGTGCTTTTGCTTTATGTTTTGAAAAACTGAATTCTTAATCAAGGTTTTCTTGAAGTATTTTTCATTCTAAGCTTAAAAGTTTACTAAAATCTTTCTTAAACAATTCACCCCCCCCTCGTTTAAGACCATATATTCTAACATGAGGAATTTAAGAGAATGGTTGATTTAATTGGTAGACATGGTCCTGAATTAAAGTCACCATCATATCATGAAATTATAGTGAAATATTTGAAGTAAGAGGTTGAGAAGACAAATCTGATACTAAAAGAACATAAAGTTGTTTGGAAAAAAACTGGATGTACAATAATGATAGATGGATGGACCGATAGAAAGAGGAGGACTATACTTTATTTTTTGGTTAATAGTCCAAAGGGCACTATCTTTTGAAGTCTATTGATGCATTTGGTATATGCAAGACAACTGAAAAAACTTCAAAACGATGGATGATATTGTTGAAGAGGTTGGGGAAGAAAATGTCATCTAAGTTATAACAAATAATGCAACAAATTATAAAGCAGTTGTTCTTGTCGGTTGATCAAGTTGCCGAGCAACTTCAATCCCAAGCTCTGGCTTCGTCTATCTCTGATGGACTCTTCCCTTTGGGGTGCTGGAACGCGGCTCCGTTGAGACAGAGGGGGCCCTACCTGTTGATTGCATTCTGACGATAAAGTCAGTACATGGCTTATAGAAACAAGAAGTAACTAGTTTTAGTCTTAGAAACAACCTACCTTTACCTAGGATCTCAAGTCTGATGGAAGAGGCCCCAACACCAATCCATTGAAAGGCCACCAAAATGTCAAATTGAGGCAACCACTAGAGTTATGGTCAAAGAGGGGTCAAAAGCCGCATTCTACATGTCATAAACTCTAGTGTAGAATAGTTTTTACAATTTTTGTCAAAAGTAGCATAGTTTAATTCTTTTGTATTTTTGTTGAAACATGCAAAGTGGTACCTAAAATGCTAACCTAAGTTTAATTAGAGTTTCCTACTCCTAATTAAACTTAGGTCCAGCCCACATTTAGCCTAAGTGGAGCGTAAGGTTCTAGAACTCCTAGCACATGGAAGAATTCTAGAACCTACCTCACATGTATTGAATTTAGGAGCCACCTTCCCATATTCCAACATTTGAATTTCCCTCCAATTCTCTTTTCGTTTTCAGCCCACTCTTTCTATATATAGAGGAGCTTGGGTCATGTAAATTGAAGATTAATACATGAGTGAATTGCTGCCAAAATTGTGCCAATATCACTCTGTGCCCAAAACCTCCTAGGTTAGGCTTTTAATCTTCACAAATTCGCCCTTTCCAAGTAGAGTTGGCCTCACCACTCTCAAATCCTACCTATCATGCACCTTCAAGGTCACCACCACTCTTAGGAGGAGCTTGTTCCATCTCCAATCCGTGTAGCTTCCGCAAATTCACACAAAAACCGCAACAAAGGAGACACAAATCCATCATTTGGTATCATGAGCTCCGGTTCTACAAGAGCTAAGTGTCTTCTTTCATTTTAATTTTTGTGTTCTTCATTTACCTCTGTTTTTCAAATTCTGTACTGGCTGTTTTTTTTGCTATGAATTTTAAATACGTTGGAGAAAAATTTTGAAAATCTGGATTAATACAGTTTGATGTGTTAGAAAATCAAGAAAAAAAAGAATCAGATGAAAAGACCAAATAGAGAAAAAATGATAAATAAAACAAAAAAAGAGTGCATTCTGGTGCCAAAAATATATGGTAGTTGGACAGTGATTTTGAAAAATTTATCACAATTAATTGGTGCATAGTTTTGGTGTGATTCCAGCGCCAAAAGTTTGCTAAGACATTGAATCATCTGTGGTTAAATATTCAGAAGCAAATTCAAAATAGCCAGCTCAGCATAAATATTTTAAGTCACGCTTTCTGAACCTGAATTTTCCAGTAGTGTTGTTTTGGTTTTTCAAATCAATTCTAGTGCCTTTCTTTAGGTTACTTTTGTGTGCCATCCTTTATTGAGTGTCTATTTTTATTTGCTTGTCCAATATCATTCTAAACTCTTTCTAAGTTGTGTCACATAATTCAAATCCATTTGCTGTGGTACTGTTTTAAAATTTAATTTGTTTCTTGCTTTCTTTTCTTGACCTCTAAATTGTTGGTGGATAAATTCAATTGGTACTTGTTCAGTGGAATTGACTTTGTGGTGAGTCTACCTCTACTTAGTAGGTACTGTTTTGGAGAATTTAATTGTCTATTCATAAGAGGTTAAGGCAAGGAGCAACAACAAACACAAATACAAATACCAAACACATACACTTTGAAGGACACAACAAAGAAGAGCAATTACAAGCCATGGAGTGCATAGTTTAGGAAATCTGAATTTTAATTTGTGTAATTCAATTTCTTTGTATTTCTTTGAGTTGTAATTACATTCAACCTTTGATTAATTAGTGGATTAATCACGAGTAGACGGTGGGTGTGTCTTCAAAGGCTCCAAGTGTCTAGAAGCCTCACCTTAGGAATCGTCTAGCTTAAAGCTTTGTAGTTAGCAATCTTTAATTGTGCTTAGCTTATTGCTTTACGTTAATTACTTGTTTAGCATTGCTTATTTGCTTGTTTGTTTAATTGCTTTGCATTGTTTTCCTTTGCATAAAATTTGACTTTTCATTCCTCATTGTGATCTAAGTAATTTACTTAGAAAAAGAATTGTGTGAAGTTTTTGAGGGATAGGTTTTGGCAAGGAAAGACTTGGTACTTAAGAAGTCCTAGTGACTCACCTCTCTTTCCTAGAAAGCTACCTTCATTACTTTCCTTTTCTTTCTTGAAGTAAAATACTTTTAAACACAAATCTTTAGTCATGTCAACTTACTCTGCTAAAACAATTAGCCAAGGACTTTCAATCACTCTCATATAGACAATTGGAGCATGAGGCCCAAATCAAGGAGTTGAAATTGGCTAAAGAAAAGGATGAAAATTCTCAAAAATCTAAAAAAATACGTTCTCATGCATCTAGTTCTCAAAGTCATGATTCTTTTGGGGAGGAAAGTCTTAGGTTAAATGAGTATATTCAACCACCTCCTAGGAGAACTAGAAGAGATAGAAGAGAACAAGAGAGACCAAGAGAGGTTAGGGTAGACCTACCCCATTTCCATGGAAAAGAAAACGTAGAAGTCTATCTAGATTGGGAAATGAAGGTAGAACAATTATTTGCTTGCCATAAAGTAAGTGAAGAGAGAAAAGTACCCTTAGCCACTCTTAGTTTCCAAGGGAATGCTATGTATTGGTGGACATCCATAGAAAGAGAGAGACGTCTTCATAGGGAACTTCCCATAGAGTATTGGAATGATCTTAGGGGAGCCCTAAGACGCCGTCATATACCCTCCTATTATAATAGGGAGTTGATGGAAAAGCTCCAAAAACTCCAACAAAGAACAATGAGTGTAGAGGAGTATAGGCAAAAGATGGAGCTATACATGATGAGAGCCTCCATTAGGGTGAATGAGTCCACCACCATAGCTAGATTCTTAAGTGGGCTAAATTTTGAGATAAGAGATAGAGTTGAACTTCTACCTTATCAAGACTTGAATGACTTGGTTCAACTTTGTATCAAAGTTGAACAACAAAATTTAAGGAAAACTTCAAGTCATAAGGAAGGTTCATACTCCAATTCCTATCCAAAAAGAGAAATTAAAAGGGAGGCGAGTACATCTAAGGAAACACCAAAAGAGACTCCCAAAAATATAAGTAAAGATATGATCACTCCACCCATTCACACTAGGGATGTTAAATGCTTTAAATGCTTTGGGAGAGGACATGTGCAAGCTCAATGTCCAAACCAAAGAACCTTGTTTTTAAAAGGAATAGATGAGTATACTGGTGGTGATGACGAACCTAGTGAGAAAGAAGAATGGGGAGATGATGAAAGAGTGTATCCTTTAGAGGGGGAATTATTGATGATTAAAAGAACCTTCAACAACCAAACTAGTGCAACCATGGAAACACAAAGAGAGAACATCTTTCACACAAGATGCAAAGTTTTAGAAAACATATGTTCTCTCATTGTGGATAGTGGCTCATGCTGCAATTGTTGTAGCACTAGGATGGTTGAAAAGTTAAATCTACAAGTAGTCCCTCATCCTAGACCTTACAAGCTTCAATGGATAAATGAAGATGAGGAACTAGCTGTAGATAAACAACTGAAAGTCAAGTTTTCTATAGGAAACTACAAAGACAATGTTTTATGTGATGTAGTTCCTATGGAAGCTTGCCATATCTTATTAGGTAGACCATGGCAATTTGACAAGAAAACCATGCATAATGGTCTAACTAATGAGATTACCTTCACCCACAAAGAAAAGAAGTTTGTACTTAATCCTTTACCACATTCCCAAGTGGTAAGAGATCAAATACAAATGAAACAAAAGAGGGATGAAGAGAAAAGAAAAATCAAAATAGAAAAAGAGAGAACCCTTAGGGAACAAAAGGCGTGAAAGAAGAATGTTCCTTCCCACAAGGTCATTCAACAAGAAAATCCATCTAAAAATACCTTTGAAAATATGTTTCTTGTTGAACAACCTCAAAGCCTTACCTTTTGTAAAGGAACACATACAAGATTATTAGTAGATTATTTTGATTATGTGCTAAGATATCTCCAAGTGAAGGTCAAGTTATCTATAGGCATCTACAAAGATAAATTTTTATGTGAGGTAGTGCCTAAAGAAACTTGTTATGTCTTATTGAGACAACCATTGCAAAATGTTAAAATTTCCATGATCAATGGTCGTATCAACGAGGCTACCTTCACACATAAAAGAGAAATTCTTCATGAAGGAGAACTCATAGGCCAAATTAGAGTTGATAAAACTCTAGAGCTTTTAAAAGGAAAATTATTTTGGTCACCCATGAGAAAAGATGTTCAGAGACATTACCCTAGATGTATTTCTTGTTTTAAAACTACATCTAAGGCAATGTCTCATGAACTCTATACTCCTTTACCATTTGCAAATGATCCATGGGAAGACATAAGCCTAGATTTTATAATAGAGCTTTCTAGGACAAAAAAAGGTTTTGATTCCATTTTTATGGATATGGATAAGCTCTCTTTAGAGAAGTGATAAGTCTTCTTGGTTTATCTCCAAGCATAGTATTGGATAGACCTCCAAAATTTGAAAACCATTATTTGAGGATTCTCTTGGAAAAACTTGGAACTAAGTTGAACTCTTCAAATTCTTATCATCTTCAAACTAATGGTCAAAATGAAGTTGAAAACATAGCTCTTTCTACTATGCCTAGAGTAATCATGAGAGGCAAACACAACTCTAAGGATGAGTATGCATACAATAAAGTAGTTCAAAAGACTACTAATATTTCTACATTTGAGGTTGTATGTGGGCTTAATCCTCTTTACCTTTTTGATTTGTTACCATTTCCTAATCCACAAGGATTTGTGCCTAAGGAAGAAGTAACAAAAACTGAATATGATAAAATGCATAAGAGGATTAAAGAACAAATACAACAACCAAAAGAGAAATATTGTAAGAAGTTGCCAAAAACAATAGAAAAACAGAAAGAATGGCAACTTCATAAAGTTGATTTTTATACAACTGCTTCAACTAACTCCTTTGTTTTGTTTGATGATTCCCATAGATGGACGTTTGATCCGGGAGGACGAGCATAGTTGTCAAAGGAAGAGGCTGCTATCCGAGATCGACTTTGTTGATCTGATGATAGATTTTCTCAAGAAGGAGGAGATGATGGACACCATCCAGGCACATACATCCCTTTACTAATGACGAGGACGAAGCCTTGGATTTGAGGACAATTCCTTTTCAAGAGGGAGGGGATGATGGAAGAGGCCCCAACACCAATCCATTAAAAGGCCACCAAAATGTCAAATTGAGGCAACCACTAGAGTTATGGTCAAAGAGGGGTCAAGAGGACACATTCTACATGTCATAAACTCTAGCGTGGAATAGTTTTTACAATTTTTGTCAAAAGTAGCATAGTTTAATTCTTTTGTATTTTTGTTGAAACATGCAAAGTGGTACCTAAAATGCTAACCTAAGTTTAATTAGAGTTTTTTACTCCTAATTAAACTTAGGTCCAACCCACATTTAGCCTAAGTGGAGCGTAAGGTTCTAGAACTCCTAGCACATGGAAGAATTCTAGAACCTACCTCACATGTGCTGAATTTAGGAGCCACCTTCCCATGTGCCAACATTTGAATTTCCCTCTAATTCTATTTTCATTTTCAGCCCACTCTTGCTATATATAGGGGAACTTGGGTCATGTAAATTGAAGATTAATGCATGAGTGAATTGCTGCCAAAATTTTGCCAATATCACTCTTTGCCCAAAACCTCCTAGGTTAGGCTTTTAATCTTCACAAATTCGCCCTTTCCAAGTAGAGTTGGCCTCACCACTCTCAAATCCTACCTATCATGCACCTTTAAGGTCACCACCTGATGGAAGAGGCCCCAACACCAATCCTTTGAGAGCCCACTAGAATGTTACATTGAGGCAACCACTAGAGTCATGGTCAAAGAGGGTTTAAGAGGACACATTTTTACATGTCATAGACTCTAGTGTGTGATAGTTCTTCTTACTTTTCTAGTCAAATTAGCATAGTTTAAAGTCATTTTGTAAATATGATGAAACATGCAAAGTGGTACTTAAAAGTCTAAACCTAAGTTTAATTAGAAATATCCATTTCTAAGTAAACTTAGGGCCGACCCAATTAGCTAGACCTAAGGGGCGTAAACTTCTAGACCAACCACACAAGGGAGGATTCTAGAACCTACCTCATTTTCTCTTAGCAAATCCGGCCATGTGAAGGCTAGGTGTCCCATGTGCTCCCATGTGCTTCCATGTGCTCACTTTTGCAAGTAATTTGGATAGCATTTTCCTTTCATTTGCATGTACATTTACGGTCCTCCTAGGCTACTACCTCATGTAAATCCAAGATTAATTTGAGTATTGTTATGCTGCCAAACTTGAGCCATACATACTCCCTTTGCCTTCAATCTCTCTAGATTTAGGTTATTGATCTTCAACCCATTCACCTACCAAAGAGGGCTGGCCGAACCTCCCTCACATCCCTACTCTTCCTGCACCTACAAGGCCACCACATCTCCTAGGAGGGCCTTGATCCACCACCAATCCGTCCAAGCTTCCGCCACCACCCAAAAATCACAAAAGAGAAGAGCTCAATGTCATCATTTGGTATCTAGAGCTATGGTCTTCTAGAGATAAGTATCTCTTTTTATTTTTCTGCTTGAGTTCTTCTTATCTTCATGTTGTTCATCTTTTGTTCAAGTTGTCTTGCTGTTTTACGTTTTTAATTTGATTTGGATGCTATTCTAAGCATTTCAATCGGTAGAAATTGTTCAATTTGTGCTTAAGCATCTTAATTTCAATTTTGTGTCCCATGGTGAATTGTGTTGCTGTTTTTATTTTAGGATATTTGAGTCTTTCTTGAATTTCTATTTGGTTCATATGATGTGTTTGAGTCATTTTATTTTCTGAATCTATAAGTTTTGTCTAGTCATGTAATTCCAAAATTGTCAACAAATCTTAGTAGTACTTTTCTTGATTTATTTGTTTCTTGTTTTGGATTTGAGTGCTTAATCTGAATTCTGTTTTGATTTGATCCTTTGGTGCATTTTTACTTTTAGTTTGAGTTCTTATTTGTATGCTAGATCCATACAAATTCCATCACATTCATTCCATTGTGTTTTTGAAGTATCTCATTCTGTTTTTAATTCCCGAATTTAGAATCCTCTATTTTAACAAATTCTGTTCTGGCTGTTTTGTTTTATGAAAATTAAATACGTCAAAGGAAAATTATTAGATTCTGGATTTCAGTGGTTTGAAGTGTTAGCAAAATAAGACAAAAAGAATCAGTGAAAAAACAAAATAGAAAAAAAAGATAAATCACACAAAAAAAGTGTGCATTCTGGCGCTGGAACTAGCGGTAATTGGGCATTGTTTTTGAAAAAATTATCACAATTAATTGGTGCATGTGCTTGGAGTGAAACCAACGCCAAAAATTTGTTAAGACACTGAATTTTTTGTGTTTAAATTTTTAGAAGCAAATACAAAATAGCCAGCTCAGCATAAATCATTGAAGTCACGCTTTCTGAACCACAATATTTTCAGTAGTGCTGTTTTGGTTTTTCAAATCAAATCTAGTGCCAATCTTTAGGTTCCTTTTGTGTGCCATCCTTTATTGAGTGCCAATTTTATTTGCTTGTCCAATTCATTCTGAACTCTTTCTAGTTGTGTCATCTCATTAATTCCAATTGTAGTGGTGTTGTTTTTAAAATTTAATTGTTTTTTGCTTTCTTTTCTTGACCTCTATATTGTTGGTGGATAAATTTCAATTGGTGCTTGTTGAGTGGAAATTGACTTGAGGAGAGTCTAGCTCTACTTAGTAGGTACTGTTTTGGAGAATTTAATTGCTTAAATCATAAGAGGATCAAGGCAAGGGGCAGCAGCAAACGTAAATACCAAAATACAGCATACACTTTGAAGGACACAACAAAGAAGAGTAACAATAAGTCAAAGGAGTGCCTAGCTGAAATTTAATTTGTGCAATTTAATTTATTTGCTTTTCTTGAATTGTAATTACATTTCACTCTTGTTAATTAGTGGATTAATCACGAATTAAACGGTGAGTGTGTCTTCAAAGGCTCAAAGTGTCTAAGAAGCCTCACCTAGGAACGACTAGTTTAAGCTTTCTAGGTTAGCCTTTGTTAATTGTTTTTAGCTAGTTCTTCCTTACGTCAATATTTGCTTAATCTTGCTTTAATTTGCTTACGTTTATCTTTGTTTAAAGCTTTGATAAATTGCTTTAATTGTTAGATAGCTTTACATTGTTTTCTTGCATAAAATTTGATTTCTACATCCTCATTGTGTTCTAAGTGATTTACCTAAAGAAAGAATTGTGTGAAGATTTTGAGGGATAGTTTTTGGCTAAGGCAAGACTCGGTATTTAAGTAGTCCTTTGTGACTCACCTCTCTTACCTGGAAAATTACCTTCATTAACTTTCCTCTTCTTTCTTAAAGTAAAGCACTTCTAAACATAAAGTTTTAGTCATGTCTTCTCACTCCTCTAAATCTCTTAAAAGTGATGTGAAATCCTTGAAATCTCTTTTAAAACAACTTTCCAAGGATATTCAATCAATTTCATATAAACAATTGGAGAATGATATCAAAACTAATGAATTGACTAAAGCAAAGGATGAGAAGTCTCAAATTTTAAAAAAATTACATTCTCATGCATATAGCTCTCAAGTTTATGATTCTTTTGGGGAAGAAAGTCTTAGGATAAATGAATATCATCAACCATCCCCTAGGAGAGCTAGAAAAGAGAGACAAGAAAACCTAAAGGAGGTTAAGGTAGAGCTACCTCATTTCTATGGAAAAGAAGATGTAGAAACATATCTATATTGGGAGATGAGGGTAGAGCAATTGTTTGCTTGCAACCATGTGAGTGAAGAAAAGAAAGTACCCTTAGCTACCTTAAGTTTTCAAGATGATGCTATGTATTGGTGGAATGACCTAAAAAGAGAGAGACATCTCCACAAGGACCCTCCCATTACATATTGGAATGACCTTAGGGGAGCCTTGAGATGTCGCCATATTCCCTCACTTTACAATAGGAAGTTGATAGACAAGCTCCAAAGACTTCATCAAAGAGATATGAGTGTAGAAGAATATTGGCAAAAGATGATGTCATATATTAAGAGGGCAAGGATTAACGAAGACAACCATACCACCATAGCTAGGTTTTTAATGACCTCAAACTTGAGATAAGAAACAAAGTTGAACTTTTACCTTATAGAGATTTACATGACTTGATTCAACTTAGCATTAAAGTTGAAAAACAAATTTTAAGAAAACAATCAAGTCGAAAACAAAGTTCATACTATGTATCTTATGACAAGGATGAGTTCCATAGAGGGGAAGAACATATAAAAGAAACATCTCTAGAACTTTCCCAAAACCTATCCTAGCATATCTCACACACTCAAGCTAGAAAAATTCCATGTTTTACATACCTTGGCAATGATCAATTAACATCTCAATGTTCCAATAAAAGATCTATGATCTTAAGGAACAAAGATGAAGATAGTAGCCAAGAAAAAGAAACTAGTGAGAGTGATGAAAATGTAAAAATAGAAAATCAAGAGAAAACTCTTGGGAGGCAAAAGGCGTGGGAGAAGAGTGTTCCTTCCCACAAGGTCATTCAACAAGAAGGAAAAGTTGAAAATACCTTTGAAAATATACTTCTTGTTGAACAACCTAGCCTAGTAAAAAAAGAAGAATCCTTAAAAGAGGCTTGCATAGATAAAAATGTAGTAGATTATTTTTCATATGTGCTAAGATCTCACCAAGTGAAGGTCAAGTTATCTATAGGCATCTACAAAGACAAATTTTTATGTGAGGTAGTGCCTAAAGAAACTTGTCATGTCTTATTGAGACAACCATTGCAAAGAATTAAAATTTTCATGAACAAAGGTTCTATCAACGAGACTACCTTCACACATAAAAGAGAAATTCTTCATGAAGGAGAACTCATGAGCCAAATTAGAGTTGATAAAACTCTAGAGCTTCTAAAAGGAAAACTCTTGTCACCCATGAGAAAAGATGTTCAAAGACATTACCCTAGATACATTCCTTGTTTCAAAAATACATCTAAGGCGATGTCTCATGAACTCTATACTCCTTTACCTTTTGCAAATGATCCATGGGAAGACATAAATCTAGATTTTATATTAGAGATTCCTAGGACAACAAAAGGTTTTGATTCCATTCTTAAGGATATGGATAAACTCTTCTTTAGAGAAGTGATAAGTCTTCATGGTTTATCTTCAAGCATAGTGTTGGATAGAGCTCCAAAAATTGAAAACCATTATTTGAGGATTCTCTTGGAAAAACTTGGAACTAAGTTGTACTATTCAAATTCTTATCATCCTCAAAAGAATCGTCAAAATGAAATTGAAAACATAGCTCTTTCTACTATGCCTAGAGTAATCATGAGAGACAACCACAACTCTTGGGATGAGTATCTTTTCCATATTCAGCATGCATACAATAGAGTAGTCCACAAGACTACTAATATTTCTACATTTGAAGTTGTGTGTGGACTTAATCCTCTTTTCCCTTTTGTTTTGTTACCATTTCCTAATCCACAAAGATTTGTGCCTAAGGGAAAAGTAACAAAAACCGAACTTGTTAAAATACACAAGAGGATTAAAGAAAAAAACACAACAATCAAAAGAGAAATACTATAAAAAGTTGCCCAAAACAATAGAAAAACAAAAAGAATGGCAACTTCATAAAATTGATTTTTATACAAATACTTCAACTAACTCATTTGCTTTGTTTGAAGATTTCCATAGATGGACGTTTGATCGGGAGGACAAGCCTAGTTGAAGAAACAAGAGGCTGCTATCTGAGATCAAATCTGTAGATCTGAGGATAGATCTTCTCAAGAAGGAGGAGATGATGGACACCATCCAGCCACATTCATCCCCCTAGCATTGAAGAAGAAGAAGCAATGGATTTGTGGACAAATCCTTTTCAAGAGGGAGGGGATGATGGAAGAGGCCCCAACACCAATCCTTTGAGAGGCCACTAAAATGCTACATTGAGGCAACCACTAGAGTCATGGTCAAAGAGGGGTCAAGAGGACACATTTTTACATGTCATAGACTCTAGTGTGTGATAGTTCTTCTTACTTTTCTAGTCAAAGCAGCATAGTTTAAAGTCATTTTGTAAATATGATGAAACATGCAAAGTGGTACTTAAAAGGCTAAACCTAAGTTTAATTAGAAATATCCATTTCTAAGTAAACTTAGGGGCCGACCCAATTAGCTAGACCTAAGGGGCGTAAACTTCTAGACCAACCACACAAGGGAGGACTCTAGAACCTACCTCCTTTTCTCTTAGCAAATCCGGCCATGTGAAGGCTAGGTGTCCCATGTGCTCCCATGTGCCATGTGCTCTCATGTGCTCACTTTTGCATCTAATTTGGATAGCATTTTCCTTTCATTTGCATGTACATTTATGGTCCTCTTAGGCTATTTAAGGAGTTGCCTACCTCATGTAAATCCAAGATTAATTTGAGTATTGTTATGCTGCCAAACTTGAGCCATATATACTCCCTTTGTCTACAATCTCTCTAGATTTAGGTTATTGATCTTCAACCCATTCACCTACCAAAGAGGGCTGGCCAAACCTCCCTCACATCCCTACTCTTCCTACACCTACAAGGCCACCACACCTCCTAGGAGGGCCTTGATCCACCACCAATCCGTCCAAGCTTCCGCCACCACCAAAAAATCACAAAAGAGAAGAGCTCAATGTCATCACCACCACTCTTAGGAGGACCTTATTCCATCTCCAATCCATGTAGCTTCCACAATTCATCAACAAAACCAAAAATAGGAAGGCACAAATCCATCAAAGTCCCTTTTATAGCCTACCTCTTGTAGCAGCTTTCTATCACAAGAGTCCCTCTCAATTGAAAGCCTGCGTCAATAAAGATATTTTTGTTTTAGGTAACATTCTCTTACCGTCACAGCTAAACAGAATCTCTCCTTTTTTGGAGTGCATCAATTTTTAACAAAATAACCACCAGGGTACCAACTCATGTACCAGCATCAGGGGTCCAATTTGTTTCACGTAGATACCCGCGGTGAGGCGCTACGTACTACACATGCAACCTATTCATTATGCCCTAGTACACATGGGCTTAGGTTTAAAGGAAACATTTTGTTCGTGCTAGACCCATATGCACTAAGTGCACCCCTAAGTCCATTACTACCTCTTGCCGACTGCCTGGGCCTTGCACGAGGGGATTATGTTAAGTATATAGAAAAAAAAGTCAAACCATGTCCTGAGCCCAACCCCTAGGCCCATCGGCTTGGCTTAGAAGCCGAGCTGACCTAACTGAGGCTGAGCTCCGACCAGCGAGCGTTGAGCTCTAAGCGCTCTGGCCAGTACACAAGCCCTCCAGGCTCTAGCTGAGCTTGATTCGACGAAGAGGTTATCTAGTCCTCCCTTGGTGACTTACGTGTTCCGTGGGCAGTGGTGTAAGCGGCGCGACGCATGAAGCATTTCTTGAGTGGACGTCTCACCATACTCCATCACAAGAATATACGTGGCCTTTCATCAGTGGCCAAAAATTGTTGTCGTTTACCCTTTCCAACATGGGATTTTATAACATTCGAAACTCCATCGTTTTTTCACTTACGCGCTCTTACCCAGACTCTCTGATTCTTCTTCTTCTTCTTCTTGGGCAACCTCCTCACCTCGTCTCATTTTCCAAAAGAAGGTACCTCCCCTTAATTCACGTCCATGAACTTATACCCTTTAATGCTTTCATTATCATTGTATCAACTGTTCTGGAACTGTTTCTGCATTCGTTTGCTATTTCTGCTAGTCTCTCTATTTTCTTGAATTCACATTGTTCTTCATTGTCTGAATGTGTGGTTGTGCCTTGCTTCTTTGCTTTTCTTGTTTTTGATATACTGAATGATGGATTACCGAGCCATGTACCCTTGGGCCTCTGATACCTTATTAGAGGAAACCTGCATATACACATTGTTCGAGGAAATAGTACTTTATATGAAGAGTGAGTGACCTAAGAAGTGTATTCTAGGTAGGGAAGATGATAGGGGTCTTAGGGTCGTGCCTTGTAGGGTAGATGAACCAGTATGCTGTGACGAAGCATCGGATCGAGATAGCCCTTTCTGTTTCTTCTACTCCACTGTCTTAAAAAATCTGCTTCTCTGCCTTCCCTTGTATAGTTTTGAAAGAGCCTTCCTCACTGAGATCAACGTTGCCCCAACCCAGCTACACCCGAATAGCTGGGCGTTTGTTCAGGGATTTTCTATCCTCTGCACTCAATTCGGCCCTCTGCCATCAGTGGAGGTTTTTCGATACTTCTTCGAAGCCAAACGCCTAGGTCGCTAGTTGTGGGTGTCCTTCAATGGGGTGGCTGGGAGAGCTTTGTTGTTACTCTTCTAGCAATCCTACAAGAACATCAAAGGTAAATTCTTTAAAATCCGCTATAATAAGAGGGACCCAACCCTTCTCTATGGGTTCCCCTTGTATTGACTGAGAAGCCAAGATTCCAAGGCCTAGGTGTTTGGATGAAATGCCCCAAAAAGAACGAGAGGTGTGCCTCTTCCTCTCCAGTCTGAAAATGGTTTTTGACACCACCACCCTCATAAAAAAAGAGTTCTCCCCTGTGGGGCTCAAGGCATACATTGGTATCTTTCATTCTTTTACTTTTACTAGTATTAACCTGTGTGCTTGTTTTGTTGATTCACTTGTGCTCTCTTGCAGACAGTATGCTCAGACTGAGCAAGAAAGACTTGGCGGCTAGGGCCAAGAAAATGAAGGTTGTTGCCCAAGCTTCTCCCTTAAAGGATCTGAAGCTAAAGGTTGTGGCTGAGGTCGGCCCCTCCGATGAGGAGGAAACTTACTCAGGGCCAGTCTTCAAAAGGAGGAGAAAGGCTGTTCCTGAGTCTGCTGAGCATTCTGCCTCAAATGGTCGCGCGACCTCTCCTCGAACCCAAGTTCCTCCCACTAGCCCTCCTCCTTCTTGAGACATAGCAGTGCAAGAGGGTGCAAGGGCGCTAGTGGGTGGACTATGGGATCCTACTTTGGATGCCCCCACTTACCTTGAGAAGACCTTGCTATCCGTTGAGGCCAAAGAAAAGTTGGAGTGCTTGGAGGAGGATAAACTAGTGGAGCAAGCAACGAGGCAACTGGGACAAGCTTTGGTTGTTAACTTCCTGGCCATATCCAAACTAAGAGGGTGGAAAGGCTCAACTAAAGAGGAGTCTTAGAACGCTGCTGAGCTCACACGACGGATGGTTGGTCTTGAGTATCAAGCATCCAAGTTCCATCAGAGACTGAGAACGCCAAGGAAGCCCTAGATTTATCTAATAAGAATGTGGAGCTCCAAGCCAAAGTGGAGAGGTTAGAGGAGGAGTTGGCCAAGAAGAACGAATAGCTGCTCCGAAAGGATGAAGATCAGGCAAGGGAAATGGAAACCCTTACTGATGATGCTGCCAACTCCTTTATGGCGGGCTTTGAGGAAGCTGTTGCCCAAGCCTTAGGGATCTACCCAAAGACGGACTTCTTCTAACTAGGTCTGGGGAAGATCGTGGTGGATGGGCGCCTGGTAGATGAAGAGGAATAGGATAGAAGGTTGAGCCCTTTTGTAACTAGCTGCCTTTCGCAATCCTTTGAACAATCCCTTACCTTTTATGTGTATATATATATATATAAATATATATATATATATATATATATATATATATATATATATATATTGGTGCTTTTATTTATCTTGCTTGTCTTATTCAACCATGCACGTTGTAGTAAGCACGACTATCATAACTTAACAATAGATAATAATCAACCACCTTATCAATGTAACACATCGATTAAGCATGGTAAATGATAACGCTCTCAGTGGGGCTATTTCATAGATGACTTGTTCCTTTATCTGCGAAGAATGTCACAGTTGCTTGAGCATTGACTAGCTACACGAGAAAGGGATTCGATTTTCTGACTTGGTTGTGCAGGACTTGCGCACTTAGAAGGTTCATTTGCTTTCTTGGCTCATCCTTCCCCAAGGCTTGGGGTGACTGGGGCATCTAACCTGGAGCCAGCTTCTTCACCAAGTCTGCCCTTGGGTGGATCTTAGTGGCTTAGAGCATCTGACTTGAATGTTAATCCACCTATCAAGTCTACTCCTTTGATAATTTTCATTATTTAGAGTATCTAACTTCAGTGTTGGATTACACACCAAGTCTACTCGTGATACCCCCGTGGTGGTTACTAACACAGGGTTACCCTTGGTTCTTTTTCACAAAATGGCCGAGCTCGGGTGGTTCTACTAACACTGAGGTGGGTCGTTCTTTATAGCCTTAGTTGCGCGCTTTTAGGTATTATTAATTGTGGTCCAATACCTCCTGGACTCAGAATCTTACTGAGCAGGAAGCATGCTAGTTCATGGTGTACGCTTTAGAGTGCCCGAACTCAGAATCTTACCAAGCCAGGTCATCTTCCCCTAATTTAAGCCAATCAACCTTAGTGGTTAATTTAGAGTCTTATTGAGCAAAGGTCACCCTATTTAATATCCGGTTATAGATATCCTTTTCATAACTTTGTAGGCCTTTAGAGTGTTTGCCTTGGGTGTTATTTCACACACCATGTCTACTCTATTAAGGTCTTTTCATTGGAGTATTTGACTTGGCTTCCATGCCAAGTCTACTTTTGAACAATTACTTGGAGTATCTGACTTGGGAGTTGGCTTACTCGCCAAGTCTGCTCCCCGACCCCGAGGGAGGTCAGTCTACCTGCCCTCGGGTGGATGATCTTAACCCTATTCAGCGCGTCAAAACTTAGAGTCTTTCTGAGAGGATATCTAAATAGTTTGATTGTCGAGCTACCTAAGCGATAGAGACTTACCAAGGGAATAGGTGGCCTCATTTTGTTGTCGATCATGCACATTTTGCGCTTGCCCGGATAACTTATCGATTAAGTCGCCTTCTTGCGTGCTAATGAAGTATTCTAGCAAAATATTTTTCCAAGAATAGTTTCCATTGGGTGACCTCATTAAAAAGCCCTCGTAAGGAAAAAAAAGCGTCCCCTTAATTATTCAGATTGTTCATAAAGATTGAAAAAAATCAACTGAAATAAAACTTGAGGTTGGCCCCATTCCATGTTCAAGGTATGGCTCCACCCTCTAGAGTCTCGAGCCTATATGTTCCATTTCCAAGTGCTTCTACCACACAGAATGGGCCGGTCCACTTTGGAGACAACTTGTTCTCCAACTGGTAGGGGTGAGCTCTCCTCATCACCAGGTCGACAGCTTGGAACTGTCGAGGTCTAAGCTTGGAACTGTCGAGATCTAAGCTTGGGCCTTTGTTTCCGTTCTACCCTTTTCGTTAGGGCTTCGACTTTGACACGTGCTTGCTCTCGCACATCGTCAACTAAATCTAGGTTTACCCTCCTCCCTTCGTTAGACTCCTCTATCACGAAGTATATCGGCTTTTGCACCTGATCTTGTTCCTGTACCAGAACCGAGCTGATCGCTCGATCTGTCATCGCGAAGTAGAGGCGGAGGGGAGTACTTGACAGCGGCTTGCAAAGAACAGGCGTGCTGGCCAAGTACTCTTTTAGCTTGAGAAACGCCTCCTCGCGCTCGCTAGTCCACACAAAGCGTTATTCTTCTTCAAACATTGGAAGTAAGGATACCCTTTATCTCCTCCTGCTGACAAAAATCGGGACAGGGCAGTCATCCGCCCAGTCAACTGTTGTACCTCTTTTATAGTGGTAGGGCTTCTCATCCCTATGATTGTTGCGCACTTGTCGGGATTCACTTCAATTCCCCGCTCAGTGAGAAAGAACCCTAAGAATTTCCATGCCTCTACCCCAAACACACATTTCTCGGGGTTCAACTTCAAGTCATACTTAGCTATTGTGGCAAATAGCTCTTTCAGATCAGCCACATGCCGATCTCTTTCTGGCGAGGTGACGACCATGTCATCCATGTATGCAAGCACATTCCTCCCTATCATAGGAGCAAGAATTCTATCCATCAATCTATGGTATGTCGCCCTGGGGTTCTTTAGCCCAAAGGGCATGACCTTAAAACAGTAACTAGAGAGCTCGGTCATGAATGCGATCTTATTCTCATCGTGAGGGTGCATACGAATCTGGTTGTACCCCGAGAACGCGTCTAGAAAACTGAAGAGTCGGCAACCTGAGGCACTGTCCACTAAGGCGTCGATGCTGGGCAGCGAATACGAGTCCTTAAGGCAGGCATTGTTCAGGTCGGTAAAATTGACGCACATCCTCCACCTCCCATTGGCTTTCTTGACTAACACGACATTCGCTAGCCACTCAGGGTATTGGATCTCCCTTATGTGGCCCGCGCTGAATAGCTTCTGGGTTTCTTCCCGAATGACCAAGCTTCTCTCCTTGTTGAACTTTAATCATGGGCCTGACCTTTGCGTCCATCATGAGCCGGTGGCACAAGAAGTCAGGGTTGATGCCAGGCATGTCAAAGGCGGACCACGTAAAAGCCTTTAAATGCCTCGTTATAACCTCGATGATCTAGTTTTGCATCTCTGGGCCCAGTGACGTGTCGAGCTTGAACTTCTTTCCCGCAAACTCTTTCTCTTGAACCTCACCTGCAGGCTCAGGTCGCCTGGCTCATGGGTCTGCTCAGTGATCACACGTATCCCTTGTTAGAATGTATGAGTTTAAACTAGAGGGTGGGTGAATGGTTTAAAAGGGTTTTCGCAAAGTTTTTAAGATAGAATGAAATTCTTTGCAAGAAACCAGATTTAGGAATTCAGTTTGCCAAGAATAAAGCTCAAAACAGAAAAACAATCGGTTGTTTCGCAGAAACAATCGGTTGTTTATACCAGTAATATAACAACAACTGAAATTAAAGAGTTTAAGGAAGAGAGAATTGCACAAACAGTTTATACTGGTTCACTCTTAACCCAAGAGTTACATCCAGTTTCCCAGAAACCACTGGGGAATCCACTAGGTAATCAAATCCAGATTACATACACACCACCAAAGAAGTGACCTTGATCCCCTCAAGACACACACTTCCTTTGGCTCAGCACATACACCACCAAGAATGTTGATCTTGACAACCTCAAAAGCACACAACCCTTCTTGGATTTACAACACCACAATGTTCACAAATCACATAACGAATTACACTGTTACAGAATCAACTAAAATCAATATAGAGTAATCCTATTCCACTTCTCTCTTGAATAACCAAAGCTCAAGTTCAAACTCAAATGCTTCAAAACTCTTTGAAAAACTCAAATCTATTTTTCTGTCTTGTTGTTTGTTATAAAACATTAACAAACTATTTATTGTATTCAAATCTTGGTCAAAGCATTTAAAGCATGAGCGTATTCAGTTATGAAATCAATTAAAGCTCTTTTAACAAACAAAACTGTTTTCTGTTAGGATTCCAAACAAACAATCGGTTGAAATAGCGAATCAATCGATTGTTTCGATAAAACAAAAGGGTGTTTTTCACTTAGTTTGAAAAACACTTTAATTTTAAAAGATTTGAAAACACTTAAGCTTTAGATTCAACAATGAGTGGATTACAAATATAATCTACCCCAGATCCTATTCTAAAGCACCTTAGCAACAACAAGCACATCTAGCCTTCCATAAAAAACAAAGGATTTGGATTCTTCAAAGCTTGAACACACTTGATTCAACAATCTCCCCCTATTTGATGAAGACAAATCCCTTGTTATTTGTGCTGGTCTTGTTTGAATATGAAGCAGTTCCTGCAAAACAAAGTTTAAGCAAAGCACAATATCTCTGATAGAAGGTTAGAGCAGTAAATCAAAAATAACATATCAGCAGAATTAAGATACCAGCATATCAGCAGCAAAGCAAAAAAATTAAAGTTCACTTAAACAAACATAGAGTTTGCAGAAAATAAAAGACAACACAACATAAAATCTCCCCCTATTTGTCTTCACAAATAGATAATAAGAAGAGTTAAAAAGGCAATTGTTCCAGATTATACAGAAATTAAAAGCAAAAGCACTTAAACTGATACAAGGAAAAAACAATTTGTTGTTTCGATCATTCAACCGGTTGTTTTTCCTTCAATCATCCTTGCCATACTGAAGTTCAAAGATCTAGTTCTGAACAACTTCAATATGTTCATCCAGGGTCATAAACCGAGTATCCATGCTATTGAATCTGTTGTCAATGCTCTGGAAGTTGGTCACACAAAGATCATGGAGATTTCTTTGATTTTCAGCAAAGCCATCAAGCCTATTCACCATGTATCTTTCAAAAGAAGACATATGTTCCGTCCGGTTGACCGGGACGTCTTCGTGCGCGACCTCAACCGTCAGCTAGGGACTCCTTCCCACTGGTTACCTGTGGATTCCTGCAAAAGAGAGGACAAAGAGGCGCCCTAGCGGCCGTTTGCACTCCGACGCTCAAGTCAGCCAGCAAGAAACACCAAAACTGTGCACCTCCGTCTCTGAGCACCGCGTATGGCACTCTGAAGGTGGTAAAAAGAACTGTGTATATGTGTGTGTGTTTTCTCCCCAGTCCCTTGTACGTAACCTCAAGCACGAGCAAGCAACTAGAGAATTCTCTGGTAAATTTACCAAAAGTTCCAACCCTGTTTCCAACATCCTCCGCGCTATTTAAACTACCCAAGCATTTAAAGCGCCTTAACGCGCCTTTAATTGCAAATGTAACGCACTCAATCAGCGTATCTAATTTAGGAAACGTAGCGCATTTAAGACGTTGAAACGCTTGGGAGCCATTATAGTACCTGAATGTTCGAAACAAAAACTGTATTGAATGACTTTAATTACCTGGCACTTGACTAGAGGGTGTTTCTATTCTGACATGGCTGTCGTACACGTGGAGGGCCTCACGACGCCATGACCCCATCTGGGGGCGTTTCTACGTGTGAGTCCTCCTGCTTGGGAGTGCTACTGCGCTAGGGGTGACTTTTTTGGGTGCCAACTCATGCCCCCAATTATCTAGTCACTTACTTTGAGAGCGTATCTGCCTTCCTCTCGTACCCTGCACCCGGCTACCCTGGGCGTGACCTTCCTCTTGAGTCGTATCTGTCCCAAAAGCGTCTCTAGGGCGGTAGGGGTACTTCACGAGTCAGGCTGCCCTACACTGGTGCTATTACTATGGCCTTGAAGCCACCTTTTCCTTCTCTTTATCATTGCCCCGGGTTATCGGGACTTGAGGCCTCCCCACGGTGTCGCTCCCTCCATGGTCTTTCCTACCCATGGGTATCGGGGAACCACACTGTGATTGCCTTGCTTTAGTACTGTTTGAGCTGGCGACGCCCTGGTTGGGCGACGCCTTCACCTAGGCGACGCCTTGCCTTGGAGACGCCTCTTCTTGGTGACGCTGGCACTTAGCGTCTCTTCACCTATGCGACGCCTGGTGTTGACTTTGACCTCTGGCGTTGACTTTGACCTTGACTTAGTCAACGCCCGGGTACGGGACGGTACACAAGCCCCCCAGTCTTAAGCCGAAGACTTGTCTTCAGCGTAAAGACTAAGGCCTCGCCCACGCCGTCCACATGCCATCTTGATGACGTGTCGCTCCCTGCTGACTCAACAATTCTCGAATTATTGACGTGACGCTCTCTGAACCATACGAGCGCTCTTAATGACAGATTGGACATCCTCTGAAACGGGGATAATAACACCTTTTGGGGCTACCCTTGATCGCGCGCCACGTGGCCCATCGCACGGCCAGCCTCTAGAGACCCTTGCGTTTCCCTGGGGCGATTGATCCTTCGACTCGTGGTACGATCTCACGGCCCTTAGTTAGCGCCTCTTGAGTTGCGAAATGTAACGTTTAAGTTACTCCAAACCCCGCGCTCACCCTACTGTTACATTCATCCCCTCTGCGTCTCTGCACTGTTCGTCGTCTTCAAACCCCTTTTCTCCGCGATTGCTGTTCTCCCCTTCCTGTGCTCTTCTTCCACCTTCCCTTCGATAGCAAAGGTATGATTTTCGAACACTCACGACCCTTCCCTTTCGTCGCATTGTATGATTTATTGAACTGCCTGGGACTGTTGTTATTCATGCATTACTGCGTTCTTCCGCTTCTCCTTCCTTCTCTGGGTTTTCTCGCGTGGGTGATGTTTCCTGGGGTTCACTCCCCTTCCTGTCATGGCTACACTTGCTAAACCCTTTTTCCTCTCTTCTTTCTCCAGCTATTTATTTACACCATGACGCGCACGAACGCGGAGCCTGATTCCTCCCCCAAGACCCCCAAGTCCAACTACAAAGCCTTCTACCCATGGGCCCCCGACGAGCTCCTGAGCGAATGTACCAGCCTGACTTCCTTCCAGGACCTGGAAGCTCATCGTGGGGATCCCCATTTGTACAACTTTAACGCCTTCTGCCGCACACACGACGCCCACATATCCGTCCGTCCCGGCAGGCCTGGGGAACCTGTCTGTTTGGATGACAGACCTAGAAAGGGGAAACCCTTCTTCTTTATGTACCAGACAGTGTTCAAACGCGTAGGGGTCCGTCTCCCATTTACCCCCTTCGAGAGAGAACTCCTTACTGAAATCAATTCCGCCCCCGCCCAGCTCCACCCCAACAGCTGGGCGTTTGTAAGAGGTTTTCAAATTCTTTGTGGACACCTGGGCATCCTCCCATCCGTAGACGTTTTCCTGCATTTCTTTGAGGTGAAAAAGCAGGGGAAAAGCTTCTGGGTAAGCTTTTCCGGGATCGCGGGTAGAATCCTCCTTTCCCTCTTCCAAAACTCTTACAAAAACTGGAAGGGGAAGTTCTTTAGAGTGTGCAGCGCTAAGCACGATCCCACAGCCTTGGATGGCTTCCCCCTTTACTGGACGGAGCGCCCTAAACTGCTCAGGGCCAAAACCCTGGAAGAGCTATATCCCGCTGACAGGGAGGTAAGCAAAGCCTTGGCCGGGCTGGGGATCGTTTTTGATACCTTGAAGCTTGTTGCTAGCGAGTACAATGCTCACGCCCTGACCACCTACTTTGGTAAGGGGACTCTCCCCTCATCCTTCTTGTTGTGAACACCCTGCTACCGGATGTTTGTTCCCCCAGACTATTCTACTCGTTTTATATTGTGCCATGTGACTTGCATCTCACGCCTCTATGTGTATTGTAATTTTGCATAGCTGCTTTGGTCCTAATTTCTGCTGCTTGGTCTGTTTTGATGTAGGATCGGTGATGGACGCCTCTAAAAGGATGATGCTGGCGAGAGCAATGAAGGAGGCTCGTGCCGCCAAGGCGAGCGCCTCCTCCGTCCCTGCTACTGCTCCGATCCCCCAACCAACTCTGTCACCGCCACCTCCGGTCACTGCCGAAGCTCCTTTAAGCTCATCTCCATCATCTCCACATAGTCCCGAGGCGCTTCCAACTCCCAGCTCTCCTCCGCCCATCGCCGCCGTTCCCCTAGCCACGGCCTCGTCACCGACTCCAACCCCCCTTGACAAAGGGAAACGGGTCTTGGAGATTTTATCAGATGATGAGGACTCGGAAGGTGTGGCACCTTTCAAGAGGAGAAAATCTACGCGGGTTCCTCTTCTGGTAGAGGCGTCGCCCCAGGGAGGGAACTCCTTCATGGACAACCCCCCAAGTGCGACCTCACTTCCCCCCACGACACTCCAAGAGGAAGGGGGCGAAGGCGCCGAATCTGCCCCGCCTCCGCCGCCGGCAGAAGTCACTGCTTCCCCTACTCCCGTCGCTGCCACCCTCGATTTCATCGCCATCCCTCCTCCAATCATGCATCTGATGAGGGGCTTCAGTGGCGGAACTATGCCAGAGGGTACCGACAGGAAGGAAGGCATGCCTTTCTACTTGGGGCCTTCTTGGCGGTGGCCCTTGAATGGTGCGCCCAGGCCAGAAACGCGGTCCTGCAAGCTCAAACTCTCCAGGCCTTGGAAACAAAGGCGACTACTCTGGAGGAGGAGAAAAGAACCCTGGGCGCCAGAACGAAGCTTACCAAACTTCCTTGAAGCGGGCTCAAGAGTCCAAAGCAGAAGCTGAGAGGCAACTGGCAGAGGCATTGGAGCTCCAGGCTGACTTTTATACTCGGGAAGTCGCCCTCCAAGTTCATATAACGGGCCTTCAGGAATTGGTCAAAGCTGATGCAGAAGTTCAAAAGGACTTGAAGGACCGTTGCTGTGAGCAGGCTGACAAGATGGAGCGGATGGAGGGGGAAATGGCCACCCAAGCCAAGGCTATGTGTTGGGTTTAATAGTGCCAAAGTTCAAGAGGGGGGGTGAATTGACCTTTTAAAACTTTCTCGCAGAAACAATGTTTAACCAGTTTTACAGAAAATAAATCGATTTATGTGAAAATGAACAGATTTATTTCAGCACTGTTTTCCTGTTTGAAACGCTTTTAATACAGCAAGATTAATCACAAGATTATGCAGTGAGAGTTTCCAGATGCACACACACAGATATCAGATTTGGAAAACAGTGAAACACAAAACAGCAAGCTTTAATTTCAAGCAAGTGATTAAGATTCAATTGATAGCATGCTAGTTAATTGAGTGACCTTTGCAAACAACCTGTTCCAATGGCTTTTAACAGACTATGAGTGTTCTTCTTGATGTCAAGCAATTTTCCAGAAATTAAGAGCAATGAATTACAGAACAGCAAGCTTCAACTTTAAGCAATTGTTTAAGGTTCAATTAATAGCATTGACAGTTTCTTGAGCAGCCTATCACAGTCAATCTGTTCCAATGGCTTTTAGCAGATTTTATATGTTCTTATCAGATTAAAACAACTTTTTCAGAAATCAAGAACAGTATGCACAGTGCCCAGAAAGAACAAATTTATTTTCAATTGAACAGATTTATTTCTTTGCTGTTTTATCAATTATGCAGAAACGAAATTGCAGAGAGTGAGAGAGAATGAACACAAGCAATTATACTGGTTCACTCAACCTGAGCTACATCCAGTCTTCACCAACAACAGGTGGAAATCACTAACATACAGTACCACCAAGTACAATTCCCACTGTTCTTGAAACCTACAAGAACTTAGGTACTCTTGCTGAAAAAACCTATTTCAGCATACACACACACCCACTCTTCAAGAACACCTATCAAGAAGAGTGTTCAACCAAACTATTACAAGAAAGAGATGTGAAACGAATACACCTGATTGAGGATACACAGATTTGCCTTAAACCAGTAGGCAAGATTGCTAGAACAGTAGCTGCACCTCACACCAAGCTTTTGGAACCAAACCATGAACAAGCACTTTGTGATTTTTGAAATCTTTGAAGAACAAATGCTAATCCTTTGAAATCACTTAACTCTCTGCTGTCAAAACTTGTTTTTTTTGCAAATGTATGAACTGTTTGAATCGTTATTAAACTCAGAAACAAGTTTGCATTTTATAGAAAGCCAGCTTATAACAGAATTTTGAAAAACAGTTAAAGCTGTTATAAAATGAACAGATTGAAAATAAAATGAACTGATTTATTTTCAAAGGCAGTTAGAGAATTTGTTAAGTGAGGAGACTTAGTCAACCATTCTGGTGCTGAGCTAAAATTGAAAAACGTTTAAGCTTGACATGGCACCAGAGGCAAAAAGAATCTATTCATTTACAGATGAACAGATTTATTTTTCAAAACGAAAACAGAGAAAGTTTAACTATTTAAAACTCAGTCGTTTTGAAAAGAAGAAGACTTAGTCAAAATACCTGATGCACAAAATCAAATTTTTACAAGACTTTAGCCAAGGCATCAGTGAAGAAAATGAATCTGTTTATTTAGAAAAGAACAGATTTATTTTTATGCAGTAAAACGTGTTTTTGTGTAAAACATGTGAAAAACAGTTTAAGAAAACTTATGCTTGTTCTTAACACATGGCCAGTGGTTATGAGGTGAGTTACTCAGCAAAAAGCTACTCTTAGACAACCTCTAAGCACTAACTAAGACATACTTAAAGCAAAGCAAAAATACATGAAAAGTACATAAAAGTCTTCATCAAACACTACATATAGGTCTTCATCAAACACAATCTTGAAGGGGCAGCAACCATCTTCAACAATCTCCCCCTGTTTGATGGAGACAAATCCCCATAGCTAACCTCATAGCTTTGTTGCTTTAAGTACTTGCACCAGATTTTAAACCAGAATTGCACCAGATTTTAAACCAGAAAAAAAACAGCAGTATTGCATAGCATAAGACATGGTTTTAAAGTGCAGAATTAACTCCCTGTTTCAGCTAGCTTCACCTAGCATGGTGAGCTATTTTTCTCCCCCTTTGGATTCATCAAACAACATATAAGCATAGGGAATAAAGGGATATAGAGCAGAAACCACAATCATAATAGTTCAGAAACAGAAAACCAAATTGTTCAACATTACAGAAACTTTAAAACTGATAAAGAAAGCATTAAAAGCAGAAAACTACTGATCCTTGTAGTAAAGCTCTGCAAGCTGTGCCTGAACTCCTTCAATCTGATTATCAAGGTGTTGGAACCTTGCATGAGTAGCCTCAAAGTGTGCCCTTTGTTCTGCAGACATGACATCAAGACGGTACAACACTTGCCTCTCAAACATAGACATTGGTTCTCCACGGTATTCTGGACTTTGATAGGCAACTATGGCATTTGCAGCAACTTCCTCGTGTTCAGATTGGGCAGCAGGTGAGTCATCATCCATAGGAACAGCTTCATCCTCATCCTCATGTTCTGCTTGAGTGTCCTTCTCCTTGAGAACCACCCACTTGTTTTCAATTTTGTGAAAACCCATTTTGGTGAGAGTTGAAGTATCAATCTCACTTACAGCTTTGATAGGGTCATTTCTCTCATTTGTAACATCAACACCAAAGTAATCAATTAATTTGGAAACAAGAATAGCATAGGGAAATCTGTAATCAGCCAACCTTTTTGACTTGAGCATGTGTTCATTGACAATGAACACCCAGTTTACCTTAATCTGGTTCATGATGCAATATAGGAGAATGAGATCCTCTTCATGTAAGACAGCATGGTTTGTCCCTCTAGGAATCAGTTGCCAAGCTATGATGTATGCAACTAGACGTGGAGTGAGGTTCAAATGCCCTGCATGGAACCTGTTTATACTCTCTGTAGGATTCCTCATGCAACTCTTATAATATTGCAGCTTGTTGAATTTTGAAATTCCACTGGTATTTCCCTTCCCTACTTTCAGTCCAGCATATTTTATTCCAGCCACAGAGTTCCACACCTCACTTGTGATCTTCATCTTAATTCCTTTCACATAAGAGACAACATTCTTCCCATCCAATGTGAGGTTAGTATAAAACACCTTAACCAAGTCAGGATAAACATTACCCGTTAATTCCAGTGCTTCAACACAACCCTTGTTTCTACCAGTTTTTCAGATTTCAGCCAGTTGAAATCCAGCACCTTGGGTATGTTGATCTGCTTCCTGCTTGTTTCATGAATGTAGGCATTGATGCCTTCTTCATTTCCAGCGAACCATCCTTCTAACACTCCTTGAGAGGTGGTTTTCTTTCCCTTGCTTTTATGTTTTTGTCTTGATGACGAAGCCATGTGTGAACCTGAATTCTTTTCTTGGTTTCAAATGGTGAGAATAGAAAGAGAATGGCCAATGTGGGTAGCAAGTATTCACACAGATTTATAGCAGAATAAATGGATTGATATGGCAGTTATGAGTGGATATGCATGAAGATATTATGCTCTGAATTTGTGCAGAGAATCTTTGAAAATATGCACCAAATATTTAGGGTCACGATGCATACACTCAAATTCTTATTGAGCACCCAAACCATCAAATCGGTTACATAACCATGACCAAAACCATCAAAGGTACAGAGGTTAATGCCCACTAAGTCAGTCAAGCAGTCAAAGATCAAAATTTCTCTTTCCTAGTCATCAATGCATATCAGTGCAGAAAATAAACACATTCAATTGCGAATAAACAGATTTAATTTTTCACTGCTAGGTACAATTTACATTTATAATACCCAATTCATTAAGCAGAAAATTAAACCTATCTTTGGCTAATGGTTTTGTGAACAAATCAGCAAGTTGTAAATCAGTACCAATGAACTTAATATCACATGTTCCATTAGATATGTGTTCCCTTAGAAAATGATGCCTTATTTCAATGTGTTTGGTTCTTGAATGCATGACAGGATTTTTGGTTAAGGTGATTGCACTTGTATTATCACACAGCAGAGGTATATGGTTAAGTAAGATACCAAAATCTTCAATTGTTGTCTTAGCCATATAGTTTGAGCACAGCAACTCCCTGCTGCAATGTATTCTGCTTCAGCAGTGGAAAGAGCTACACAAGCCTGCTTTTTGCATTGCCATGAGATCAAGCTTGATCCAAGCAAATGACAGGTTCCACTTGTGCTCTTCCTGTCAATTTTGCAACCTGCAAAATCTGAATCAGAATAACCAGTTAAGCTTAATGAAATATTACCTGGATACCACAAGCCAACTTCTTTAGTTCCTTGCAAATACTTCAAAATCCTTTTGACAGCATTGTAGTGTGATTCTTTAGGAGCAGATTGAAACCTTGCACACATGCACACTGCAAACATTATATCTGGCCTGCTGGCAGTAAGATACAACAGTGATCCTATGAGTCCTCTGTATTTGGTTTCATCAACAGAAATTCCAGCTTCATCATGATCCAAATGACAGCTTGTTGAGAAGGGTGTGCTGATTGGTTTACACTTGTCCATTTCAAATTTCTTCAGCAAATCCTTGCAATACTTTGCTTGACTCAAGAAAATGCCATCCTTGAGTTGTTTGACCTGCAAACCTAGAAAATAGTTCAACTCACCCATCATTGACATTTCAAACTCACTCTTCATGACTTTCACGAAAGCTTCACACAATTCTCCATTGTTTGATCCAAAAATGATGTCATCCACATATACTTGGACTAGAATTGAGTCATCTCCTTTCTTCTTAATGAACAAGGTCTTATCTGATGTGCCTCTGTCATAGCCTTGTGAGGTTAGAAAATCACTTAGCCTCTCATACCATTGCCTAGGAGCTTGCTTGAGTCCATAGAGAGCCTTTTGGAGTTTGAACACATATTCTGGATGTTGATGGTCTTCAAAACCTGGTGGTTGTGAGACAAATACCTCTTCATTTATATAGCCATTTAGAAAGGCACTCTTCACGTCCATTTGAAATAGCTTGAACCCTTTGATGCAGGAAAAGGCAAGCAGCAGTCTAACAGCTTCTAACCGAGCCACTGGTGCATATGTCTCATCATAGTCTATTCCTTCTTCTTGATTGTACCCTTTAGCTACAAGCCTAGCCTTGTTTCTGGTGATCACTCCATGCTCATCCATTTTGTTTCTAAATACCCATTTTGTTCCAATAACATTCATCTCAGGTATTCTAGGAACAAGAGTCCAGACCTCATTAAGAGCAAACTGATTCAGTTCCTCTTGCATAGCTAAAATCCAGTTGCTGTCCTTGAGAGCTTCATTCAAATTCTTGGGTTCAACTTGAGATACAAAAGCCATTGCTTCACAGAAATTGTTCAAGGATTTTCTAGTTGACACTCCTTTCTCAATGTTCCCAATGACATTATCAAGGGTTAAGTCTCTTGGGGTTTTCCACTCTTTTGGCAAACCTGCAGCTGCAGTAGATTCTTGTATAGCATGTGTATCAGCAGTATCAAAATGAATCGATTCATTTTGATTTAAAACAGATTTAAATTCATTACTGTCAAGGTCATCAGCAGTTTTAGATAGGCTATGATCAGTTTCATCAAAAACAACATGCATTGATTCTTCTACTATGAGCAACCTTTTATTGAAGACTCTATATGCATGACCATTCAAAGCATAACCAATGTGCACACCTTCATCAGATTTAGCATCAAACTTACCAAGATTTTCTTTGCCATTATTCAATACAAAGTATTTACACCCAAATACTCTAAGGTGACTCACACTAGGTTTTCTGCCCTTATACAATTCATATGGGGTTTTCTTAAGAATTGGTCTTATTAAGGTCCTATTTAAGACATAACCTGCAGTATAAACAGCATCAGCCCAAAAATACTTAGGAAGCTTAGATTCATTTAACATAGTTCTAGCAAGTTCCTCTAGTGATCTATTTTTCCTTTCAACTACACCATTTTGTTGGGGTGTCCTAGGGGCTGAAAAGGTATGAGCTATCTCATGCTTCTCACAGAACCTCTCAAACTTAGCATTTTGAAACTCCCCCCCATGATCACTTCGAATTGATTTAATGCAGCAACCATTTTCATTTTGCAGAATTTTTGCTAATCTCTTAAAGGCAGAATAAGCATCATGTTTATGTGCAAGAAATAGAGTCCATGTAAATCTAGAGTAATCATCCACAACAACTAAAGCATACAAATTTCCAGCCAAGCTAGCAACTCTAGATGGACCAAATAAGTCCATATGTAACACATCCAATGGATTTTTTGTAGAGACAATATCCTTTAACTTGAAAGAGGATTTGATTTGTTTACCTTTCACACAAGCATCACAAAGCCTGTTGTCCTGAAATTTAATGTTAGGTAAACCAGAAACTAAATCTTTAGATTTCAATTTATTCAAGTGATTTGTGTGTATGTGAGCTAACCTCCTGTGCCACAACCAAGACTCATCACTTCTGGACAGCAAGCACTCATTTGAAGAGTTAGTTTCCATGATATTCAACAAGTAAATGTTATTCACTCTCTTACCAGTAAACAGTGCCTTACTAGATGAATTACTTGAGATTGTGCAGCCACTTGACTCAAAATTCACTTTGTATCCTTTGTCACAAAGCTGACTTATGCTGAGAAGACTATGCTTAAGTCCTTCTACATACAGCACATTCTCAATGGTTGTTGAATTCCCTGTTCCAACAGTTCCTCTGCCCAAAATCCTCCCTCGGTTATTATCACCATAGGTCACATGTCCTTCTGCTTTGAGCTTCAAGCTAGTGAATTTTGTAAGATCTCCAGTCATATGCTTGGAACAGCCACTGTCCAAGTACCACTGGTTTTTCTTGCTTCCAATCTGCAAAACAGAATAAAAATATACAAATGGTACCCTTTTCAGTATAGGGTCCAGCACAGATTAACACCTTCTCTTTGGTAGCCATTTAGCTAAGTTCTTAGGCACAAGATGTTTTCTAGCAATGCAAGACCTAGATGTATGACCAGATTTCATGCAGTAAAAATAGGTTACATGAGATGCCTTTTTGCCACTGTTAAAAGCTGAAAAAACTGATTTTGCTGGAACAAAAAAACTTGAAAGCTTTTTGACATTGGTTGTATTTCAAGGGGTATAACCAAGTCCATTCTTATTGAAAACAACATTCTGTGATCCAAGGAGAGACTCAAGGTTTTCTCTGCCCTTGGTGAAATTGGAAAGGGTTTTCAGCAAATATTCCACTTGTTTTTCCAATCTTTTGCAATTTTCACAGTTTTTAATAGAGGCATGCAAGCAAGTCAGTTCAAGGCTTACCAAATCTGTTTTGGCCTTATGCAATTCTTCCTCAAGTGTTTTTACTTTAGGTGCAAGCACATTATTTACCTTTTGCAGCTTATTGCATATTACAGCTAGCCTATTGGCTTCCTCATGTGTTTCCTTGAAGGCAACAAGCAAATCATCATAGTTATCAGAATCAGCAGAAAAATTACTTACTGATTCAGAGCTTGACTCCTCATCCTTCATCATGAAGCACAAATTATTCTCCTCATCTTCTGTTGAAGAGCTGCTAGTTGAGGATACTTCATTTTCCTCCCATGAGATGTAGGCTCTTCTTCCTTTGTTCCTTTCAAATTTCTTGCTGGCAGATTTGTCCCTTGTTTGATTGTCTGGACAATCTGTTTTGATATGCCCTGTTTTGCCACATCCAAAGCAAGTATATTTAGAGGAATTTGAATCATTGGGTTTAGGATACCTTCTTTTCTGCTGGTTCCTATTTTTGCTTTTCTTCCTCAGGAATTTGCTGAATCTTTTTGTAAGAAGGCTGATTGTGCATCATCTTCAGCATCTTCTTTTTCTTCCTTGATCTCATCCAATTCAGTTGCTTTCAGTGCAAGCCCTTTGGGTTTTCTCTCTGTTGTTTCCTGCTCTTTAAGTCTTTTAAGCTCTAGCTCATGCTCCATCAGCTTTCCAAACAGTGCAGCAGTTCCCAATTTTGACAGATCACGGCTTTCAGACATAGCTGTCACCTTTGGTTGCCAGCTTCTGTCGAGGCACTTCAATATCTTTATGTTGAGCTCCTCTCTGTCAAATTCTTTTCCCAAGCCAGTGAGGTGATTCACAATGTGGGTGAATCTCTTCTGCACATCAGCAATGCTCTCCTCGGGTTGCATTCTGAACAGCTCATATTCTTGGATGAGTGCATGTTTCCTTGACCTTTTCACATCTTCAGTACCTTCATGAGTCACTTCTAAGACTTCCCACATCTCCTTAGCTGACTTACATTGAGATATCCTGAAGAACTCATCCATTGTCAATGCAGAGGTTATGATGTTCTTGGCCACAAGATCATGTTGAGCCTTCCTCCTTTCGGTCTCATTCCATTCTGATCTTGGCTTTTCCACTTGTTCATCCTTGACAACCTGCATTGGCACATAAGGTCCATTGACCACAGCTTCCCAAATTAATGCATCAATGGATTCCATAAAAATTCTCATTCTAACTTTCCAAAATGCATAATTCATTCCATTAAACATAGGTGGTCTATTAACAGCAGAACCTTCAGCAAAAAGCACATTAAACTCAGACATTATTACAGATAAACTTGATTAAAATACAAGTCCTAGCTTTTGATACCAATTGTTGGGTTTAATAGTGCCAAAGTTCAAGAGGGGGGGGTGAATTGACCTTTTAAAACTTTCTCGCAGAAACAATGTTTAACCCAGTTTTACAGAAAATAAATCGATTTATGTGAAAATGAACAGATTTATTTCAGCACTGTTTTCCTGTTTGAAACGCTTTTAATACAGCAAGATTAATCACAAGATTATGCAGTGAGAGTTTCCAGATGCACACACACAGATATCAGATTTGGAAAACAGTGAAACACAAAACAGCAAGCTTTAATTTCAAGCAAGTGATTAAGATTCAATTGATAGCATGCTAGTTAATTGAGTGACCTTTGCAAACAACCTGTTCCAATGACTTTTAACAGACTATGAGTGTTCTTCTTGATGTCAAGCAATTTTCCAGAAATTAAGAGCAATGAATTACAGAACAGCAAGCTTCAACTTTAAGCAATTGTTTAAGGTTCAATTAATAGCATTGACAGTTTCTTGAGCAGCCTATCACAGTCAATCTGTTCCAATGGCTTTTAGCAGATTTTATATGTTCTTATCAGATTAAAACAACTTTTTCAGAAATCAAGAACAGTATGCACAGTGCCCAGAAAGAACAGATTTATTTTCAATTGAACAGATTTATTTCTTTGCTGTTTTATCAATTATGCAGAAACGAAATTGCAGAGAGTGAGAGAGAATGAACACAAGCAATTATACTGGTTCACTCAACCTGAGCTACATCCAATCTTCACCAACAACAGGTGGAAATCACTAACATACAGTACCACCAAGTACAATTCCCACTGTTCTTGAAACCTACAAGAACTTAGGTACTCTTGCTGAAAAAACCTATTTCAGCATACACACACCCACTCTTCAAGAACACCTATCAAGAAGAGTGTTCAACCAAACTATTACAAGAAAGAGATGTGAAACGACTACACCTGATTGAGGATACACAGATTTACCTTAAACCAGTAGGCAAGATTGCTAGAACAGTAGCTGCACCTCACACCAAGCTTTTGGAACCAAACCAAGAACAAGCACTTTGTGATTTTTGAAATCTTTGAAGAACAAATGCTAATCCTTTGAAATCACTTAACTCTCTGCTGTCAAAACTTGTTTTTTTTGCAAATGTATGAACTGTTTGAATCGTTATTAAACTCAGAAACAAGTTTGCATTTTATAGAAAGCCAGCTTATAACAGAATTTTGAAAAACAGTTAAAGCTGTTATAAAATGAACAGATTGAAAATAAAATGAACTGATTTATTTTCAAAGGCAGTTAGAGAATTTGTTAAGTGAGGAGACTTAGTCAACCATTCTGGTGCTGAGCTAAAATTGAAAAACGTTTAAGCTTGACATGGCACCAGAGGCAAAAAGAATCTATTCATTTACAGATGAACAGATTTATTTTTCAAAACGAAAACAGAGAAAGTTTAACTATTTAAAACTCAGTCGTTTTGAAAAGAAGAAGACTTAGTCAAAATACCTGATGCACAAAATCAAATTTTTACAAGACTTTAGCCAAGGCATCAGTGAAGAAAATGAATCTGTTTATTTAGAAAAGAACAGATTTATTTTTATGCAGTAAAACGTGTTTTTGTGTAAAACATGTGAAAAACAGTTTAAGAAAACTTATGCTTGTTCTTAACACATGGCCAGTGGTTATGAGGTGAGTTACTCAGCAAAAAGCTACTCTTAGACAACCTCTAAGCACTAACTTAGACATACTTAAAGCAAAGCAAAAATACATGAAAAGTACATAAAAGTCTTCATCAAACACTACATATAGGTCTTCATCAAACACAATCTTGAAGGGGCAGCAACCATCTTCAACAATCTCCCCCTGTTTGATGGAGACAAATCCCCATAGCTAACCTCATAGCTTTGTTGCTTTAAGTACTTGCACCAGATTTTAAACCAGAATTGCACCAGATTTTAAACCAGAAAAAAAACAGCAGTATTGCATAGCATAAGACATGGTTTTAAAGTGCAGAATTAACTCCCTGTTTCAGCTAGCTTCACCTAGCATGGTGAGCTATTTTTCTCCCCCTTTGGATTCATCAAACAACATATAAGCATAGGGAATAAAGGGATATAGAGCAGAAACCACAATCATAATAGTTCAGAAACAGAAAACCAAATTGTTCAACATTACAGAAACTTTAAAACTGATAAAGAAAGCATTAAAAGCAGAAAACTACTGATCCTTGTAGTAAAGCTCTGCAAGCTGTGCCTGAACTCCTTCAATCTGATTATCAAGGTGTTGGAACCTTGCATGAGTAGCCTCAAAGTGTGCCCTTTGTTCTGCAGACATGACATCAAGACGGTACAACACTTGCCTCTCAAACATAGACATTGGTTCTCCACGGTATTCTGGACTTTGATAGGCAACTATGGCATTTGCAGCAACTTCCTCGTGTTCAGATTGGGCAGCAGGTGAGTCATCATCCATAGGAACAGCTTCATCCTCATCCTCATGTTCTGCTTGAGTGTCCTTCTCCTTGAGAACCACCCACTTGTTTTCAATTTTGTGAAAACCCATTTTGGTGAGAGTTGAAGTATCAATCTCACTTACAGCTTTGATAGGGTCATTTCTCTCATTTGTAACATCAACACCAAAGTAATCAATTAATTTGGAAACAAGAATAGCATAGGGAAATCTGTAATCAGCCAACCTTTTTGACTTGAGCATGTGTTCATTGACAATGAACACCCAGTTTACCTTAATCTGGTTCATGATGCAATATAGGAGAATGAGATCCTCTTCATGTAAGACAGCATGGTTTGTCCCTCTAGGAATCAGTTGCCAAGCTATGATGTATGCAACTAGACGTGGAGTGAGGTTCAAATGCCCTGCAGGGAACCTGTTTATACTCTCTGTAGGATTCTTCATGCAACTCTTATAATATTGCAGCTTGTTGAATTTTGAAATTCCACTGGTATTTCCCTTCCCTACTTTCAGTCCAGCATATTTTATTCCAGCCACAGAGTTCCACACCTCACTTGTGATCTTCATCTTAATTCCTTTCACATAAGAGACAACATTCTTCCCATCCAATGTGAGGTTAGTATAAAACACCTTAACCAAGTCAGGATAAACATTACCCGTTAATTCCAGTGCTTCAACACAACCCTTGTTTCTACCAGTTTTTCAGATTTCAGCCAGTTGAAATCCAGCACCTTGGGTATGTTGATCTGCTTCCTGCTTGTTTCATGAATGTAGGCATTGATGCCTTCTTCATTTCCAGCGAACCATCCTTCTAACACTCCTTGAGAGGTGGTTTTCTTTCCCTTGCTTTTATGTTTTTGTCTTGATGACGAAGCCATGTGTGAACCTGAATTCTTTTCTTGGTTTCAAATGGTGAGAATAGAAAGAGAATGGCCAATGTGGGTAGCAAGTATTCACACAGATTTATAGCAGAATAAATGGATTGATATGGCAGTTATGAGTGGATATGCATGAAGATATTATGCTCTGAATTTGTGCAGAGAATCTTTGAAAATATGCACCAAATATTTAGGGTCACGATGCATACACTCAAATTCTTATTGAGCACCCAAACCATCAAATCGGTTACATAACCATGACCAAAACCGTCAAAGGTACAGAGGTTAATGCCCACTAAGTCAGTCAAGCAGTCAAAGATCAAAATTTCTCTTTCCTAGTCATCAATGCATATCAGTGCAGAAAATAAACACATTCAATTGCGAATAAACAGATTTAATTTTGCACTGCTAGGTACAATTTACATTTATAATACCCAATTCATTAAGCAGAAAATTAAACCTATCTTTGGCTAATGGTTTTGTGAACAAATCAACAAGTTGTAAATCAGTACCAATGAACTTAATATCACATGTTCCATTAGATATGTGTTCCCTTAGAAAATGATGCCTTATTTCAATGTGTTTGGTTCTTGAATGCATGTGATCTTTGACTAGTCATAAAGAAATTAAATCCATTCTTTCACAATGCTGCCAGAGAGGAAACAATCGGTTGTTTCGAGGAAACAATCGGTTGTTTTTCTGCAGCTTTTAGACATATAGAGTTTTTCAAGTATTTGACTGAGAAGGATTCAAAAATAGATGTAATTATTCAGAGAAAGAGTTTTTAAGCATGAAATAGTAATTAACAAATTAAAGGCAGAGTTAAGGAAGGTCTTATCCTTTTATGAGGTCCCTTTTATGAGTCATTTGTTTGTGATCAAGAAGCTTCTATTGACTTTTGAAAAGACTTGGACTGGTACATAACATTGATTCAGTTCCAGTGTTAATCTCTTCCTTCCAAGAACCTGATCAGATGACTTAGAGCCTCATTTTCTTCTAGATTCCCTGCATAAACATGAATTCAAGCAACAAGGTTTGGTCCCCTTACAAATGTGGGTCCATTTGATTTGTTTTTATCATTTGAAACCTCACAACCTTTGGGAATCCATTTCATAAAACCTCTAGGAATAAAATATTTCCTTATTTTGCAGAATCTGACAGAATGACCTCTCTTCATGCAATAAAAACATGTAACAACTGGTTGTTTCGACTTAACAATCGGTTGTTTTACTGGCAGTTTTGAAAAATTATCGTACTTGTTCTGTGGATTAAAACCTAATCCAGCTCTTCCAAAAACACAATTTTGAGATGCCAAGACATTCTTAAAGTTGGATTTTCCTTTTGAAAGCTTATCCACAGTACTAACAAGATAATGTACTTTCTTTTCAAGATTTTCACAATTTTCACAAATGAGAGTGTCACACTTGCAAGAAGAGTTGTTGCAATGATTTTCTAGATTTTCAAAATCATTTTTTGATTTTTCCAGCTTTTCTTCGAGTGCCTTACCTCTCTTTTCAAGCCAGTTGTTAAGCCATTTCAAACGGTTGTTTGAGAGAACCAATCAGTTAGTTTCTTCATGTGTGTCTTGAAAAGTGATCCTGCCTGTTGACCAGAACGTTGGAACCTGCCTCGTCAAAGGATCGACGTGTGCACCGCTTCAAACCTCCGTCCTTCTTCAAGATCCACCTCAAGAACCTGCAAAAGAACAGAGCGGCGCCGCTGCGGCCGATCGCACTCCAACGCCCAAGTCAGTGACCGAACCACCAAATACTAAGAGCAAGAACACTCTAGAACTCTCAAGGAACCGTGCAATGTTCTCTCTCACAGTATGCTCAAGAACTCGCAAGCGTAAAGAGTATAATCTGAACGTGCGTACCTCAGAAGTTCGTTGGGGAACCCTTAAATACCTGGTTACTTTCTCTCTCCTGGCAGTTACAGACCTGGACACGTGGCTCGCATCCAGTCGTACACGTGCCATCATTTGGAGCCTCCTTGACTTGGGCGCTGCTTCTGACTCTCTTTTTGGCTAAGTTACTTATGCATGGTACTGCCCAGTGCATAGCTAACTTGGGAGTGCAATCTCTACTGGAACTGGCGAGTTAGGGTGCCTTCGTATACCTTCCCTGTGGTCTCGCCGGCCGCCTTCATAATCTGCACCACCTTCATCTCTGGCGATGTGCTTGCTCTGGCGATCTCCAATCACTTGGTCGCCTGGGTTTACATCTGGCGACTTCATCTTTAACCCGGTGATCGCCGGTTCTGGTATGCTGGAGATCGGAACACGCCAACTTGATAACTGGCGACTTTACGAGCCCCCCGACTTCCTCCCCTTCTGCCAACCTGGCGCCTTGTCAACACGCCTATACTGTAGCTGGATGCCACATCATCACTTCCGACTGCCAGGGCGGTACACAAGCCCCCCAGTCTTAAGCGAAGACTTGTCTAGCGAAAAGACTAAAAGAGTCACGTCATCTACGTGGCACTGGCGCAGAATTCCAAGCGGTTGCACTTTCTGCTCCTCTGACGCTCCACCAATTATTCCCCATCGTTCGACACGTGGCTTCATCAACGGTTACCTTCAGTTAACGTTTGCGCTTCCCAAACCCATTTCGAAAAACCCTTAAACCCATTTTCGCTCCACTGTTCCATCACTTTTCTTCGTATCCTCAAACGCTCCAACTCTCTTCTGCAAAAAAGCTCTCAGCGTTCTTCAACATTCTGAATCACCAACATTCTTCATCGCCTTCCTGATTATAAAAAGGTACTTCCTTTCCTTCTTCTACTGGTTTTTCCTGCATTTTAACCGATTCGCATCATCCTTTAACTGTCTGGTGCATACGTTGTGGGTTGTTTTTGCGATTTCTCCTTCTTCGTAACTTAGGGCTCTGTCAACGTCACAACGAACCTACGTTCGTTCGTTTTTCACCTTTCTTCCATGATCGAGTCAGCCTCTGTGAACCCTGATCATTTTTCCTTTTCTTCTTCCTTTGCAGCTTCAACAATGACTCGCTCAAAGATCACCCCAAATCCTCCTCCTTCATCACGAAACCCTTCCTCACGAGCACACGACCCACCGCGAGCACGCGGCGCTTCGTCTTCTCAGGCTGAGAGGCCTGCACCTTCCCGCCCCAACCTGGCCCAGGCTACTCCGCCTGTCACCGGAGGAGCCTCCGTCCCCCCACCAGACTTCAAAAAACTATATCCCTGGGCCAACTCGACCCTGTTGGGGGAAACATCTTCTGTGAACACTGCTGGGGCAGTTCTGCGACTGACGAAGGGGGATGAACCTCACCAATCATTCCACAAGGAGCACGACGAGAAGATGACAGTGCTACCTAGCCCCCCTGGCCTGCCAGTTTGCGCTGACGACAAGGCAAACAGCGGTGGACCCTTCTGCTTCGTTTACACAACCTTATTCAAGAAGGTGAAACTCAGGTTTCCCTTCACTCGCTTCGAGAGGGAGCTTCTCACCGAGCTCAACATCGCCGCCGCCCAGCTTCATCCCAACAGTTGGGCGTTTGTGCGGGCGTTCCAAGTCAAGTGCGACCATCTGGGGTTGCCAGCATCTGTAGATGTCTTCTTATTTCTCTTCGAAGCCAAGCACCCAGGAGACCGCCCGTGGGTAAGCTTGAATGGGATTGCTGGGAGGTCGATCCTCTCCATCTTCCAGCAATCCTATAAAGACTGGAAGGGAAAGTTCGTCCAGATACGCCCCAGCGACAAGGACTCTTCCTTGCTCGACGGTTTCCCCTTGTACTGGGTAAACAAGGGGAAGAAAGAGTCCAAAAGCTGCTTTAGGAGACCCAGAAGTCCTGATAGCATGGGCGCTTTGGACAGAGATCTCTGTTTTTTCTGGAAGAGTGTGGCAGACACCAACATCACCTTCCTCACCACCACACTTATCTGCTTCGAGTTCTTCGAGGACCAACTCGAAATTCGAATAGGTTAGAACGTTTAAATTCTTGTTCTAATACTTACTCCTGTTAACTGTTTCTGGGCGTCTTGTGCGTTGTGCGCAAGACTTTGGTTTTATTTTTCAGCACCCTTTATCTGCTTTGCTGCGTATTGCCTTATGCATTCATTTTCCCTCTGAACTAACCCTTGCATTTTTGCTCTATGCAGATAATATGTTGGGCCAGGGCAAGCTCGCTGAACTGAGGGCGCTCGCCCGAACCCACGGGTTGGCATCGGGTTCAAAAATCGTGCCAAACTTTGTGGTGGAGATCGCCGCTGCTCAAGGCAGATCGCCACCCAGGGGCCCGACTTCCTCTGAGGCCCAATCCGCCAACCAAAGAAAGAAGCTTGTCCTCAGGAAACCCAAGAGGAAAGCTCCCCAAGTAGTCCATGAGGAGGAAGAGGAAGACGACGAGGTAACAGAAGATGGACTGATCACGAAGAGGAAGATGGTGGCACCTTCTTCTCCACCTGCTTCACCAGTCCAAGCCATTCCATTGGCATCTGCGCCACCTGCGGTTGAGGCCCCCGAGCCAAACTTCATGGAGGACCCCCCGAGCGCCTCCACACCTTGTGCAACAGTTGGAGGGGGTCCTCCTTCAAATGCCTCAGCCGCAGATGTTGCTCCAATCGGGGATGAAGTTGTTCATGACTCTCCAATCTTAATTACTGAGTCCCCGACGTCGCCACCTCGCCAAGAAGCACCTGCTGATCAACCTACTAAAGAAGGTGGCGGCGAGAGCCAACAACAGGCCCAACCGGCGCCTCCACAGGCAGGTCTCTCCACCGAGGTTAAGAGGATGTGGGAGCCTGTCTCTGCTAAACTGAAGATGATGGCAGAAGACTTCCCCACCATTATCTCTAGAGCTGTGGAGAGCTCCACCAGGAAGCTCCAGGACGACCTCTTCAACCTCCGAACTGAGAATAGCACTATGAGTGTTGAGGTGGAGAAGTTGTCCTTCAATCTGACACTCGCGGAGGTTGAACACTCCCGAGTAGAAGATGCGATGAGCACTGAGCTCCGGTTGGCGCGCAAGGAAGCTACCGACCTCCGCCATAAGGTACAACTCTTGGCTCAAGAAAAAATCGAGCTGGAGAGCAAGATCGTGCCTTATCGCGTCAAGGTGGCTGACTTGGAGGCTCTCATAAAAACTGACACCGCCAAGGTGAAGAAACTGGAGCAAAGGTCAGCTGATCGGGAGATCTTCCTGGGAAAGGTGGAAAAAGAAAGGGATGACACCATGGCGAAACTTGCTGAAGCCAATACAGAGAAGGGAAAGATCGCTGCTGAACTGGGCCAAGTGCAAGCAGAATCCAGGAAGGTTGTTGAAGACCTTCTCCAGGCTCAAGAAATCAACGAGAAACTCAAGAAGCAAGTTGACGAGCTGGAGCAGCAGAACAAGGGGCTGAAGGAACAAACTGAAGAACTCAAGAAACAGATTGAAGAGCTTAATCTGAGTTCTGCCCAAATTCTGGCTGCTGGATTCGAAGCTGCACGGGAACAGTTCGCATGCTTATTCCCTGATCTGGATCTCAGCATGGTGTCCCTCAACAACGAGGTGGTGGATGGGAAGGTGGTTCCCGCTGAAGACTGATCAATTTCCTCCATCCACCACCTTTATGCTTTCTCTTTGTATTTTGTAATGAACTTTTTTTTTCTTTTTCTGTTTATGTACCCCGAACTGATATTTACTTAATGAAATTACCTTTGCATTTCCTCTTGTAACTTCTTTGGCTGCTTTAACTTCCCTTGCGCAATTTACTTCAGAGAAATGACTTAGTAATTTCGTAGGCACGATCTTGTACTTAACTGTTTCGAACCATTTCAACTTCGACTAATAATCACTTTAACAACTTGTAATCTTAAGGCAATCAACCTTAGCACAAAATTACTCTTCAAGCGACGAACTTTAACTCCACTATTGGCTTAAAGCATTGCTTTACCCGATCTGCTTCATCAAAACAGGTTTTTAACTTTCTCGCCCCTGTTTGGACTTTTTCCGGTCGCCAAAGACTCTTGGCGATATCAGCTTCTTTCTGGCTTCATACCTTGGCCATTGTTCTTCATCTGGGGTAGAGGCGCCTTTCGGATCCTCTCTACCCTCCTGAACTTCAGAACAAAAGACCGGGTCGCTAGGCGTTCTCTTCGAACCTACCTTAACCACCTTCCAAACTTCGTCCACCCTTAACACCATACCTGAACTCGTTCGAGACGAGAAGGATTTTACCTTGCCTGAACTCGCTCATCGGCGAGAAGGTCTTTTACTTGCCTCTACATTGCCCCGGGGGTTACATCTTCTCGCCCCCAGAAACACTGAGGACTTTTCACTGGTGCCTCTACATTGCCCCAGGGGTCACATCTCCTCGCCCCCAGAAACACTGAGGACTTTTCGCTCTTCCTCGCCTGCACTCGCTCGACGGCGAGGAGGTCTTTAACTCGCCTCAGGACGCGCGAGGGCGTTGAGGTCTTTTAGCTGGTGCCTCCGATCGCCGAAAGACGATGAGGACTTTAACTTTAACTTGTGCCTCCGATCGCCGAAAGACGATGAGGACTTAAAACTTTAACTGGTGCCTCCGATCGCCGAAAGACGATGAGGACTTAAAACTTTTAACTGGTGCCTCCGATCGCCGAAAGACGATGAGGACTTAAAACTCTTTAGAAAGCATGCAATATATCTTTAACTTGCCTTAAGCCACATACAAGTGACAAGGTCTTTCTTCAAAACTTTCTGAAAACAACAGGCACGCAATCTAAAACAACTTGTACTTTGAAAACTTCTCTTTATTGGGTGGCCTCATTAAAAACCCTCCTTAGGGAAAAAAGAGTGCCCCCTTCAAACTGTTTTAACAGAGACATCGTAATATAACTTCGTGTTTGTCTTTACTTACAAGGCTTCTTAACTGTAATACAACTTCAGGTGCGTGGCGTTCCAAGTGCGAGGAATCGCCCCTCCTTCCAATGTCTCTAAGCGGTAGGCGCCATTCCCGAGCGCCTCGGTTATTCTGAACGGCCCCGTCCACTTGGGCGATAGTTTATTCTCCATCTCGTACTGGTGGGCTTTCCTCATCACCAGGTCACCTTCTCTAAACTGTCTTGGCATCACCTTCGAGTTGTATCTTCGTTCAATCCTTCTCTTCACCGCTTCAGCCTTCAATCTCGCCTCTTCCCTGACCTCATCCAGTAGATCCAGGTTCAGCCTTCTCTCTTCATTCGAGTCTTCCTCTACGAAGTTCTGGAATCTCGGCGAGCTCTCCTGGATCTCTACTGGAATCATTGCATCACTCCCATAGACCAAGCTGAACGGGGTCTCATGGGTTCCTGACTGCTCGGTGGTGTGGTACGCCCAGACTATGCGGGGTACCTCCTCAGCCCAGCTTCCTTTGGCTTTCTCTAGCCTTCTCTTCAAACCTCTCAGCAACACCCGATTAGCTGACTCCACCTGGCCATTCGTCTGAGGGTGCTCGACGGATGCAAACACTTGTTGAATTCCCACCCCTTCGCACAGCTTCTTCAACAGGTGGCTTGCAAACTGAGTCCCATTGTCCGACACCAGGCGCTTCGGCACTCCAAATCGGCACACAATGTTCTTCCACACGAAACCTTCGATCTTGTGGGTGGTGATCTGGGCCACTGGTTCTGCATCGATCCACTTGGTGAAATACTCAATCGCCACCACCAAGTACTTCATCTACCTGATCGCCAGTGGGAATGGTCCCAGGATGTCGATTCCCCAAGTATGAAACGGCCAAGGGCTGTAGATCGACTTCAACTCCTCGGGCGGCGCCTTGTGCCAATCGGCGTGCTGTTGGCATTGTTTGAAACATTGGGCATACTTCTTGCAGTCTTCTCTCATCGATGGCCAGTAGTAACCTGCGCGCAGAGTCCTTGCGGTCAGAGCTCGACCCCCGACGTGGCTTCCGCATATTCCTTCGTGGAGCTCTGCCATGATTCTCGTGCTCCCCATGTATACATTCCAGGAGTGGGTGAGTGAACCCGAACCTGTACAGATCGCCATCAATCAATGTGTACTTGCTAGAATTTTTCTTTACCTTCCTAGCCTCTGCCGGATTCAGCGGGAGAAGGCCATCTGCCAGGTACCGCTTGTACTGTGTTATCCAGGTGTCTGGCTCATGGGTAGCGCAGACCTGTGCCATGTTCACCCTCTCTCCCCGACACGCTCTAATTCTCGGCGATCTCAACGTTTCTTGCATTAACTGCTTGTGACTTCTTGCCGCTTTTTCCGTCGACCTGCTTATCTGAAGAACCAGGTGATCTGCCACAAATACCCTCGGCGTCTTCAGAGTTTCTTGAATCACCGTCCTCTGCCTACCCCCCTTGCCTGAACTGGCGAGGTTGGCCAGCAAGTCAGCTCGGGCATTCTGCTCTCTGGGCACATGCACCACTTCAAAGGAGGCAAAGGAACTCTTCAATTCCAGCACATACTCCAAGTAAGCCGCCATTTGTGGATCTTTAGCCTGGAACTCGCCTGTTACTTGTCCTGTGACTAGCAGCGAGTCGCTCTTAGCCATCAACACCTTGGCTCCCATCTCTTTGGCCAGCAAAATCCCGGCGATCAGTGCCTCATATTCTGCTTGATTGTTGCTGGCTTTGAAGGCAAACCTCAAAGATTGTTCGATCAACACGTCGTTGGGTCCCTCCAAGATGACTCCAGCACCGCTACCCTGCTGGTTCGACGATCCATCCACCGAGAGTACCCAACGGAAGTCGTCCCCTTCAACTCGTGTCGCCTCAGATGAGAGCTCAACCACGAAATCTGCAAAGATTTGCCCCTTGATCGGGCCTCGGGGCTCATACTTAATATTAAACTCTGACAGTTCGACTGCCCACTTCACCATCCTCCCAGCGACGTCAGGCTTCTTCAACACCTTCTGGATGGGCAAGTCAGTCATCACCAGAATCGTGAAGCTGTGGAAATAGTGGCGCAACCTCCTCGCCGAAAATACCACAGCCAGCGCAACCTTTTCCAAGGCCTGATATCTCGTTTCGGGGCCCTGCAACACCTTACTAACAAAATAAATAGGCTTCTGAGCCTGATCTTGATCCTGGGCGAGCACCGCACTCACCGCCCTCTCAGTTACAGCAAAATACAACCTGAGAGGGGTTCCCACCAGCGGTTTACACAGGACCGGCGGGCTCGCCAGATATTCCTTCAGCTTGACGAAGGCTTCCTCGCACTCCTTCGTCCAAGCAAACTTGTTATTCCTCCTTAGGCACTGAAAATAGGGATGACCCTTTTCTCCGCTAGCTGACACGAAGCGAGACAGGGCTGCCATCCGACCTGTTAGCTGTTGAACCTCCTTCACCGTAGCTGGGCTCCTCATCGCCAAGATGGCGGCACACTTATCAGGGTTGGCCTCTATGCCTCTTTCGGTTAAGAGGAAACCCAAAAACTTTCCAGCCTCCATGCCGAAAATGCATTTCTCTGGATTCAGCTTCAATTTGAACTTGGCGATCGTCGTGAACAACTCTTCCAAGTCTGCAACGTGCTTGCCTTTCTCTGGCGAGGTCACGACCATGTCATCGACGTACGCTTGCACATTCCTTCCCAGCATCGGCGCAAGTACTCGATCCATCAACCTCTGGTATGTGGCCCCCGCGTTCTTCAGCCCAAACGGCATCACCTTATAGCAGTAGCACGATCTCTCGGTCATGAAGGCGGTCTTCTCTTCATCCATGGGATGCATCTTGATCTGATTATACCCCGAGAAGGCATCCAGGAAGCTCAACAACTTACACCCTGCAGCACTGTCCACCAGGGCATCAATGCTTGGCAAAGGGTATGAGTCCTTCGGACAAGCTTTATTCAGATCGGTGAAATCGACGCACATGCGCCATTTCCCATTACTCTTCTTCACCAGCACGACATTTGCCAGCCATTCAGGGTACTGGACTTCCCTGATGTGGCCTGCAGCGAGGAGTTTCTGTGTTTCGTCCCTAATCGCCTGCCTCCTCTCCTCGTTGAACTTTCTTCTTCTTTGTCGCACTGGTCTTACCAGGTTGTCCATCGCCAGATGATGGCACAAGAAGTCGGGATCGATCCCGGGCATGTCCAAAGCGGACCATGCAAACGCATCCAGATGCCGTTCTATCACCTTGGCGATCTGGTCCTGGAGCTCATCCTCCAGGGATCTTCCTAGCTTGAAGATCTTTCCCCCGATTTCTCTCTCGAGCCACTGCTCGACGGGTTTTGGTCTGGTCTCTCTAGCGATCACCGCCCTGGCGATCACCGCCCTGGCGATTCCCAGTTCTCTCGCTTCCTCAGGGCGATCCCTGGCCTCTTCCTCCTCCAGACCAACGTTCCCCTCCCCTAGCTCAGCATCCACCATCTCCACGTCTCTTCCGGCGGTCTCTTCTATTTCCGTCGACCTGGGCTTCATACCGGGAGGCGGGGTGGTTGTCACGTAACTCACCGATCTTTTGTTTTTCAAGCTATTCTCATAGCACTTCTTCGCTTCTTTCTGATCGGATTTGATGGTGATCACCACCCCCTCCATAGATGGCAACTTCACCTTCATGTGTCGAGTTGACGGTATGGCACCTATCCTGTTGAGCGTGGGTCTTCCCAACAGGATGTTGTATGCTGAAGGAGCGTTTACAACAAGATATTTGATTTTTTCCGTTCTTGAACCCGCCACATCTGTAAACGTTGTCCTCAACTCTATGTACCCCCTGACCTCCACCTGGTCACCAGCGAAACCATACAAGCACCCTCCATAGGGCCTCAGCTGGTCAAGGGGCAACTCCAGCTGCGTGAAAGTCGGCCAAAACATCACGTCTGCCGAGCTTCCTTGGTCCACCAACACCCTGTGGACCTTTCTTCCTGCTGTTATCAACGAAATTACTATGGGATCGTTGTCATGAGGCACAACATCCCTAAGATCTTGCTTGGTGAAGGTAATATCCACTTCCGGCGAGTGGTCTTCAAACATATCCACCGTCATCACAGACCTCGCGTACCTCTTCCTCTGTGATGCGGTGCATCCACCTCCTGAGAAACCCCCTGCAATGGTGTGGATCTCTCCATGCGTGGGCATCTCGTGCTGCTGAGCCTCAGCACCTGCTGGTTGGGAGCTCGACGCGCCCCCCGTCCTTCTATCCAGCAAATAGTCGTTTAGGAACCCGCTCTTAACCAGATCGTCGAGCTGGTATCCTAATGCTAAGCACGAGTCCACTGTATGGCCAAAGCCCTGGTGGAACTCACACCAGGCGTCTGGATTTGGCCCTAGCACCTTGTCGCCCACCTTTTCTGGCGCCTTCAACCTAGCAGATATATTGGGGATGGCGATCAGGTCCGCCAAACCCATGACAAACTTGTGCTTAGGCGAGCAATTGTATTCCCGGCGTGCTGGTTGCTGGCGTCCTTGGCCCCTACCCTTGTTCTTCCTTGGATCATAGGGATGGCGAGTCCTCTGATCCCTTCTGGCCGCCGCTGTCTCCAGCACCCTTTGTGGCTGGATCCTGGTATGGGCGCGTGGCCTAGCGGGAGCCACGCTTCCTCTCTTCTCGGCGACTTCGCTCTCGTCGGCGATGTGGGCCACCGCAAGTCGCCTAACCTCAGCAAACGTGGCGGGGTGAGCCCTGATCAATGCCTCGCAGAATGGTCCCGGCAGCACGCCCTTCTTAAATGCGTAGACCAGCATTTCTTCATCTTTGGCCGGCGATCTGACCATCTGCACCCCAAAGCGATTTAGGTAGTCCCTGAGGGACTCTCCCTGATATTGCCTTATATCAAACAAATCATAAGACACCCTGGGCGGTGCCTTATTCACAATGTACTGCTCGACGAAAATCTTCGAGAACTGTTGGAAATTGGTAATGTGACCGTTAGGCAGGCTCACAAACCATTCCAGCGCCGTTCCCTGGAGTGTGCTCACGAACATCTTGCAGTACACGGCGTCTGATCCCCCTCACAACATCATCTGCGTATGGAACGTGGTGAGATGAGCCTCAGGATCCTCCACGCCGGTGAAAACAGCCTTAACAGGAACCACACTCGCAGGAATAGGCGTGTCAGTAATCGCCTCAGCGAAAGGCATAGGAAAAACACGAGGTGGCGACGACGGCGCAACCTCTTCAGCAGTAGAACGCCCTTGCTGCTCCTGAAGGGCTTGACGCAGCTCCTCAGTCACCTTGCTAAGCTCATCATTCCTGGCGCGAGAGGCGACCAGGTCCTCATGCATTCTCGCCTGTTCTATGCGCGAGGCTTCCACAGTTGCCTGCAACGAACGCATCATCTCTGCCATCTGCGCCATGGTCATGGTGGCAGCGCCTTCAGCAGCGACGGGCGCAACTGGACTTGAACGATTGCTTCTCATTTTTCTCATGAAACTTGGCGAATCACAGAATGCAGCGAACAACACTTACTTCAGCTACGATTGATTCAGCGATCAATCGATCAGAACCTCGCAAAACTTCGCAAAAACTCAAGAACACCGCGACTCCTCCAAAGAAACCTGCAACTCCACCAGAAACCACCGCTTCTCCTACGGATAACACAACGAGCCAGAGAACTCAAACTTCACCGAACAAATCTCGCGTAAACAGCAGAAAGCCTCACTTCACCAAAAAAAATCCGAACGAACGGTGGAAAACGCGAAATCACTGAACAAATCTCAAACGAATAGCGAACAGTGGTTGCACCAGCACACAACCACGCAGAAAACTACGAAAACCTCCAAGAACTCACGCTGTGGATGGGAACAGGTTTTACACGGCCCCACGGTGGGCGCCTGATGATCCTGCCTGTTGACCAGAACGTTGGAACCTGCCTCGTCAAAGGATCGACGTGTGCACCGCTTCAAACCTCCGTCCTTCTTCAAGATCCACCTCAAGAACCTGCAAAAGAACAGAGCGGCGCCGCTGCGGCCGATCGCACTCCAACGCCCAAGTCAGTGACCGAACCACCAAATACTAAGAGCAAGAACACTCTAGAACTCTCAAGGAACCGTGCAATGTTCTCTCTCACAGTATGCTCAAGAACTCGCAAGCGTAAAGAGTATAATTTGAACGTGCGTACCTCAGAAGTTCGTTGGGGAACCCTTAAATACCTGGTTACTTTCTCTCTCCTGGCAGTTACAGACCTGGACACGTGGCTCGCATCCAGTCGTACACGTGCCATCATTTGGAGCCTCCTTGACTTGGGCGCTGCTTCTGACTCTCTTTTTGGCTAAGTTACTTATGCATGGTACTGCCCAGTGCATAGCTAACTTGGGAGTGCAATCTCTACTGGAACTGGCGAGTTAGGGTGCCTTCGTATACCTTCCCTGTGGTCTCGCCGGCCGCCTTCATAATCTGCACCACCTTCATCTCTGGCGATGTGCTTGCTCTAGCGATCTCCAATCACTTGGTCGCCTGGGTTTACATCTGGCGACTTCATCTTTAACCCGGTGATCGCCGATTCTGGTATGCTGGAGATCGGAACACGCCAACTTGATAACTGGCGACTTCACGAGCCCCCCGACTTCCTCCCCTTCTGCCAACCTGGCGCCTTGTCAACACGCCTATACTGTAGCTGGATGCCACGTCATCACTTCCGACTGCCAGGGCGGTACAAAAAGCTTCAAGCAATTTACTATAATTTTCAGCATTTAGGGAAGCACATGAACTTACATCACTTGAGCTATGATAAGTGTCTAATTTCAGTAATATTTCATATTAAAATATAGGCACTTATGTGGATTTATTGCTAATTTACATATAAAATAATCCCTAATTTATGAATTTCTACCTTTTTACATTTTTTATGATCTTTATTTGAATAAGAGTATTTTATTCCCAAATTTGGTGTTAATTGCAGATTTCTAAGGAAGATTGGAGATTTGGATTAAAGATGAATGATTTGAGCTAAAAAGATAAAGATAGAAGGTCCTAGAATGGAAAAAGATGAAAAGAAAGATTGAGCCTTTTTTATGTTTTATCATTTAGCCCATTAGAGCGACACAATAAACAACCTAACCCTAGAAAACTAGGATAAATAGAGGGCTAGAAGCTCAACCTTAGTGTGCCAGATTGATAGGAAAACACCATAGAGTGAATTGTAACCCAATTGGGAGAATGCATGGCTAATTCTACCCTTTGGGATTGGGAGTAATCTGCTCAAACTCTTATGTATTGAGGTGATATCTTATATATTAATATTCAGTTCTTGATTGATTATTGGTATTGTTGTTTTACTTTTAACTTTCCGTGACAAATTGAGAATCTTAAATCTGACCGAGAGGTATTTTTAGGGTTTGGACCTAAACATCAATACTTAGCATATTTGAGTGGTAGGGATAGACTTGAAATGTTAATTGCCATTAACGTCTGAGTGTGATTCTAAGTTGTTTTTATAAATATGTGAGGGATCGATATTTAGGAAACATTCTTAAGGATTTTATATGCGAAAGATCGATATAAATGAGTTTTCTACGGGCATCAATTAATATTAACATGCTAATCAAAATACTGTTGGGTTTAATAGTGCCAAAGTTCAAGAGGGGGGATGAATGGACCTTTTAAACGTTTCTCGCAGAATCAGTATTTAACACAGTTTACAGAAAATAAATCGATTTATTTGGAAATGAACAGATTTATTTTGGCACTGTTTGTGTTTGAAACCGTTTATACAACAAGGTTAATCACAAGATTATGCAGATAGATTTTCCAGATACACACACACTGATATTAGAATGAAAAACAGTGAATCACAAAACCAGCAAACTTCAATTTCAAGCAACTGATTAAGGTTCAATTGATAGCTTGAAAATTAATTGAGTAACCTATTTCAATCAATATGTTCCAGTGGCTTTTAATAGATTTTATATGTTCTTATCATAATCAACAACTTTTCCATAAATTAAGAACAGTATGAACCAAACCCAGAAAGAACAGATTTATTATTGATTGAACATATTTATTTCTTTACTGTTTTAACAGTTATGCATAAACTTAAGTGCAGAGATTAAGGGAGAATGAACACAAGGCAATTATACTGGTTCACTCCACTGAGCTACATCCAGTCTTCACCTAAACCAAGGTGAAATTCACTAAATCACAATTCAAACAACACAAATCCCACTGTTCTTGAAACCTACAAGAACTTAGGTACACTTGCTGAAAAAACCTATTTCAGCACACACACACTCTTCAAGAAACCCTATCAAAAAGAGTGTACAACCAAACTTTTACAAGAAATGAAAAGTGAAACGACTACACCTGACTGAGGATGCAAAAATCTGCCTTAAACAAGTAGAACAGATTGCTAGAACAGTAGCAACACCTCACACCAAGCTTTTGGAACCAAACAAGAACAAGCACTTTGTGATTTTCGAAATCTTTGAAGAACAAATGCTAATTCTTTATAAACTCTTAATTCTCTGCTGTAAAACTTGTTTTCTCAAATGTGTGTACGATTCTTAAACTCAGAGACAAGTTTTCATTTTATAGAAAGCCAGCTTATAACAGATTTTTGAAAAACAGTTAAAGCTGTTATAAAATGAACAGATTGAAAATAAAATGAACAAATTTATTTTCAAAAAACAGTTAGAGAATTTGTTAAGTGAGGAGACTTAGTCAACCATTCTGGTGCAGAGATAAAACTGAAAAACGTTTAAGCTGGACATGGCACTAGAGTCAAAAATGAATCTAATTCATTTACAGATGAACAGATTTATTTTTTAAAACGAAAACAGAAAAAGCTTAACTATTTGAAACACAGTCGTTTTGAAAGGTAGAAGACTTAGTCAAAATACATGATGCACAAAATCTAATTTTCACAAGACTTAGCCAAGGCATTAGTTTAAAAAATGAATCTGTTTATTTAGAAAAGAACAGATTTATTTCTATGCAGTAAACGTGTTTTTTTGTAAAACATGTGAAAAACAGTTTAAGAAACCTTATGCTTGTTCTTATCACAAGGCCAGTGGTTAGGAGGTGAGTTACTCAGCAAAAAGCCCACTCTTAAACAACCTCAAAACACTACCTAAGACACACTTAAAGCAAAAGGAAATATACATGAATTGTACATAAAAGTCTTCATCAAACACATGTCTTGAAGGGGCAGCAACCATCTTCAACAATCTCCCCCTGTTTGATGGAGACAAATCCCCATAGCTCTATTGCTTTAAGAACCTGCACTGCACCAAAAATTAAACCAGAAAAACAGAACATTGTATAACATGTAAAATGGTTTTAAGGTGCAGAATTTAACTTCCTGTTTCAGCTTGCTTCACCTAGCATGGTGAGCTATTTTTCTCCCCCTTTGGATTCATCAAACAGCATGTAATCATAGGGAAAAAAAACCAGAAGCATAACCATAATAGTCCAAAAGATAAAGACAAATTGTTCATCATTACAGAATTTTAAAACTGATAAAGAAAGCAAGAAGATACTTCTAATATTTGTAGTATAACTCTGCAAGTTGTGCCTGAACCCCTTCAATTTGATCATCAAGGTGCTGAAACCTTGCTTGAGTAGTCTCAAAGTATGCCCTTTGTTCTGCAGTCATTACATCAAGGCGATACAACACTTGCCTTTCAAACATGGACATTGGTTCTCCTCGGTATTCTGGTGTTTGATAGGCAACTATGGCATTTGCAACAACTTCCTCATGCACAGATTGGGGAGCAGGTGAGTCATCCTCCATGGGAACAACTTCATCTTCATCCTCATTGTTGAGGTTTGATGCTTCATGTTCTGCTTGAGGGTTCTTGCTTTTAAGAACCACCCAATTGTCCTCGACTTTGTGAAATCCCATCTTGGTGAGAGTTGAATTGTCAATCTCACTTACAGCCTTGATAGGGTCGTTTCTTTCATTTGTAACATCAACACCAAAGTAATCAATCAATTTGGAAACGAGTATAGCATAGGGAAAGCGGTAATCAGCCAACCTTTTGGATTTCAGCATGTGTTCATTGATAATGAAAACCCAATTTACCTTAATCTGGTTCATGATGCAATATAGAAGGATTAAATCCTCTTCATGTAAAACAGCATGATTTGTACCTCTTGGGATAAGTTGCCATGCTATGATGTAGGCAACAAGATGTGGAGTGAGGTTCAAATGGCCTGCATGGAACCTGCTTATACTCTCTGTAGGATTCCTCATACAGCTTTTATAATATTGCAGCATGTTGAATTCTTGAATTCCACTGGTGTTTCCTTTTCCTATTTCCAGTCCAGCATACTTGATTCCAGCCACAGAATTCCACACCTCACTTGTGATCTTCATCTTGATCCCTTTGACATAAGAGACAATGTTCTTTCCATCCAATGTTAGGTTAGTGTAAAACACCTTAACCAAGTCAGGATATACATTACCCGTTAATTCCAGCAGCTTTTTCAGTTTTTGGTGCTTCAACACAGCCCTTGTTTCTGCCAATTTTTCTGATTTCAGCCAGTTGAAATCCAGCACCTTGGGTATATTAATCTGCTTTCTGCTGGTCTCGTGGATGTAGGCATAGATAGCTTCTTCATTTCCAGCGAACCAACCTTCTAACACACCTTGAAAGGTGCTTTGCTTGCCCTTGTTTTTTTGTTTTTGTCTTGAAGAAGAAGCCATGGTTGAACCAGAATTTTCTTTGCCATTATTCAATACAAAGCATTTACACCCAAATACCCTAAGGTGGCTCACACTAGGTTTTCTGCCCTTATACAATTCATATGGGGTTTTCTTAAGAATTGGTCTAATTAAGGTTCTATTTAATACATAAGCTGCAGTATAGACTGCATCTGCCCAAAAATACTTAGGGAGCTTAGATTCATTTAATATAGTTCTAGCTAGTTCCTCTAATGATCTGTTTTTCCTTTCAACTACACCATTTTGTTGGGGTGTCCTAGGGGCTGAAAAGGTGTGTGATATCCCATGCTTCTCACAGAACCTCTCAAATCTAGCATTCTGAAACTCTCCCCCATGATCACTTCGAATTGATTTAATGCAGCAACCATTTTCATTTTGCAGAATCTTTGCTAATTTCTTAAAGGCAGTGTAAGCATCATGTTTATGTGCAAGAAATAAAGTCCATGTAAATCTAGAGTAATCATCCACAACAACTAAAGCATACAAATTTCCAGCCAAGCTAGCAACTCTAGATGGTCCAAATAAGTCCATATGCAGTACATCCAAAGGCTTTTTTGTAGAGACAATATCTTTTAAATTGAAAGAAGATCTGATTTGTTTACCTTTCACACAAGCATCACAGAGCCTGTTATCCTGAAATTTAATGTTAGGTAAACCAAAAACTAAATCTTTAGATTTCAATTTATTTAAGTGATTAGTGTGTATGTGAGCTGACCTCCTGTGCCACAGCCAAGACTCATCACTTCTAGACAGCAAACACTCATTGGAAGAGTTAGTATCCATGATATTCAAAAGATATATGTTATTCACTCTCTTACCAGTAAACAGTACCTTACCAGATGAATCACTTGAGATTGTGCAGCCATTTGACTTAAAATTCACCTTGTATCCTTTGTCACAAAGCTGACTTATGCTGAGAAGACTATGCTTGAGTCCTTCTACATAAAACACATTTTCAATGGTTGTTGAGTTCCCTGTTCCAACAGTGCCTCTGCCCAAAATCCTTCCTCGGTTATTATCACCATAGGTTACATGTCCTTCTGCTTTGAGCTTCAAGCTAGTGAATTTTGTAAGATCTCCAGTCATATGCTTGGAACAGCCACTGTCCAAGTACCACTGATTTTTCTTGCTGTCAATCTGCAAAACAGAATAAAAATGATACAAATGGTACCCTTTTCAGTATAGGGTCCAGCACAAATTAAAACCTTCTCTTTGGTAGCCATTTTGCTAAATTCTTAGGAACAAGATGCTTTCTAGCAATGCAAGACCTAGAGGTATGACCAGATTTCATGTAGTAAAAACAGGTTACATGAGATGCCTTTTTGCCACTGTTAAAAGCTGAAAAAACTAATTTTGCTGGAACAAAAAAACTTGAAAGCTTTTTGACATTGGTTACATTTCCAGGGGTATAACCAAGACCATTCTTATTGAAAACAGCATTTTGTGAGCCAAGAAGAGACTCAAGGTTCTCTCTTCCCTTGGTGAAATTGGAAAGGGTTTTTAGCAAATACTCCACTTGTTTTTCCAATTTTTTGCAGTTTTCACAGGTTTTAATAGAGGCATGCAAGCATATTAGTTTAAGGCTTACCAAATCTGTTTTGGCCTTATGCAATTCTTCCTCAAGTGTTTTTACTTTAGGTGCAAGCACATTATTTACCTTATTGCATATTACAGCTAGCCTATTTGCTTCATCATGTGTTTCTTTAAAAGCAGCAAGCAATTGATCATAGTTATCCGAATCCACAGAAAAATCACTTATTGAATCAGAGATTGACTCCTCATCCTTAATCATGAAGCACAGATTGTGATCCAGCCTGTTGACCGGAACGCTGGAAATTGCATCGTCAAAGGATCGACGTGCGCACCGCTTCTCACCTCCGTTCCTCTTCGGGATCTATCTCAAGAACCTGCAAAGAAACAACACGGCGCCGCTGCGGCCGATTGCACTCCAACGCTCAAGTCAGTGACGGTATCACCAAACACTAAGAGAACTAGAACCGTGCAAATCCTCTCTCACAGTCAGCTCTAACTCGCAAGCGTAAAGTGTATGAACTCAACGTGCGTACCTCAGAAAGTTTGTTAAGAACTCTTATATACCTGGTAGCTTTCTCTCTCCTGGCAGTTACAGACTCGGACACGTGGCTCGCATCCAACTGTACACGTGCCATCATCTGGAGGCTCCCTGACTTGGCGCTGCTTCTACTCTTATTTTGGCTAAGTTACTTATGCATGGTACTGCCCAGTGCATAGCTAACTTAGGAGTGCGATCTCTATTGGAACTGGCGAGTTAGGGGCCTTCATACACCTTCCCTGTGGTCTCGCCGGCCGCCTTCATAATCTGCTTCTCCTTCATCTTCGGCGATGTGCTTGCTCTGGCGATCTCCGACTGCTTGGTCGCCTGGGTCTACATCGGGCGACTTCACCTTCAACCTGGCGATCGCCCATTCTGGTAAACTGGAAATCGGAACACACCAACTTAACAACTGGCGACTACACGTGCCCCCCGACTTCCTTCCCTTATGCCAACCTGGCACCTTGTCAACACGCCTACACTGTAGCAGGATGCCACGTCATCACACCCGACCACCAGGGCGGTACACAAGCCCCCCAGTCTTAAGCGAAGACTTGTCTAGCGAAAAGACTGAAAGAGCCTTCGTTAACACCGATCTACGTGGCCCTGACGCGGAATTCCAAGTGGTTGTACCTTCTGCTGCTCTGACGCCCCACCAAACCCCTCACTCATCGCTCGACACGTGGCTTCATCAACGGCTCTCTTCATTTGCCGTTTGCGCTCCCTAAAACCATTTCGAAAAACCCTTAAACCCATTTTGCTTCACTGTTCCATCACTTTCTTCGTGCTTGCAAACGCTCTAACTTCCTTCTGCGAAAACTCTCAACGCTCTTCAACGCTCGAGATCACCATCTTCCTCCATCGTCTTCCTGATCATCGAAAGGTAACTACTTTCCTTCATCTGCTGGTTTTCCTTGCATTTTCACCGATTTGCATCATCCTGTAACTGCTTGGTGCATACGCTGTGGGTTGTTTTTCCATTTCTCCTTCTGCGTAACTTAGGGCTTTGTCAATCGTCGCAACGAACCTACATTCGTTCGTCTTTCACCTTCCTTCTATGATCGAGTCAGCCTTTGTAACCCCCCTGATCATTTTTCCTTTCTTCTTCCTTTGCAGCTGCCATCATGACTCGCACCAAGATTACCCCGAACCCCCCTCCATCAGCACGAAACCTTCCTTCACAAGCACACGACTCAACACAAGTTCGTGGCGCTTCCTCTTCGCAGGCTGAGAGGCCTGTGTCTTCCCAATCTGCCCTGGCCCAGGCGACTCCATCTAACGCTGGAGGAGCCCCCGTTCCTCCGCCAGACTTCGAGACTTTATACCCCTGGGCTAACTCAACCCTTCTGAAAGAAACGTCCTCTGTGAACACTGCGGGAGCAGTCTTGCGGCTGACTAAGGGGGACGAGATCTACCAATCGTTTCACAAGGAGCACGACGAAAAGATGATGGTGCTGCCTTGCCCCGCCGACCTGCCCGTGTGTGCTGATGACAAAGTAAGCGCCGACGGGCCCTTCTGCTTTGTCTATACGACTCTGTTCAAGAAGGTCAGGCTCAGGTTCCCTCTCACCCGATTCGAGAGGGAACTTCTTACCGAGCTCAACATCGCGGCCGCCCAGCTCCACCCCAACAGCTGGGCGTTTGTTCGAGCTTTCCAAGTAACGTGCGCCCACCTGGGGTTGCCCGCGTCGGTGGACGTGTTTTTGTTCCTTTTCGAAGCCAAGCACCCAGGAGACCGCCTGTGGGTCAGCTTGAATGCGATTGCTGGGAGATCCATCTTTACCATCTTCCAGCAATCGTACAAAGATTGGAAGGGGAAATTCGTCCAAGTACGTGCAAACGACAAGGACACCTCCCTTCTTGATGGCTTCCCCTTGTACTGGGTGGACAAGGGGAAAAAAGAGTCCAAGAGCTGCTTCAGGAGGCCCAGAAGTCCTGATAGCATGGGAGCATTGGACAGAGACCTTTGCCTCTTCTGGAAGAAGGTGGCGGACGCCAATATAACTTTCCTCACCACCTCCCTGATCAGCTTTGAATTCTACGAAGATCAGCTAGAATTTCAAATAGGTTAGGTCATTTGAACTATTGCTTCAATACCGCTTCTGTTTAGCTGTTTCTGGGCGTCTTGTGCGTTATGCGCAAGACTTTGGCTTTACTTTTCCTGCACATACCATCTGCTTCGCTGTTTATTACATTATGCACTTATCTGTTTTTCTTGAGTTAACCCACGCATCTCCGTCCCCTGCAGACAACATGTTGCCCAGGAACATGCTCGCCGAACTCAAATCGCTCGCCCGAAACCACGGGTTGGCAACTGGTTCCCAAACGGTGCCTAACTCGGTGGTGGAGGCCGCCATTGTCCAAGGGCGATCACCACCCAAGGAGCCCGCTCAACGCAAAAAATTGGTCCTTAAGAGACCTAAAAGGAAAGCCCCTCAAGTCGTCCATGAGGAGGAAGAAGAGGACGACGAGGTCACCGAGGATGGCCTCGTTACGAAGAGGAAAAGGGTGGCACCATCTTCACCACCTGCCCCACCACCTCTTCCAAGCTCGACACCACCATCAACGCCTGCTCCTCCTCCACCCTCGCCAACACCACAGGCTCCTTCTTCACCAGTCCAAGCGGTTCCACTGGCCACTGCGCCACCTGCAGCTGAGGCCCAAGAGCCAAATTTCCTGGAGGACCCCCCGAGCGCCTCTACACCATATGTGTCAGCCGGAGGGGGTCCCCCTTCAAATGCCTCCGCTGCAGGAGATGTTCCAATCAGGGATGAGGTTGCTCACACCTCTCCAATTCTAATCACCGAATCCCCGATCCCGTCGCCACGCCAGGAAGCAAACACTGAAGATCCTGCTAAGGAAGGTGGCGACGAGAACCCACAACAAGCCCACCTGGCGCCTCTCCAAGCTGCAAACCTTCCCCTTGAGGTCACAAGGATGTGGGAACCTCTGACTGCCAAACTGAAAACCATAGCAGAGGATATCCCAGCGATTATAACCAGGGCTGTGGAAGGCTCAACCAGGAGGCTCCAAGACGACCTCTTCAACCTCAAAACCGAAAACAGCACTATGAAGATCGAGGTGGAGAAGTTGTCCTTCAGCCTGACGCTCGCAGAAATCGAACACTCCCGGGTGGAGGATGCAATGAACACCGAGCTCAGGCTGGCGCGCAAGGAGGCTACTGACCTTCGCCGCAAAGTTCACGATCTTGCCCAAGAGAAGGTCGAGCTGGAAAGCAAAATCGTGCCTCTTCGCGCCAAGGCGATCGACCTGGAGGCTCACATTCAAGCTGACGCCGCTAAGGTGCAAAAACTGGAGCAGAGGTCGATCGACCGAGAGAAACTACTTGGGCAAGTAGAAAAGGCGAGGGACGACGCCATGGCTGATCTCGTCGAGGCCAATAAAGAGAAGGGAAAGATGGCTGCTGAGTTGGCCCAAGCACAATCGGAATCCAAGAAGGTTACTGAGGACCTTCTCCAGGCTCAAGAGACCAACGAACAACTTAAAAAACAGGTTGAAGAGCTGGAACAGCAGAACAAAGAGCTGAAAGAGCAAACCGAAGACCTCAAGAAGCGGATTGAGGAACTTCAGGGGCAAATCGAAGCACTCAAGCTAAATTCTGCTCAGATTCTGGCTGCTGGATTCGAAGCTGCGCGGGAACAATTCGCTTGCCTATTTCCCGATCTGGATCTCAGCCTGGTGTCGTTGAACAACGAAGTAGTAGATGGAAAGGTCGTTCCTGCTGAAGACTAATCAACTCCACCTCATCTGCTACTTTTATGATTTCCCTTGTATTATTCTATAAAAACTCCTGTATGTATGCCTTCAACAAATACTTATCTCAATGACAAAGCTTGGGTATTCACTCTCTTGACTTCTTTAAGCGCTTTAACCTTCCTGGCATGTTTAACTTTGTCGGATTTAACTTAACGATTTTGCAAACATGACCTTTTAACTTAACCGCTTCGAACCACTTCAAACTCAAGTAATAATAACTTTAACCAACTTGTACTCTTAAAGCAACTAACCTTATCACAAAAATACCCTTCAAGCAACGAACTGTAACTCAATTATTGGCTCAAATAACGTCCCACACGACCTGCTTCCTCAAACAAGTCTTTCAGCCTTCTCACCGTGTTTCTTCGCACGGGGCACTGCCTTTAGGGATCTCTTTCTACCCTCCTGGACTTCAGAACAAAGACCGGCTGACTAGGCGTTCTCTTCGTACCTACCTTAGCCACCTTCCATACTTCTTCCACCCTCTGCGCCATACCTGAACTCGTTCGAGACGAGAAGGATTTTATCTTGCCTAAACTCGCATGTAAGCGAGAAGGCCTTAACTCGCCTGAACTCGCTCAACGGCGAGAAGGACTTTATCTGGTGCCTCAACTTGCCCAGGGTGTACATCTCCTCCCCCCTGGATGCACTGAGGACCTTTTCTTTCTCTCGCCTGCACTCGCTCGACGGCGAGGAGGTCTTTATCTGGCCTTAGCTCGCACAACGGCGAGAAGGACTTTATCTGGTGCCTCAACTTGCCCAGGGTGTACATCTCCTCCCCCCTGGATGCACTGAGGACCTTTCTCTTTCTCGCCTGCACTCGCTCGACGGCGAGGAGGTCTTTAACTGGCCTTAGCTCGCACAACGGCGAGAAGGACTTTATCTGGTGCCTCAACTTGCCCAGGGTGTACATCTCCTCCCCCCTGGATGCACTGAGGACCTTTCTCTTTCTCGCCTGCACTCGCTCGACGGCGAGGAGGTCTTTTACTTGCCTCAGGACGCGCGAGGGCGTTGAGGTCTTTCATCTGGTGCCTCCGATCGCCTAAAGACGATGAGGACTTAAAACTTAACTGGTGCCTCCAATCGCCGAAAGACGATGAGGACTTAAAACTTAACTGGTGCCTCCAATCGCCGAAAAACGATGAGGACTTAAAACTTTTTAGAAAGCATGCGATATATCTTTTCTCGCCTTAAATCACGTACAAGCGACAAGGTTTTTCTTCAAAAACTCTTGGAAAAAAGCAAACATGCAATCTGAAAACACCTTATACCTCAAAAACTCTTCTTTATTGGGTGACCTCATTAAAAACCCTCCTTAGGGAAAAAAGAGTGCCCCCTTGAAACTGTTTTAACAGAGACATTGTAATATAACACTTGTGTTTGTCTTTACTTACAAAGCTCTTAACTATAGTACAACTTCAGGTGTGTGGCATTCCAGGTGCGAGGGATCGCCCCTCCTTCCAGCGTTTCTAAGCGGTAGGCCCCGTTCCCGAGCGCCTCGGTTATTCTGAACGGTCCAGTCCACTTGGGTGACAATTTGTTCTCCATCTCGTACTGGTGGGCCTTCCTCATCACCAAGTCGCCCTCTCTAAACTGCCTTGGCATCACCTTCAAGTTGTATCTTCGTTCGACCCTTCTCTTCACGGCTTCAGCCTTCAACCTCGCCTCTTCCCTGACCTCATCCAGTAGATCCAGGTTCAGCCTTCTCTCTTCGTTCGAGTCTTCCTCTACGAAGTTCTGGAATCTCGACGAGCTCTCCTGGATCTCCACGGGAATCATGGCATCACACCCATAGACCAAGCTGAACGGGGTCTCGTGGGTTCCTGACTGCTCGGTGGTGTGGTACGCCCAGACTATACGGGGCACCTCCTCAGCCCAACTTCCCTTGGCTTTCTCAAGCCTTCTCTTCAAACCTCTCAACAACACCCGATTAGCTGACTCTACTTGGCCATTTGTCTGAGGGTGCTCGACGGATGCAAACACTTGTTGAATTCCCACCCCTTCGCAAAGCTTCTTCAACAGGTGGCTTGCAAACTGTGTCCCATTATCTGACACCAGGCGCTTAGGCACTCCAAACCGGCACACGATGTTCTTCCATACAAAACCTTCGATCTTGTGTGCGGTGATCTGGGCCACTGGTTCTGCTTCAATCCACTTGGTGAAATACTCAATCGCCACCACCAAGTACTTCATTTGCCTGATCGCCAGCGGGAAAGGTCCCAGGATGTCGATTCCCCAAGTATGAAACGGCCAAAGGCTATAGATCGACTTCAACTCCTCGGGAGGTGCCTTATGCCAATCGGCGTGCTGCTGGCATTGTTTACAACATTGGGCATATTTCTTGCAATCTTCTCTCATGGATGGCCAGTAGTATCCTGCACGGAGAGTCCTCGCGGCCAGAGCTCGACCCCCGACGTGGCTTCCGCATATACCTTCGTGGAGCTCCACCATGATTCTCGTGCACTTCTCGCCGTGTATACATTCCAGGAGCGGGTGAGTGAACCCAAACCTGTACAGATCGCCATCAATCAACGTATACTTGCTGGAATTTTTCTTTACCTTCCTAGCTTCTGTCGGATCCAGCGGGGGAGGCCATCTGCCAGGCACCGTTTGTATTGCGTTATCCAAGTGTCTGGCTCATGGGCGGCGCAGACCTGCATCACATCCACCTTCTCTCCTTGACATGCTCTAACTCTCGGCGATCTCAGAGTTTCTTGCGTCAAGGACTTATGGCTTCTCGCTGCTCTCTCCGTCGACTTGCTTATTTGAAGGACCAGGTGATCTGCTACAAATGCCCTTGGCGTCTTCAGAGTTTCTTGAATCACCGTCCTCTGCCTACCCCCCTTGCCTGAGCTGGCGAGCTTAGCAAGCAAGTCAGCTCGGGCATTCTGCTCTCGGGGCACATGCACTACTTCAAAAGAGGCAAAGGAACTCTTCAATTCCTGTACATACGCCAAGTAAGCCGCCATTTGTGGATCTTTAGCCTGGAACTCGCCGGTTACTTGCCCTGTGACTAGCAGCGAGTCACTCTTAGCCATCAGCACCCTAGCCCCCATCTCCTTGGCCAGCAAAATCCCGGCGATCAGCGCCTCATACTCTGCTTGATTGTTGCTGGCTTTGAAGGCAAACCTCAAAGATTGTTCAATCAGCACGCCGTTGGGTCCTTCCAATATGACTCCAGCACCGCTGCCCTGCTGGTTCGACGATCCCTCCACCGAAAGTACCCAACGGAAATCATCTCCTTCAACCCGCGTCGCCTCTGATGAGAGCTCAACCACGAAATCTGCAAAGACTTGCCCCTTGATCGGGCCTCGGGGCTCGTACTTAATATCAAACTCTGACAACTCTACGGCCCACTTCACCATCCTTCCCGCAACATCGGGTTTCTTCAAGACCTTCTGGATGGGCAGGTCAGTCATCACCAGTATTGTGAAACTGTGGAAGTAGTGGCGCAACCTCCTCGCCGAAAACACCACAGCCAGCACAGCCTTCTCCAGGGCCTGATATCTCGTTTCTGGGCCCTGCAACACCTTGCTCACGAAATAAATAGGCTTCTGAGCCTGATCCTGATCCTGGGCGAGCACCGCACTCACCGCCCTCTCAGTCACAGCGAAATACAACCTGAGAGGAATTCCCGGCAGCGGTTTGCACAGAACCGGCGGGCTCGCCAGATACTCCTTCAGTTTGACGAAAGCTTCCTCGCACTCTTTCGTCCAAGCAAACTTATTATTGCGCCGCAGACATTGAAAATAGGGATGTCCCTTTTCTCCGCTAGCTGACACGAAGCGAGATAGGGCTGCCATCCGACCTGTTAGCTGCTGGACTTCTTTCACCGTAGTCGGGCTTCTCATCGCCAAGATGGCGGCACACTTGTCTGGGTTAGCTTCTATTCCCCTTTCAGTCAAGAGAAAACCCAAAAATTTTCCAGCCTCCACACCGAAAATGCATTTCTCCGGGTTGAGCTTTAACTTGAACTTGGCGATCGTCGTGAACAATTCTTCCAAGTCTGCCACGTGCTTGCTTTTTTCCTGCGAGGTCACGACCATGTCATCGACGTAGGCTTGCACCTTCCTTCCCAACATTGGTGCAAGTACTCGATCCATCAGCCTCTGATACGTGGCCCCCGCGTTCTTCAGCCCAAACGGCATCACCTTATAGCAGTAGCACGACCTCTCCGTCATGAAGGCTGTTTTTTCTTCATCCATGGGATGCATCTTGATCTGATTATAGCCCGAGAAGGCATCCAGGAAACTCAGCAACTTGCACCCTGCAGCACTATCAACCAGGGCATCAATACTTGGTAAAGGATACGAGTCCTTTGGGCAAGCCTTGTTCAGATCGGTGAAATCGACGCACATGCGCCATTTCCCGTTACTCTTCTTCACCAGTACGACATTTGCCAACCATTCAGGGTACTGGACTTCCCTGATGTGGCCTGCAGCGAGGAGTTTCCGTGTTTCGTCCCTGATCGCCTGCCTCCTTTCCTCGTTGAATTTTCTTCTCCTTTGTCGCACCGGTTTCACCATGTTGTCCATCGCCAGATGATGGCACAAGAAGTCGGGATCAATCCCGGGCATGTCCGAAGCGGACCATGCAAACGCATCCAGATGCCGCTCAATCACCTTGGCGATCTGGTCCTGGAGATCAACCTCCAGAGATCTTCCCAGCTTGAAGACTTTTCCTCCGATCTCCTTTTCGAGCCACTGCTCGACAGGTTTAGGCCTGGATTCTCTGGCGATCACCGCCCTGGCGATTCCCTGTTCCCTTGCTTCTTCGGGGCGATTCCGCGCCTCTTCCTCCTCCAGGCCAGCGTTCCTCTCCCCCAGCTCAGCATCCACCATTTCCACGTCTCTTCCGGCGGCCTCCTCCGTTACCGTCGATCTGGGCTTCACACCGGGAGGTGGGGTGGTTGTTACATAACTCACTGATCTTTTGTTTTTCAGGCTATTCTCATAGCACCTTTTCGCTTCTTTCTGATCAGACTTGATCGTGATCACCACCCCTTCCATGGACGGCAACTTCACCTTCATGTGCCGAGTCGACGGAATGGCGCCTATCCTGTTAAGAGTGGGCCTTCCCAACAGGATGTTATATGCTGAAGGGGCGTTTACGATGAGGTACTTGATTTTCTCCGTCCTCGACCCGGCCTCATCTGTAAACGTGGTCCTCAGCTCAATGTACCCCCTGACCTCCACCTGGTCACCAGCGAACCCATATAAGCACCCTCCATAGGGCCTTAGCTGGTCAAAGGGCAATTCCAGCTGTGTGAAAGTTGGCCAGAACATCACGTCTGCCGAGCTTCCTTGGTCCACCAGAACCCTGTGGACCTTCCTTCCCGCTGTAACTAACGAAATAACTATGGGATCGTTGTCATGAGGCACAACGTCCCGAAGATCCTGCTTGGTGAACGTAATGTCCACTTCCGGCGAGTGATCTTCAAACATGTCCACTGTCATCACCGATCGCGCATACTTTTTCCTCTGCGATGCGGTGCATCCACCACCTGAGAAACCCCCTGCAATGGTGTGGATCTCCCCGTGGATAGGCATCTCGTGTTGCTGGGCTTCTCCACCTGCTGGCTGGGAACTCGACGCTCCCCCCGTCCTCCTATCCAGCAGATAGTCATTTAGGAACCCGCTCTTAACCAGATCGTCGAGCTGATATCCCAAAGACAAACACGAGTCCAAGGTGTGGCCAAAACATTGGTGGAACTCGCACCAGGCGTCCGACTTTGACCCCAGCACCTTGTCGCCCACCTTCTCAGGTGCCTTCAACCTAGCAGATATGTTAGGGATAGCGATCAGGTCCGCTAGTCCCATGACAAATTTGTGCTTAGGCGGGCGATTGTATTCCCGGCGTGCTGGTTGCTGGCGTGCTGGTTGTTGGCGCGCTTGGCTTCTTCCCTTGTTTCTCCTGTCGTAAGGATGGCGAGTCCTCTGGTCTTTTCTGGCCGCCGCCGCCGTTTCCAGCACCCTCTGCGGCTGGATCCTGGTCTGGGCGCGTGGCCTGGCGGGAGCCACGCTGCCTCTCTTCTCGGCGACTTCACTCTCGTCAGCGATGTGAGCCACCGCAAGCCGCCTGACTTCAGCAAATGTCGCTGGATGAGCCCTGATCAAGGCCTCGCAGAATGGCCCTGGCTGCACGCCCTTCTTGAAGGCGTAAACCAGCATTTCTTCATCCTTGGCCGGCGATCTGACCATCTGCGCTCCGAAGCGATTGAGGTAGTCTCTGAGGGACTCCCCATGGTACTGCCTTATATCAAACAGATCATAAGACACCCTGGGCGGTGCCTTATTCACAATGTACTGCTCGACAAAGATTTTCGAGAACTGTTGAAAATTGGTTATGTGGCCGTTAGGCAGGCTCACAAACCACTCCATCGCCGTTCCCTGGAGCGTACTCACGAACATCTTGCAGTAGACGGCGTCTGACCCTCCCGACAGCATCATCTGCGTGTGGAACGTGGTCAGATGAGCCTCTGGATCCTCCACGCCGGTAAAGACAGCCTTAACCGGAACCACGCTCGTGGGAATAGGCGTGTCGGTAATCGCCTGAACAAAAGGCATTGGGAAAACCCGAGGTGGCGTCGACGGCGCCACCTCTTCAGCAGAAGAACGTCCTTACTGCTCCTGAAGAGCTCGACGCAGCTCCTCAGTCACCTTGCTGAGCTCCTCGTTCCTGGCGCGAGAGGCGACCAGGTCCTCATGTATCCTCGCCTGCTCTACGCGCGAGGCTTCCACAGTTGCCTGCAACGAGCGCATCATCTCTGCCATCTGCGCCATGGTCATGGCGGTGTCGCCTTCAGCAGCGACAGGCGCCACGGGACTGGAACGATTGCTTCTCATTTTTCTCATTAACTTCAGCGAATCACAGGAATGCAGCAAACAACACTTCAGCCTCGATTGAATCAGCGATCAACCGGAGAAACAGTGCGAAACAGTGCAAGAAAACTCAAGAACACCGTAAGCCTTCAAAGAAAACCACAACTTCGCCAGAAACCACCGCTTCCCCGCGAACAACCAAACAAACGAAAGAACTCGAACTTCTACCAAACAGACTACGCGTAACCAGCAAAAAACCTTACTCCACCGATCGAAAAGCTAAACGAATGGTGCAAAACGCAAATTCACCGAACGAAACTCAAAAAGACCGTGAACGACGGTTGCACCAGCACGCAACCGCGCAGAAAACTTCGGAAACTTCCAAGAACTCATGCTGTGGATGGGAGCAAGTTTTACACGGCCCCACGGTGGGCGCCTGATGATCCAGCCTGTTGACCGGAACGCTGGAAATTGCCTCGTCAAAGGATCGACGTGCGCACCGCTTCTCACCTCCGTTCCTCTTCGGGATCTATCTCAAGAACCTGCAAAGAAACAACACGGCGCCGCTGCGGCCGATCGCACTCCAACGCTCAAGTCAGTGACGGTATCACCAAAAACTAAGAGAACTAGAACCGTGCAAATCCTCTCTCACAGTCAGCTCTAACTCGCAAGCGTAAAGTGTATGAACTCAACGTGCGTACCTCAGAAAGTTTGTTAAGAACTCTTATATACCTGGTAGCTTTCTCTCTCCTGGCAGTTACAGACTCGGACACGTGGCTCGCATCCAACTGTACACGTGCCATCATCTGGAGGCTCCCTGACTTGGCGCTGCTTCTACTCTTATTTTGGCTAAGTTACTTATGCATGGTACTGCCCAGTGCATAGCTAACTTAGGAGTGCGATCTCTATTGGAACTGGCGAGTTAGGGGCCTTCATACACCTTCCCTGTGGTCTCGCCGGCCGCCTTCATAATCTGCTTCTCCTTCATCTTCGGCGATGTGCTTGCTCTGGCGATCTCCGACTGCTTGGTCGCCTGGGTCTACATCGGGCGACTTCACCTTCAACCTGGCGATCGCCCATTCTGGTAAACTGGAAATTGGAACACACCAACTTAACAACTGGCGACTACACGTGCCCCCCGACTTCCTTCCCTTATGCCAACCTGGCACCTTGTCAACACGCCTACACTGTAGCAGGATGCCACGTCATCACACCCGACCACCAGGGCGGTACAGATTGTTTTCCTCATCTTCAGTTGAAGAGCTGCTGGTTGAAGATACTTCATTTTCCTCCCATGAGATGTAAGCTCTTCTTCCCTTGCTCCTTTCAACTCTCTTGCTGGCAGATTTATCCTTTGATTGATTGTATGGGCAGTCTGTTTTGATGTGTCCTGTTTTGCCACAGCCAAAGCAAGTAAATTTAGAGGAATTTGAATCATTAGGTTTAGGATACCTTCTTTTCTGCTGGTTCCTATCTCTGCTTTTCTTCTTCAGGAATTTGCTGAATCTTTTTGTAAGAAGACTGGTTGTTTCATCATCTTCAGCATCTTCTTTTTCCTCCTTGATCTCATTATGTTCAGTTGCTTTCAGTGCAAGACCTTTGGGTTTTCTCTCTGTTGTTTCCTGCTCTTTGAGTCTCTTGAGCTCTAGCTCATCCTCCATTAGCTTTCCAAAGAGTGCAGCAGTTCTCAGCTTTGACAGATCACGGCTTTCAGATATGGCAGTCACCTTTGGTTGCCAGCTTCTGTCGAGGCACTTCAATATCTTTATGTTGAGTTCCTCTCTGTCAAATTCTTTTCCCAAACCAGTAAGGTGATTCACAATATGAGTGAACCTTTTCTGCACATCAGCAATGCTCTCCTCGGGTTGCATTTTAAACAATTCATATTCTTGGATGAGAGCATGTTTTCTTGACCTCTTCACATCTTCAGTACCCTCATGAGTGACTTGTAAGACTTCCCACATCTCCTTAACTGACTTACATTGGGATATCCTGAAGAACTCATCCATTGTTAATACAGAGGTTATGATGTTCTTGGCCACAAGATCATGTTGAGCCTTCCTCCTTTCGGTCTCATTCCATTCAGATCTTGGCTTTACCACTTCTTCATCCTTGACAACCTGCATTGGCACATAGGGTCCATGGACAACAGCTTCCCAGATTAATGCATCAATAGATTCCATGAAAATTTGCATTCTAATTTTCCAAAACGCATAATTCATTCCATTGAACATAGGTGGTCTATTAACAGCAGATCCCTCAGCAAAAAGCACTTAAAACTCAAACATTATTGCAAACAAACTTGATTAACATACAAGTCCTAGCTCTTGATACCAATTGTTGGGTTTAATAGTGCCAAAGTTCAAGAGGGGGGGTGAATTGAATTTTTAAACGTTTCTCGCAGAATCAGTATTTAACACAGTTTACAGAAAATAAATCGATTTATTTGGAAATAAACATATTTATTTTGGCACTGTTTGTGTTTGAAAGCTTTTATACAACAAGGTTAGTCACAAGATTATGCAGATAGATTTTTCAGATACACACACTGATATTAGAATGAAAAACAGTGAATCACAAAACCAGCAAACTTCAATTTCAAGCAACTGATTAAGGTTCAATTGATAGCTTGAAAATTAATTGAGTAACCTATTTCAATTAATATGTTCCAGTGACTTTTAACAGATTTTATATGTTCTTATCAGAATCAACAACTTTTCCAGAAATTAAGAACAGTATGAACCAAGCCCAGAAAGACCAGATTTATTATTGATTGAACATATTTATTTCTTTGCTGTTTTAACAGTTATGCAGAAACTTAAGTGCAGAGATTAAGGGAGAATGAACACAAGGCAATTATACTGGTTCACTCCACTGAGCTACATCCAGTCTTCACCTAAACCAAGGTGAAATTCACTAAATCACAATTCAAACAACACAAATCCCACTGTTCTTGAAACCTACAAGAACTTAGGTACACTTGCTGAAAAAACCTATTTCAGCACACACACACTATTCAAGAAACCCTATCAAGAAGAGTGTAGAACCAAACTTTTACAAGAAATGAAAAGCGAAACGACTACACCTGACTGAGGATGCAGAAATCTGCCTTAAACCAGTAGAACAGATTGCTAGAACAGTAGCAACACTTCACACCAAGCTTTTGGAACCAAACAAGAACAAGCACTTTGTGATTTTCGAAATCTTTGAAGAACAAATGCTAATTCTTTGTAAACTCTTAATTCTCTGCTGTAAAACTTGTTTTCTCAAATGTGTGTACGATTCTTAAACTTAGAGACAAGTTTTCATTTTATAGAAAGCCAGTTTATAACAGATTTTTGAAAAACAATTAAAGCTGTTAAAAAATGAACAGATTGAAAATAAAATGAACAGATTTATTTTCAAAAAACAGTTAGAGAATTTGTTAAGTGAGGAGACTTAGTCAACCATTCTGGTGCAGAGATAAAACTGAAAAACGTTTAAGCTGGACATGACACCAAAGTCAAAAACGAATCTATTCATTTACAGATGAAAAGATTTATTTTTCAAAACGAAAACAGAAAAAGCTTAACTATTTGAAACACAGTCGTTTTGAAAGGTAGAAGACTTAGTCAAAATACATGATGCACAAAATCTAATTCTCACAAGACTTAGCCAAGGCATCAGTTTAAAAAATGAATCTGTTTATTTAGAAAAGAACAGCTTTATTTTTATGCAGTAAACGTGTTTTTTGTAAAACATGTGAAAAACAGTTTAAGAAACCTTATGCTTGTTCTTATCACATGGCCAGTGGTTAGGAGGTGAGTTACTCAGCAAAAACCCACTCTTAAACAACCTCAAAACACTACCTAAGACACACTTAAAGCAAAAGGAAATATACATGAATTGTACATAGAAGTCTTCATCAAACACATGTCTTGAAAGGGCAGCAACCATCTTCAACAAATACATGAGAGTGGAAGAGATGAAACCTAATTCTATTTTTCCAATTGAAGCAACTAATTCTTTGTTTGTTTTCTTATTGATCAGTGCCAACATCATCACTTCAAACTCTTTTTATTGTTATATTTCGCGAATATTGTACTCGATAATTCACGGTTCCTTGTGGGATCGATATCCGTAAATTATTACTTCTGACAAATGTGGTGCACTTGCCGTAAAAAGTCATCAAGTTTTTGACGCCGTTGCTGGGGAACATATTTGATTTGTTGAGTATAAATTCCTAAATATTGTAAATATTTTAATTTTTTTTATTTGTTTTGATTTTGTTTATTTTATTAAAATTAGATTTGATTTGATTTTATTATAGATTTGCTCTTTTAAAAAAAGAAAGTTGTTGATTTTATATTATTTTCTTTTCTTTACGTTATTTATTTTAGTTTATTTTTATTTTTATTTTACTTTGTTTTGATTTTGTTTTTTTTATTATATTTTATTTTAGTTTTTTTTAGGATTAGTTACGTAGTTTTATTTAGGTAGTTTTATTTAGGTTTAGGTAGTTTTTATTTATTTGTTTTAATTATTTATCTATTACTAGTTTTAGCTTTTATTTTTACGTTACTTTACGTAGTATCTTTAAAATAAGTTAGTTAGTTGTTTACGAGATTATAATTTTCTGGTTTATTTGTTTTAGTTTTATTTTGTTTTTTATTTCTAGTATTTATTTGTTATTTTTAAGTACGTTAATTTTTTTTATTGTTTTCTTTTATTCTGTTTTTAGTTTTTATTTTATTTTATTTTATTTTTGTTTTATTTTCTTAGTGTCATTTTAGTGTTTTGTTTCTTTTATTTTATTTTTAAGTTTTAATTTGTAGTTTAGGCAGTTATTGATTTTATTTTAGTTAGCAATTTAAATTCCTGTTTATAAATATATATATATATATATATATATATATATATATATATATACTCTATTCTTTTTTTTCCACTAATATTTTAGGAAAGCAACATGACAGAACAACAAGCACCACCTACTAAGAAGACACTTGGAGATTATGTCATGTACCTAGGACCAAAACAACATTTTTCTAGTATTGCAATACCTACTACTGCCAAGGCCTTGGAAATAAATCCCGATTTTCTCACTCTCATCAGTGCCTATCAATTTACAGCAATGAGGATCCATATTCACATTTGGATACATTTTATGAATTGGTAGGAACAATGGGTTTTCAATCAGGTGATCTTGAAAATGTTTATATGCGCTTGTTTTCTTTTTCATTGGCAGGAAAGGCTAAGGAATGACTCAAATCACTTCCAAATCAGAGCCTCACTAGCTGGAAGGATGTAGAGGAAAATTTTTTACAAAGATTTTTTCCAATTTCTCGCTACATCAAAGCAAAGTCTGAAATCTCTATGTTCAGACAAGGAGCAAATGAAGTCTTCTGTGATACATGGGAAAGATTTAAGATGATATTGAGAAAATGCCCAAATCACACCTGATCTGACATAAAGATGCTCCTAGATGCTGCAGCTGGTGGTACAATGATGGCCCTTGATGTAGAACAAGCGACAATAATTATTGATGCATTGGCATCAACTGATTATAAAGCCCAACATGATGGACAAGATCTTCATAATAAAGGGTTGTTAAAAGATGCACTCTTGGCTAAAAATAAGATTCTGACACAACAAATTGAGCAACTAACTACACAAATGGTTAAATTGCCCCAACAATTATATGTTGTTCATTCATCTCAAAGCCAGAGTCAGTCAATCAGGTGTGATTTTTGTGGAGGTGTTCATCCTAATGGTCACTGTTTTTATCAGCACAATTCACCTGAAGCTGATGATCCATCCATGCTTGAAACAATGAGTAAAGTTGAAGACGCCCTGACAAAGATTGTGAGCGCGCAGGACAATATTGTGAGAGCGCAGGACAATAGCATGGCCATGATTAGGAGTATAGAGATCCAGATGGGACAACTGACCAAACAAATTGCACAAATTGCAGAGGAACAAAATGACTAGTTTTCAGTCAATAGCGAAACCAATTCAAAAGAGCATTGCGATAATGTAGTGGCTGCAAAAGAAGAAAAATATGAGACAAAGGGGAAAAGAGATGAGAAAGAGAGAAGTGAGGAGGAAAAAATAAAGAGGAAAAGTGAAAATAAGGAGAGAGGAGTTCTTGAAAAAGATTTATCATATCCTCGTTCTCCTTCCAAAAAAGAGAAGGAAAGAAAATTCTTTGATAAATTGCTCCCTAAAAATTATTTTGCAGGAAATTTGAAGCAAGATTCAACATTTGAAAGATTTCGAAAGAATAGGAGCTATATTGAAGAAAGAAATATAGAGCTGGAGGATAGATACAATGTCATTATTCAAAAAGGCTTGCCTAAAAAATTCAAGGACCCAGGGAGTTTTAACCTTCCCGTGTCTATAGGTGCTTTATTAGTAGCCAATGCTTTATTGGATTTGGGAGCAAGCGTAAATATAATTCCTTTGGCAATGCTGAAGAAAATAGGTGATTTGGAGATTAAATCCACCAAGATGACTTTAAAGTTAGCTGATCAAGTAACCAAGTATCCATATGGTGTGGTTGAAGATGTTCTTGTCAAGGTGGATAAATTCACATTTCCTGTGGATTTTGTTGTGATGGACATGAAAGAAGATGAGGAGGTTCCCTTGATACTTGGAAGACCCTTTATGAAGACTGCCAGAATCATAGTTGATGTCGACAAAGGAGAACTTCAAGTTAGAACTCAAGATGAGGAGGTAACTTTAAATCTTTTTTATGGTCTTCAAAAGTTTAATGCAGGGGAAGAATGTGTACAGAAGGATGGATCAAAGAGATATTCCACCTTGAAATAAACAGGCGTCAAGCTAGATGACGTTATACGAGCGTTTACTAGGAGGCAACCAAGTCCACATTTTAGTTTTATGTTGTTTTATTACCTTTGCTGATTTTATTTAAAATAAAAAAATAAAAAAGTAAATAATATAAAAAAAAAAAATCCTATATGCCTCCTAATCATTTTGCAGGTTATGTATTTTTGACCTGGGGACCGGTTCTATTATTCAGGGGGCAGATCCAGCAAATGAAGCAAGACTGTAGATAAAGATTTTAACAAAATGCTGGATGACTTCTTAAGAAGAGAGGATTGAACAAAAATATGGTTTTATCTCTCTAATTCTCTTTTCTTTTCAGTTATTTGAATTTTTTCTTATTTTATTTATTTTATTTTTCGATTATTTTGTTTTCTATTTATTTGCTTATTTGTTTAGTTTGTTTTTATTGCTTATTTTGAATAAATTTCCTGTTTTGTTAGTTTGGTAATTTTAAGTCTTGAATTATCTTTCTTGACTAAATTTCAATTTTAATTCAATTGTTTTCTAGTTTATTTTTTTTTCAAATAAAAAAGAACTAGAATATTAATTTTGAATTGTGGAAAAAAGAATCTGTGTTTAAATATTAAATAGTGAGATGAATTAGACACAAGTTAGAAAAGAAAATATGATTGAATCCCTATTCAAATGTAGTTAAAATTATGATACATGAAAATTTAACAAGATGATTGATTAGGACAGATAATGACAAGACAAAAAGGAATGAGACCATTTAAACCAAGTGAGTGTGTGAACCTGAAACAATTTTTGAGAGTTTTACTGATGAATTGATAGTTGTGGTTGCTTAATTTTTATTTTTGTTGCATCATAAAAGAGCATGAAGATGATTGAGGCATTTGTTTGTGTTAATAAGGAGCCAGGGCCAAAAAGTCAACCTTTATATTAGAATTCCTTTTTTTTTATATATCCCCTTTGGGCCAAGAATTTTTTTGTTAATATTGCACCTTAACCTTTATTGATATAATTTCCTACCCTTTAGCATGTCTAAGGAAGGAGAAAATAGATGCAATACATATAGAAAAGGGAATGGTTGGTTCTGATTGTGAAAGTTCAAAAAGTTGAAAATAGGAAGAATTTTTTCCTTTTATTGAAAACAAAAAAAAAGAAAAAAAAAGAAACAAAAGAAGAAAAAGAAATAGAAAAGAAAGATAGAAAAAATTTCATGAAAATCATGAAAAGAAAGAAAATGAGGAAAAAGGTGATATCGAAAGAAAGTGGTAATTAGATAACATATATGTTCTCTATAATTGAATTGTAGGTATGTTCTTCTTCTTTAAGATGTGCCTTTTGTTATCTAAGAAAAACCAATATTTTTTGGAAGCCCAACCTCATTACAACCCTGGAAAAGACCTCAAGATTCATGTTTCTAATATGTTTGTGATTTGAAGATGAAATGAAAAACAACTGTGATTTGTTATGATTTAGTGAAAATAGAGAGAAACACTTACCTGTGAGCATATGAGAAGATATTCCTTGATGAATTGTCATTTTTTTGTTTTGATTTGATCTTGGAAGTTGATTGTGTCTATAATTTTCTATATTTGAATTTGGAAGCATCATAAGTTTCTAATTTGATCTGTTGTTTAGTTAATTAAGCTGTTTGATATTTAAATTCAAATATATTCATTTACTTTGCTTGAGGACAAGCAAGATTCTAAGGTGGGGAGAGTGATAAGTGTCTAATTTCAGTAATATTTCATATTAAAATATAGGCATTTATGAGGATTTATTGCTAATTTACATATAAAATAATCCCTAATTTATGAATTTATACATTTTTACATTTTTTATGATCTTTATTTGAATAAGAGTATTTTATTCCCAAATTTGGTGTTAATTGCAAATTTCTAAGGAAGATTGGAGATTTGGATTAAAGATGAATGATTTGAGCTAAAAAGATAAAGATAGAAGGTCCCAGAATGGAAAAAGATGCAAAGAAAGATTGGACCTTTTTTATGTTTTATCATTTAGCCCATTAGCACGACACAATAAACAACCTAACCCTAGAAAACTAGGATAAATAGAGGGCTAGAGGCTCAACCTTGATTGATAGGAAAACACCATAGAGTGAATTGTAACCCAATTGGGAGAATGGAAGGTGCTAGAAGTATGCGTGGATAATTCTACCCTTTGGGATTGGGAGTAATCTGCTCAAACTCTTATGTATTGAGGTGATATCTTATATATTAATATTCAGTTCTTGATTGATTATTGGTATTGTTGTTTTACTTTTAACTTTCCGTGACAAATTGAGAATCTTAAATCTGACCAAGAGGTATTTTAAGGGTTTGGACCTAAACATCAATACTTAGCATATTTGAGTGGTAGGGATAGACTTGAAATGTTAATTGCCATTAACGTCTGAGTGTGATTCTAAGTTGTTTTTATAAATATGCGAGGGATCGATATTTAGGAAACATTCTTAAGGATTTTATATGCGAGAGATCGATATAAATGAATTTTCTACGGGCATCAATTTCAATCAAAGAACTTAATATTAACATGCTAATCAAAATACATGAGAGTGGAAGAGATGAAAGCTAATCCTATTTTTTCAATTGAAGCAACTAATTCTTTGTTTGTTTTCTTATTGATCAGTGCCAACATCATCACTTCAAACTCTTTTTATTGATATATTTAGCGAATATTGTACTCGATAATTCACTGTTCCTTGTGGGATCGATATCCGTCCTTAGGGACAATTATTACTTCTGACAAACGTGGTGCACTTGCCGTAAAAAGTCATTAAGCTACATGACTCATCATCTCCTTCTGCAATCAAGCATATGTTTGTGTTTTCTTCTTCACTTGATGATGAGCTTGATGAGGAGACTTCATTCTCATCCCAAGTTATGTATGCTCTTCTTGACTTTCCCTTTTTCTCCTTGTGGCTTGATTTCTTTTCATTGCTTTCTTTGTTTTGAAATCTGCATTAATGTGCCCTTGTTCACCACAACCAAAACAAGTATAGTTCTTAGAATTGAAATCACTAGTTTTCTTCTTGCCATACCTCTTGGCTTCTTTGTTGCGATTTCTCTTCAAAAATCTACTAAACTTCTTGGACAACAAACTAAGGTTTTCTTCTTCACTTTCATCACTTGATTCTTGCTTGCTTTTGTGCTTGACAACTTTCAAGGCAATGCTTCTCACATGCTTGTCTTCACTCTCTTGAACATTGAGTCTATTCATTTCTAACTCATGTTCTCTAAGCTTACCAAATAAAGAAGCCGTTGTCAAGGATGTCAAATCTTTTGACTCAAAAATTGTTGTCACCTTTGGTTGCCATGATCTATCAAGACACTTGAGGATCTTGATGTTTAGCTCTTCCTTATCAAAGGTTTTCCCAAGGCTCATAAGGTGGTTGATGATGTGGGTGAACCTTTTTTGTACTTCAACGACTCACCTTTAAGCATTATAAACATTTCATATTCCTGAATTAGAGTATGCTTTCTAGCTCTCTTCACATCATTGGTTCCTTCATGAGTCACCTCCAAAGTGTCCCACATCCCCTTGGCCGAAGAGCATTGAGAAATCCTGAAAAATTCATCCAAATTCAAGGCAGATGTTATGATGTTCTTAGCGATACAATCAAATTTGGCCTTCTTGTTTTCAGAATCAGTCCATTGAGACCAAGGTTTTTCAATGGAAGATCCATCTTTTTCAATTTCTGGAATCAAAGGACCATTTTCAATTGCATCCCAAATTCCCTTATCAAGAGATTCAACAAAGATTTTCATCCTAACTTTCCAGAATTGGTAATTCAAACCAAAAAAAAGAGGTGGTCTGTTGATTGATGCACCCTCTCCAAAAGGTAGTTTTTCAGCCATTGAAAAAAGATTTTAGGATCAAACTTGAGTATTTTTCAAGTACCAAGCTCTTGATGCCAATTGTTAGAATGTATGGCTTTAATGACTTTAAACTAGAGGGGGTGAATGGTTTAAAGAGGGTTTTCGCAACTTTTTAAGATAGAATGAAATTCTTTGCAAGAAACCAGATTTAGGAATTCAGTTTGCCAAGAACAAAGCTCAAAACAAAAAAACAACAGAAAAACAATCGGTTGTTTCGCAGAAACAATCGGTTGTTTATACCAATAATATAACAGCAACTGAAATTAAAGAGTTTAAGGAAGAGAGAATTGCACAAACAGTTTATACCGGTTCACTCTTAACCCAAGAGCTACATCCAGTTTCCCAAAAACCACTGGGGAATCCACTAGGTAATCAAATCCAGATTACATACACACCACCAAAGAAGTGACCTTGATCCTCTCAAGACACACACTTCCTTTGGCTCAGCACATACACCACCAAGAATGTTGATCTTGACAACCTCAAGAGCACACAACCCTTCTTGGCTTTACAACACCACAATGTTCACAAATCACATAACGAATTACACTGTTACAGAATCAACTGAAATCAATACAAAGTAATCCTATTCCACTTCTCTCTTGAATAACCAAAGCTCAAGTTCACACTCAAATCCATATTACATACACACCACCAAAGAAGTGACCTTGATCCCCTCAAGACACACACTTCCTTTGGCTCAGCACATACACCACCAAGAATGTTCATCTTGACAACCTCAAAAGCACACAACCTTTCTTGGCTTTACAACACCACAATGTTCACAAATCACATAACGAATTACACTGTTACAGAATCAACTGAAATCAATACAGAGTAATCCTATTCCACTTCTCTCTTGAATAACCAAAGCTCAAGTTCACACTCAAATCCAGATTACATACACACCACCAAAGAAGTGACCTTGATCCCCTCAAGACACACACTTCCTTTGGCTCAGCACATACACCACCAAGAATGTTGATCTTGACAACCTCAAGAGCACACAACCCTTCTTGGCTTTACAACACCACAATGTTCACAAATCACATGACGAATTACACTGTTACAGAATCAACTGAAATCAATACAGAGTAATCCTATTCCACTTCTCTCTTGAATAACCAAAGCTCAAGTTCACACTCAAATCCAGATTACATACACACCACCAAAGAAGTGACCTTGATCCCCTCAAGACACACACTTCCTTTGGCTCAGCACATACACCACCAAGAATGTTGATCTTGACAACCTCAAGAGCACACAACCCTTCTTGGCTTTTACAACACCACAATGTTCACAAATCACATGACGAATTACACTGTTACAGAATCAACTGAAATCAATACAGAGTAATCCTATTCCACTTCTCTCTTGAATAACCAAAGCTCAAGTTCACACTCAAATCCAGATTACATACACACCACCAAAGAAGTGACCTTGATCCCCTCAAGACACACACTTCCTTTGGCTCAACACATACACCACCAAGAATGTTGATCTTGACAACCTCAAGAGCACACAACCCTTCTTGGCTTTACAACACCACAATGTTCACAAATCACATAACGAATTACACTGTTACAGAATCAACTGAAATCAATACAGAGTAATCCTATTCCACTTCTCTCTTGAATAACCAAAGCTCAAGTTCACACTCAAATCCAGATTACATACACACCACCAAAGAAGTGACCTTGATCCCCTCAAGACACACACTTCCTTTGGCTCAGCACATACACCACCAAGAATGTTGATCTTGACAACCTCAAGAGCACACAACCCTTCTTGGCTTTACAACACCACAATGTTCACAAATTACATAACGAATTACACTTTTACAGAATCAACTGAAATCAATACAAAGTAATCCTATTCCACTTCTCTCTTGAATAACCAAAGCTCAAGTTCACACTCAAATGCTTCAAAACTCTTTGAAAAACTCATATGTTTTTCTGTCTTGTTGTTTGTTATAAAATATTTACAAACTATTTATTGTATTCAAATCTTGGTCAAAGCATTTAAAGCAGGAGCGTATTCAGATATGAAATCAATTAAAGCTCTTTTAACAAACAAAACTATTTTCTATTAGGATTCCAAACAAACAATCGGTTGAAATAGCGAATGAATCGGTTGTTTGGGTTTGACAACAAGTCAACCATCCAAAACAGTTTTCAAAATTTTTCAAAAAACAACTAAGTATAAAACAATCGATTTTTCATTTAGTTTGAAAAACACTTTAATCTTAAAAGATTTGAAAACACTTAAGCTTTAGATTCAACAAATAGTGGATTACAAATATAATCTACCCCAAATCCTATTCTAAAGCACCTCAGCAACAGCAAGCACTGTTGAACCAAGTGGTGTTCAAGCTTTGAAGAATCCAAATCCTTTGAAGGATGATGAAGGCTGGTTGTGCTTGCTGTTGCTGAGTTGTCCTCTAGATAGGATATGGGGTAGATTTGATATGTAATCCACTCTTGATTAAATCCAAAGCATAAGCACTCTCAATCCTTTTAAAGGAAAAAGTATTTTTTCAAGCTAAGTGAAAAATAACCTGTTGTTCTGTCGAAACAACCGATTGTTTTTTACTTAGGTGTTTTTAGAAAAGGCTGAAAACTGTTTTTCAAATGGTTGAGCTGTCAAAACCAAAACAACCGATTGATTCGTGGAAAGAACCGATTGTTTGTTTTGGTACCATAACAGAAAAACTGTTTTGTGCTTTGACTGAGCTTTAAATGATTTTCTAACTGTTTACGCTCCAGTTTTTAATGCTTTGACCAATCTTTAAATGCAATTTATAGTTTGTTAAGATTTTTTAACAAACAACAACTTTGTGTTACAAATAGAAAAAAAGATTTGAGTTTTTCATAGATTTTGAGATTGAACAGATTTTGAAAGTGTTGAGATTGCTAAGAGATTGAGTTTGATCAAAGTGTGTGAGATAAAATTTTCTCTTGTACTGATTTCAGATTTCATTCTGTAACAAGTGTAATCCTTGTATCTGTTGAAAGAAATCTTGTGTGTTTGCTGAGAAGTGTTGTGTGTTCTTGAGGGGATCAAGATCAACATTCTTAGTGTTGGTGTGTTGACCAAGAGGAGTGTGTGTCTTGAGGGGATCAAGTTCACTTCTTTGGTTGTGGTGTAAGTGATATAGGTTTGATTGCTTAGTGGAATTCCTCAGTGGTTTCTGAGAAGACTGGATGTAGCTCTGGGTTTAGAGTGAACCAGTATAAACATCTGTGTGCATTCTCTCTATCCTTAATCTCTTTAAATTCAGTTTTAATATTTTCAAACCGGAAACAACCGATTGTTTTTCTGGTGCTGTTGTTTTTGCTTTGTGTTTTTGCAAACTGAATTTCTTATCATTTGTTTCTCGAAGTAATTTCATTCTTGGCTTAAAAGTTTGCGAAAACCTTTTTAAACAATTCACCCCCCCTCTAGTTTAAAGCCATCCATTCTAACAATTGGCATCAAGCGCTTGGTTCTTGAAAGTTATAAAAGTTGATCCTAAAACTGTTTTTTAAATGGTTGATAGACTACCTTTTGGGGAAGGTGCTTCAATCTAAAGACCACCTCTGTTTTGTGGTTTGAACTACCAATTTTGGAAAGTGAGAATGAAAACCTTTGTAGAATCACTTGACAAAGGAATTTGGGATGCAATTGAAAATGGTCCTTTTGTCCCAAAGTTTGAAAAAGATGGATCTTCCATTGAAAAGCCTTGGTCTCAATGGACTGATTCTGAAAGCAAGAAGGCCAAATTTGATTGCATTGTTAAAAACATAATAACCTCTACTTTGAATTGAGATGAGTTTTTCAGGGTCTCTCAATGCAAATCTTCAAAAAAATGTGGGACACCTTGGAGTTAACTTGATATGATTCCAATAGCAAAATATGGATGATTCTTTGACATTTTATGGAATCAACTTGAGTTGGAGATTGAATAGGCACTTTTATAGAAATGGATCAATGTTCTATGTTTCAAGAACTCACTAAAACTTGCACCAATACACCAAAACTCGTATGAAAGCCCATTTCTTGTCAATTGAACCGATTAAAAGGTATAAGAAATGAAATGAACCGATTAAATTGCCTTAGAAATGAAATGAACCGAACAAAGTCTTAGAAAAGGAAGATGAACCGATTATATTCAGCAAAGAAGAAGATGAACCGAACAAAACAACCAAAAGAAGCTAAAACACCGAATAGAATTGCAAGAAAAGTCCTAAGACATGTTTAAGGAGTTCATATGGACATGGAAATGGAAGAAATAGAAGGAGAAGAAAGAAAACTTATGTGGTTGTAGTTCTTGGTTGATGAACACGCCACTTGAAGTGTGATTGCTCCAAGATAAGTGTGAATTGCTGCCACTTGAGGAACCAAGGCACTCAAGATGAGACTAGGAAGAGGAGAAGGCAAGTTCTCACTCACTCAATCACCAATTTGGGAGAGTTTCATTACTTCAAAAATCAATTCTATTCTTTGAAGGACCTAAGCCCTCCTTTTATAGGAGCAAGGGCCGGTCATGAAGCTTACAAAGCTTGCACCACAAGCTAACCAAAAGTCCCTTAAGCTAACGCCTAGTGAGTCATGAAGAGTCACCTTCTAGAAAATTCTAAAGTAAAGCCTAAAGATGCTTTACAAAAGAGGTATCTAAGGTTTCCCTCTAAGCACCTTCCTAAAAACTATATATTTAAACATTCTACTTTTTATACAAAAGAAGCTATAAAGAGAGACATTAATTGTAGTCTATTCTTGAAAGCTTGTAGACTTCTTTGCCTTTAGGCTTGGTCCTCTCTTTATTTTATGTCTTCTTTAAATTTTGAGAAGACTAGAAGGAAGAACTTCAAATGTGTGGGTGAATAACTTCTTCCTTCATTAATAAAAGCCTCTCCTATGTGATCTCTATCATAAATCATGAAGGTACAAATGAGGTGAAGAGAGCTAGGAAGCATACTTTAATCCAAGAGTATGAGATGTTCAGAATGCTCAAAGGTGAAACAATTGTTGAAGTGCAGAAAAGATTCACGCACATCATGAATCATCTCATGAGCCTTGACAAGACCTTTGAAAAGGAAGAGCTAAACATCAAGATTTTGAAATGTCTTGATAGATCATGGCAACCTAAGGTAACTACTATATCCGAATCTAAAGATCTAACATCCTTGAGTATGGCTTCTTTGTTTGACAAGCTTAGTGAACATGAGTTAGAGATGAATCGACTCAATGTTCAAGAAAGCGAAGACAAGCACGTAAGGAGTATAGCCTTAAAAGCTTCCAAGAACAAAGGCAAACAAGAATCCAGCGATGATAGTGATGAAGAAAACCTTAGCTTGCTATCCAGAAAGTTTAGCAAATTCTTGAAGAGGAACTGCAACAAGGACAACAACAAAGATAGGTATGGAAACAAGAAATCTAATGATTTTAATTCCAATAACTATACTTGTTTTGGTTGTGGTGAGCAAGGTCACATAAAGGCAGAGTGCCCAAACAAAAGCAAGGAGAAAAAGCCTAGTTACAAGGAAAAGAAGAGCAAGACAAAGAGAGCCTACATAGCTTGGGATGAGAATGAGGTATCATCATCAAGTTCTTCATCAAGTGAAGATGAGAAAGCAAACATCTGTTTGATTGTTGAAGATGATGATGAATCTTGCAGCTCAAGTGAAGTAAGTTTTTGTGCTTCTTTAAATGAATAGAATTATAGTGAACTGCTTGAAGCTTTTCAAGAAACTCACGATGAAGCTAATCGATTGGTGCTTTCAAACAACCGATTGAAAGAACTTAACAACTGGCTGGAAAAGAGAGTGAAATCACTTGAAGATGAGATTGAAAAATCTAAAAATGATTTCAAAAATCTGGAAACACATTTCAAAAATTCTTCTTGCAAGTGACACTCTCATTTGCGAAAATTGTGAAAACCTTGAGAAGAAAGTGCATTATCTTGTGGATACTATGGACAAGCTTTCAAAAGGGAAATCTAACTTTGAGAATGTCTTGCCATCTCAAAGTTGTGTTTTTGGAAAGGCTGGTTTAGGCTTTAATCCACAAAACAGACAAGATAAGTTTAAAAAAAAATTAAAAAAGCCAGTAAAACAACCGATTGTTAAGTCGAAACAACCGGTTGTTACATGCTTTTACTGCATGAAAAAGGGTCATTCGGTTAGATTATGCAAAATAAGAAAGTTTTATCTTCCCAGGGGCTTCATGAAATGGATTCCTAAAGGATGTGAGGTTCCAAATGAGATAAAGAAATCAATTGGACCCACATTTGTGAAGGGGCCAAATCTTGTTGCTTGAACTCATGCTTTTGTAGGAAATCTAAAAGAAGTGTGAAGGACTGTGATGGAAGAGGGCCAAGCACCACCCTAAATGAAGGTCAACCACAAGGACGTCTAGGGCCAACCACAAGGTCCATGACCAAGAGAGTTGATGAAGATTGGAACAAGGCTACGGATGGAAGGGAAACATATCTCTACATGTTCCAAGAAGCCCATCAAGCGTAGCATAGCTTTATTTGTGGTCCAAATAACATAGAATTTACTATTGTGCATTCGTTTAAATTGTAATTAGGATTAAACTAGGATTACCTAAGTTAGTTTATTAGGTTTCTAGAATGTACTAAACTAACCTAGGCCGGCCATGAGAAGGCTAGGTGTCCCATGTGCTCCCATGTGCCATGAGCTCCCATGTGCTTCCATGTGCTCACATTTGCATGTAATTTGGATAGCATTTTCCTTTCATTTACCTATGCATTTACGGTCCTCCTAGGCTATTTAAGGAGGAGCCTATCTCATGTAAATCAAAGATTATTTTGAGTATTGATATGCTGCCAAATTTGTGCCATACATACTCATTGCCTAAATCTCTCTAGAATTAGGGCTTTAATCTTCAACTCTTTCACCAACCAAAAGGAGCTGGCCGAACCTCTCCTAATTCCCTACCTATCATGCACCTACAAGGCTACCACACCTCCTAGGAGGGCCTTGATCCACCTACAACTAATTAAGCTTCCGCAAACCACCCAAAAACCGTAAAAGAGAAAAGCTCAATGTCATCATTTGGTATCTAGAGCTATGGTCTTCAAGAGATAAGTATCTCTTTTCATTTTTCTGCTTGATTTCTTCTTATATTCATGTTGTTCATCTTTTGTTCAAGTTGTCTTGTTGTTTTACGTTTTTAATTTGATTTGGATGCTATTCTAAGCATTTCAATCGGTAGAATTGTTCAGTTTGTGCTTGAGCATCTTCTTTGCAATTTTGTGTAGGATTCTATTGTGAATTGTTTTGCTGGTTTTATTTTAGGATATTTGAGTCTTGCTTGAATTTCTATTTGGTTCATATGATGTGTTTGAGTCATTTTATTTTCTGGATCTATAAGTTTTGTCAAGTCATGTAATTCCAAAATTGTCAACAAATCTTAGTTGTACTTTTCTTGATTCATTTGTTTCTTATTTTAATTTGAGTGCTTAATCTGAATTTTGTTTTGATTTGATCCTTTGGTGCATTTTTCCTTTTAGTTTGAGTTCATATTTGTATGCTAGATCCATACAAGTTCCATCACATTCATTCCATTGTGTTTTTGAAGTATCTCAATCTGTTTTTTAATTCCAGATTAAGAATCCTCTGTTTTTAACAAATCCTGTTCTGGCTGTTTTGTTTTCTGAAAATTAAATACGTCAAAAGAAAATTATAAGATTCTGGATTTCAGTGGTTTGAAGTGTTAGCAAAAGAAGACAAAAAGAATCAGTTGAAAAAACAAAATAGAAAAAAAAAGATAAATCACACAAAAAAAGTGTGCATTTTGGTGCTGGGACTAGCGGTAATTGGGCATTGTTTTTGAAAAACTTATCACAATTAATTGGTGCATGTGCTTGAGGTGAAACCAACGCCAAAAGTTTTTTAAGACACTGAATTGTTTGTGTTTAAATGTTCAGAAGCAAATACAAAGTAGCCAGCTCAGCATAAATCTTTAAAGTCACGCTTTCTGGATCACAATATTTTCAGTAGTGCTGTTTTGGTTTTTCAAATCAATTCTAGTGTCAATCTTTAGGTTCCTTTTGTGTGCCATCCTTTATTGAGTGCCTATTTTATTTGCTTGTCCAATTTCATTCTGAACTCTTTCTAGTTGTGTCACATTATTAAATCCAATTGCAGTGGTGCTGTTTTTAAAATTTTAATTGCTTCTTGCTTTCTTTTCTTGACCTCTAAAATTGTTGGTGGATAAATATCAATTGGTGCTTGTTGAGTGGGATTTGACTTGAGAGTCTAGCTCTACTTGGTAGGTACTGTTTTGAAGAATTTAATTGCTTAAATCAAAGAGGATCAAGGCAAGGGGCAGCCACAAATATAAATACCAAAATACACCATACACTTTGAAGGGCACAACAAAGAGAGCAACAACAAGCCAAGGGAGTGCAATTTAATTTGTGCAATGTAACTTCTTTGCAATTCACTCTTGTCAATTAGTAGTTTAATCACGAATTAGACGGTGAGTGTGTATTCAAAGGCTCAAAGTGTCTAAGAAGCCTCACCTAGGAACGACTAGTTTAAGCTTTCTAGTTTAGCTTTTGTTAATTGTTTTTCCTTACGTCAATATTTGCTTAGTCTTGCTTAATTTGCTTATGCTTATCTTTGTTTAAAGCTTTGATAAATTGCTTTAGTTGTTAGATAGCTTACATTGTTTTCTTGCATAAAATTTGATTTCTCCATCCTCATTGTGTTCTAAGTGATTTACCTAAAGAAAGAATTGTGTGAAGATCTTGAGGGATAGTTTTTGGCTAAGGCAAGACTTGGTATTTAAGTAGTCCTTTGTGACTCACCTCTCTTACCTGGAAACCTACCTTCATTAACTTTCCTCTTCTTTCTTAAAGTAAAGCATTTCTACACACAAAGTTTTAGTCATATCTTCTCACTCCTCTAAATCTATTGAAAGTGATGTGAAGTCCTTAAAATCTCTTTTGAAACAACTTGCAAAGGACGTTCAATTAATTTCATATAGACAATTGGAGAATGAGTCCAAAATTAATGAATTGACTAAAGCAAAGGATGAGAATTCTCAAAAGTCAAAAAAATCACATACTCATGCATCTAACTCCAAAGATCATAATTCTCTAGGGGAAGAAAGTCTTAGAATCAATGATTACTATCAACCACCCCCTAGGAGAAGTAGATGAAACGAGCAAGAAAGCCCAAGAGAGGTTAGGGTAGACCTACCTCATTTCCATGGTAAAGAAAATGTAGAAGTATACCTAGATTGGGAGATGAAGGTAGAGCAACTCTTTGCTTGCCATAGGGTGAGTGAAGAAAGGAAAGTGCCCTTAGCCACCCTTAGCTTTCAAGAAAATGCCATGTATTGGTGGACCTCTTTAGAGAGAGATAGACGTCTTCATAGGGAGCCTCCCATTGAATATTGGAATGACCTTAGGGGAGCCCTAAGACGTCACCACATAACCTCCTACTACCATATGGAGTTAATGGACAAGCTCCAAAGACTCCAACAAAAAAATATGAGTGTAGAAAAGTATAGGCAGAAAATGGAGCTTTACATGATGAGAGCATCTATTAGAGAGGAAGAGGACACCACCATAGCAAGATTCCTAAGTGGGCTCACTCTTGAGATAAGAGATAGGGTTGAACTTCTCCCCTATGAAGACTTGAATGATTTGGTTCAACTTTGCATTAAAGTTGAACAACAAAATTTGCGCAAAACTTCAAGTCAAAGGGTAGGTTCATATTCTAACTTTTATCCCAAGAGAGATTTTAAGAGGTGTACCGACCGGGTCATCAGGTATGATGACGTGGACAAGAGAAGGGTAGGTGGTCAAGGAGTCAACGTAGTCGCCGCATGTAGAAGCGGCGTTCTGCAGTGTACGTAATCGATTCTCGCCGAGACGTGTCACTATCCGAGAGAAAGACATCGCCTAAGTAGACATCGCCTAAGTAAGACATCGCCTAAGCAGACATCGCCTAAGTAAGACATCGCCTAAGTGGACATCGCCTAAGTAAGATATCGCCCGAAGAGTCAACCTGCATGACATAAGCATTTCACAGAAAGGGGGGCCCACACGATGGGATAACCCTAAGTTGGGTGGCGGCACTTTGGGTCCCTCCGCACAGAATAAACGATCAAGTCAAAAGGGCACGTGACAATGCCCACGTGCTCATTAAAGATCTTCAAGGAAGGCTGCATGCATGACACGTGATTAATTAGGGCACCTAAGTAGTATGATGGCAGGAGAGATATGACACTCAAGTAAGAACCCAAGCGGCCACAAGGTTATTCGTTGCACTCTAGATAAGGGAAGTTCATGTGCCAGATACGCTCAGATCCTAGGAGTAGCGGCGCAAGGACCTTCTCCAAGGAACCCTAGATAATAGCAGCAGTACAAAGGTAAACCCTAGTTTCCACCTATATAAAGGGCACGAAGAAGCCCTAGTAAGGTACGCTTTCACAGTTACACGAGTTTTAGCCTAGTTCTCATAAAGTTACTCAGATCAGTAGTCCCTAGTTGTTCTTGACAGCGCACCCAGCTGTGAGCACAAGGCAATTAGGGCCACACAGTTTAGCCACACAGTTCCAGTTATTGAGATTATTATACAGTTTCTAGTCACTTTGGTGTTTCTCGCTAGCTGACTTGAGCGTCGGAGTGCAAACGGCCGCGAGGGCGCCCATTTGTTCTTCTTTTTCAGGTACTCATATACAAGGTAGAACAAAGGTACTCTAGCTCGTTAGAACAAGTCACGCATAAAGACGACCCAGGTCAACCGGCCGGAACATCTGGCGCCCACCGTAGGGCCGATATAAACATCGGTTCCACCACACAAGCTTTCAGTTCCAGTTTCCAACACTCAGATAAGTCGAGAGGATCCCCAGAGAGCCATGACCACCCGACCAGCACGCGCTAGGAGTGAAGAGATGACCCTACAACAACTCATGGGCATGGTGCACGGGTTGCAAGACGCAGTGGCAGCCTCGAAAGTAGAACAGGAGCGCATGCAGGCGGACCTGACAGCCTCTCAAGCAAGAAGCGACAAACTCCACCGCACCAACGAGGAGTTACGCCATAGATGGTGTGGCAGAGACGAGCCAGAGGCTACATCCCCACCCAGGGAATTCACAACGCCATTTTCACAGGTAATCTTGGAGACAGCAATTCCCAATACGTTCACAGGACCCAAAGCGACCTTCACGGGAGTGGAGGATCCTGAAGCACACCTCACGGCATTCCACACACAGATGTTGCTGGTAGGCGATTCAGACGCCGTTAGTTGCAAGCTTTTTATGAGCACCTTAACGGGGATGGCTATGGATTGGTTTATCAGCCTCCCAGAGGGCCACATCACGTCCTTCGCCCAACTTTCACAACTATTTAGAGAACAGTATCTGGCCAACAGAACTCCCGCCCCAGTCTCGTACGATCTTTTCGACGTCAAGCAGTTCCAAGGCGAAACCCTAAAAGAATACATAAGTCGCTTCGGGCACAGGTAGTGAAAGTAGGCACCAAGGAGGAACCCATGATTGTGTACGCGTTCAGGAAGGGGGTGCGTCTCGGATCTTTCAGTAAAACGCTTAATCGCAGTCGCCCCAAAACCTTCGCCGAGATAAGGCGACAGGCAGTAGAGCATATTGCCTCGGAAGGTGAAACGTACGAGAAATACGCGACCGCTACGCCAGCACGTCCCAAGGCACAGATACGCACGCAACCCGTTCGGGTCCACCAAGCCGTCACGGAGAGAAAACACTTAGACAGGAAGCGCGCTTACGAGCCACGGAGGACCCAACCTAAGGGTCGAGTAGAGGAAGGAAGAGAAGCAAGCAAGCCACCGAGGCACAACTTTGTGATGGAACTCAAAGATCTGATTGCGGTGCCCAGCATAGCCGACAGGTTGAGGCCACCGGTTAAAGCTGACAGGGTGCTGGGACCTCGCAAGGAGTCATGGTGCGAATTCCACGAAGCATTCGGGCACATGGAAGGATTACTTGATAGAGAAGCAGGCGGGACGATCGTCAGGCTCGCAACCGGAGGGCAGTGAGGGACAGCAGCACAAGGCGCCCGTTGTCGGCGAAATCCACACCATAGCTGGTGGATTCTCTGGTGGCGGGTGTACTGCGTCACAACGTAAAAGGTATGCGAGGTCCGTGATGTCAGTGGAAGTTTTTGAGGACCATTCGCCCGATGTGGACATCACGTTCACTAAGGAAGACCTCAGGGATGTTGTGCCGCACGACAACGATCCCATTGTTATCTCGCTTGTTACGGCGGGGAGGACGGTTCATCGGGTCTTGGTCGATCAAGGAAGCTCGGCAGATGTGATGTTCTGGCCGACCTTCGAAAGGCTACAGTTACCTACAGACCAGCTGAGGCCATATGGGGGCTACTTATACGGTTTTGCGGGTGATCAAGTCGAAGTCAGGGGATACATAGAGTTAAGAACAACGTTCACAGATGGGGCTGCTTCGCGCATAGAGAAAATCAAATACCTTGTCGTGAACGCCCCCTCAGCATATAATATCCTATTGGGAAGGCCAACACTCAATAGGATAGGAGCTGTACCCTCCACGAGGCACATGAAGGTCAAATTACCTTCAATGGAAGGGGTGATCGTCACTATCCGATCTGACCAAGAGGAGGCGAAGAAATGCTACGAAAATAGCCTCAAGAACAGGCGATCAGTGTGCCATGTGACCACAACACCACCTCTTGGTGCGGGGACTGAGCATAAAAACCGACGAGTTGTGGATGCAGCGTCAGAGGGGGCCACCGAGGGCGACGTAGTTATGGATGTGGCGTTAGAGGCAGCCACCAAGAGCGACGTGACCATGGAAGATGTCGAGGCAAGGTCTGAGAGCGACGCTCGAGTATAGGAGGAGGAAAACTGCCCGGAAACCGCCAGGGAGTCAAGCATTGTGAGAGCATTGCTCGCTAGCGAGAAGAGGCCTCGGCCAGTTGGAGAATGGCTCGAAAGGGAGATCAGCGGCAAAACTTTTAAGTTGGGAAAGACGTTAGATGGCGAGACGCAGGATCAGATCGCCAAGGTGATAGGCAGGCATCTGGACGCATTCGCGTGGTCTGCCTCGGATATGCCGGGAATTGACCCCGATTTCTTGTGTCATCGTTTAGCAATGGACCCTCAAGTCAAGCCAGTCCGACAAAGAAGAAGGAAATTCAATGAAGAAAGGAGACAGGCGATCAGAGATGAAACGCAAAAACTCCTCGAGGCAGGCCACATCAAGGAGATACAGTATCCGGAATGGCTCGCCAATGTTGTATTGGTAAAGAAGAGCAATGGGAAATGGCGAATGTGTGTCGATTTCAGAGATGTGAACAAAACCTGTCCAAAGGATTCCTATCCTTTGCCAAGTATAGACGCCTTGGTGGACAGTGCAGCAGGGTGTAAGTTGTTAAGTTTCTTGCACGCATTCTCAGGGTACAACCAAATTAAGATGCACCCATGGATGAAGAAAAAACTGCCTTCATGACGGAGAAGTCGTGTTATTGCTACAAGGTGATGCCTTTTGGGCTGAAGAATGCAGGGGCCACGTACCAGAGGCTGATGGATAAAGTGCTTGCACCTATGCTTGGGAGGAACGTACAAGCTTACGTTGATGATATGGTCGTCACATCCCTGGAAAAAAACCAGCATATTGCTGATTTGGAGGAGCTGTTCGTTACGATAGCCAAATATAAACTGAAGTTGAACCCTGAGAAGTGCATTTTCGGCGTGGAAGCAGGAAAGTTCTTAGGTTTTCTCTTGACCGAAAGAGGAATCGAAGCAAATCCTGACAAGTGTGCGGCCATCTTGGTGATGAGGAGCCCTGCTACTGTTAAGGAGGTGCAGCAGCTTACAGGTCGGATGGCCGCCCTGTCGCGATTCGTGTCTGCTAGTGGAGAGAGGGGCCACCCGTATTTCCAGTGCTTGAAAAGGAATAATAGGTTTGTCTGGACGAAGGAGTGTGAAAAGGCTTTCGTGAAGCTCAAGGAGTACTTGGCGAGCCCGCCGGTTCTGTGCAAACCTCAAATGGGAGCGCCCCTCAGGTTATACTTCGTCGTAACCGAGAAGGCACTGAGTGCGGTGCTCGTCCAGGATCAAGATCAAGTTCAGAAACCCGTTTATTTTGTTAGCAAGGTGTTGCAGGGCCCGGAAGTGAGATATCTGGCTTTGGAGAAAGCAGCGCTGGCAGTGGTGTTTTCGGCAAGGAGGTTGCGCCATTACTTCCAGAGCTTTACAGTGTTGGTGATGACCGACTTACCCATCCAGAAGGTTCTGAAGAAACCAGATGTGGTCGGGAGAATGGTAAAATGGGCGGTAGAGTTGTCAGAGTTCGACATCAAGTATGAGCCCCGGGGACCGATCAAGGGGCAAATCTTCGCTGACTTCGTGGTCGAGCTATCTTCTGAAACAGTGCAGAACGCCGGAGTTGGTTTTCGTTGGGTGCTCTCGGTGGATGGGTCCTCTAACCAGTTGGGTAGTGGAGCCGGGATTATTTTGGAAGGACCCAACGGCGTGTTGATAGAGCAGCCCCTAAGGTTTGCCTTTAAAGCCAGCAATAATCAAGCGGAATATGAGGCTTTGATCGCTGGTATCTTGTTGGCAAAGGAGATGGGAGCAAGGGTGCTGATGGCCAAGAGCGATTCATTGTTGATCACGGGCCAAGTAACTGGCGAGTTCCAGGCTAAGGATCCGCAGATGGCAGCTTATCTGGACTATGTGCAGGAGTTGAGGAGGTCTTTTGTTTTGTTCGAAGTCGTGCATGTGCCAAGAGAGCAGAACGCCCGAGCTGACTTGCTAGCCAAGCTCGCCAGTTCGGGCAAGGGGGGCAGGCAGAGGACTGTCATACAAGAAACCCTGAAGACACCTCGAGCGTTCGTGACGGACCACCAAGTTCTCCAAGTTTGCAAGTCAATGGAAGGGATGGCAAGGGGTCATAAGTCTTTAACTCAGGAGACCTTGAGGACACCAAGGGTTAGAGCGCATCCAGTGGGAGAGACAAAGATGACACAAGTTTGCGCTGTCCACGAGCCAGACACATGGATAACGCCATACCAGCGCTACATGGCAGATGGCGTACTCCCAATGGACCCGACGGAAGCTAGGAAGGTAAAAAAGAACTCCAACAAGTTCACCCTCGTCGATGGCGAGTTGTACAGGTTTGGGTTCACACACCCCCTTTTAGTATGTGTGCATGGAGAGAAGTACACGAGAATTATGACCGAGCTCCATGAAGGGATTTGTGGGAGTCACATCGGAGGTCGGGCCTTGGCGACGAGAACTATCCGTGCAGGTTATTATTGGCCGACAATGAGGGAAGACTGCAAGAGATATGCCCAGCGTTGCAAGCAGTGCCAGCAGCACGCCGATTGGCACAAGGCGCCCCCGGAAGAGCTAAAGTCAATCTACAGTCCCTGGCCTTTCCACACATGGGGAATCGATATTCTGGGACCCTTCCCGTTGGCGATTAGGCAGATGAAGTATTTGGTTGTGGCAATCGAATACTTCACAAAGTGGATTGAAGCAGAACCAGTGGCCCAGATCACCGCGCACAAGATTTAGAATTTCGTATGGAAGAATATTGTGTGTCGTTTCGGTGTGCCCAAGCGTTTGGTATCAGATAACGGGACTCAGTTCGCGAGTCACCTGTTGAAGAAGCTGTGCGAGGATATTGGAACACAACAGGTGTTCGCTTCTGTGGAGCACCCACAAACGAATGGGCAGGTGGAGTCAGCTAATCGGGTTTTACTGAGAGGTTTGAAGAGGAGATTGGAGAAGGCCAAAGGATCTTGGGTTGAGGAAGTTCCCCGTATAATATGGGCATATCATACCACTGAGCAATCAGGAACCCACGAAACCCCGTTTAGCTTGGTGTACGGGTGCGATGCGATGATCCCAGTTGAAATCCAGGAAAGCTCGCCGAGATTCCAGAACTTCGTGGCGGAAGACTCGAATGCAGAAAGGAGAATGAACTTAGATTTGCTGGATGAGGTCAGGGAGGAAGCAAGGCTGAAGGCAGAAGCAATAAAGAGAAGAGTTGAGCGCAAGTACAATTCTAGGGCGAGGCCAAGGCAATTCAGAGATGGCGACCTGGTGATGAGGAAGGCCCACCTGTACGAGATGTAGAACAAATTGTCACCCAAATGGACAGGACCGTTTAGAATAACTGAAGCACTCGGGAACGGCGCCTACCGTTTGGAAACGCTGGAAGGAGGGGCGATTCCTCACACTTGGAACGCTACCCATCTCAAGTTTTATTACAGTTAAAACATTGTAAGTAGCAGTTAACTCAAACAAGTTAAGTGAAAACAGTTTTTCAAGGTGGCGCTCTTTTTTCCTAAGGAGGGTTTTTTAATGAGGTCACCCAATAAAGAAAGTTCGAGTCTATCAAGTTTCCCAAGTTGTTTAAATAAGCATGCTCACCCCTTTTAAGTTTTCCAAATTTAGCGCAAAATTAAAGCCTCATCGCCACTTGGCGATCGGGGACAAACGAGTCAAGTTGTAAATCCTCATCGCCAGTTGGCGATCGGAGGTGAAATATAAGCTTTAAGTCCTCATCGCCGACCGGCGATCAGAGGCATTAGTATAAAGATTTTAACTCCTCGTCGCCACCTGGCGATCGGAGGCACAAGTTAAGTTGTAAACCCTCATCGCCAGTTGGCGATCGGAGGTGAAAGATAAGGTTTAAGTCCTCATCGCTGCTTAGCGATTGGAGGCACAAGTTAAGTCGTAAACCCTTATCGCCAGTTGGCGATCGGAGGTGAAATATAAGCTTTAAGTCCTCATCACCGAGAGGCGATCAGAGGCACTAGTCTAAGATTTTAAGACCTCATCGCCACCTGGTGATCGGAGGCACAGGTATAACGTTTTAAAGTCCTCGTCGCCACCTGGCGATCAGAAGCACAAGTATAAAGTTTTTAAATCCTTGTCACCACCCGGCAATCGGAGGTGAAAGTCAAGTTTTAAGTCATGCTCGTCAAGAACGAGTTTAGGCGAGAACAGATTAAAGGTCCTACTCGCCACGAACGAGTTTAGGCGAGAACAGATTAAGAAGTCCTACTCGCCAAGAACGAGTATAGGCGAGAGTTCAGAGCAAGATGACAAATATGTCCAGTATGAGTTAAAATCCGGGCGCCTAGTCCTTGAGCAGGGGTTAAAGGATTCCTTCGGGACGCCCCCTCCTCAAGTATGAATAGCTAGCCCCGGTACCAGATAACAGTTAAAACTCGGGCGCCTAGTCCTTAAGCAGGGGTTAAGGGATTCCTTCGGGACGCCCCCTCCACAAGTATGAATAGCTAGCCCCGGTACCAGATAACAGTTAAAACTCGGGTGCCTAGTCCTTAAGCAGGGGTTAAGGGATTCCTTCGGGACGCCCCCTCCACAAGTATGAATAGCTAGCCCCGGTACCAGATAACAGTTAAAATCTGGGCGCCTAGTCCTTGAGCAGGGGCTAAGGGATTCCTTCGGGACGCCCCCTCCTCAAGTATGAATAGCTAGCCCCGGTACCAGAGAAAGTCCTCCTCACCCTCGAGTGAGTTCAGGCAAGATGAGATTAAAAGTCCTCAGTGCATCCAGGGAAAAGGTAGCCCCTGTGCAAGTTGAGGCACCAGAGAAAGTCCTCCTCACCCTCGAGTGAGTTCAGGCAAGATGAGATTAAAAGTCCTCAGTGCATCCAGGGAAAAGGTAGCCCCTGGGCAAGTTGAGGCACCAGATAAAGTCCTTCTCGCCGTCGAGCGAGTTCAGGCCAGATAAAGTCCTTCTCGTCGTTGAGCGAGTTCAGGCCAGATAAAGTCCTTCTCGCCGTCGAGCGAGTTCAGGCCAGATAAAGTCCTTCTCGCCGTCGAGCGAGTTCAGGCCAGATAAAGTCCTTCTCACCTCAGAGTGAGTTCAGGCAAGAACAGAATACAAGACCTCTTTGCTTAAGCAAATTGAGGCAAGTTCGAAAGTCCTCAGTGCAGAATCAGGCCAGCCTAGTTTTAGGCGATGACCTAGAAATACACATGTCACTTGGCAGATCAGGCAAGCGAGATTTCAGATACTAAAAATGACTCCCGCCTACTGCTCAGTAAGTAATTTCGTGTCAAATGTTATTGCTATAGACTAACCGTTTGTTTAAGATAAGTTGATTGCCAGAAAATTAAGCATCAGTTTATGCTAAGTTAATTGGATTAAGTGAAAGCCCACCAAGTTATCCAGTGATCGCACATCAGATAAAAGAGAAACCATGTGCATATGTTAAAGCGGTTTGAATAAAAAGGGAGTCATTACAAACAGTTTCGTTGCACATAAACAGGGGTTAAATATATAGGTCTTTCAGAAGGTTTCAAAACAAAGCGGCAAATGGAAATGTTAATCTGAAGGTACAATTTTTCCATCTACCACTTCATGGCAAATCGAGAACTAAGAAAGGTCCAAGTCGAGGTAAGCACAAGCAAACTTCTCCAAGGCCGCGCCAAACCCGGAAGTCAGAACATTTGCAGCACTGAGGTCGAGTTCTTCAATTTGTTTCTTCAGTTTTCCGTTCTCCTCAAGTGCCTGGGTAAGCTTTGCTGCAGTCTTGCTCAGTTCCTTGGGTTTTTGATCCTTGGCGGTTTCGCTTTTGCCCAGCAGGTCCTCCCTCTCAATTGATTTGGCCTCGAGCTCGGCCACGTAGGCCTTTTTAGCCTTAAGGATCTCCTCCAGGTCCGCTATCTTCTCCTGCTGATGCACGAGTCTGCCCTCGAGTTCAGTGACCTCTAAGAGCTTGACGTTGAACTTTTTGTCTAGCTCAGCGCTGTTTTTACGTTCATCCCGCAACTCGTCCTTCAGAGCATTCTCTAACCGCGAAAACTCCAATCCCCGCATCGTAAGATCGCGCTTAAGTTGTTGGACTTGGTCCTTCGCAGCACCGGCTTCGGATTCATACTGGTTCAAGGAGTCCCTTAGAGCCTCGCCCATCATCTGGTAAAGGCGTTTCTCTACGCATTCAGTAGTCATAGCGTTAAGATGAACGGCGTGGGCTTTCAAGACCTCCTCGACAGGGGCTGGAAGAGCAGAGATTAGGAGAGGGATTGAGGGTTGGTTCTCACCACCACCCTCACAAGTGGGAACGACCAGGGAGGCGTCAGGGTGCGGCGGCGATACGTTTGGCTCCACTACAGGCTGGGGAGACCACTGAATATCCACAGCCTGCTCCAGAACGCCTTCAGCAGCTGAAGATGGCAAAGCGTCCCCAGCACTCTCAAAGGGTGTGGAGACACTGGGGGGATTCTCTGCGTAATCTGGGCCTGTACTCTCGACGGTTGCCCTGTTCCTTTTACATATGAGTCCATCTTCAGTATTCTCGTCATCCTCCTCATCCGACACCATTGTGGGATTCTTCCTCTTGGCCCTCTTTGGTGGCAGTTTCTTTCTCGCAGGGGCAGGAGGGGCTACGAGGGAAGATGAGCCCACGGGAGGAAGCTCGCCTCGAGCAACGGCGGCTTCCGCTACAGAATTCGGGACGGTTTGAGAACCCGCGGCGAGTTTGTGGCGTTTGGCTATAGAACGCAGTCTGGCCATATGATCTTTCCCCAACATTGTATCTGCACAAGGAGATCAATGTTTGCACATCAGTTCAGTTTCAGGTAAAAGGGTAATATAGGAATCAAGCGGCCAAGAATAAACACAGGGCAGTATAAATAAGTTCGATAAAGTGTAAAGCAGACTTGACACGGGAAGAGAAATCCAAATAGGGTAGAAGGGCAGACCTATGTAAAAGTCTAGCTGACCCTCATAGAATTCGAACTTGATGATTGAGGGGGTGGACAAGGTGGTATTGGTGGAGGCAACTTCTTTCCAGAAGTTGCACAAGTCTCTGTCAAGCTCCCCCATCTTCTCCGGACTCCTAGCTTTCCGAAAGTTATCCTTGGGGTCCTTCTTTCCCTTGTTAACCCAGTACAAGGGGAACCCATCGAGAAGCGTAGGATCCTGATCATTACAGCAAACACGAACAAGCTTACCTTTCCAATCCTTATAAGATTGCTGGAAAATGGAAAGGATGGATCTCCCAGCAATCCCATTGAGGCTTACCCATAGGCGATCCCCTGGGTTTTTAGCCTCGAACAGAAATAAGAATACATCTACGGAGGCTGGATGGCCTAGGTGGGCACAGACAATTTGGTATGCTTTGATGAACGCCCAGCCGTTGGGGTGCAGCTGGGCAGGGGCAATATCAAGCTCGGTCAGGAGCTCCCTCTCGAAACGAGTGAAAGGGAACCTGAGCCTAACCTTCTTGAATACGGTTGCATAGATGAAGCAGAAAGGGTGGCCGTCGTTGCCATCGTTGTCAGTACAGACAGGTTCCCCAGGAGGACAAGGACGAATAGCAACCTTGTCGTCATGCTCCTTATGAAAGGTAAGATGGGTCTTATCTCTCAAACGGTGAATAGCGGCCTCAGTATTGATCGAGGAAGTCTCATTCAGCAAGGCTGGAGGAGCCCATGGGTACAACAGTTTATAGTCAGGAATGGGGCGTACAGTGGCATTGATTTGTGGGGAGGTTGATTGCAGTTGGTTAGGTTGAGAGGGCGCAGGCCTCTGAGCCCGGTTTGAAAGGACAGCGGGATCCCTAGGTGGGTTGCGAGACATGGAGGGGTTTCCTGAAGAAAGTTGTTTACGTGACTTTGGAGGAGGGTTTCGAGAGGGGGCAGGGTTGTTTGGTGTAGCCCCCGTACGAGCCATCGAGAAACTGCAGGGAAGACGACAAAAAAAAAATGAAAAAGGGAAAAATAGAGGGTTGATAAACAGAATGACTCGATTGAAAGACAGAAAAGGAAAACAACATAGGAGGTCGCAGAGAGGAAAAGGAAAACCTAAAACGCAGGAAGAAGCAAAACAGAGAACAAACAGCCCACAACGTATGCTCCAGGCAGTCAATGGATGATGAAAACCGATTAAAATGCGGTAAACGCTAGTGTGAATGACAAAAGAGTTACCTTTTGATGATCGAAGGAGTGCGCAGAGGAACAGTGATTGGGGAGTCAAAACGTTCACCAGAGCGTATCAAAGTTCGAAGAAGAAAGATGATGGAACAGTGGAGTAGCGCGAGAATTTTTAGAGTTTTGAATGTTACAAGAAGCGCAAACGACACGAAGTAATGACCGTCGATGAGTCCACGTGTCAGTTAATGGGCGGGGGGTTGGTGAAGTGTCAAATCAGTAACCAGCGTGGGCATTAGCGCGCGAAGCCACGTAGATCGCCGAAGTTTAATTTATCCTCCTCGAGTCATCAAGGGCGATGACGTGATCAGGTGGTGTGAAGGGGCGGTCTGCAAAGTACGCGACCGCCGACGGGGTCGTCGCCGAACGAAAGACCAGGCGGTCTGGCATCGCTGCAAGCAGCACATCGCCAACATCGCCAACCATCCCAACAAGCTCGGGGCGATAATGCTGAAGATTCAAATCACAAAGGCGAAGGTCGGACAGAACCATAAACGAGACAATCAGAAGCAGGACGTTTAAGGGATGGGAAACAAGCAAAGGCTATCTAAGGAATTCGCGCCAAGCATAAAGGCAATATCAAGAGTAAAGCGCAGGGCAAAGAACGCAAGCATGCAGAATAAATTGAACAGCATTCAACATAAAGAAGAACATCTTGAGCCAATATTAGGGTTACAGACGAAATTTGTAACATTTGCAAAATGGAATCATGGCCCTATACACATCCTAATATCTGCACAAAAGTGAGAGCTCATCACTCATCAGTGGCTCCCGGGCCTCGAGCAGTACGACGAAAAGACCCCGTCTCCGAACCGCAAAGCCCGAGTCAGAAGCGTCCTCTGATGATCGTTTATCTTCGAACCTACGTGAAACAAAGCATTCCTAAGCAAAATCATACAAGAAATCCAACAAGAAGTGGGAAGGTCATGAGAAAAGCCTCATGTACATATATATCTTTCCAGAAGCTCGGCATTATACTCCAAGCTTATTAAAGCAGCCGCATCAAATCCTCCAACACTCGCCAGTATCTTGCAAGCTTCCTGATCCCTTGAAGACAGTTTCTTAAGGGGTTTAGATTTCAAGGCTCTGGCGTCCTTTGTCCAATACAAAGGAAAGCCGTCCAGAGCAGAAGGCACCAAGCTGGAACAGCATACCTTAAAGAACCTGCCTTTCCACCCTGTGAAGGCTTGCTGAAAAGGAGTCAAAAGAATCCTACCAGGGACATTGCTAAGAGTTACCCAAAGATTGTTTCTCTACCTCTTCACCTCAAAGAAGTGAATAAAAATGTCCACGGAAGGCGCACATCCAAGGAAGCCAAACAAAATGTCAAAGGCCTTCACGAAGGCCCAACTGTTAGGGTACAGTTGGGCTGGAGCGATGTTCATCTCCGTTAACAGCTCCCTCTCGAACCTGGAAAAGGGAAGGCGTATGCCGACGCACTTAAAGACTACTTGGTAAAAATAGAAAAAGGGGACCCCGTCATTGGATCGTTCATCCCCGCACACCGACTCCCCCATGGAACAAGGGAGCACGACGATGTCATCATCGTGCCTCTTTGCGAAGGCACGATGGTCATAGGAACACGCTTCCCCCACGTGTTCCCTCAGGGCCCTGGTAGAAAGTAAGCAAGAATACTCGTCAAGGAGTTCACTTGAAGCCCAGGGATAAAGATCTTTGTGACTGACTCGGGAGGAAGAAGGGTTGGTGGACATTTTAGTATGTGCTGGCAGTGAGGAAACTGGAGGTCAAGGGTTCAGCAACGCAATAGAAGGAAAGGTCGCAAAGAAAGAACGTGGAACAAGGAGTTCTTGGGAAGAAGATGAATAGTGTAAGAAAGATGCGAAAGAAGTAGGGTCAGTGAGTTGAGATGCGGGGTTTTCAAGATTCAAGTATCATGATTGAAGCGGTAAAGGACGTTAAAGCAAGCGCCTTATGATTGGGCCACGTGTCGCGAGGTAAAGGTACGAATTAAAGTGCCACTCGTCTCACTAAGAGAATATCACATCGTCAGAGTCCTTGAAGGTACGTTGCGCCGACGATGCAGAAATGTCACGTCAATCGGTCGAAGGATGACACGTCATCAAAACGCCGCAAGGGCAGCAGGGGGCAAGCTTTAGTCTGTTTGCTGAAAACAAGTTATCAGCTCAAGACTGGGGGGCTTGTGTACCGGTCGGGTCATCAGGTATGATGACGTGGACAAGAGAAGAGTAGGTGGTCAAGAAGTCAACGTAGTCGCCGCATGTAGAAAGGCGTTCTGCAATGTACGTAATCGGTTCTCGCCGAGACGTGTCACTATCCGAGAGAAAGACATCGCCTAAGCAGACATCGCCTAAGTAAGACATCGCCTAAGTAAGACATCGCCTAAGTGGACATCGCCTAAGTAAGATATCGCCCGAAGAGTCAACCCGCATGACATAAGCATTTCACAGAAAGGGGGGCCCACACGATGGGATAACCCTAAGTTGGGTGGCGGCACTGTGGGTCCCTCCGCACAGAATAAACGATCAAGTCAAAAGGGCACGTGACAATGCCCACGTGCTCATTAAAGATCTTCAAGGAAGGCTGCATGCATGACACGTGATTAATTAGGGCACCTAAGTAGTATGATGGCTCGAGAGATACGGCGCTCAAGTAAGAACCCAAGCGCCACAAGGTTATTCGTTGCACTCTAGATAAGGGAAGTTCATGTGCCAGATACGCTCAGATCCTAGGAGTAGCGGCGCAAGGACCTTCTCCAAGGAACCCTAGATAATAGCAGCAGTACAAAGGTAAACCCTAGTTTCCACCTATATAAAGGGCACGAAGAAGCCCTAGTAAGGTACGCTTTCACAGTTACACGAGTTTTAGCCTAGTTCTCATAAAGTTACTCAGATCAGTAGTCCCTAGTTGTTCTTGACGGCACACCCAGCTGTGAGCACAAGGCAATTAGGGCCACACAGTTCCAGTTATTGAGATTATTATACAGTTTCTAGTCACTTTGGTGTTTCTCGCTAGCTGACTTGAGCGTCGGAGTTCAAACGGCCGCGAGGGCAGCCATTTGTTCTTCTTTTTCAGGTACTCATATACAAGGTAGAACAAAGGTGCTCTAGCTCGTTAGAACAAGCCACGCATAAAGACGACCCAGGTCAACCGGCCAGAACAAGAGGGAAGGTAGTTCATCTAGAGAAAAACCAAAAGAAACTACCAAACCTTTAGCAAAGGATACCTCCACCCCACCCATCCGATCTAGGGACACCAAATGCTTTAAGTGCTTTGGAAGAGGACATGTGCAACCACAATGTCCAAACCAAAGATCTTTGTTCTTAAAGGGTGTAGATGAGTACACTAGTGGTGAGGATGAGCCTAGTGAAAAAGAAGAGGAAGGGGGAGATGATGAGAGGGTAAATCCTTTAGAGGGGGAGCTTTTAATGATTAGGAGAACCCTCAACAATAAACCTAGTGCATCCATAGAAACACAAAGAGAAAACATCTTTCACACAAGATGCAATGTTTTAGAAAATATATGCTATCTCATTGTGGATAGTGGATCAAGCTGCAATTGTTGTAGCGCTGGGATGGTTGAGAAGCTCAATCTACAAGTAGTTCCTCATCCTAAACCTTACAAATTACAATGGATCAATGAGAATGGGGAACTAAGTGTAGATAAGCAAGTGGAAATCATGTTCTCTATAGGTAACTACAAAGACAAAGTTTTATGTGATGTAGTACCTATGGAAGCTTTCCATATCTTATTAGGTAGACCATGACAATTTCATAAGAAAACCTTGCATGATGGTCTAACTAACGAGATTTCCTTCACCCATAAGCATAAAAAGTTTGTACTTAATCCTTTACCACACTCCCAAGTGGTGAGAGATCAAATACAAATGAAACAAAAGAGGGATGAGGAAAAAAAAAAGATAGAAAAAGAGAAAATCCTTAGGGATAGAAAGGCGTGGGAGAAGAGTGTTCCTTCCCACAAGGTTATTCAACAAGACAAACCTTTTGAAAACACCTTGGAAAATATGCTTCTTGTTGAAAAACCTAGCCTAATATTTTGTAAAGGAACACTTACATGCACTGCCACAAATCTTGAACCCAAGAGTCTACCTCCTCAAGTTAAAAATCTTTTAAGTGAATTTGAAGATGTATTCTCTAATGAGGGACCAAATGGACCTCCTCCCATTAGAGGTATAGAACATCAAATTGACTTGATTCCGGGGGCAAGCCTACCAAATAGGCCAGCATATAGAACAAACCCCGAGGAAACAAAGGAGATAGAGTCTCAAGTTCAAGACTTGTTGGAGAAGGGTTGGGTTCAAAAGAGCCTAAGCCCTTATGATGTACCTGTCTTGTTGGTGCCAAAAAAAGATGGAAAATGGAGAATGTGTTGTGATTGTTGAGCAATCAACAACATCACCATCAAGTATAGGCATCCAATCCCAAGGCTTGATGACATGCTTGATGAGGTACATGGGTCAATTATATTTTCCAAAATTGATCTTAAAAGTGGGTATCACCAAATTCGAATCAAAGAGGGTGATGAATGGAAAACCTCTTTTAAGACCAAGTTTGGACTATATGAGTGGTTGGTGATGCCTTTTGGTCTCACTAACGCACCTAGTACATTCATGAGGCTAATGAATCATGCTTTGAGAGATTGTATAGGTAAATATGTAGTAGTTTACTTTGATGATATCTTAGTATATAGCAAAAACCTAGAAAACCATCTAATTCACCTTAGGGAAGTTCTTCTAGTGCTTAGGAATAATAGTTTGTTCGCCAATAGGGATAAGTGTACTTTTTGTGTGGATAGTATAGTTTTTCTAGGCTTTATAGTTAACAAAAAGGGGGTACATGTTGACCCCGAGAAAATCAAAGCCATCCAAGAGTGGCCAACTCCGCAAAATGTAAGTGATGTGAGAAGCTTGCATGGTTTAACTAGCTTTTATAGACGCTTTGTGCCAAATTTTTCATGATCAAGCCTTTTATAGACACCTCTCAATGAGCTTGTAAAGAAAGATATTGCATTTTGTTGGAATGAAAAGCATGATCAAGCCTTTCAAAGGCTAAAGGCTCAACTTACCAATGCACCCATTCTAGCTCTCCCAAATTTTGCTAAAACTTTTGAGATAGAATGTGATGCATTGGGGGTTGGCATAGGTGCGGTCTTGTTACAAGGTGGGCATCCAATTGCTTATTTTAGTGAAAAACTTCATGGAGCCACCCTTAACTACCCCACCTATGACAAAGAGCTTTATGCACTTGTGAGGGCCTTCAAGACTTGGGAAGACTATCTTGTTTCAAAAGAATTTGTCATTCATAGTGATCATGAGTCTTTAAAATATTTGAAAGGCCAACACAAGCTCAATAAAAGACATGCAAAATGGATGGAATTTCTTGAACAATTCCCTTATGTCATCAAATACAAGAAAGGAAGCACAAACATAGTGGCGAATGCTCTATCAAGGAGACATGTGCTCTTTTCAAAACTTGGTGCTCAAATTCTTGGATTTGACAACATAAAAGAACTTTATCAAGAAGATCAAGACTTTGCATCCATCTATGCTAAATGTGCACATAGAGCACAAGAAGGTTACTATGTGACCGAGGGATATCTTTTTAAAGAAGGCAAACTTTGTATTCCCCAAGGTACACATAGAAAGTTTATTGTAAAAGAATCACATGAGGGGGGTCTCATGGGCCATTTTGGAGTTGACAAGACTCTTGATCTTTTAAAAGGAAAATTTTATTGGCCACACATGAGAAAGGATGTCCAAAGACATTGTTCTAGATGCATTTCATGTTTAAAAACAAAATCTAGAATAATTCCTCATGGACTATATACCCCTTTACCGATTGCAAATGCTCCTTGGGAAGATATTAGCATGGATTTCATTTTAGGACTTCCTAGGACTGCAAGAGGTCATGACTCTATCTTTGTGGTAGTGGATCGTTTTAGTAAAATGTCCCATTTTATTCCTTGCCACAGAGTAGATGATGCTCAAAATATTTCTAGACTCTTCTTTAGAGAAGTGGTAAGACTTCATGGTTTACCAAGAAGTATAGTATCCGATAGAGATCCCAAGTTCATAAGCCATTTTTGGAAAACCCTTTGGGGCAAACTTGGCACAAGACTACAATTTTCAACATCTTGTCATCCTCAAACGTATGGCCAAACCGAAGTAGTCAATACATCTCTTGGTACTATGCTTAGGGCAATCATGAAGGGTAACCACAAATCTTGGGATGAGTACCTTCCCCACATTGAATTTGCTTACAATAGAGTAGTTCACAAAACTACTAATGCTTATCCTTTTGAAGTTGTATATGGATTTAACCCTATTACACCCTTGGATTTGTTACCTCTTCCTAATCCACAAGAATTTGAGCATAAGGAAGGAGTTGCCAAAGCCGATTTTGTTAAGAAACTACATGAGAAGGTTAAACTCCAAATACAACAACAAAATGAAAAGTATGCAAAATACAACAATAAAGGGAAGAGAGAAATAATTTTTGAGGAGGGAGACTTAGTTTGGCTTCATCTTAGAAAAGATAGATTTCCTACTAAGAGAAAGTCCAAACTTAGTCCCCGTGGTGATGGACCCTTCCAAGTCCTCAAGAAAGTCAACAATAATGCTTACAAATTAGATTTACCTATTGAATATGGAGTTCATGATACTTTTAATGTAATTGATTTATGTCCATTTGTAGGTACCAATGAAGACGAGGACGATTTGGATTTGAGGGCAAATCCTTTCCAAGGGGGAGGGGATGATGGAAGAGGGTCAAGCACCACCCTAAATGAAGGTCAACCACACGGAAGTCTAGGGCCAACCACAAGGTCCATGACCAAGAGATTTTATGAAGATTGGAACAAGGCTACGGATGGAAGGGAAACATATCTCTACATGTTCCAAGAAGCCCATCAGACTGAGTTATCTGATCAAGTTCTTGGAAGAAAAAGACCAACATTGAAGCTAAATCAATGTTCTGCATTTGTCCAAAGGTCCTCAACAGTTAAAAGAGGCTTCTTGATCACAAAGCACATGGCTCATTGAAAGAACAACATAAAGGATAAGACCTTCCCTATCTCTGTTCTTAATTCCAGTTTTTAAGTTCTTTTTCATGATTAAATATCTTCTTTAAAATGTTTAATTTCATTTGCTTTGAACTCTTTCTGCTCATAGTTAAAAATTCAAAATCAGTTTTAATTGCTGCAGAAAAACAACCGACTGTTTCCTCGAAACAACCGATTGTTTTGAGTCTGACAGCACTGTGAAGAAATCAATTTAATTTCTTTTTTGAATTTTTATCCGTTGTAGATCAAATAAAAGAAAGAATCCTTGGTCATTGAACCTATGTTGAAAGTTGATCACGCTCAAAAGGAAGTTACAACAATCACAAAGGAATATATTCCACAATCTTGAAAATTTAAGAGCTTTTATGACTAGTCAAAGATCACATGTGAAGACCATGTGATTTTCTGCTTTTTCTGACATTTTCAGTGCAAGGCATGGTCAAGTCTTCTCTCTCTGAAAATTTGATACCCACTCATGTCATTGAATGCTTTTTTATTCTATAATTGCTATAAAATCTGTTGCAGCTGATCTATTCCACAAGAACAACCAATTGCAACATCTCTTGCATTTCTTGTGTGAGCTTCTCTCTGTTTCTTCTCTGCTAACATGGACTTAACTCCTCCCACCTCAAAGAGAGTCAAACCAAAGCAGTAAGGTCTGGAGGAAGGTTGGAAGGATCGTTCTCTGGTGATAATGATCTTATTGAGAGATATAGGTTTGAGACTAGCACCAAAGTGATAAACAACCCCAAGGTTGTTTGCTTTGATTGGCTGAAAAGCCAAAAGCTGGACAATGTCAGAAGGCTCCTCAAAGATCAATCCCTCAGAAAGTTCTTGGAGATGAAGCGGAATATCTACCCAGATTTGATAAGAGTTTTCTATACAAATCTCAAGTTTGAGGGAAACAACCTTGTTTCTCATGTAAAATGTGTAGATATGGAGATCACATATGATGTGTGGACTGCAGTAGCTGGTCTTAAGTACTCTGGCCTCAGAATCAACAAGGGGAACCTTGGAGTAGTGGAGGATTTCAACAATGTCCAATAGTACAAGAGCTTCTTGAAGAACCAAAATGCTCAAGTTAGGACTTGTTCGGTTGGTGGCTTAAGGCTTGATGAAAGGTTGCTAGCCCTCATTGTGACTTGTATTCTAACTCCAAGGGGGAGCAATCATTCTGCTCTTACAGAGAAGGACCTGGTGTACATCTTTTGCATTATGAAGAAGATCAGAATAAATTGGATCCACATCATCAAAGAGCACATGCAAAAGGCAATGAGGTTAAGTGACTATCAGTATCCATATGTTGTTTTGGTTTCTAAATTTCTACTATATTTTGAAGTGAACCTAGAGGATGAAACATCTGAGTTGGTCAAGTCAACTCAAGAGTTGAACAAATGATCTCTCAGTAAAATGGAATTCACCAAAGTAGGTGGCAAATGGATTAGCAAAGATGGTGATCTTGGTGCCTCATCAAGTGTTGTTGCTGATCTTGAAGAAGGTGAACATGTTGATGATATGGATTTGCAACATGAAGATCAACCTGAAGCAAATCAAGATGTTGGACCAAGTGCTGGTGCTGGAAATCAAGAAGAAAGAATGCAAACCATGTCTCCTTTTGAGAGACTCATGGTTAATAGGCTTGATAGCTTTGCGGAGAACCAAAGGAATCTCCATGATCTATGTGTCAGCAATTTCCAGAGGATTGATAATAGGTTTGACAGCATGGATGCACGTTTCATGACCTTAGATGAACAGATTAAGGTAGTTCAGAACCAGATCTTTGATCTTCAATATGCTGATGATGAGTGAAGAGGAAAAACAACCGGTTGATGTATCGAAACAACCGATTGTTTTTTTTATGGTTGTATCAGTTTCTCTTATTTTCTGTTTCTCTCTTTTTAAATATGATGTATTAAGAACAAATATATTTTTCATCTCTTCTTTTTGTCTATTTGTGAAGACAAATAGAGGGAGATTTTTATGCTGTGTTTGGTTTATTTTCTGCAAAACAGTTTGTTTTTGCTCTTATATTGCTTTTTTGTTTTTGCTCTGATTTTATGGTCTAAATTTCTGTTTTTGTTTCTATGCTAACCAAATATCAGAAGTTCTATGCTTTGCTTAAAACTATGTCTTGCAGGAACTGCTTCAGATTCAATCAGGTATAACACAAGCATCAGGGATTTGTCTTCATCAAATAGGGGGAGATTGTTGAACCAAGTGGTGTTCAAGCTTTGAAGAATCCAAACCCTTTGAAGGATGATGAAGGCTGGTTGTGCTTGTTGCTGCTGAGTTGTCCTTTAGATAGGATCTGGGGTAGATTTAATATGTAATCCACTCTTGATTGAATCCAAAGCATAAGCACTCTCAATCCTTTTAAAAGAAAAGTGTTTTTTCAAGCTAAGTGAAAAACAACCTGTTGTTTTGTCGAAACAACCGATTGCTTTATACATAGGTGTTTTTAGAAAAGGTTGAAAACTGTTTTTCAAATGGTTGAGCTGTCAAAACCAAAACAACCGATTGATTCGTGGAAACAACCGATTGTTTATTTTGGTACCATAACAGAAAAACTGTTTTGTGCTTTGACTGAGCTTTAAATGATTTTCTAACTGTTTACGCTCCAATTTTTAATGCTTTGACCAATCTTTAAATGCAATTTATAGTTTGTTAAGATTTGATAACAAACAACAACTTTGTTTTACAAATAGAAAAACTGATTTGAGTTTTTCATAGATTTTGAGATTGAACAGATTTTGAAAGTGTTGAGATTGCTTAGAGATTGAGTTTGATCAAAGTGTGTGAGATAGGATTTTCTCTTGTATTGATTTCAGATTTCATTCTGTAACAAGTGTAATCCTTGTATATGTTGAAAGAAACCTTGTGTGTTTGCTAAGAAGTATTGTGTGTTCTTGAGGGGATCAAGATCAGCATTCTTAGTGTTGGTGTGTTGACCAAGAGGAGTGTGTGTTTTGAGGGGATCAAGCTCACTTCTTTGGTTGTGGTAAGTGATCTAGGTTTGATTGCTTAGTGAAATTCCTCAGTGGTTTGTTGAGAAGTATTGTGTGTTCTTGAGGGGATCAAGATCAACATTCTTAGTGTTGGTGTGTTGACCAAGAGGAGTGTGTGTTTTGAGGGGATCAAGGTCACTTCTTTGGTTGTGGTGTAAGTGATCTAGGTTTGATTGCTTAGTGGAATTCCTCAGTGGTTTCTGAGAAGACTGGATGTAGCTCTGGGTTTAAAGTGAACCAGTATAAACATCTGTGTGCATTATCTCTATCCTTAATCTCTTTAAATTCAGTTTTAATATTTGCAAACTGGTATAAACAACCAATTGTTTCTGCGAAACAACTGATTGTTTTTCTGGTGTTGTTGTTTTTGCTTTGTGTTTTGGGAAACTAAATTTCTTATCATTTGTTTCTCGAAGTAATTTCATTCTTGGCTTAAAAGTTAGCGAAAACCCTCTTTAAACAATTCACCCCCCCCCCCTCTAGTTTAAAGCCATCCATTCTAACAAGCACATCCAGCCTTCCATCAAACATAAAGGATTTGATTCTTCAAAGCTTGAACACACTTGATTCAACATCCCTCTCTTATTCTTTAAGCTATTCTCGTAACATTTCCTCGCTGCCTTCTGGTCATACTTGATAATGATTACTCCTCCCTCAAGGGAGGGCAACTTCATCTTCATGTACCTCGTCGAGGCCACCGCGCCTAACCTGTTCAAAGCAGGTCTGCCGAAAAAGTATATTGTAAGCTGAAGTTGTGTTAACAACTAAGTACCTAATATTGATCGTCCGAGATGAGGTGCCATCTAAGAAGGTTGTCCTTAACTCCATGTGGCCCCTCACTTCAACCTGGTCTCCAGCGAAACCAAACAAACAACCTTCGTAACGTCTTAGTTGGTCAGGCGACAGTTGCAACTTGTTAAAAGTCCCCCAAAATATCACGTTGGTCGAGCTCCCCTGGTCGATGAGGACCCTGTGTACTCTTTTGTCCACGTTCATGACCGAGATCACCACTGGATCTTCCTCATGTGGGACTACACCTCTCAAGTCGGCCTTGGTGAAGCAGAGGTCGGGATCGTCCTGCTGATCGGGCTCTCGTGCCTCTACCTTCATCACCTCCCTTGCATATCTCCCACGTTGAAAGGTTGTGCATCCTCCTCCTAAGAAACCTTTCGAGATTGTATTAATCTCGTCGTGAATAACCACCTCGTGCCTCTGGTCTACTGACTGGAGTTCCTCCTTTGTCCCTTCTGGGCTTCCTGCAAGGTATTCTTTCATAAGGCCATCCTTCACCAACCCTGCCAGCTGGTAGCCGAGGGCTATACAGTTCTCTACGTCATGCCCAAAGGCTTGGTGGAAATCACACCAAACTCCCTTGCGCGGTCCCAAATTCCTATAGAATTTCAAGGGAAACCTCAGTTGGTCTGCCATCCCTAACATGGCCAGTAATTCTTTATAAGACATCTTGAACTTAGGTCGAAAAGGCAAGTCATCTTTCGCCTTTGACCTAGTTTGGTTTTTTCTCGGTGCATAAGGTGCTCGTCGGGCGTCTGGCCTCTTCCTAGTCACAACCTCATGCACTCTCATTGGTTGGGCTCGACCGCTCTCTCTAGGCTTGGCCTGCCCTGAGTACAAGCTCCCGCGTTTAACCATCACAGCTTCCTCTGCGGCGATGTGGGCAATAGTTCGTCGTCTAATCTCCCCAAAAGTCCTTGGCCAATTTCTAATTAGAGAATCACTAAATGGCCCTGACAGGATTCCTTGCTCGAAGGCATGAACCATCAAAGCCTCATCCTGTTTCTGAAGATTTACCACGAACGCCCCAAACTTGTTCAAGAAGTCCTTCAAGGGTTCCCCCTGCCTTTAATTCACCCTAAAAAGGTCGAAAGAGACAGTCAGTTGAGCTCGGTTGACGATGAATTGCTCTTTGAACAGAGCAGAGAACTGATCAAAAGAAGTGATGTGGCCATCTGGGAGGCCAACAACCACTGTAGTGTTGTGCCTGTGAACGTGCCCATGAATAACTTGCATTGCATGGCATCTGTCTCTCCCGAAATCATCATCTGAGTGTTGAACGTTGTGAGATGGACCTCTGGGAATCTTGGGTGTCATGAAGTTAGTCGGCACAACTGCGTCCATGATCGTCTGTGAGAAAGCCATGGGGCGAGCCCTTTCTTCCGTCATTGGGCACCGTTCTCCCATGCAGCACTCCCCTAGCCACTGTAGGTCTCTATGCAAATCCTCACTAGCTTTGCGTAGTTCTTCGTTGCTCGCTCGTGACGCATCTAGCTCCAATATAAACTGGTCTTGTCTGAGCACTTGTTCAGCTTGAACCTCCAATATGAGCCTGACCTGGTCAGCCTTAGATGTTGCCACCGTCTCTTGAATTGTAGGGACAGTCTCCATGAGCTGCTGCAGAGTGATGTTGTCACCTCCTTCCTGTCCAGATGGACCTTGTTTAGTATTTCTCATATCGCCTGGTAGCTTTATAACAACTATGGATGGGACCTGGTTTTATCGGGCCCCACGGTGGGCGCCAAATGTTCTTGCCGATTGATCAGGTCGCCGGGCAACTTCAATCCCAAGCTATGGCTCAGTCTATCTCAGGTGGGTGCTAGAACGCGGCTCCTTTGAGACAGAGGGTGATGGAAGAGGCCCAAGCACAAGACCACATGCAAGCCCACCAAAGGGTAGATTTGGGCCAACCACTAGAGTTTTGGCCAAGAGGATCCAAGAAGACTGGAATGCTGCTACTGATGGCAAAGAAACGTTCTTATACAAATGTCATAAACTCTAGTGTAGAGTAGACTTTAATTTCTTGTCAAAATTAGCATAGGAACTTTATTTGTAATTTTTCTTATAATTAATTTTGGCACCTAAAACACCAACCTAGGTAAACTTAGAGTTTCTAAAAACCTATAAATTTACCAAGGCAGGTCTAGAAAGCCCATGGAAAGGGTGAGCATACAAACTAGACACACCCCTCCCCATGTGCTCATTTAGGCGCCACTTTTGGGAGGGAATTCATTTGAATTTCCCTCCACTTTCTTTTGAATTTCCAGCCTTCTAAACAATATAAATAAGAGGGCTTGGTTCGTGTATTTGCAATATTAATATAATAGTGAATTGCTGCCAAATTTGAGTCAATATCACTACTTATCAAAAACCCCTCAAGGTTAGACTATTGATCTTCAACTTTCATTCTACCAAAGAGAGATGGTCTCACCACTCTCATTTCAAACCTAACCTGCACCTCCAAGGCAGCCACATCTCCTATGAGAGCCTTGTCCGTGAACCTCCATTAAGCTTCCGCAAATTCCACCAACAATCCTCCAAGAATGAAGGCACTCTTCCATCATTTGGTATCATGAACTATGGTCTTCAAGAGATAAGTGCTTTATCTTGATTTTAATTTTGTGTTCTTCTTAATTCCTTGTTGTTCATCACTTCCATATTGTCTTGCTGTTTTTTAATTTTCATTTTGAACTAGTGTGTTGTTTGGAAATTCCAATCGGTGCATCTTGTTCAATTGTTCTTGAGCAATCCTTCTGCAATTTTGTGTAGGATTCCATATAGTTTTGCAATGTTGTTCTAGTTTTTGGTTTATTTGAGTCTTTATTGCAATTTTAATCGGTTCATATTGTGTTCAATTGAGTCATTTTGATTTTTGAATCCAATTGTGTTTTGTCAAGTCATGTTTCTCCTAAATTGTCATCAATTCCATGTAGTAATGTTTTTTTTATAATTTTGGTTGCTTGATTTTAAATTTGAGTCCAGATTTATAATTTTGTGTTTGATCCTTTGGTGCATTTTTCTTTTAGATTTGAGTTCATATTTGTGTGATAGATCCATACAAATTCTTATACATCAATTCCATTGTGTTTTTGAAGTTTCTTCAAACTGTTTTTAATTCCAGAATTAGGATTCCTCTGTTTTTAATTCTGTGTTGACTGTTTTTGCTTATTAAATTAAAATTCGTTGGAGAAAAATTGTGAAATTATATATTTAAATAGGTTGATGTGTTAGAAAAATAAAAGAAAAAAAGAAGTCAAAATTCAAATTAGAAAAAAAATGATAAATCAAATGAAAAAAAGTGTGTATTTTGGCGCGAACAGAAACAGTAATTTGGCAACAGATTTGAAAATTTTATCACAATTAATTGGTGCATTTTTTTGGTGTGATTCCAGCGCCAAAATATTGCTATGATCTTGAACTACTTGTGGTTTAAATTTCAAATTCAAATTCAAAATATACAGCTCAGCATAAATATTTTAAGTCACGCATTTTGTGCCTAAAAAATTCCAGTAGTACTATTTTGGTTTTATTAATCAATTTTAGTGTCATTCCTTAGGTTCAATTTGTGTGCCATCTTTTATTGAGTGCCTTATTTGTTTGCTTGTCAAATTATTCAATACTCTTTCAAGTTGTGTCATACAATTACTTCATTTGTTGTTGTCCTATTTCTAAATTGAATTGTTTCTTTGCTTTAAATTTGTTTACCTCTATTGTTGGTGAAAGTTTTTCAAAGTGGTGTTTGTTAAGTTTGGAATTAACCTTTGTGGTGAGTCCATTACTACTTAGTAGGTACTGTTTTGAAGATTTAAATTGACTAACCTTAAGAGGTTAACCAAAGGGCTGCAGCAAGTGAGATTACAAAAACATACAAAGAGTGGGTGATAATAGAAAAAGTCACAACAAGGAGGAGTACCAAAAGCAAAAGAAGTGCATAGGAAAGGAAATCTGAATTTCCTTTTTGTAATCCAGTTTCCATTGTATTTCTTTTGAATTGTAATTGCATTAAACCTTGATTAATTAGTGGAATAATTACGCATTAAACGGTGAGTGTGTCTTCAATGGCTCTAAGTGTCTAGAAGCCTCACCTTAGGATACACCTAGCTTTAAAGCTTTCTAGTTAGTAAACTTTAATTGTGTTTTTGTTAATTGCTTTGCATTGCTAACTTGCTTTGTATTGTTTAATTGTTTTGCATTTTTTATTGCATAAAATTGTGTTTTTCGTTCCTAATTGTGATCTAAGTGAGTTACTTAGAAAAAGATTTGTTAAAAGTCTTGAGGGATAGATTCTGGCAAGAAAAGGCTTGGTACTTAAGAGATCCAAGTGATCCACCTCCCTTTCCTGGGAAGCTACCTTCATTACTCTCCTTTTCTTTTTTGGGGTAAATTACTTACAACACATAACTTTAACCATGTCTTCTCATCATTTTAATGAAAGTGAAGGAGAGTCTATCAAATCTCTTTTGAAATAACTAGCCTCTCAATTGTTAGAATGTATGACTTTAAACTAGAGGGGGGTGAATGGTTTAAAAAGGGTTTTCGCAAACTTTTAAGTCTAGAATGAAATCACTTCGAGAAAACTTGATTAAGAAATTAGTTTGCCAAAAACACAAAGCAAATTAGCACAGCACCAGAAAAACAATCGGTTGTTTCGCAGAAACAATTGGTTGTTTATACCAGTTCACAAATATAAACTGAATTTAAAGAGTTCAAGGGATAGAGAGAATGCACACAAAGGTTTATACTAGTTCACTCTTAAACCAAGAGCTACATCCAGTCTTCCCAGAAACCACTGGGGAATCCACTAAGCAATCAACCCTAGATTACTTACAACACCACCAAAGAAGTGACCTTGATCCCCTCAAGACACACACTTCCTTTGGCTCAGCACAAACACCACTAAGAATGCTGATCTTGACAACCTCAAAAACACACAGCACTTCTCAGCTTCACACACAAAGTTTCTTCAAAGTACAAAAGGATTACACTTGTTATAGAAAAGATCTGAAATCAATACAAGATGAAAATCCTATATCACACTCTCTTGATCAAAGCAATCTCCAACTCTTCAAAAGCAAAAATCAGTGAAAAACTCAAATATGTTTTTCTTTGATTAAAACTAAGTTCCTGTTTGTTACATAATCTGAACAAACTATTTATTGCAATCAAAGACTGGTCAAAGCAATTAAAAATGAAGCGTATTCAGTTATAAAATCATTTAAAGCTCAGTTAAAGCACAAAATAGTTTTCTGTTATGGTCCCAAAACAAACAATCAGTTGAATGCTCGAATCAATCGGTTGTTTTGGTTTGACAGCAAGTCAACCATCAAAAACAGTTTTCAACCTTTCTAAAAACACCTAAGTATAAAACAATCGGTTGTTTCGACAAAACAACAGGTTGTTTTTCACTTAGTTTGAAAAACACTTTCAATTGAAAGGTTTGAGAATGCTTAAGCTTTGGATTCAATCAAGAGTGGATTTAACACAGATAATCTACCCCAGATCCTATTCTAAAACACATCAACAACAGCAAGCACATCCTGCCTTCCATCAACCTTCAAAGGGTTTGGATTCTTCAAATCTTGAACACACTTGATTCAACATCAATCACTTTCATATAGACAAATAGTTAAAGAAAAGGATTAATACAACAAATCAAAAAGAAGTTCTCATGCATCTAGCTCTAGGGTAGATAATTCTTTTGGGGGAACAAAGCCTTAGAATTAACAAATACTATCAACCATCCCCTAGGAAATCTAGAAAGGAAAGAAAAGAAAACCCAAAGGAGGTTAGGGTAGAGCTACCTCATTTCTGTGGAAAAGAAGATGTAGAAACATATCTAGATTGGGAGATGAAGGTAGAACAATTGTTTGCTTGCAACCATGTGAGTGAAGAAAAGAAAGTACCCTTAGCCACTTAAGTTTTCAAGGTAATGTTATGTATTGGTGGACTTCCCTAAAAAGAAAGAGACATCTCCACAAGGTCCCTCCCATTACATATTGGAATGACCTTATGGGAGCCTTGAGATGTCGCCATATTCCCTCACATTACAATAGGAAGTTGATGGACAAGCTCCAAAGACTTCATCAAAGAAATCTTAGTGTAGAAGAATATTGGCAACAAATGATGTTATATATGAAAAGGGCAGGGATTAATGAAGAAAACCATACCACCATATCTAGGATTTTAAGTGGTCTCAAACTTGAGATAAGAAACAAAGTTGAACTTTTACTTTATAGAGATTTAAATGACTTCATTCAACTTAGCATTAAAGATGAAAAACAAATTTTGAGAAAACAATCAAGTCAAAAACAAAGTTCATACTCTGTATCTTATGACAAGGATGAGTTCCAAAGAGGAGAAGAACATATAAAAGAAACATCTCTAGAACCTTCCCAAAACCTATCCAAATACAAGCTTATCTCACACACTCAAGCTAGAGAAATTCAATGTTTAGGATGTCTTGGTAAGGGTCATTTAGCATCTCATTGTTCCAATGAAAGATCTATGATCATAAGGAACAAAGATGAATATAGTAGCCAAGAAGAAGAAACTAGTGAGAGTGAAGAAAATGAGAAAGAAATAGAAAATCCAAGTGAGGGGTTGTGTGAATCTAGAAAAAATGAGGAATATCTTACAATACCCCTTACAAGCATAGTGAAAAAAGATTGCATAGGTAAATATGTAGTATTTTATTTTGATGACTACCTAAGACACCTTAGGGGAGTTTTCTTAGTGCTTAGAGTTAATAGTTTGTTTGCTAATAGTGTTAAATGTACTTTTTGTGTTGATAATATAGTATTTTTGGGTTTTATAGTTAACAAAAATGGGGTACATGTTGACCCCGAGAAAATCAAAGTCATCCAAAAATGGCCAACACAACAAAATGTAGGAGATGTTAGGAGCTTACATGGTTTAGCAAGCTTTTATAGAAGATTTGTGCCTAAATTCTCAAGTCTAGCTTCACCACTCAATGAGTTAGTGAAGAAGGATACTCCATTTTGTTGGACCGAGAAGCAAGATCAAGCCTTCAAGAGACTAAAATCTCAACTCACTAATGCACCCATTCTAGCTTTACCAAATTTTGCAAAAACTTTTGAGCTAGAGTGTGATGCATCAGGAGTGGGCATAGGTGCTGTATTGTTGCAAGGTGGACATCCAATTATTTATTGTAGTGAAAAACTTCATGGAGCCACCCTCAACTATCCCACCTATGACAAAGAGCTCTATGCACTTGTGAGGGCCTTAAAGACTTGGGATCACTATCTAGTTTCTAAAGAATTTGACATTCATAGTGATTATGAGTCTTTAAAATATTTGAATGGTCAAAATGAAGTTGAAAATATAAGTCTTTCTACTATGCCTAGAGTAATCATGAGAGACAATCACAACTCTAGGGATGAGTATGCATACAATAGGGCAGTTCACAAGACTACTAATATTTCTCCATTTGAAGTTGTATATGGGTTTGATCCTCTTACTCCTTTAGATTTGTTACCCCTTCCTAATCCACATACCTTTGTGCATAAGGAAGGAGCTACAAAAGTTGAATTTGTTAAAAAAATGCATGAGAGGATTAAAGAACAAATACAACAACAAATAGAGAAATATTATGAAAAGTTGCCAAAAACAATAGAAAAAAGAGGAATGGCAACTTAATAAAATTGATTTTTATACAACTACTCAAACTAACTCATTTGCTTTGTTTGATGATTCCCATAGATGGACATTTGATCCAGGAAGACGAGCATAGTTGTTAAAGCAAGAAAAAGGCTGTTATTCGAGATCGACCCTGTAGATCTAAGGATAGATCCTCTCAAGAAGGAAGAGATGATGGACACCATCCATCCACATACATCCCCCTAACAATGAAGAAGAAGAAGCATTGGATTTGAGGACAAATCCTTTTCAAAAGGGAGGGGATGATGGAAGAGGCCCAAGCACAAACCCAGATGCAAGCCCACCAAAAGGTAGATTTGGGCCAACCACTAGAGTTATGGCCAAAAGGATCCAAGAAGACTGGAATGCTGCTATTGATGGCAGAGAAACATTCTTATACAAATGCCATAAACTTTAGTGTAGAGTAGACTTTAATTTCTTGTCAAAATTAGCATAAGAACTTTATTTGTAATTTTTCTTATAATTAATTTTGGCACCTAAAACACCAACCTAGGTAAACTTAGAGTTTCTAAAAACCTCTAAATTTACCAAGGTCGGTCTAGAAAGCCCATGGAGGGGGTGAGCATACAAATTAGACACACCCCTCCCCATGTGCTCATTTAGGCGCCGCTTTTAGGAGGGAATTCATTTGAATTTTCCTTCACTTTCTTTTGAATTTCTAGCCTTCTAAACACTATAAATAAGAGAGCTTGGTTCATGTATTTGCAAGATTAATATAATAGTGAATTGCTGCCAAATTTGAGCCAATATCACTACTTGTCAAAAACCCCTCAAGGTTAGACTATTGATCTTCAAATTTCATTCTACAAAAGAGAGATGGCCTCACCACTCTCATTTCATACCTAACTTGCACCTCTAAGGCAACCACATCTCCTAGGAGAGCCTTGTCTGTGAACCTCCATTAAGCTTCCGCAAATTCCACCAACAATCCTCCAAGAATGAAGGCACTCTTCCATCAGAGGGGGCCTACCTGTTGATTGTACTCCGACGATCAAGTCAGTACAGGGCTTATAGAAACAAGAAGTATCTAGTTTCATTCTTAGAAACAACCTACCTTTACCTAGGATCTTAAGTCCCTTTTATAGCCTACCTCTTGTAGCAGCTTTCTATCACAAGAGTCCCTCTCAACTGAAAGCCTACGTCAATAAAGATATTTTGTTTTAGGGCACATTCTCTTAGCGCCACAACTAAACAGGATCTCTCCTTTTTGGAGTGCATCAACTTTTAACAGAATAACCACCAGGGTACCATCTCATGTACCAGCATCAGGGGTCCAATCTGTTTCACATAGATATCTACGGCGAGGCGCTACGTACTACACATGCAACCTACTCATTGTGCCCTAGCACACATGGGTTTAGGTTTAAAGGAAACATTTTGTTCGTGCTAGACCCATATGCACTAAGCGCACCCCTAGGTCAATTACTACCCCTTGTTGACCGCCTGGGCCTTACGCGAGGGGGTTACGTTAAGTATATAGAAAAGAGTCAAATCATGTCCTGAGCCCAACCCCTAGGCCCATCAGTTTGGCTTAGAAGCCGAGTTGACCTAACTAAGGCTGAGCTCCGACCAACGAGCGTTCTGGCCAGTACAACAGTTGGAAACTTGTTAATGCAAAAGAGGAAAAAGTTGTATTGGACTCCTTGTGCAGCTCATTGCATTGATCTGATGTTCGAATATTTTGAAAAGAAAATACCACTCCATCAGGACACAATCGCCAATGGTAAGAAAATTACAACCTACATTTACTCAAGAACTGGTCTTATCTCCCTGTTGCATAAATATAGTGGAGGAAAAGATTTGATAAGACAAGCCATAACACGATTTGCCACCTCTTATCTAACTTTAGGATGCTTGAATGAGAATAAAGGATCACTTATTAAATTATTCACATCCTCGGAGTGGCAATCCAGTTAATTTGTAAAAACTAGAGATGGAAGGTTGGTGGAAAATTTGATATTGGACAAGGGATTTTGGAAAAACATTTTAAATTGTTTGAGGGGTGTTCTGCCCTTGATTAAAGTGTTGCGCACGGTTGACTCATATGAGAAACCAGCTATGGGATTTATTTATGAAGAGATGGAATTGCAAAAGAGAAGATACAGAGTCTCTTCAACGGAGTTAGTAAAAGGTATTTTACCTATATTTGAATTCTAAATTAGATATATAGACTTGTTTTGGAGATTAATTTATTTATTTTTATCTTATTTAGCTACACTCCCCTTTGAGAAATCATAGATCAAAGATGGAACAACCAATTGCATAGGCCATTGCATGTTGCAAGTTATTATCTTAATCCCATGTTACACGACCATCCTAACTTTGAAGTTGATTAAGAGGTGAAACGTGGAATGTATGAATGTTTGGAGAGGTTGGTGAGAGACCTTGATGTGATGGGTAAAATTGATCTTCAATTTGAGAGTTTCAAGTCCAAGTCTGGATTGTATGGTACTCCCATAGCTCAACTTGCACTCAAGACTAAAACTCCATCACAATGGCGGGAGTCATATGGTGATGAACATCCAAAACTACAAAGATTTGCAATTAGAGTGTTGAGTTTGACTTGTAGTTCATCTAGCTGTGAGCGTAATTGGAGTGCTTTTGAAAGGGTAAGAATTTAAATTATTGAAAGTGATTTTATAATTACTTTTTAGATCATCATATGATGTGTTTACACCAAATGACTATGAATGATGTGGTGTTTGTGATGACTAATTCAAGATTGGTGAAGAAGAAAGATGTCAGAAAAACAAAAGAATATACTATTGATGATCTTTCTTCTGGTGATGAATGGACTATGGAGGAAAATGAAACATTACATGGTTTAGATGAAGACATATTACTTGAAGTTGGAGAAGATGATGCTAGTAGAGGTGCAACAAGTGGTCCATCCATTAATGATTTGGAGGTTGCTCCAATTGATGATGATAATGATTTGGAAGTTCCTCCAATTGATGATAATGAAAATGAAGATCTTTTGGAGGAGGAAGATGATTATCCTATGATTAATATGAATGATATTCTTGGATAGTTTATATGTATTAAACATTATCTTGAATCTATTTGTAATCATGTTATGTATTTGGACCCTTTAGTTATGTTATATATTTGGATCATTTTATGAATTATGAATCTGTGTTAAATTATGTTATGTATTTGGACCATTTCATGAATTATGAATATATTTTAATTATGTTATGTATAGTCGTAACTCTTCTGAGTCGAGTTACGATCTCCGAGTTACGATTTTTTTTTCTCTCTCCGATCCGCCTTCGAGTTACGAGTTTGACAACATTGATTAGTAGTGTTTACTGCTACAACCATATTTATTTTATTATAAATGAGTTTTTATGTTTTTTATATAAATTTTGTAGAAGTAGCATTGATTTTAATGTGTGACTTTATTTTAACATTTGTTAACATATTTTAAGAAATACTTTGTTAAATTAGACCTAGTTGCAATATTTTGTATTAATGTGAGCTTGATTATTGAAATAGATAATGACAATTCCAAATAATGTGAGATACTAAAAATAAGTACTTGAGATTTTCAATTTGTTGAACTTGATTCTAGGTAAAGAAGATTGAGAGATATTTGCAATAGATTGAGAAAAATATTTGCAATATTTATTTGAAGAAATTTGTTTATAAAAATGGATTTAAATGATAAATAGGAACAATGACAAATAAACTATTTTATAAACCATAGAGATTTAATTCTTTTCGTCTTTGGATACAATATAAATTTGATTGAAGGCGTTTTGAGAAAGTATATGTGTTCAAGATATTTTGTTTAATTACCATAATTAAATAATTTATAATAAATAGCAAGTAATGTATAATTATATTTGTCTAAAATTATTTAATATAATCATTGTACATATATTTTCATTCAAATATTTATCATCACATCAGATGTTGAAGCATAATTACATATTTGTATTAAAACACAATTGTATACACAAAAAAGATCTATTAAAAAAAATCAATCTTCCAATTTTCATACATAGAAAATATCTATACAAACTAAAAATGTAAAATTTGGTAACCACTGTCTACAACTTCTCTTCAAATTTCTATTCACTCTACAACAATACTAATGTTATTAACATTGCAGTTCATTGTAGAAAAACAATTAGTAACTTGAAATGGTGTCTGCACATAACAAATAGGTTTTAGTTAGAATAATCTCAAAACAAAAGAATTATATCAATACATTATAGAAAATAGTACTTGTAATATGATGAGAAATGTATACATAGTATGGCTACACATAACATGTTTTTCATTAAACCAAATTATATCTTCAAATGGTGCTTGCACGGAACAAATAGGATTTTCGTTCTCGTAAATGAGAAATATGATGAAAAAAAAGAAAAGAAAACATAACACAACAAATGTTTTTCATAAAACCAAATTGTATCTTGAAATGGTGCCTACACAGATGTTGAAGCATAATTACAGATTGTATTAAAACACAATTGCATACACAGAAAAGATATATTAAAAAAAAACAATCTTCCAATTTTCATACATAAAAAAGATCTATGCAGACTAAAAATATACAATTTGGTAACAATTGCCTACAACTATTCTTCAATTTTTTATGCACTTTACAACGATGCTTAAAACACATTGCAGTTCATGGTAGAAAAAAAATTACTAACTTGAATGATGCCTACACATAACAAATAGGTTTCGGTTACAATAATCTCAAAACAAAATAATTATATCAATACATTGTAGAAAACAATATTTGTAATATGATGAGAAATGTACACATAGTATGGGTGCACAAAGAAAATGTTTTTCATTAAACCAAATTGTATCTTGAAATGGTGTTTGCACACAACAAATAGGTTTTTCGTTCTTGTAGATGAGAAATATGATAAAAAAAACAAAACAGATGATTTTCATAAAACCAAATTGTATCTTAAAATGTTGCATGCACATAACAAATAGGTTTTTAGTTATGATGACAAAAATAAAACAGAACATATGCTTTTCGTAAAATCAAATTGTATATAAAAATGGTTCTTGCACAAAACCAATAGGTTTTTAGTTCTCCTAGATGAGAAATATGATGAAAAAAAAGAACAAGTGTTTTTCATAAAACCAAATTATATCTTGAAATGGTGTCTGCACAGAATTAATTCTTATAGATGAGAAATATGATGAAAAGAAAAAATAGAGCAAATGTTTTTCATAAAACCAAATTAATTTGAAATTCAAAAACCATTACCTTGTTTATGTAAGTTGGCTTTGTTTTGAAAATTTTGGAATAGGCAAACCACCCAACTTTAGGCTTGCGTGAGAGAAAAATGGAAACCTACTTTCCTCTGTCAGAGCAGGTTCAAGGTGGCGGAGAAAATCGAAACCCTAATCCTCCCTTCAAGCACCATAGAAAAAACATCTTTAATATACAATATGTGCACAGTTGTCAAACCTGTAAAAAGATTATACAATAGGGTTTCAAAGAAGAGAGAAGAGTGAGGATGAGAGAGAATTAGGGTTTCAGAGATGATGAGACGAGTGAGGGGAGCGAATTAGAGAGGAGATAAAAGTGAAATGAGATAGGAAAGTAGATAGTGAGGATGAGAGAGGAAAAAGAGGACCTTTAAAAATCGTTATGTGGCGTGTTGTGAGTTGACCACGTGGCGTATTCTGATTGGTGCACACTTTTCTATTTTTGGTATTAAATCATTTTGATTTTTTTTCAAAAACTTATGGTGCTAACACGTGGAAAAAGTTACCCTAGGAGTGAGTTCTATTTGTATTATTTATAGATTTATAGCTAGATAGATTATTAATTTAATTGTTAATTAATAAAAAACAATTAAATGTAACTTAAAAATTTGTCAACAAAATTACTTCATATCAATACAAAATATATTTTATTAAAAGTACAATAATGTATGTAATCATGAAACATTGTAAAAAAAATATAATTTTACATTATGGGTAGATTCTAGTTAAATTAAAATTACTCTATTATCGTGTTAGTGTTATGAGAAATGAAAACCATCATTTACCTGGACTTAGTTTTCTTCTTCAATTGTTCATAAAAAAACAATAAACTTATAAAATGCAAAATGTAAAATACAAAATAATCCAAAATTGTTCATGTTTGCATGCACTAAAATTTAACTTAAAAAATGTTTTTCAGGCCTCCAATTGATTCAAGGATTGGGAAGAACATAAATGCATGCATGCACAAACATACATTGCAATCTAACCACCACAAAATAATCATTACAAAGTTAAAAACAAAATGAATGAACATAAAAACAAAGAGAAATTTAAGATCTAAGCCAAAGTGGGTCCCCAACAAATCAAATGCATGACTTTCTCTGCTTTCTCTGTCTTCTTGCCATCAACATAGTTAGGTTGTGTTGCAATGACATTTTCCCCTTTGTGCAAACCATGTTCAAACGTTGAAATTTGTCGTTTAACTCGTTTCTCCGGCAACAACGTTCTCAATGCGCTTTCCGATTTGCACATCCTCATTTTACCATTCATCATTGTTACCCTCTTTCTTACAAAAAAAATGTATATTGTAATGACAAAGTTGCTTACGAAATTGTCTATTACAAAAACTAAGAACGTATCTTCACAAAACAATGCAAGAATATATACACCATATACTAGAATATAAGTATATATAACTCCTTTTTGAACAATTTTGATCAGAAATTTTATTCGGAAAGTGAATCTTTGTTGAAAATCAGGGTTCAACTCTCATATTTGTGACGCTTGTGACTTTGTAATCCAACTGTTTTTGTTTTGTCCTTATTTTTTGGTGGGCAAAAGTTAATTCTTAACAAAATTTGCGTCTAAATATAATTTCTTTTTAGATTTTATTATCTATGATGTCAATTTTTTTATATTTTCTTTGTCAAAAATGTCATGTTAATGTATATTTTTATATTTAAAATGAAAATAGAAATAAGATAAAAATATTGTAAATTAAATAGAATTTTACAAATATCATGGACTTTTGCAATAACTTCTTTTTGGAATTTGTCCACGTAACTATAACCTACCATACATATATAAGAGATTAGAGGTTGATTACTTACCATATAAATATATATATATATATATATATATATATATATATATATATTAAGGACTAACCACCCTTGTTAATTGAGTGATAAAATAAAATAAAATCAATATTTTTTTAATATTATATAAGGTAAAATCTGTGTTACATCTTTATATAAAATTTTAAAAAATCTATGTTTTTATAAAAAAAAATTGTTTGTGGATGATAATATTTTCAATTGTATAAGGGAAGTACAAAATCCAAAAAAGATAAAACAGGTTGTCGAAATTTTGGATATAATCAAGGAAAAGTAGTTGTTGAATATATATGGAACATATTTTTTTTTTAATTTTAGAGAGAAGACCCAAGAATGAAAAGATGAAATGTTTGTTGCTATTATATTTTAATAATATAAAGATCTTTATAAGAAAATGATTGTAAGAAAAAGATATATTTCTTATTCTTTTGTGTGTATTTACATCACTCAATGTATAGCAAATATATACAAGTGTATGGAGACTTTATCTCTCCAAATTATAACCTAATCATGATTATATAATTATTAAATTAATTACATAATATTGTGTACAATATCGCATAATATTGCATAATATCATACAATAAATTGCATACAATAATTGTGTATAATTTGATAATTATTATTTCCTTAATACTCCCCCTCAAGTTGGTAGGTGAAGATCATGAACCCCCAACTTGTGTCGCAGTGTCAAAAACTGTTCCTTGCCGAGTGCCTTCGTAAAAATATCTGCGAGTTGATACTGTGTCGGTACATATGAAGGACTGATTATCCCAGCTTGTAATTTTTCTCGCACAATATGACAGTCTATCTCAATGTGTTTTGTGCGTTCATGAAATACTGGGTTTGCTGCTATATGTAATGCTGCTTGATTGTCACAGAAAAGTTGAGCTGGCAAGTTACATGACACCTTTAAATCCTGCAACAGATATCGCAACCAAACTATCTCCAAACAAGTATTGGCCATCGCGCGGTATTCTGCTTCCGCGGAGGATCTTGATACGTTTGTTTGTTTTTTTTATTTCCATGAAATAATAGAGGGACCAAGAAAAATACAATACCCAGATACTGATCTCCGAGTTGTCTGACAACCTCCCCAGTCTGAGTCGCAATAAGCTGTCAATGTCAAATTGTTCTCAGAGGGCAATAAGAATCCTTGTCCCGGTGATCCTTTGATGTACTTTAGGACTCGAATTGCAGCATCCCAATGAGGTTTCCGTGGAGCCTGTATATATTAACTTAGGGTCCGAACAGAAAATACTATATCAGGCCGGGTAACCGTGAGGTATATCAGTCGTCCCACAAGTCGCCTGTATTTGACTGGATCCTTTAACAACTCTCCACCGTCTGGTGTGAGTTTTAAGTTTTGCTCCATTGGAAATTTGTCTGGAGGAGCACCTGTGAGTCCCGTATCCTGCAAAATATCAAGTGCATATTTTCTTTGTGACATGTAAATTCCAGCTTTGGAACGGGAAAATTCGATCCCTAGAAAATATTTTAAGTCTCCAAGATCTTTAATGCGAAATTGTTGTAAAAGACAGTCTTTAACACGCTGAATTTCTGTCAAATCATTTCCTGTCAAGAGAATATCATCCACATAAATTAAAAGAGCAGTAAATGATGAGTTATTTTGTCTTGTGAATAGAGAGTAGTCTGTCTTGGACTGTTGAAATCCTGCAGATTTAATCATATGAGAAAATGTTGAAAACCATGTCCGGGATGCTTGTTTGAGACCATAAAGGGATTTGTTGAGTCGACATACAATGTTCTCCCCCTGTCAATGATGTCCAGGTGGCAAGTTCATGTAAATAATTTCATGCAATGTGCCATGTAAGAAGGCATTTTGCACATCCAGCTGGTGAGTAAACCAATTTCTAGCTGCTGCAATGGTGAGGAGACACCTCAAAGTTGTTAATTTTGCTGTTGGTGAAAAAGTTTCAGAATAGTCAACACCTTCAATCTGAGTATACCCCTTTGCGACAAGGCGCGCCTTATATCTGTCGACGCTACCATCTGAGTTGTACTTTATTTTATAGACCCATTTGCATCCGATGGGTTTCTGCCCAGCGGGTAACGGTGTCAAGGTCCACGTTTGATTTAGCTGCAAGGCGGAAAGCTCTTCGTCCATTGCTTTTTGCCAATTTGGATCAAGGATAGCTTGAGCATAAGTGTGAGGTTCTTTGGTGGCTGTGATATTAGCAAGATATGCACTATGTGTAGAAGAAAATCGTGAATTAGAAAGAAAATGATGCATAGGATACCTGGTTCCATTCGGTCGGTCTTGGGCAGTGGTCGAATGATTGGCTTGGGATCCCGTTACGTAGTCTTGAAGCCAGGAAGGTGGGGTGGATGTGCGACTTGATCGTCGAACAGGAAGGTTGGCTGGAGAAGGTTCGGTAATAGGTGCTGGAGAAGGTTCAGTAATGGGTGCAAGACTTCCTGGCGTGGGAGAAGAAGGTTGATCTGCTGGAGGTTCACTAGGAGAAGATGGTGGATCAAGGGAATGTTGGACAGGAGTGGGTAAGTCAATGTCAATGGCGGGCAAAATATCTGGTAATGGATGCGAGGATTGCGTCTGAGAGTGTTGACAGAATGGGAAAACACTTTCATGGAAGGTGACATCCCGACTTGTAAAAAAAGTACCTGCATCTATATCAAATAATTTGTATGCTTTATGACTGTGAGGATAACCAATGAAAATGCATTTTCGGGCGCGCGGATCAAATTTTTGCTTAGGTGAAACAACAGTTGCGTAACACAGGCAACCAAAAGTTTTTAGGTGAGAAAGTGAAGGTGGTTGATTATATAGTAGCTCAAAAGGTGATTTATTTTTTAGTAAAGGTGATGGCAAGCGATTAATGATATATGTGGCGGTTAAAACGCATTCTCCCCAAAATTCTAATGGTAAATTGGACTGAAATAGGAGGGCTCGTGCTGTGTTTAAAATGTGTCTATGTTTGCGTTCTACTACTCCATTTTGTTGAGGAGTGTAGACGCAAGTGCGTTGACATTCAATACCCTTTTTGAGAAAAAAATCATACATTGAAATAAATTCCAATCCGTTGTCAATGCGGATGGTTTTAATAGATGCCTGAAATTGATTTTGTGCAAATGTAATGAATGACTCTAAGAGATGTTGGGTTTCAGATTTGTGATTCATAAGAAATAGCCAAGTACATCTAGTATAGTCATCGACTATAGTGAGAAAAAAACGTTTTCCAAAATGAGTTGGGGTTTTATGAGGACCCCAAATATCACAATGCAATAAATTGAATGGAGAATGAGATTTTATTGTGCTTAAAGGAAAAGGTAGCCTTGTCTGTTTGGCTTTGGGACAAACACTACAATTATTATGAATGGAAATGAGATTTTTATTGATAGGTAGTAATGAAGATGCAAGTTGTAGACGCGCCGGAGAAGGATGTCCAAGGCGCTTGTGCCATAAATCAAGGTCGGTCGAAATTTGAGATGCGTGGGCTTGGTTTGGAAGAGGGGACATGTAGTATAAGCCTGCGTATTGTTTACCCGAGCCAATCATCCTCCCTGTGGCCAAGTCCTGCAAGATGCAACCATGTGGAAAAAGAACGACACAACAATTTAGTGCATTGGTTATCTTACTAACAGACATAAGATTTAAATTAAAAGAAGGAACACAAAGAACATCTTTGAGAGTGATATTGTCATTGAATTTAATTGTGCCTGTAGATGAGATGGCCGCAGTTGAGCCTGTGGGCAGATTAACATTTGAAATAAATGATGATGAAGTGTGTGTGAAAAATTGTGAATCAGATGCAATGTGATCGGTTGCTCCGCTATCCAAAATCCATGGTTTTGTAAAAGCAGAATTAATAGACGAGTTATGAGCAAATAGACCTGCAGCATTTATAAACGCTTCACTTTTACCATTATTGTTGAGCGAGTAAACAGCCTTTGCCAATTGATGAATTTGCTTGGCAGTGAACCCTTGTATATCAGACTCATTGTTGTCATGTGGTAATGAAGAGGAATCTACCATGTTTGTTGCTGATGAATGAGAGCTTTTGGGGTTATTTTTGATTCGTTGTTGCTGGCCATGGCGCCCATTGGAGTTCCACGTCCCATTTTTTATGCGACACCTATCTTCCGTGTGTCCTCTTTTATCACAGTATGTGCAATGAAATTTCAAAGTACGACATTCGTCTATGGTATGACCTGGTTTGTTACAGTGTTCACAGGTCTTACCTTTTGATTGCTTCCAATTGGCAGATCGACCCGGTACTAATGCCGCGATTGAAAAATTCTCGCTAGGATCCGAATTCATCTGTTGTTGTGTCTCTTCTTGCACAATCAGTGAGTATGCTTGTCGGACATTTGGTAGAGGATTCATGATGAGAATATTGGACCTGATTGTTTTGAACGAATCATTCAACCCCATGAGGAATTGCATCAGTTTATCTTCTTCCTTCTCGATCTGGTGCTCCTTTGTCTGATTACAAACTATGGGTGAACGATATAGCTCGAGTTCATCCCACAGCGCTTTGAGTTTGATGTAGTATGAAGCCACTGTCATCGTACCTTGGGACATGGTTGCTATTGCCTTCTGAATTTGAAAAATGGCTGGCGCATTCTTCTGTCCGAACTGGTCGTGGAGATCTTCCCAAACTTGACGGGCGGTCTTCGCATGAATTACCCCTGCAGCTATCTCTGCCTCGATGGAGTGACTTAACCATGAAAGAATCATGGAATTACATTGATTCCACAATTCGAATTGGGATGGGTCTTTTTCTTGTGACGGCATTTCTATGGTACCGTCAACAAATCCCAGTTTCTTCTTCGCCGTGAGTGCATGTACCATTGTTGTCTTCCAGGATTGATAATTGGCGCCGTTCAATTTGGTTGACACCAACATGTGTCCTGGTTGGTCTGAATGATGAACATAGTAGGGATTGGTTGGATCCATGGCAGCCGACTTGGCGGCGTTACTAGTGCCTTCTTTGTTAGACATGATCTCTTGTTTAGGAGATAAAAATGGAGAGGCTGTCAGAGCACCAAGATCGGTGCTCTGATACCATATAAGAAAATGATATGTAAGAAAAAGATATATTTCTTATTCTCTTGTGTGTATTTACATCACTCAATGTATAGCAAATATATACAAGTGTATGGAGACTTTATCTCTCCAAATTACAACCTAATCATGATTCTATAATTATTAAATTAATTACATAATATTGTGTACAATATCGCATAATATTGCATAATATCATACAATAAATTGCATACAATAATTGTGTATAATTTGATAATTATTATTTCCTTAATAATCTTATGAGAAAAATTGTTTCATATATATCTACGAGAACGATTAAAAATAAGTGTCATTATTTATTTAATGCTAATTACAAAATTGTTACCTTTTAATTTTGACAACGGTCTCCTTATAACTATCGGGACATGAAAAAAAAATTAAAATCAGCAACCAAAAATTAAAATTGATTGGTAAGGTTATTGGAAGTTCTAAAATCCATATTAGAGGTAGTTTATCAAATTATGTTTAATTTAACTTTTTTTTGCGTTGTTGTGCTTTCACTCTCTTTGTAATGTTTCTTTACATTTTTGTTTTGCAATTAATGGTTTATATACAAAGTAATTAATTTTGTGTGTTAGGTATGAGTTAAATAATTTATAAGTGAATAATCTTTCATATAGAGTGGATAATTAACTATTTGTATATTTAATTAATTATTAATAATTTGTACATATATTTGTAGATTAGTGATGAACTACGTTTTCTAGCAAACTATTTGAGAAAAAAATTATTTTCCTTTTTATAGGTTTCTCATTAATCTTATATTTCCTACTTTATTTGTTCTTTTTTAATGCATTTTTAATTGTGCTACAAATAATTGGTGTAAATTGAGAGTCAACATAGTTGGAATTACTTTATACAATGATGATTTTGCACACCTAATTTATTAGAAAATAATTATTAGTTGTTATTTTATCAATTGGTCATGTCATTCATCTTACTACATCCCCTATCCCTCTTTTAAAAATGTGGTTGGTGTTTTATGGGTTCACACAACATACATCTTCCATGTTAGATTCTTTTTAAAATTCAAAAGAGCATGTGTAATAATTAGAGTTATTCATGTGGACCTTTTTCCCCAAGACAAATTTATTGTAATATGAATTGTTTACTCATTTAGCAATCTCATTCCCTTCCACTTTTATGCTTTTATTTTGAACTTCAAAGACAATAGTGATATGCCTCTAGGCTTTAATTAGTTTCCATTGAAATGTTCAGCAGATCCCACTTTTAGTAATATGAAAAATAAATAAATAGAAAACTACTTTAAAAATGAAAAGTTGATTAGAATGTTTTCACAAAATTTATTAGTTTTTAGTGCATTGAGAATTTGCGTAATTCTGTGTCTTGAAAGAGCTTATAATTTTATTTTTGTAAAATCTCATTAAGTAATAAAATATTTTGTTGAGTGTTTGTGGATGTAGAGTTCAAGGTGTTAAATCTTGTTAAATTTGATTGTGTTTTTATTTATTTTATGTGGATCATCTTCTAGTAGAAGAGATTATTTTTATTGGTTGAAAGCTAACATAGACATCAAGGTTTTAATCAATGGAGTGAGATGAATAATTTAGCCTGTTAAGCACCGTAATGAGACATTACTTTTGTTGGCTTTCACTATCCAAGTCTTGTAAGCCACCACTATTGCAACAAATGATAGGTGATGAGCAAAGCTCAAAAGATACTAAAGAACATTCTTTATGCAAATGTAGTTATTCATAATAATGATCTTTTAATGTGTATGATATTTTATGAAAAGAAGATATGTTGTTATCAAGTGTGTATTCACCAAAGTCAATATAAATTAATAGTTTTTTTTTATGTATTTGGACTTAGATTATTTATCGTGACAGTTTGTAATTTTTTTTATAAAAATTGTAATACCTGACTAATTCTATTAATTAATTATTATATATTTTAATAAATACAATAAATTTAAATTTTCTTATAAAATAAATAAATGTAAAACCTAAATAAAGCACTATTATACATAAAACATAATTTAAAATATATTCTTTAAAATGATTTAAATCTAAACATATCTAGAATAAAATTCTTATTACCTGAATCCCATGAATAAATGTACGATTTGATGTGAACCATGTTATTTGAGTGTGTAATTTTATTTATTTTTATATAAGTGTTCTTCTCCAAAAATAAATTAATTATTATTGTTGAAACGCATTACGTTTCACATATGTTAAAGTAATTTTTCATCTCCACTTATCCCAACTATAATAATTAATGTGTTTTTAATTGTTGTTCCATAAACTCCAAAAAAAACATTTTTTAAAATTTCACATAACTCAATAACTATTTGTTTTGCGATATCAAGTATAATTTAGGAGCTATTTTTTTTATATCTAAATTTATTCTAGGTTATTCTAAATAGGCTTGACGAGAATAATAAGATGGACTCAATTAAACTTCAAATATTTTAAAACCTAAATGGCAAAAGAACTTTATTGAAATAACTTACTTTTTAATATTAGATTATTTTTCTTTTAGTTCTCTTAAAGTAACATAATGCTTATAGATGCACCAGATATATTTTCCATTATAATATTTTATCTTCATTCACCCTCCTTAATAGAGTTTATTAGTATACCTTATTATCGGTATAGTCAAATATACACATCGTTTAGAAGTCGAGGTCAATGGTATTTTAAATACATTTTATTCTCTTAATTTATTGAAACATCTTTTAAGGACAAAACTGTGACGAAGCTCAAAAACTCCAAACCAAAAAATATCTCGAATGTGGTGATTGACCCTAGCGATGTTATCTCAACGAACTTGAGGTCGAAATATTAGCATCGTCTATGAGGATCGTAAAATCTTTCCCAAGGATTGTAAACTCTTTTCCTTAGTCCTTGATGGGGGCTATTCTTCTGGTACGACCAAAATATAGTTTCACATCGCTTAGAAGTTGAAGTTTAAAACATTTTAAATATACATTCCTCCTTTAACACACCGAAACGCATTTTAAGGATAAAACCGTAACGAAACTAAAAAACTCCAAAGCGGACAATACTCGAATGCGGTGATTGATCCTAACGATATTATTTCAACTGAGTTGAGGTCACAACATTTTTATATAACTTTCTATCAATTTTATATAATAGAAAAGTAAATTTAATTGTCATAGTTGATAAATAAAATAAAGAAATTTGACAAAAAAAAATGAATAAGAAACATATTGATTATAATAAAGAGATACGGAATTTAATTAAACTTGTAATACAAACAAAATATAAAGAATTTTTTTTAAATGATTCGCCAAATGAAGCCACGCTCCAAAATAAATGCTCACGACTAGGGCAGAGAAATGGACTGAGGAAAGTGAATTGACACGAGTGATGTGTGAAAAAATCAATCAATTTTTAAGATTTTTTTGAGACAATTCTGTTGAAAAAAATAATGATGTAGTATTATTTATTCTTAAATGTTTTAAATTATAATTCTTATTTGACGGATACTTTCTAATTGAATATTTGGCATTTTTCTTCTTCTAAAAAAGACATGTGGTGATAACGAGATACCACAAATCTCTGAAAACAAACCTTGTCTCTTATTGTCACATTGGACTAAGTCAATAGATTTGAAAAAGAAAGGCTTTGTAACTACCATGAAATGAAGGCAAATCCAAATGGGTTGGTTGAAACTTGAGAATCCATTAATGAGAGGTGGAAGCTTTGATATTTTGTGAAGAGAGAAAAGAAAGTTGAAATGGAAAAGTGTGGTAAGAATGAGGCTTTAATGGAAAGAAAGGGTGAAAGTTGATTGATCAAATATGTTTGTTGAAGTATAGAAAGTAGTAGGAAAATAATAGAGCTTGTGATAAAGCAAAGGAATGTCATAATAATTCCCATAATCAATTTCCCAACAAACAACAAACCCACACCAACAAACCTAGCCCACATTTGTTAATGCCCCTACATCAACCCATACCTAACTTAATCTCCCATCATTAATGCCTTCACCCTTCAATCCTAACCCATCCCTCCTTCCTTTTAATCATTTTAACCTTTTTATTATACAAAAAAAACACCTTAAAAAATATTTTTTTATACTTCAAATAACTCACTCTTTCACATTAGATGCTGATTAAAACCATCCCATGTTTTAGGGAATAAAAGTATAATTGTACCTATTTTTCTTTTTAATTTTTGGATGAGCTAAATATTTATTATGTTATTAATTGAAGTGGGTAATAATGACTTTGATTTGAAAAAGAAAATATGAACAATAATGTTGGAAGGAATCTATTTAATGCTTAAAATCTATAGGGAGACTAGTTTGTTGAGAATATTAAGAAAAAGAGAAAACATTGCTTGCAAGCATAATATCATAGTTGTAGTGTAAAATAACATAAAAAATTAAATAACTAGTTGGTAGTACTTTTTCTTAATTATGATACACTAGTTAATTTTGAAATTTGCTTTTTTTTAAACAAAAGAAAAACAAAATAATAAGTGAGGAAGAGCGTGTGCATTAAATAAAACGCTACCTGAAGGACACGTTGCGAGTGCAGGAGCGTGGGCATAAAGTCGTTGACAGTGGAAAACAAACTCTCACACTCTTCCCTTCTGCGTTTTCTTCTGCAACATTCCAATCCAATCCGTAACAACAAAACGCTGCGTTTTCTGTTCAATCGCAATTCCTCGCCGCTACCTCCGCCGCTCACTGGTGAGTTCTATGGCCATCTCCGGCCGCCAAAACCCGAGCTCCGACGCGCGGCTCTTCAAGCTCTGTCCCTTCTGGAGTTCGCGAAACGGTTTGTTGTCTTCGAACCATTCCGAAGCGAACGTGCAAAGGTCCTCCAAAACGGTGTCGTCCGTGGCCAGGTCGCTACTTCCTCCGCGACGGAGACTCCGTCTCGATCCTTCCAGTTACCTCTACTTTCCATGTAAAGTCATTTCAATTTTGATTTCGGTTTCTTTGTTTATTTCTCAATTAGTTTATTGTTGTGCTGAAATTTCGTTTGTTTTAAAGATGAACCGGGGAAGCAGGTGAGGACCGCGGTTCGGTTGAAAAACACGAGCAAGTCTCATGTTGCTTTCAAGGTGCGTATGTACGTGTGTTGGTGGAGTTTGAATATGAAATTGTTTATCATTCCATGCACACCGTCTGGTTGAAACGTGTTACTATATTTGAATGTTGGCGATATGTTAGGGAAAAATAATTTATCTGCTCGTTGTCGTGATTGACTTTTATGGTGGTTTCACTTTTGTTGGTTCAGTTTCAAACTACGGCGCCAAAAAGTTGTTACATGCGGCCTCCTGGTGGGATTCTTGCTCCTGGGGAAAGTTTGATTGCAACTGGTGATTTTTTTAATATGCAAAATGCTTTTCGATTCACGTTGTTAGTTTTTTTTTTTTGCCTTATGTTAATGTTTCTTTCCTAATTTGGTTGCTCACTCAGTGTTTAAGTTTGTGGAGCAACCTGAAAACAATGAGAAGTTGTCGGATCAGAAGCACAGGGTAAAGTTCAAAATCATGAGTCTCAAAGTGAAAGAAGGGGTGGACTATGTACCTGAGCTGGTATGTCTGGTACCTTATGTTATATTGAATCTCCTATTGATGAGATGAGAGACCATTAGGGGGAAAGAAAGAGAGAAGAGTTGCTTCTAAAATTGTACTTTCTGATTATTCTGTTGGGTGAATTAGATGTGAAATTTACTTGGTAAGGAAAAAGTCTCCTTTAATTTTCTGACAGATCTCAACAGCCTCTCCCCCAGTTGCCTCCTAACTTGTACTTTCTGATTATTCTGTTTGGAGAATTAGATGTGAAATTAACTACGTAAGGAATACATCTACTTTAATTTTCTGACATACCTCACCATAGTCGGTTAACGTTTTGCTAGAGACAACACGTTAACACGAATCCATTTATGGGGTTTGAATATCTGTCTGGAGTGTAGGTGTTGTGGCCTGGCTAAGAAGAGAATTAAATTCACTGAGAAGAAAAATATTAACTAGGTTTATATTATTTGCAGCTTAAAAGAATTCAGAAAGATATATTACCTATATAGTCGACTTGCCCAAAACTTAAGCCTTTTCTCCTTAAAGTCATATGGGGAAAATGGATTGTTTGTTTGTGGTAATAATTGACACAGGATTTGGGTTACATGGTAATACCAGCATGCTTATTAGAATTGGGCCAATTGGAAGCCATACATGATATTTGGGAAATTTAGAGAACTCATAGTGCGCAGGCATTTCAAGACTCTGTTTAATGGAATGTCCTTAAAATAGTAGACAAAACTTTCGATCATAGTGAAGAGTTTAGATAATTGGATTTGCAAGCTAGGTAGAGCATATGTGTAGATGTATTTACTATCGTCAACTGCTTGGTCTTTGGAGTAAATCTGATCTTGTATTGGATGAATTGAACAATTCACTACTTAGTTTATCATGAATGATCATATTAATTATCTTTTTAGGGTGAAGGTAATCTAAAAGTGAAAAGTATAGGCACATAATAAGAGTAGGAGAAATGATGAGACTGCACATAAATTCCAGAGTTGAGTAAATATGCAGGCAAGAAAACTGAACTTAAACTTCTGAATAGAATTCTTTCTAGAAAGTGGATCAAGTCTAATTAAACCTCAGGAAACTTTGTACGTCTCTCTTATATACTATAATTTGGTCATTATGGATCTCCTACATTTATCTTTTCAACTTTGTTTTAAATGATTATAGTTTGTTTCATTTATTCATGATTTTATAGTTTGTTTCATTTATTCATGATTTTATAGTTTGTTTCATTTATTTATGCTTTTAGCAAATGATTTCAAGGTTATTTGTTAATGATAAAATAAATAAATAAATAACTTGACCTTTGGGCTTCTGTGACGCAGTTTGATGAACAAAAGGATCTAGTGACAGTGGAACGAATATTGAGGGTTGTGTTTATAGATCCAGAACGGCAAAGTCCAGTAAGTCTAACTTCTCTGCAAATTGTCCTAGCACAAGTATACTGGATTAATGTGCAAAAATAACAGTCTGGTGATTTTAGGCTTTGGAAAAACTGAGAAGACAGTTGGCTGAAGCCGATGCTGCAGTTGAAGCTCGGAAGAAGCCTCCGGCAGAGGCAGGTCCTCGTGTTGTTGCTGAAGGGCTTGTAATTGATGAATGGGTAAGCATCATGTTGACAATGAATTATTCATTTCCATGTTTTTTTAATGTATTTTTTATTATTTACATCCCAAATTGCCTTCTGATGTCTATAGAAAGAGAGAAGGGAGAAGTATCTGGCCCGGCAACAAGTTCAAGCAGTAGATTCAGTGTAAACGCAATTTGTTCATCCAGCTAATAGTTTTCTTCAGGGAAACACGATCAAGATATCATTGCTATGCTATTGTTGCCATCAACCTTGGATGCGCATCAAAAGAACTCGGTTGGGGGAATTGGTTGGCATCCTATTGGTAGTTCGAGAACGCAATCTGGTGGAAAGATTCGTTGTAGAACTGTCAAAATTATTGTTCTTTGGAGGAACAGTCCGATTTGTACATAGTAGAGTTTGCTTGTTTGTATAATAAATGCAATTCCTCACTGCCATCTGCTTGTGAAATAATCTTGAAATAACAGATCATTCATAATAAAATCTTATTTTTTGTGCATCTGTCATGATTATACAGAGATCATCGACGAACAGTGTGCTGAAAATAGATCAGCATTGAACGATAGTCTGCTTGGTCAAGATTTTCATCATCATTTCTTTGTACAAACGTAGTTTAATTTCTCTAAACATATGCTATTCATTGAAACCACTGCAACATGTAAACTCCTGCAGACAATGCGTCTTTGGAACATTTATTGCAACATGTGGGTTTGGAAATGCGTCTTTTGGAACATTTATTGCATTTGTGTTGTAGCGTGTGGAACAAACTATATGCTATGTTTCAGACACAATAAAATAGGCCACAATTTCAATTTTTTTCTGCAATGTTATCCGAAAATAGAACACGTCATGTACATAATATATAAAGCCTGACAATGGAGCTGGACAAGATAATAAGCAGAAAATTACATAACTAATTATTACCGAGTTTCATATATCATCCTGCATAAGAAAATTCTGTGAACCAAATATTTGGTATGAGCTGCTTTGAACAATGTCAGGCCACACCTGGTGCTCTTGAATGTATTCCACAATGGAAAACTAACAATTCCTTCTTAGCAGGGTGGTCTGTCACAGTGCAGAGCTTTTCAAGTTTTCCCCTCTAGGACACTCAGTAACCAAACCTGTTACGTGTAATGCAACCATCACATCTGCTCCAAGATTGTCCACCTTGGTCATCAATGCTCCATTTAGGCTGACTTCCGAACAAACTGATGTAGGCCTACTCAAAGTTGCCTGTTAGCAAGCAATATTTCACTCAACTGTTAAAAGCACTGTAAAATCATTTTTTTTTCAGATAGGAAACGTTTTAAATTGTTGCATTATTCATTCCCTTGGAAAAAGTTAAATTTTCTTTTATAGAACTTGAAGAAAATCTTCCAAACTTGATTAGTCACGTGGTTGGTTTCAAAGAATGGATGAGTTTGATGCAACTTGTTTTGATGATGAAAAGAACAGAGCAACTTCCTAAACCGATGAAACCTCTTTTTGGCATTTATTTATTAGGTGGGGCAGGGGTCTCCCACTCCCACTTGTTGTGTGAGGTGATGAAATCGGATTGAAAATCCTGCATGTCAACATCTGTTTTGAATTTACCACTACTTTCATTCAGGTTTACCTTATGCTTAAGTCGTATACATGATGTAATCAATCTTTTGCCACCTAAATTCACGAGCTTAGCCAAAACAACCACAACAAACAAGAAAAGCACATAAAAAGCCCAAAGGATAGCGCCGCAAAAGTAGCTACTCAATTATTTTCTTCTTTCTCTTTTCCCCCATTTTTCTTAAAAGTTTGACTCATAATTTCTTGCCAAAAAATAAACCATTCCAATAAATTCTATAGCACACTTTTTTATTAATTAAATTTTATTACAAACTATACTATTCAATACACATCATTAAATAAAAAGTGAATCCCATTAAAATTTGTAATTTTAATAAATTTTAATCAATAATACAAAATATTTTCAAAAATATACTAAAATATGTTGGTGATATTTCAATCTATCGAAAAGACTGAGCGGGAAAGAGAGTCACTCTGCAAAAATTATATCATATAATTTTTTTAAGTAAAATCTGATAATCCAGAAGGGTTCCAACAATACTTTCCAAAAGAGGCTGGTAATATAGTAGTTTGCTTTCTTCTTTGACAAAGCAATCATCCAAACAAATAATAGATAGTAATCCAAACAAAAAACTATTATTATTATTATTATTATTATTATTATTATTATTATTATTATTATTGTGCTAAAGGGTATTTTTGGATTACACTCTGGTATGAATTAAACTTAAAAATAACTGATTTTCGAAGAATTAACATTAAAAAATAGATTGGAATTTTACAATGAAACTTTTTGGGTAAGATTACAATAATGTTTTATGTGGGTTTAAGATTATTTTTATTTAATCATAAGGTAAATTTATTTTAGACCATAAATACAAGTATGCTTCTAACATCAATTTTTTCGCTGTTTTTAAATCCTACTTTTTCACTATAAATTTTCTTTTCTTTTCTTGAAATTAGCTAAACATACTCAATTACTGACCCAAAACTAGTTGTTTAGTTGTTTTGAAAGTTATCTGTCTTATAAAAGAAGCAGCGGCAAACTTCAAAGTCAACTTCTAAGCTATATTTTGAGAGGTCAACTGCTAAGTTGAACACATAAATAAAAATGTTAAGCCCAACACATGATGTTTGTAAATTATAATTTGAAGGAAAAATAAAAAGGAAAAGCATAAAAGCAAAATGTAACCTGGAATGTGGTAGCAGGTTCTAGAGAGTTGGGTATGACCTTGGACCACAAAGTAAATCCTTCCTACATTTCTATATTTCCTTCTCGTATTCCATATTTTTTGAAATATTAAATTGTTTATTTTATTTTATAATAAAATTTTATTTTAAATTTTTTATTTTAAATTATAAAATTGTAATATAAAATTTGTATTTTAAATCCAAAACATAACTATAATTCAAAATATAAATTTTAGTTTCTATTTTAAATTAATTCAGAATACAATATAATTTAAAATATATCATATAATCCAGAATATAACTATAATTTAAAATATAAATTATGGCTTCTATTTAAATTAATTTAGAATACAATACAATTCAAAATATATTATAGTATATTGTATTTTGAATTCAAAATATAATGTAGTTCTAGTTAGAAGAGGTTTAATCAAGAAAAAAAAATATTTTTTTAGATAAACAATTATTAACACTATTGTATTTCGAATTTTAGAATCTGAAATATAAATTTTGTATTCTGAAATTCAAATTTTGTATTACAAATTTTAGAATATAGAATATAAAGTCTATTAACTTGTATTTTAAATTATACAATTTGAAATACATTTTTTTTTTCTTAGACAATGAAGGTCTCCGACGGTGGTGTTGACGTTGGAGGTGATGTGATGATGGAAGTAGGGGCTACTACAATGATAGCGCGGGAGGTGGGGAGCTCCGATGGTGGAAGTTGGAGGTGGGGATTGTTGCGACTAAGAAGGGGAGAGAGGTGCTCAATGGAGAAAATAAAAAAGAGGATAAAATTATTTTTTCACTTCTTATGGAGGTGCTGCAAGAAGAAGGTATGGGGTGTAGAAATTTTTTTTCTTAATCTATGGGATGAACAAAGTGTTAAGCCCGAGGGCCTCATCATAAGCCTTTGACATTTTCCTGCACCATCCAAAATTACTATTTGAATTATAGAGTTTGAAATGTATTTTCAAATCTAAAAAATAACTTTCAAATTCTACAATAAAAATGTAATTATAAATTTTGGAATATATTTTTAAATTCAAAAACTTACTTTCAAATCTTATAATTTGAAATATAAATTTATTAAAAGTAAACTGAATTTTTCACAAAAACAAAGGAGAAAACGCCTACTACTTCTGTCTAACGGTTTAGTGGCTCAACTTGAACGGCTTTCCAGCCCATGTAGTCCCAGTAGTCCACGTGGAAGGCCAGCAACACCACCGACACTACCAACTGGAAGTTACCCTTCCCCAATCATGACAACATCAGGTCCAACACTGGTGACGTTAACTCGTTAACTCGTTCGAGTTTACATTCTCACTCACCTTAGGCAAGTTAACTCGATGACAAACTCATTTGGAGTAAACTTGATAGACTCGTGGTAAACTCGGTTGAACTCATAAGTCTTTCTCCGAGTTGGCGAGTCTAGAGGGGTTTTCGTTTTAACCCAAAACAATGTCCTAATGGAAAATCAAATAAACTCACCTCTTTCTTTAGCGTTATTGAGGTTTATTGAGGTTCGTTCTCGCTTTCTTGGTTGCCTTTGTTGTGGTCGCTCGCCTCTTCTATGATCGTGTTGTTGTGGCGTATGTGGTCTTGCGGTGATCATGCTCATCTGGTGCGGTGGTGGTGTTCGTATGAGTTGCGATTTGCAGTGGTGTCGTTCATCTAAGTTGCGATCTGCGATGGTGATTTGATATCAGGTTAGAGAAAACGTGGTGTTGTTGCTGCTCTGTTTTGTTTGTTGCTTTGCTTCAAAGTTTTCTTTTTAAGTGGGAATAAAGGTCCATCTACAATTTTATGTTTAAGAGACAACATGGTGCAACACATACACTTTTAGTTTTTTTTTTAATTGGGGGGAATTTGATTGGGGAAAAGTTTTTTTTTTTTAATTGGGGTGCATCAGATTAGGGGAAACATGGTGCATTTTTTTTTAATTTGGCATATTGGAGCAATACATATATACAGATTATGAACATTATTAATTTTTTTAATTGAATTTTGTTTTTAATTTAAAAATATTTCATGGTCTTTTAAGGAATGTCTGGGAGTGGATCAAATTCAAATAGGGGCAATCCAAGTGCATCTTCATCTATTAAAAGTAGAACTAAAAATGCTCTAGAAAATAATTCGAATATTAGATGGAAAGCATGTGATAGATATTAATGGAAATTGTAAAAATGTGAAAAGAGTGTTCTTTCCCACAAGGTCATTCAGATACAACAAAAGTTTAAAGAAAATAAAGTTGAAAAAATACTTCTATCTGAACAACCTTCAGGCCTCCTTATTTGTAAAGGAGCACTTACATGCACTGCCACACTTTCAGAATCTACTGTTCTACCTCATATGGTCAAAAGTCTTATAAAAGAATTTGATGATGTATTCCCTAAAGAAGGACCAATTGGACTTCCACCTTTTAGGGGTATAGAACATCAAATTGATTTAGTACATAAAGCTAGTCTACCAAATAGACCGACATACAAGACTAATCCTAAAGAGACTATAGAGATAGAATCTCAGGTTCAAGAATTGTTGGAGGAGGGTTGGGTCCAAAAGAGCCTAAGTCCTTGTGTTGTACCTGTTTTGTTGGTGCCCAAGAAAGATGGCAAGTGGAGAATATGTTGTGATTGTAGAGTCATTAATAATATCACCATCAAATATAGGCATCCAATTCCTAGACTTGATGATATGCTTGATGAATTTCACGGGTCCATTATATTTTCCAAGATTGATCTGAAAAGCAGATATCACCAAATAAGAATCAAAGAGGATGATGAATGGAAAACTGCTTTTAAGACCAAGTTTGTACTATATGAGTGGTTAATGATGCCTTTTGGACTCACTAATGCACCTAACACTTTCACGAGGCTTGTGAATCATGTCTTTAGGGATTGTATAGGTAAATATGTAGTAGTTTATTTTGATGATATCTTAGTGTATAGTCAGAGTGTAGAGTCTCACCTAAGTCATCTTAAGGAAGTCTTATTAGATCTTAGGAATAATATTTTGTTTGCTAATGTAGATAAATGCTCTTTTTGTGTTGATAATGTAGTGTTTTTAGGTTTTATAGTCAACAAAAATGGGGTTCATGTGGACCCCGAGAAAATCAAATTCATCTAAGAGTGGCCAGCCCCATAGAGTGTAGGAGATGTTAGGAGCTTTCATGGTTTTACCAGCTTTTATATAAGATTTGTTCCCTACTTCTCAAGTTTAGCTTCACCACTCAACGAGTTAGTGAAGAAAGACACTCCATTCTGTTGAACGGAGAAACATGAGCAAGCCTTTCAAAGGTTGAAAGCTCAACTCACTAATGCACCCATTTTAGCTTTACCAAACTTTTCAAAAAAAAATTGAGCTAGAGTGTGATGCATCAGGAGTAGACATAGGTGTAGTGTTATTACATGGTGGATACCCAATTGCATATTTTAGTGAAAAACTACATGGTGCAGCCCTCAATTACCCCACCTATGATAAAGAGCTTTATGCACTTGTGAGGGCCCTACAAACTTGGGAACACAATTTGGTTTCAAAAGAATTTGTCATTCATAGTGATCATGAGTTTATGAAATATTTGAAGGGTCAGCATAAGTTGAATAAAAGACATGCAAAGTGGATGTAATTTCTAGAACAATTTCCATATGTTATCAAATACAAGAAAGACAATACAAATATTGTGGCAGATGCTCTATCTAGTAGACATGCCCTCTTTTCTAAACTTGGAGCCCAAATTCTTGGATTTGAAAAGATTCATGAACTTTATAAAGAGGATCTGAATTTTGCATCCACTTTTTCTAAATGTCAACATAGAGCACAAGGAGGTTTTTATGTTTCTGAGTGATATTTTTTTAAAGAAGGAAAACTTTGTATACCTCAAGAAACACATAGAAAACTCTTAGTAAAAGAGTCACATGATGGAGGTCCCATGGGCCATTTTGGAGTTGACAAAACTCTTGCTTGAGCTTTTAAAAGGTTTGGCCTCACATGAGAAAAGAAGTTCAAAGACATTGTTATAAATGCATTTCATGTTTAAAAGCTAAGTCTAAGACAGTGTTTCATGGAATTTATACTCCTTTACCTTTTGCTTGTGCTCCATGGGAAGACATAATCATGGATTTCATTTTAGGGCTTCCTAGGACACAAAGGGGTTTTGATTCCATTTTTGTGGTAGTGGATAGGTTAAGCAAGATGACTCATTTTATACCGTGCCATAAAGTGAATGATGCTAATAACATCTCTAAGCTTTTCTTTATAGAGATCCTAAATTTGTTGGCCATTTCTGAAGAACTCTTTGGGAAAGGCTAAGAACTAAGTTGAATTTTTCAACATCTTGTCATCCTCATACAAATACACAAATAAAAGTTGTATGTAAATATTTTTCTATTTTGAGATATTTTTCAATAATTTGATTAATAAATTAAAACTAAAAATTCCCATTTTTTTTTAGTTTTTAAAGTTTCTTTTTTTAATTTTTTATGTAAATATTTTTTTTTTGATTACTTGAATATTAAAATTTTTATGTGATTCTTATTTATTATATATATGTATTATGAATATTTTTTTTAAAAAAATACATCATAGTATTAAAATGTTTAAAGTTTAATTTATTAATCAAATAATTAAAAAAAATTAAAATAAAAGAATATGTTAATATGAAATAGGAAACATAATTTTTTAATGTAAAAAATTTGAAAAACGAAAAGTCTTATGTGAAGTACAAATTTTTAAGATAAAATAAATTTAAAAAAAAAGCAAAAACCATTATTTAAAGCACGACTTTATTTAAATGCAGAAATTATGTTCTGAAAACGCCACTGTACTTTGAAGTCATGCACTTATTTTTGTAAATTTTTTTAAATTTTTTTTAGTAAATTTGAAATTAAAACAGCACGTGGTAAAAGTACTCTTTTATTATTAATATTATAATTCATATTATTAATATTCTTTGTAATATTATTATATTTATTATTAATATTTTCATTAATATTATTAATAAAAATAACAATAGTAATATTAAAAAATAATAAATAAATATAATGCTAATAATATTATTATTCATTAATAAGAATAATAATATTGTTCTCACCGGTTCACCTGAGACGGATTGAATGACAAACTCCTCTTCTGATTTGTCTCCAATTAGTGCTTCAAGATACTTGGTGTTCGACCATGACAAAGGGAGCTCTACCTGTTGATCACACTCCGACGATCAGGTCATGGTAAGTGAGAGCATTCAAAATATTAAATTAGTTTTAGTCTGAAATATTCAGAAACAACGTACCTTAGCCTGGGGTCTCAAACCCCTTTTATAGATATCCCTTCAACGGTTTTCTCAAATTTCAACAGGAAGAATATAATATTAACAAAAAACATATAATCATAACAGAAAAACATACTCCTTACATTCACCCTTATTCTCAAGTGTTAACTGCTTTATTTCCAACAACTTTTATTGATATTTAATTAATGTATGTATTATAAACAACCAAAATATTTCTTCTATTTTAATTATCTTTCTTGAGCTGTCTACCAACATCTGGGTTGAGCTCATGGCTCACCCTTTGGGCCCATACTGACCCAAAAACTGAGGTGACCTAAACACTTGGACCGTGGTCCCGAGCACTCCTAGCCAATACAAATATTATTATTTTTTATTCTTGTTATTATTAGTAATATTATTAATAATGAGAATATTATTATTTCAATAATATTATTATGAGTATTATTATTATTATTATTATTATTTAGCTCAGCAAAGCACTACAAAAAAATTTAATTTCAGAAGGGGTTTATTACTAGAGGTTATTATAACCTCTGCTAAGACCAAAAGTACTAGAGGTTTTTGAAACCACCAGTAAGTGTGAATATTGTTATTCTAGTAAAGCTCACTAAAGTATTTTTATTATTTTAAATATAGTATTATATTGGCTAATCTCTTCGTCTTACACTCCCTTGCTCTTACTCTTCTCCAATGTATTCTCAATCGCTCATCCTCCTCGCAAACCACACTTTTAGAACCTCTTTCCGAAGATGTCTCCGTTGTTGGCTCCCCCTCTCGCGTCTTTTACACACTACGCTCTGCTCATGTCCTAGAAAATCAGTTTTCGGAGGCACACAATTCTTCTCATGGTGGATATTCAACATTTCTGATGTTCATCTCTGAATTGATTCTCCTATTCACTCTGCTTTTTTCCTATTTGGTGTTCGTTTTCGTTTTGCCCTGTTTATTTTTTCAAATTGATTTTCATTTTCTCCATTTCTCATTTCAGAATTGCAGTGCGATTTGGGGATTCGGTGCTTCGTTTCTCTGCTCAAGTTGGAGAGAATAAGTTCAAATATGGAATGCCTCTCTTCTCAACCAGTTTAACCCCGCAACTACGTGTCTCCAATTTGTGGCGATTACACTCGATAAAGTTGAATCTGCAGTGTCAAAGTCTCCCCTACATTGAACGTGTTTGCGTCCCCTGCTTCAGCGTGCCTTAAGGTTTCCTTCTAATGCTTATAGTATATGATCCAACTTTGCACACGCTATTCTCTCTAGAATTTCTCTGCTCTGTTTTTAAATCAGATTTGCTTGTTTGGCGTAGCAGTTACAGAATCTTGCCTTGAAGGAGGAAACCTCCTTGAGCAATGCAGATGGAGTAACCACTCCAAGCTTGTTAGGATTGACCAATTCCTTAATGAGGTTTTTGCTTTCTTTAAATTTTAAACTTGTAGAGTTAGGGTTATGATTGGAAAGTACTATTAACACATCTGTCTTTTTATCACCGTAGAGATGTTGATTTACATGCATAAACTCATGATTTCATATGAGCATTGGTGATATCAGTTGGATTGCAATGCAATTGTAATTTTTCAGATATTCATTTCAATAGGTCCTTTTATTTTCTATTTATATGTTTGCATGTATTTCTATGCTATTTTTCTATATTTTGACTTATTTACATATGCCTACCATTACCTAAACAACTTTTTTTTATGGATCTCGTCTTTGTTCTTGGATGTTACAGTTCTTTACAATTTATTAACTTAGTAATTACTTGTTCATATAGTGCAGAAAGAGGATGTTCGTCATTCTATTATATCCGATCCTTAAAATGGAACCGCACAAACTAGGAGGCACCTTGTTGTGAATTGTTTGAAGGTTTGTTTTCTGGATCTTGTGTCCTTGGATGCTTTATTGCCACATTTTATTTAAACTATTATTTTCTAAAGTTTCTTTTGTTTCCTATATAGTTTTCACTGTCCTGTAATTACTTTATAAATGTAGTAATTTACAATAATTACTTTAATGTATCAGACTACTTTAAAGTCATACACTCATACTAAAACTGAAAAATAAAAACCTTAATTATGATAGATGAAATAGATATTTAAACGGTAATAATTTTGTGTACTAAAAGATTCATTTATTAAGATATTTTAATTATTAATGTATTTTATGATATGAATATTGTACATTGATGATTTGAACATTGTAAGTTTATAATTTGAATAATGTAATGTTAGTGATATGATTATGATTATGGTATGTTTTGCATTCTTCAAAAGCTGGAAATATAACTGTAAATTTGAGGTTATCATTTGAGATGAGTGCAGAATTATGAATTATCATTTGAGAGATTGCATAAATAAAATGATGTCTGATTGCATTAGTATGCCACATACTTTTTATGTGATTTATTTTCATTTTATTTAATCAACCCTAAAGGAAGAAATATTTATTTAATATGCTAATTGTGGTATTTTTTCATTGTTAGGTTATTTTAGGTCAAGGGATGTTGAATCAGTGAAAATCTTTGTTTTGGAAGAATTTGAAAAGGCAACAGTAAAAGCACTTGAGAGCAATAAGAATTATAACAACTTTTAAGGTATTGTACTACCATGACAACCACCCACCCACTCTGCCTTTATTCTTCTATTCTCTCTATGTATTTGTGTAATAATAGTGCCTAAGGGAGGACAATGTCAAATTAATGTGTTTAGTAGTCGTCTTTCTTTTTTGTTTAGCTTCTAATACTTATTTTTGGGAGCTACATGTTAAGATATTTTAGTAAAATAATTATCTATTTAAGATGAATTAACTAGAAGAATGGTTAATTAAGTCAACATATAAACTATTTTACTATTCTTTTGGTAATCTCCTTAAATTGAAAATACACTTTCGGGCAATAATTCTCCCTTCAATCTTTCATTTACTTGTATATGGTATCTCGATTGATTCATTCTAGTTTCTTCTGATGCAATCATCATCTGAATTGCAACTAGCTCTTTATTGTAGGTGGTGCATTTCCCAGACTAATAATCACCTTCACCTTCAGGTTCAAGCTGGGACCTTCATTTTTCTCCATTTTGATCAACATTTTTTTTCACCTAGCATTTGTTCAGATTATATGGATTCATTTGTTATGATATCTCAATTTTTCATGTATAATTATTCATTCTTTTAGAATGTATTGTATTGATTCTAATTATATTCAATTCTGAAAAGTATACTTTCTTACCTTGGTTCTAATTATATCTGATTTTTATTATCATATCACTAACTTTTAAATTGGTAACTAATATATAAGATGTATGGTTTTTATTAGTATATGTTAAATCGATTATGTCACAGATACTGAAATTTAAATATAATAAATGTACAATCAATTATTTTAGTTAGTAGGAACTACTATACACATTTAACCGATTAAGACAAATAAATATTTGATTAAATTTTTTAATTATACTAAAATGAAAAATGTTACGCGTTTACTATTACACTGGTAACAACATGAAACATTTTAATCATTATTGCAATGTTTAAAGATTGCATACTAAATCAGAAAATTGTTTCTAATTTGACTTGTATTGGGCATTGGAAACATTGAATAGGGACCTAATAATTGACCAAATTTCTCAATAAGATAAATTTAATTTTCCCATAACAAGTAAAAAGTTTAATTATATAATATTCCATTCATAAATTAAGAATCTTGTTTATGTCTATTTTCATGATTGAGAATAAAATAATACTTTTATGTTTATGTTAGATTACCTTTAAGTTGTTTTTTTGTTTTTTTTTTCCTTTATTAAATGTTGTATTCAATTATAAAATTTCAAAATATTTGTTTTTTTTTTAATTTTTTAGTTGTTTGGAATTTAATTGTATTAAAAAATAACTAAATGAACAAAAAAACAATTCATTTATAAAAACATAAAAAATGGATTAACGGGGGTTGGGAAACCCCAGTAGTAGTGGAGTTTGAAAAAGCCCTTGTAGTAGCGGGGGTTTGAAAACCCCTTGACAGTAGCGGGGGTTTGGAAAACCCCTGACAGTAGCGGGGGTTTGGAAAACCCCTGGCAGTAGCGACGTTAGATGTTCTAGGGGAAAAGCAAACCGCAGGTAACGCACTTAGTGGGGGTTAAAACCGCCAGTAACGCCAAATATAACTCCCGTTAAAAATAATTTTTGTTGTAGTGAAGAATAAATAAAATAAATATGAAACACTTCAGGGATATTCCAACCCTTATACAATTTGTTCAAGGCCAAAAAGCAGGCCAATAACAATGGAACGTAAACTTCATCCAAACAATATCTTTCCGACTTCAAACACTACAATACCATTCTAGCTAACATAACAAATACTCCAATGATAACAAGCCATGCAATCAAATTCATACAACACAAAAAAGTTAATCCTTCGACGTAATATGCCTTACGAGTCCAAACATACTCAAATATCAAAGTCCTTTCAAGCACCCCTCGTTTAAGGAAAGATCCAAGATGTGCCTCTTTCCTGCTCCAGACTATCTACCCTCTCTTGCCCAGCAAAAAAAAAACAAAAAACAAAAAACCTCCAAAATGACCTAAGGTCATTGTTAGAAATACCTGTCCCAAGCTACTTGTAAAACAATACAAAAGCAAAAAATCACAGCCTTACCTTCCTAAAAACATTGCCCACTAACACCCTTACTATCTTATAGATACTAAACAAGTCTTTGGGTCCATGCACCATTGAGCATAAGTAAAAGAAGCTAAAATTACCTTGCTCATAAGCCATGACCACGCCTTGAGTTGGGCTAGAGAAAAGATCTCTGAGCAATCAACTCTACCATTCTTAAATAAGATGAGATTCTTTTGTTTCCAAATTTCCCCTACCACAAAAATCCACAAACATCCCCAATATCTGTTTGTCTTCTATGATGCCCAGACAAGATTAAACTACGAGAAATAGGATTTGGCATCCCAATGGTATACTATGTCCTCCCTAACCTACTTTCTACACAAGCACCAAACCCTCCAAGCTACATTACATTTGAAAAAAAAGATGGCTTCTTGTCTTCTTTTCCTCCCTGCACAAAACACACGTGAAGCTTTCCAAGATTACCCCTGTACTGATAGGTCAAAACCGAGAGGTTAGGCCGAAAGCTAATACTGAAATAACCTTTCGGTTATAACAATAAATATATAAAATAAAACTAAAACATATATACAACAAGGCCCAAAATTACATAAGAAACCTGCGTTAGGGGGTGCGTAAATAATAAAACAGTGTAGAAAGAAAGTCCAAAGGTAAAGTGAAAAACCCATTAAGAAAACTGTATAAATAGGAGGTCAACATAAGAGGTAAAGGAGAGTGATTTTTGTCTGATGAACATTAAACTATTTCTGACTTTGGCATCGGAGCGCCTTGCAGGTACACCCCCCCATTTGTGTGAAGGAGAAGCCGAGAGCACCTAGTTGGAGGAGAAGCCGAGAGTAGCCAACGTGAGAAGAAGCTGAGAGCACCCAACGTGAGGAGAAGCCGAAAGCACCCAGCTTGAGGAGAAGCCGAGAACATCCAACCCTAGTTGAAGTCGAGAGTTCAACTCAAGATTGGAAGATTTGTAAAAGAGTTAATCTTATCAACCTGATTCTAGTATTCTTGGTCCTAGTTGTAAGAACATTTTGGCGTCCACCGTGGGGCCGAGAAGTAGCTGAAAAAGGTTGAAGACAAGATGAATCAAAGGGAAGAACAGGCAGGAGAGCAGGCAGATAATGTTAGCATGCTAATGACAATGTTGGTACAGCTACAGAAAGAGTTTGAGATGTTAAAAAAAAGTAATGAAGAAGAATTGAGTATGTTAAGAGCCGAAAATACACGTATGAGGAGAAAGTTACAAGAAGAAACAGTTTTGAACTCATCCTTTGAAACCGTTCAGCTGAGAGCACAAGTGAATGAGAGGATTCATCATAATGAAAGTTCCCAAACAAAGAGAAGATTGCTCGAAAACTCCGAGGTTTTTGCAGGAGCATCTTTAAGAAAACATCCCTTTTATGATGTTATAGTCGATACTCCACTACCCGACAATTGGAAAAATTTGACTATTGATAAATATGACGGAAATACAGACCCTGATGAACATATTGCAATATATACTACCCAAATCAGTTTATATACATGGAATGATGTTGTTATGTGCAGGGTGTTTCCCACGACGTTAAGAGGGGCAACGCTGAGTTGGTTCACACGTCTCCCACCCTTGAGTGTGGATTGTTTTGATACATTGGTGGAAAAGTTTGGTGCTTAGTTTGCAACTAGTCGTCCTCATCATTTAACATCGATTGCCTTGGTGAACATAAGGCAAGAGAAGGGAGAGTCGTTGAGAATGTTCATGGAACGCTTTGGAAAGGTTGCTTTGGGAATTCGAAATCTCAGCCTAGAGGTTACCATGCATCATATGATAACAACGTTGAAACTAGGACCATTTGCCGATAGTCTTTGCAAGAAACCCGCGACTAATTTGGATGAGTTAAGGCAGCGACCATCAAAATTTATGCAGATGGAGGAACTGAGAGAGTTTCGAAATCAGGTGAGGGTTGATGGAGGTGAAAAGAGGGCGACAGAAAGAGAAAGTGGACCTATGGTTAGAAGAGCTAGAGAAGAGTTTAGAAGTCGAAAGTTCCAACAATACACACCCTTAAATACAAACAGAACTTACAGGAAGCCATGGCTGCAGAAATAATACCACCACCAAGAAAAGTAAGAACACCTGAAAGAGCAGATCACACTAAGCATTGTGAGTATCATAAAAACCATGTTCATCATATAGAAGAGTGTATTGGGTTGAAAGATAGAATAGAAGAATTAATACAAGCAGGGAAGTTGAAACGTTTCGTTCGAGGAAGGAATACAAGAATGAGGGTAAGCCCGAAGAGAGGTTTGAGAGGGGGTGAGATCGGAGAGAGAATGGTGGAAAGAGTTGAAAGAAGAGAAAATAGAAGAGTAGAAAAGAGAGACGATAGAAGGGGTAGAAGGCCAGAAGGAAGAGGTGACGGGGTCTATCAAAACACACAGTCGGTAAGGCGAAGTAGGGAGTGAAGTTTGGGAAGGCCGGTCAGAGGGTTTGTAAACACAATTTCAGGTGGGTTCTCAGGAAAGGAATCCTCATCAGCAAGAAAACAATATTGGAGAAGTATCAAAACCATTAATCATATATTCAAAAGAAGAACTTTGCCACCAATGCTTTTTACAGATGAAGATTTTCAAGAAATTTATCCCGATCATGATGACCCTATGATGATAACGGTATAAATAGTTGAGTATGCCGTCATGAAAACCTTGGTTGACCAGGGGAGTTCAGTTGATATTTTTTTTTTTGGGATACTTTCAAAAGGTTACACTTGAGAGAAGAAGATATTGTACCTTTCCGAGAACAAATCATTGGCTTCTCGGGTGAAAGAGTTAGCACAAAGGGATATGTTGATTTAATGACAACATTCGGAAGAGGCAGTAAGACTAAAAAGATTAAAATCAGGTATTTGGTGGTGGATGCTTCCACATCGTACGATGTATTGTTGGGACGATCTTCTTTGAATAAGTTGGGGGCAATAGTTTCAACACCGCACTTGGCCATGAAATTCCCAACAGAGAAGGGGGAGATAACAACAATTTATGTCAATCAAAAAGATGCTCGGGAGTGTTATGCAGCAGGTTTGAAGATGAATTTGAAAACAAATAAAGATACTGAAAAAATGGTGGCAATGGTGGATTTAGACCCCAGATTGAATGATGAGAGGTTGGAACCAAAAGAAGAGACAACAACTGTGGTGTTAGGCCAAGACGAGAGACAATGTACTTACATAGGTGGAAGTATGCCTGAAGAATTATTGAGCAAACTTATTACAGTGTTGCGTAACAACAAAGACTTATTTGCTTGGAGACCCTCTGATATTCCTGGAATTGATCTAGAGGTAATTTGTCACAAGTTGTCTGTCTGCCGAGAAGCAAGGCCGATATCTCAAAAACGAAGAAAACTGGGAGAAGAAAGACAGAAGGCAACAATTGAGGAAACTGAAAAATTGATGCAAGATGGTTTCATCCGAGAGGCTCAATATACTACATGGTTATCTAATGTAGTACTTGTTAAGAAACCGAATGGAAAATGGAGAATGTGCACAGACTATACAGATATGAATAAAGCCTGCCCAAAAGACACATATTCGTTGCCTAACATAGACCGATTGGTTGATGGAGCGTTTGGTCAAGAGATGATGAGCTTTCTTGATGCCTATTCAGGGTACAATCAAATACAGATGTATGAACCGAATATCCCAAAAACAGCTTTCACTACAGATACTACAAATTATTGTTATAAAGTCATGCTTTTCGGTTTAAAAAATGTAGGAGCAACTTATCAGAGGTTGATGGATAAAGTGTTTAAAGAGCATATCGGAAAGAATATGGAGGTTTATGTCGATGACATGGTTGTTAAATCAGATAAAGTACAGAAACATTTGGAAGACCTTGAGGAGGTGTTTGCACAAATAAGAAAATACAATATTCGTCTCAATCCAGAAAAGTGCATTTTCGTCGTGAGAGGTGGAAAATTTTTGGGTTTCATGTTAACAAACAGAGGTATTGAGGCAAATCTTGATAAATGCGAAACAATAACGAAGATGGGAAGTCCAAAAAACTTGAAGGAGGTACAAAGACTAGTGGGGAAGTTGAACTCATTGTCAAGATTTTTACCAATATTGGCCGTGAAAACTAAACCGATAGTAAACTTGTTAAAAAAATATGAAACCTTTGAGTGGAATGAGCGATGCGACCAAGCCCTTTCTCAGATCAAAAGTGTAGTAGCCGAAACACCAATCTTAGTTAAACCTGTGTCAACTCAACCCATCATAGTTTACCTAGCAACTTCAAATGAAGTCATTGGAGCTGCCTTGATCCAAGAAAACCCGGAGCAAAAACCGATATATTTTGTAAGTAGATCCCTTCAAAATACCGAAACCAGATATCCCAAGGTTGAAAAAGTTGCCTTAACACTGGTGTATGCCGCGAGACGTCTTCGACCATATTTTCAGAATCATCAGATAATTGTGAGAACAAATTATCCAATATCTAAAATTTTGAGAAAACCAGAACTTGCAGGTAGAATGGTGACATGGTCGATGGAGCTTTCAGAATATGGAATCAAGTATGAGCCAAGAGAACCAATCAAAGCCCAATCCCTTGCGGATTTCATTATTCAAATGCCGACAAAAACACAACAAGAGCAGTGGACATTGTATGTAGATGGCGCGTCAAGCAAAAGAGGAAGCGGAGCAGGGATAGTACTTGAGGGACCAGATAACTTCCAAGTAGAGATGGCGTTAAGATTTGAGTTCAGAACATCCAACAACCAAGCCGAATATGAAGCTCTTGTTGTAGGATTATTATTGGTCAGAGACATGGGAGTCGAAAATGTCATTTGCAAAAGTGACTCTCAACTTTCGGTGGGACAGGTGAAAGGGGAGTATCAAGTAAAAGATCCTTTATTAATGAAATATTATCATAAAGTATTAAATATTATGCAGTGCTTTAATAAGACCGGAATAAAATATATTCCGAGAGAATTAAATGTGAAAGCAGACTCATTATCCAAATTAGCAAGTTAACAACGGCAAGTGCAACATAATTCAGTCATACAACAAATCCTCAGTCATCCGACAGTTAGTTTAGAAGAATGCTTCAATATTGCAACGTCAAAAGATGAATGGATAAAAACATATATAGAAGTGATAAAGAGCCAAGAAAAAGGTGTTGAACTGGATACAAAAATGGCAAAGAAAGTGACTAGTTTCATTTTAATTGGTGACGAACTGTACAAAAGAGGATATTTTATGCCCCTATTAAAATGTCTGTCAAGAGAACAAGCTGAATATGTAATTAAAGAGCTTCATGAAGGAATTTGTGGACTGCATTGTGGAGCTCGAACAATGACAACAAAAGTCTGCAGAGCTGGTTATTATTGGCCAACAATCCGAGAGGATTGTGAAATTTATGTTAAAGCGTGTAAAAAGTGTCAGGAGTTTGGAAGTTTAAATCATATACCAGCGCAAGAGTTGCAAGGAATTGTTTCTCCGTGGCCATTTGCAAAGTGGGGAATTGATATACTCAGTCCATTTCCACTTGGGCGAGGACAAGCCAAGTTCATGATAGTAGTTGTGGACTACTTTACAAAATGGATAGAAGCAGAAGCATTGACTAAGATAACAACTCAGCAAGTTCAAACATTTGTATGGAAAAATATAATATGTCGATTTGGAATCCCACACACCAGTATAACTGACAATGGCCGACAATTCATTTATAAAAAACTTATGGAATTTTATGCAGATTTGGGGATCAAGTCAACAACCACTTTAGTTGAACATCTGCAAACGAATGGACAAGCCAAAGCGGCAAACAAAGTTATTCTCGGACAATTAAAGAAGAGGTTAGGAAATGCTAAAGGTTTATGGGTCGAGAAGTTGCCAAAGATATTATGGGCGTATAGATGCACACCACAAACGTCAACTGGTGAAACACCGTTCAACCTTACATATGGAAAAATGCAATGCTACCAGTAGAAGTTAATGAACCAACACTACGAAGGCAAATGGAAGACTGGAATATTAACAATGAATGTTTGAGGACTGACCTTGATCTTATTGAAGAACTAAGAAAACGAGCAAAAATAAAAGAGGCAGCAGTAAAGAGAAGAGTGATGAAGAGGTTTAATGCAAGGTAAAATTAAGAGATTTTAAAGAGGGGGATTTGGTATGGAGAATGCGAACTGATGCTCGAAAAGATCCACGACATGGAAAGTTAACATCTAACTGGGAAGGTCCTTTCAGGGTACTAGAAAATTTGCAAAATGGAGCCTATAGATTAGAAACTTTGGAAGAGAAAGTGATACCAAGAACATGGAATGCAAGTCATTTAAAGTTTTATTTTAGTTAAAGTAGAAGATGTAAAAAGAAGACTTTTGTGTACATACTTATCGTTTAATGAAGAAGAAGCATTATCAAGTGATAAAATTTATCTCATTCACTTTCGTATACTCGGTCTTGGATGATTTCACTCCAGGTGAAAATCCCAGCTGAGAAAACATCTATTTATAATACTCTCGGCCTTGGATGATTTCACTCCAGGTGAAAAACCCACCCGAGAAAACATCTACTTATATTACTTTCGGTCTTGGATGCTTTCACTTCAGGTGAAATCCCTCTCGAGAGAATATTTCATAATAAAACTTTCGATCTTGGATGCTTTCACTTCGAGTGAAATCCCACCCGAGAAAACATTTTGGTATAATTCTTTCGGTCTCAGATGCTTTCACTTCAGGTGAAATACTTCTCGAGAGCACATTTACTTATAATCCTTTCAGACTCTAAGGCTTTCATAATGAACCGAAAATTATCTCACAAAAATCTTTTGGCATAAACTATTATCTCGTGATCCAAAATAAATATCGAATACTGATACCGAAAGATCAGTTAGAACATGTTTTGGATTAGACTAAGATATATTTCAAAGTGTACTAAGCCAAATATTGAAGCCGAAAAGGTGAGATGAATTTATATTCGATTGAAAAAATAAATCAAAGTTAAGCCCGAGGAGGTGATTTTATTTTTTTTCTCTTTCGGTTAACTAAAACCGAATACTAAAATCGTAGGTTGTCTAACTTTATCTTTCATCCATATTTGAAGCAGTTAAAATTATTCACTAACAAGCAATTAGGTTACGTGCAAGGTAGATAAAGTATTATATAAGTTTGATGTTATATATCCAAAGTTCAACCAAAAGAATTTTTTGGTCTTAGAAAAATTCTTTTTGATGATTTCACTTTAAACGGAAAATCCTCCATATTGCATACTTTAAAATAAAAGCCGAGAGGTAGTTTTATTGCTTTAAAGCTTTAAAAACTGAGAGGTAGTCTTATTGCTTCAAGGCTTTAGAAACCAAGAGGTCTACTTAAGGATTCGTAACCAAAAAGATGGCATTTAAAGCATTTAAATTAGATAACCACAATATTAACGTCGAGAGATTTGGACCGAAAGGTTTACGATAGCATTTACTTGTAATCGAAAAACAAAATTAATCATGACAATCACATAACTAAAAGGTCAAAGCCAAGAATTTTGTGATAATATTCAATGATAATCGAAAAGATAAAATTAATTATTCCAATCAAAATAACAGAGATATTAGGCTGAGAGGCATAAAGTAATATCTAGTAATAACAAACAAAATAATCCAAATTAAAAGAAACCAATAAACTTTATAAACGATAAAGTTCCAAAAAAGGGATTACATTAAGAATGCAAATATCCATATATTAATCAGATATCATAGCATTCCAAAACAAATCCGCTTCTCGTTAAGTAAACCAAGAGCTATAAACAAAAAATGAGAGCACATATCCATCTAGCTCTCGGCATCAACATTTTCAGTATCATCTTCAGGAATTTCGTTAACAGGCACTAATTCACCATTATAGAAATCTTTCTTAACATCAAAATTACCTTCATCAATGGGAATCTTATAGAAATACTTCGCTTGTTCCAAAGCTTTCGCAAAGCCTAACTTATGTTGTTCCAAAATGAAGTTTTGGGCTTCGAAAACATCCACCTTCAATTGCTCAATCTCGTCCTCCATAACTTTGATGATGTTTGTGTTAGAATCCTTCACGGAAGATAATTCTGAAACCTTTTCATCAAGCAGTTGATTCTTGTTACAAAGTTGAGTGATCTCTTCACCAATCTTCAAGCTCACGGCTTTTAAATCAGAAATTTGCTTTTCAAGATTTTCTTTTTCTATCTCTTGTTGTTTTTTCTGCTAACTTATATCTTCTAGTTGTGAGGTTAAAGCGACATTTTTCTCATTACTCTCGGCAAGATCACTCTTTAATTTTTCAAACTCGGCAAGAGACACACAACTACCATTCTTTGCTTTCATCATCTTCCCAATCAAAAGAGTTCTACTCGAAAGCTCGATGATAGAATCAGCTAAAGAAGCAGCATCCTCAGCTTTCAACGTATTATAAGATGACTTAGTAAAGGAAGTTTGAACAAACTTAGCATATTTCGTAGAAGCACCGAAAATGGATTCAGGAAGAGGCTCCGTTGAACCACCTTCACATTGGTGGTGGCGCCGAGAAGAGGAATGTGATTTTTTGCTACTTCTAGCACGCTTTTTGGACTTTTTTGAAGGACCAACAACATGATCATCCTTCGCAGGTTCAGGGGCTTCAATGCGAGAAAGAGGTTCCACAGTTTCTACCTCCACTACAGGGTTGACCACATTTTTACGCCGAGGAGTAACATCACCCGCTCTGTTAAGAAGTTTTGTGAAGTATGAACGACCTTTCGGATTTGTGGCCGCCATTAATGCTGAAAATCAAAGAAAAATTTAGCAAAGTTAAAAATCTCATGCTATAAAACGAGAAGAAAGTGAAACAATCACATACCGATGATATCCTTTTGCGAACTTTTTGAAGTATACAATTGTAGCAAAGCACGAGTGGGAATTCGATACGAGAGGTGACCAAAAACTTCAATAACATGACGATCCGCAACATTCATTGAGTGGCAAGACCATGAATTGAACTTTAGTGGATCTTGCGTCCAATACAAAGGAAATTTTGGAATATCCCCATCAAAAAAATATTCTCTTCCTTCAGGCTCTATTAAGATCTTGAAAAAACTTCCTTTAAAGTCCTTATACGACGACGTAAAGGGCTTAAGAAAACAAATATTAGGCTTACTAATAAGAGACAACCAACTTGGTCGTTTACCAGGCCGAGAGCTATAATAATACAAAAAATATTTGGGGCTGGGAGAAAGTGACAATAATTTACACAAAATGCTAAAAGCTTGCATTGACGCCCAACCATTAGGATGAAGCTGGGTAGGAGCAATATTAAGAATATTAAGAACACCCATTTGAAAATCATTCAAGGGCAATCAAATATGAAGGTCTCTAAAGAAACAAGCATAAAAAAAAAATCATTACTATCGCCCTCTCGGCCATGACAGACATTATCAACATCATCCACACGCCGAAAAGAAATTATATCATTCTCAACATCAAAATAATAGATTTGAGAATTAGAAACAAAATCACGAAGCTCATTAGCAGAGCAATCTCGGACCTTAGAATTAACCCAATTGTAACCTGGACGAAGTTTCTTCCTTGGAGAAATCATTTCGACTCTTTCGGCAACATACACAGTAACGGCTTCATTTGAGTCTTTCATACAAGAAAGGGTAGCAGAAGAAGATTTTGACTCAAGATCTTCTTCTCCTCGTACCACTCGTCCGGTGGATTCACCACCCGCGCTTGAAAAACCGCTCAGACCATCAGAACCAGAAGAAGATTTCGAAATAGACATTTTTACCTTTAAAGAGTGAAGGAAGCTTCAAACGTCGTAGCTCTCCACAAGCAGTAAAACCCGTATAAAATGATAATAACTTGAATGGGGTGCCTATTTATAAACAAACCAAACCCTAGATACTGAAAAGTCACAACCCCTTCCAAACCGTTCAAAAAATTAATCATCTAAGGGTTTAAATAATATCTATGTCAAATCATCCGGTCTGAGCAGACAAAACACGGTAAACGAGGCATTTAAATCAGATCAACTCATATCTTGAAATTATCATATTATATTTAGACATAAAAAATTTTACTCTTAAAAACTTTAAAGCCAATTTTTTTATGCCTAGGGGGCCAGTGTACTGATAGGTCAAAACCGAGAGGCTAGGCCGAAAGCTAATACTGAAATAACCTTTCAGTTATAACAATAAATATATAAAATAAAACTAAAACATATATATAATGTACTGATAGGTCAAAACCGAGAGGTTAGGCCGAAAGCTAATACCGAAATAACCTTTCGGTTATAACAATAAATATATAAAATAAAACTAAAACATATATATAACAAGGCCCAAAATTACATAAGAAACCCGCGTTAAGGGGTGCGTAAATAATAAAACAGTCTAGAAAGAAAGTCCAAAGGTAAAGTGAAAAACCCATTAAGAAAACTGTATAAATAGGAGGTCAACATAAGAGGTAAAGGAGAGTGATTTTTGTTTGATGAACATTAAACTATTTCTGACTTTGGCATCGGAGGACCTTGCAGGTACACCCCCCCATCTGTGTGAAGGAGAAGCCGAGAGCACCTAGTTGGAGGAGAAGCCGAGAGCACCCAACGTGAGGAGAAGCCGAGAGCACCCAACGTGAGGAGAACCCGAAAGCACCCAGCTTGAGGAGAAGCCAAGAACATTCAGCCCTAGTTGAAGTCGAGAGTTCAGCTCAAGATTGGAAGATTTGTAAAAGAGTTAATCTTATCAACCTGATTCTAGTGTTCTTTGTCCTAGTTGTAAGAACAACCCCTATTTTCTTGAAGTTACCACGTGTCGGTAATCTATCTACCATAACTCGACAGGCAGTTGCCATTGATGAGGGCAACACTTTAATGCTCCAAAAAGCCTCATACAATGTTCTAAATGATCCCTTTTCTTTCGACCTTAAACACCTATAAGCCAAACTAACTATATAAGTTTGATCTTTACCCACCTTCCAAACCTAGAGGTCCTCAGACCCAATGCAGGGGACTTTGTCATCTAATAGAGACATGTACCGACCAGTCCCTGGGCGTTGAATGACCATTGGTAATGTTGGTGCCACGTAAGCGGGTCCCACGAGCGGCGTGGGCCAATAACCTCGCAAAGCACGTGCGCTAAGGAGCCTAGAGTGGTCAGACATCGGTCATCAGGATGTACAGACGTGCCACTAGACAGTGTGGAGAGGTCGAACATCGGAAACCCAAACAATAGAGATGGGCCACGAGAGGTGGATCCCATATCACACGCCAGTTATCAGTAAGGGAGAAGCCTAGATCACGAGGGCTCATGCGTGTAGAGTGGATGACGCGTTCATGCATAACACAAAGTATAGAGCCACTGGAAGGGTATGACCCACGAGAGTCACGGTCAGGGGTGAGCTGCATGCATGGCACGTGAACAGCTAGGGCACTCCCAAAGACGGGTGACCCCAGAGATCAGGTGCACGAGGAGGCACCCAGGTGGTCATCCCGTCAGAGGTTGCACTTTAGTTAGGGACCCCACGCGCTAGGTTATCTTGAGAGTAAGGTAACAACAGTGTTGGGCCCGTCCATCAGAAAGACCCATTTCAGGTAAAGAGGAAACCCTAGTTTCAGTCTATAAATAGTAAGTTAACAAACTTGGCAAGAGGAGAATTCTCTTACGTCGCTAAACACACACACAGTAGCAAGATTATACAGTTTTCGGTGTTTCCTAACCCTAGTACTGACTTGAGCGTCGGAGTGCAAACGACCGCTAGGGTGCCCTTTGTCTTTGTGTTTTCAGGTGTTCATCACAGGAAAGGCACACGCAAACGCAAGGATAGTGGACGTGAGGGTGACGTAGGCGCACAAAGGCATTTCGAGTCAACCGGCAGGAACAAGACATAAAATGGTTTTCTTCTTCCGCCTCCGAATCGAACAAAATACATCTCCAAGCCACTTTCCATTGCCAATTGTCATTATTCTAAAATCCTACTTGTGACACATTAGCAATATTATCAGTGGTAATAGAAAACAACCTTGAAAATTTTACGCCTAAGGCCTCGCGGCCTAGCCTCCAAGTGACGTTATCCTTGAAGTTATTCCCCCATTCCTCTCGCCGAAACTTTCTTTAGATCCCTACACCAAATAGAATACTTAGGATTACTCCCAACACCTCTTAGTTTCCTCCACCCGTCGTACTTTGAATCAAGTACCTCTTTCCACAAGCCACCCTCTTCAAACTACAGTCGCCGCCAAATCCATTTGTCTAGCAATGCATCATTTAACAACCTTATTTCTTTTATACATAGTCCACATCCTCTTTGGGAACAAACTTTGTCCCAGGCCACCCAAGCTATTTTCTTCCCTTCCTTCCCCCAACCCTAAATGATGGAAGAAGGCCAAGCTCAGGCCAAACAACTAGGTCAATGGCAAAGAAGATCCAAGAAGACTGGGACTCTGCTACTGATGGTAGAGAAATTTTCCTATATATGTTAAGAAATTCCATAAACCTAATGCAGAGTAGAATTTATTTTTGTCAAAAGTAGAATAGGAATTTTACTTGTAATTTTTCTTAAATGTAATTAGGGTTAAATTTAGACATCTAAAAACAAACCTAGGTGAAATTAGGGTTTCTAGAAACTCCTAATTAAACCTTGAACAGTTCTTTAGACCTAATTTGAGTCATATGATGCATACCACCATGTCATGCCCCCTTGTGAGCTTAAATAGGTGCCTATTTTCAAACACTTTTCCATTTGAATTTCCCACCAAATTATGTGTACAATTGTCAGACCCTAAAGCTATAAAAAAAGCAAAAACCATTATTTAGAGTTCTTTAAGTGCTTGACTTTTTCTTTCTCAAATAGCATTATTTTTACTTTTATTTCCCCATCTAGCACCCTTTTGTTTTTATTTTCTTGTCTAACACCATTTTGCTTTTATTTCCTCTGATAACACTATTTCCACTTTTAAATATTTATAAAATTATAGTGAATTTAAATATTTATAAAATTGAAATAGAAAAAAAATTGAAAATTGAAATTGAAATTTTAAAATTAAATATTTAAGAATTTATGAAGAAATATCAATACAAAGAGAATGAAATAAAACATTTTATAGGTATTTTGATGTAAGTAAATATCATGGATAAAATAAATGTAAATCATAAACCCTAATAAACCATAAATCCTAAAAAATGATAAAAAATATTATATAATCATATTTGTTATTATAACTTATGATATATATTTATATATAACTAATTATTTACATAATCTTTCAATTTAAATATAATTTTTTTTCTTAATTTTTATTTTAAAATTATAATTTATACATTTACTTTTTTATTAAACCTAATAATAAATTTATTCACTTAATTTTTTTATTAATACATACATATCATCAATAAATAACTTAATTTTATTTATATTTTTTTAAACCACTCAGTTAATTTTTTTTATAAAATATCCAAACAATTTTATTTAATTTTTACTATTACTTATTTTGATATCTTTTTAAAACATTTAATTTGGTAAGAACATTATAATTTATTATAATTTTTTCATCAGAATTTTATTATAAAAGTATATTTACAAATGTATTATAATTTATTCTCCCCAATTCAAATTTACCATAAAAATACAAAAAGACAAAATAATGTTACAATTTTATATTTATTTTACCCATAATATTTACTTACATCAAAATACCTATAAAATATTTTATTTCATTATCTTGATATTTCTTCATAAATTTTTATATATTTAATTTTAAATTTTAAATTTTAAAATTTCAAATTTTCTTCTATTTCAATTTTATAAATATTTAAATTCACTATAATTTTATAAATATTTAAAATTTATTCTCCCCATTTTTAATTAAAATTTTCAAAACATTTTTTACATATTTTTTTTTAATTTTTTTTATTGGTTTTAAATTTAGTTTTATTTTATTTTATATTTCTTTTTTCTTTTACATTAACTCTAGACAAAGAAATAAAAAATTCTAAAAATACTATGGCCGGATACCAAATTCTAAGAGAGTTTTTTTTTAAAAAAATACAAAATAATATGATGAAAAAAAAACGGTACTAGATAAAAAAAATAATAAAATTACTGGATGAGAAAATAAAAATGAAATTATTATTATTTAAGGAAAAAAGTTGCAGAAATTATGTTCTGAAAACTCCAGTATACTTTGAAAACAATAAAAAATATAATTATAATAATAATAATATTTTTATTAATATTAATATTATTATTATTATGATTATCAATATTTATATTATTATTCATTAATAAGAATAATATTATTATTATTAGTAATATTATTATAATTGATATTGAAAAGATTTTTAAATACAAAATAATCTACTCTAACTTAAAATAATTATTTATTATTAAAATAATCAATTATTTTTAAATTATTTTGAAAACATATACATACAATTAATCGATTATAAGCTGAAATAATCGATTAAATTATTTTTAGTTGATTTCTAAAACTACTCAAGAAAATAATCCATTAAGAGAAATAATAATCAATTATCTCAATATTTATAATGCATATTTAATTAATTATATGATATAATAATAAATTAAATTGTTCCAATTGTGTTTCTAAATATAATAAAATAACAATATAATCAACTAAAATCTTTTATAATTTACTAATTTATTTCAAAATGGTTTTTAAAAAATTATTTACAGTATTATCTTGATAAAACATACTTACTTTTGATATTACTCTTGCATCACCTATAACAACTAGGCGATTTTATTTTTTATATATTTATAATATAGAAATTGTTAACAATATTATTAACTTTTTAAATAAAATTATTCATCAATTATAATTGTATTACATAGTTTACCTTGTAATTTAAATATAAAGTTTAACGATAAAATTAAAATTTAAAGGCATAAAATTTACCTTTCAATCAACAACTATACACTAGCTGGATTAAACAAATATTAATTCTGAATATTGGAGACACTGTGACTTTTTTCATTTAATAACTTACTTAAATTATATATACTTCATTTTCATATATTATTTTTTATTTTATAATTTTGAATGACGGTAATATAATTCATTTTCTATTACATCAGCATTTTATTTTATTTTCAATATCAAAATTAATAAAATAAGATTTTTTATTTATTTCAAGAATTATTGATTAAAATATATTAAAATTATATAATATAACAAATAATAGTCTATTAATTTTGTATTACATAATTCAAAACTAATATACAATAACTTTTTCATAATACATTAACTATATTTTTGTTATTAACTATTGTTTACTTATAAAATGATAAGTATATACCTTTTTTTAAAATGTATATAGTGATATACAAAGCAACGAACATTTGATAAAAAATAATACAATTGTTCATAACATTAGTTAAAATAATATTAAAAAGTTATAATATCCACTTAGAATATATTTAAGCCTTATTTATTCCATTTTAAAATAATTACTTAGAATAAAACATTAGTTAGTTGTTAAAGGAATGACGTGAAAGTGAATATATGTGTAATTTTTAAAATAATTTCGAAATATAATTTATACGAAAGTGGGAAGACAATCCCTGGACGGCAATTCATTCCTGCACCCTTTCTAGCACCCGACTAACATTTTAAAATCCAATTTTACCCTTATCTTCTTTATTTTAAAAAGGGTGTAAGGTGCAAAAACAACTTAGTTTTCCTCTTCTCTTTGGTTGGTGCTGGCAGGGGACGTGCCGTTTTCAGTGTAATACACTAAGAATTCTGGAAAAACTTCAGAACATACGCATCCACAATACAAAATTGCACTTCCCGATAACCCACATCCAAAACAGCGAAAAAATTTCCAGACATAGATATTCGCAGCACAAACTCACACTTCCGATAATCCATCCGGAAAAAAAAACCAAAAAAACCAATTCTAGATAAAATTATCCGCAGCGCATAAAGGCATTCCGCTATATCCAGAAGGCAATGTCAATGAGAAAACTCACTTTTTTTGCGTGTTGTCTCTCCCGGTAGCTTCGTTCTCTCTTGCCGTCCAACTCCGTTACATTCGATGCCGCCTCACTGACCACCACCACCATAATCAACGTCGCCGTTCAGTTGGTCTTCGGCACAGATAAACGCTGCTACTGAACGGAAAACGGCACAGAGAAGAAAGCGGCAAAAAAATTGAAAACGAAGGGGTTGCAGTGTGTTGGGTGTAGGGAAAACTAAGAGACTAAAAAAAACCCTAATTTTTATTTCATTAGGATTAGTTTAGTCTTTTCACAAAAGTAATTGGGTGCCAGTCATTTTTGATTGGGTGCAGGGAGAATCTGCCTCCCTGGACCGCGTAATTCATCTTATACACCAACTCAGTTTTAATTTTAGTCAAAATATTACTATTTATAAATATATATATATATATAACTGTTTGGTTTTTATACAATTAAAATGTCTAATAAATAAATAAATATACTATATAGTATTTTCATAAGCGAAATCAATTACATAGGTTGGTTGGTTGAGTGTATTTAGAAAACAGGAGAAAAGAAACGAAAATGATGAATTTATCTTCTGTAATTATGTATTTTTTATAATTTTAAATGTTTTGGCTTTTAATTTAACTTTTCAAATCTCACTTTATGTTGGTTCTTCATATGACAATAAGTTTTTCCTAAGCATGGAAAAAGTTAATGTGAATAGTGAAAATAAGAGAGAAGAAAATGCAAATACAGAGAAGGATGAATAAATGGTCAAAAGTGGTATTTTGCCATGTCCTTGACGCGTTTTCAAACTTCTGATATTTGACAATAAGAGTTTCCTCACCCTTTATTTCTACACATTAGAAACTGTAACGTGTTTATGAAGGCACTTACAAGAAAAATGACTACCATAGGAAGGTTGGAACAGTTCTTGGTGCCAATTCATGCCGGTTTCAGCTTCTGCCACAAACTAGATATTTGTTTGATTGATATTTATTTTTAAATAAAAATCCTAATAAATCTGTGGAATCATACGTCTATTTCACCAATGTTAAATTATTTGATTTTATTTATTATTATATAAAATAAAAAATATTAAATAAAAAGAGATTAATGTTCATTCCAACCAATAAGGATATGTTTGACCGACTTCTCCGTATCCACGAATAGAACTTAAATAAGTTTTAACCTATTACAACTGATAGACGGGACATAATTCCTTTAACTTAAGAGCATAACAATCTAAACGTTATGATTTGACAATGATTTGGCCTACCAGACTTTTGCCACAGAATAATTGATGTCACCTGCAACATATCATATGTGTTATAAGTGTTATAACATCTTAGAGTAATCATATGTTTCATCATCTATGGTCCAATTGTAGTTAGTGGACACTACAAGAACATAGTTGTTTAGCATTGGTTTAGCTGACGTTAACAAGCAAAAACCGACACTAATTAGTCAATAGTATTGAACTTGCATCACATGTATGTGCGACTCTAAAACCATTGACGCTAATTCATTAGCGTCGACTTAGCCAACACTGATTTGTAACTGATTTTAAATTAATTTTTTTAATTAAAATAATTTAGAGTTAGCTTGATCGACACTGTTTTTATTTAAAAAATTATTTAATTTTGCATCGGTCTTATTTTATAATTTATTAATTTAGCGTCAATTTAGTCAATGTTATATAAGATCTATTTTTAATATTAATTTAAATTGCATCGATATGATCGACTAATGAGAGTAATTTGAAAAAAAGATTTTTGTAAAAGGCCTCATCTTTAAATAAATAAACTGTAAACAAAAAAATTGTGGGTGAGAAAATTTATCATCTTTAAATTTGGATCTTTTTAAATTAAAAATAATTCATGATTTTTATTCGTTGTCATGAACGTGCATAGATGTGCATAGATTCATAGCATAGTCAACACTTATCTAAATAAATATAAAATACAAATCGGACATATATTGTGGAACTCGTATATTTTGAAAAAAAAAATCAATACATTAAACAGACTTTCTTAAGATTGACTAAACCGATGTTAATAGAAATATTTATTTAATTAAAAAAATATAAATAATTTTACAGTTTTTAATTTCTTTTAAAAAAAATTCTTTTATATTGCATTAGAGTTGTAATTTGAGGGATGTTTAAAAACTAATTTAATGTTTGGTTGTAGTGGCATGTGACAAATATTTGTACTTAGATATGAAGAGTGAACAAAGATTAACCCATGAAAAATTGATATCTCCAACCGCATGAAGTTGATGAATGATGTATTAGAGTGTATTTAAATTGTAAATATATGGTTATACGTAAGAAAAGGTGATTGAAAAAGAAGATACTAATATTGTGATCTATTAACGTAGGTGACTTAGTCTCTTACTTGCGTGAAAGAGTTAATTAACGTGAAAGTGAAAATAATGGGAAATGAAGATGCAAATGCAGAGAGATATAAGAGGGCCACACACAGCAAGAGGAAAGGGCAGAAAAATGTATGTTGCTGTGTGTACATGCATGGCGCGTGTTCAAAGTCTAACACTTTGAACACTTGGCAATAAGAATTTTCGTCACCGTTTCTACTTTCATATACCTATTATTAATTACTTAACTACTTTCATATCCTTCTTCACTCAAGCTACTTTCATATACATATTGATCCGGTCGGTCATCGGTAGTCGGTGACGTCAGCAAAGGATAGCCACGTGGACCGTTCTTAGTGGAACATGTGGGCCAGGGAAGCAGATGAGTCATTGAGAAAGTCACACAGGGGGGTGATCGGTCGTCAGGGGATGGCGGTCAGAGAGGGTGCGCGATCAGCGCCTAGATAAGCGCTCGGAAGCCGAGGGCGTGGCGCTATGGTGCACCGATCGGTCATCTGGTGTGAGCGATGATCATCGGATTTTCGTGTTGCACGCAGTTAAGCTGGAAACGAAGGACGTTTCCCAGCGAGAGCGTCGCATTCGAACCTTGTGCGGCAGGGTATCAGAGAAAGGAGAAGTTATGTGCTTTGTGGTGTCGTGCACGAGAGTGGCCTAAGAGAGCTAGTCGCCAGTCGGTGATTGGTGCTCTCCTAACCCATAGCGTGCATGGAGCAAAGCAGAGGTGATCGTTCACACAGTAGGTGATGCCTGGTGCGTGCACTTAGCCAAGCCACACTTGGTATTCACACTGAGGTTGCACGAGACACCTAGTGAAAGAAACGCACTAAGTTACTTCATACACGAATAACTTAGGCGCGCAACAGAGTATATAAAGGCATTCCACGCTCATACAGAAGGGGGTAAGATTCATTCTTGCAAGTTACTAGTTTACACACACAGAGAGAGAGAGAATTACAGAGTGCACACGAGTCTCGCTGAGATTCTTAGTTCTTAGTTCTTTGGTGGTTTTGCGAGGCTGACTTGAGCGTCGGAGTGCAATCGGCCGCTAGAGGCGCCGTTTGTTGTGTTTCACAGGTTTGCTTGGAGTTCTTGTGGAGTGCTTGGAGCGTTCTTGCGGAAGACAGAGTTTGACGTGGCGAATCCTTCGACGTTCGAATCCCCTGCGAGATCATTTGGCGCCCACCGTGGGGCTCGTGCGAATTTGTGATCCCATCCACACTTTGCTGTCAGACTTCGTTTGTTCTTGAGATTCTTTGCTGAAAAAATGAGAAAGACAAGGCAAACTTCACCCGCGCCATCAGCTGAAGAAGGAGCTGTGACGATGGCGCAGGTCTTGGAAATGATGCGAACGCTGCAAGACAATGTGGCAGCGTCAAGAATGGAACAAGAAAGGATGCAAGCGGATTTAGCTGCATCATAGAGCAGAAACGAGGAGTTGGACAGAGTGAATGAAGAGTTGCGCAAGGCGCTGCAGGCGTAGAAGGAACGCGCAGCGGAGGAAAGAGTGGTGCCGCCGCCATCTCCCCCCAGGACTTTCCCCATGCCTTTCTCATCTGAGATCGTGAGTGCAGTGGTGCCACTAAACTTGGTGGGGGTGAAAGCCTCGTTTACCGGGGTGGAGGATCCAGAGACGCATCTGACGGCGTTTCACACCCAGATGATGCTCTCTGGGGGTTCGAATGCGGTGTATTGCAAGCTGTTCATGAGCACCCTGAGCGGGATTGCTCTGGAGTGGTTCGTGAGCCTACCAGATGGCCACATCACTTCGTTTCAGCAGTTCTCTAAGTTGTTCATGGAGAAGTATATCGTGAACAGGGCACCCCCAGTGGTGTCGTATGATTTTCGACGTATGACAAAACCAAGGTGAGTCCCTCAGGGACTACCTTAGTCGTTTTGGAGCCCAGGTGGTGAGGCTGCCCAACAAAGATGAAGATATGCTGGTGCGTTCAAGAAAGGGGTTCTGCCGGGCCCTTTCAGTGAATCTTTGATCAGAAATCACCCCAGCACCTTCGCGGAGATTAGGCGTCGTGTTGTGGTGCACATCGTGGCAGAAATGGAGGTTTCTGAGAAGAGGGGAAGCACGGCCCCGACCAAGTCGCGCGGAGGACCGAGTAGGTCTCAGCAGCCGATGAGGGTGCATGAGGCCAAAGAAGGAAAGAAGGCTTAGGGGAAGCCTCGCCCTTACGAGCCTAGGAAGGACCAGGGCAGGGGGTGCGCGAGGGAGAGCAACGTGCCCCCCAGGTTTGACTTCGTGGTGGAGTTGGCGGAGCTGATCGCCATTCCAGCCATAGCGGCAAGGTTGCGAGCACCAGAGAAGACTGACAAGGTGCTCGGAAGGAAGAAGAACGTGTTGTGTGAGTTTCACCAGGCTTATGACCACTCACTCCACACTTGCTTGGCGTTGGGACACCAACTCGTGGAGTTGGTAAAAAGTGGCTTTCTGAGCGATTACTTGCGGGAGACGCAAGGTGATCGGGAGTCGGGGCCACCAGCAGAATCCGCAGCACGAGGTACCTGTGCACGGGGAGGTGCACATGATCGCGGGGGGCTTCTCTGGAGGAGGGTGTATAGCCTCTCAGAGGAAGAGGTACGCTCGGTCGGTGATGACTGTCGACTCGGTCGAAGATCATTCCCTCGATGCTGACATCACATTCACAAAGGCGGATCTCCGGGACGTTGTGCCTCACGACAACGATCCTATTGTCATCTCCCTTGTCACGGCAGGGAGAAAAGTGCACAGGGTCCTTGTGGACCAGGGAAGCTCGGCGGACGTGATGTTCTGGCCGACGTTCAACAAGCTGCAGTTGCCCCTTGATCATCTGAGGCCATACCCGGGGTGCTTGTATGGCTTTGCAGGGGACCAGGTGGAGGTGCGAGGCTACATAGAGCTGAGGACCACGTTCACAGATGGAGCCGTGGCTCGCACTGAAAAGATCAAGTACTTAGTGGTTAATGCCCCATCGGCCTACAACATACTGTTCGGAAGACTGACGCTCAACATGTTGGGAGTAGTGTCGTCGACGAGGCACATGAAGCTGAAGTTGCCATCGATGGAAGGGGTGGTGATCACCATTAAGTCGAACCAGAAGGAGGCTAGGCGCTGCTATGAGAACAGCCTCAAGCAGCAAAGGAGTGTGTGCCATGTTACCTCGACACCACCGCCGGGTGTGGACGAGAGGCGATCGCAGTGCTGGGAAGAGACCGGCGATCCCCAGAACGTGGAACGCCACACACTTGAAGTTCTATTTTAGTTGAAAATGTAAAGTAGTCGCGCTTTCGCGCTAGTATAAACAGTTTGAGCAGTTCAGGGGCACTCTTTTTCCCAGAAGGGGGTTTTAATGAGGCCACCCAATAAAAAAGAAGTTATCAATATAAGAGTTTGCAAAGTTTTAAAGTTAAAATCCTCCTCGCCCCAGGCGCGAGTGCAGGTAATCGGTTAGGCCTTCCTCGCCCCAGGCGCGAGCATGGCAACCAGTTTAAAGTCCTCCTCACCCCAGGTGTGAGTGCAGGCAGCTAAGGTTCGAAAAGCCAGGGGTGCTAGTAAGCCCAAGAAGGGAAAGGAAGGATTTCGAGAAACGCCTTTACCCAAGTGGCATAGCATCAATATTGGCGCAGTAGAACTCTTAGTCAAAACCCTTCTCACCCCAGGAGTGAGAAGGTGGAAGCACGACCCGATGTGTTAAGGGTCGATGATCTTGGAGCAGGCAAGAGGGGTTATCGAGAAACACTCTTCATCCCCAAAACGAGACATCATCCTTGACCAATCGGTGTAGGGGTCCTCTATGCACTTAGCGCTGGAGCGACAAGCAATCTAGAAAGATATAAGGTAGAAGCAGAGGCGCGATGACTGATGAGTGGGTGGCTGTAGCATTCTGATCGGTTATCGGTGGTTAGAGCATTGTTTAAGAAGTTTTAGACAAGTTCTTACGCGATAGGCCTGAGCAAGCAAAGCCACGCCAGAACAGTTATCAAGTGTTGTTAGTTGTGATCAAAGTTAGAAGCAAAGAAGTCAAACACAACGAAGATTTGTGCCCAGTTCGAGCGGGTTAGCAGTTAATCGTGCAGGGCAAGAGATAAAAACTAAGAGATACACAGCAGAAGAAACAGTAAGAGGAAAGTGGCATTTTATATATGCATAAGAGTTTTTACATGCAAAATTTATGTACAAGGGGATAAAGGCAAAACAGTAAATGATCAAGGGCGAATGATCTCGCCGTCCACCACCTCGAAGTCCATGGCGAACTGAGAGTAGTCAGCCTCCGGGAAGACGCACTTAACTTGCTCAAGGGCCAAGTCGAAACCCTCAGCAAAGGTGTCAGCAGCCTCTTCCCAAAGCTTGGTCTTCTCAGCCTCGAGCTCAGCCTTGTCGGTCTCGAGCACGACCTTCTCAGTGACAAGGGTGGCGATGGTGGACTCGGCCTCCTTAAGCTTGGACCCTTGATCATTGGCACGCCTCTCGTTCGCAGCGAGAGCCTCCGCCAGATTTGCGATCTGTTGGCGCAGGAAGGCATTCTCATTTTCAAGCTGGATGGCCCTACCTGTGGTCTTGACCAGCTCGGCGTTAAGAGCGACGACGGCGTCCCCCATCAGCTCGGCGTCAAGAGCGGCGCGCCCTCTCTTGGCTTCTTCCACCATATCCCTCACCATCTCATTGGTGCTCTGCAGGGCCTCGTAGTCGCTTTGAAGCGACTCCTTTTGGTTGATCAGCTCGCCCATCTTTCCCTCCAGCTTCTCGATGCGGCGATGCTGGGTGGAGAATTCCAAGGAGAGCACCAGCTGGCGAGCCAGATGAAGGTCCACCTCGCCCCTGCTCCACTTGACCAGCTCGTGGTTTTAGAGCAGTTGCCTGGTCAGCTGGATGACCCTGGTGAGCCCTTCAGTGCTGGACCCCGAGGCTCAGTGGGAACTCTCACTACCACCCTCGGTCGTGGCGGCGGAAGCTTGAGGGCGTGGTGAAGTTGAGGGGTGAGAGGTTCCCTTTGAGCGAGCAGCCCCGCTCCCAGCAGTTTGAGATGGTAAGGTAGGGGGTTGGCTGGCTGGGGGGCGGGGAAAGAAGTTGTGCAGGGGAAGGAAGAGGGGCTGGAGAAGGAAGGTGTATAGGAGAAACCTGTGCTGTAGGGATTGGAGAGGCATCTCCCTCATCGCCCTCGGCTCCCCTTCTCCTTCGTTGAACTAAAGGAGACCCCGAGCTCTCCTACTCAATGGATATGACGGTGGTGGGAGCCTTCACCAACCGTTTCCTTTTCCTTTCACCCCTGGTCTCGGGGCCTTCAGCTGGCGCGACGGAGATGGGGGAGGCAGAGATAGGCTCGAAGGTGGCCTCAGTCCCCGAGGACGACCCGACAGCTCGTCGGCTCTTGGCTAGCGCGATCAGCTTTTGTCGTCGTTCTTTGGTGGAAGTCATATCTGCACTAGTGAAACATGGCAAAGGGTTAGTACACAAAGAGCCAAAGAAAGCAAACAAGGTGCAAAAGAGTGAATTAAGCTAATCAGCTCAGTGGTAGCATGCAGAAAGGGGGTTAACATGTGCAAGTATGACAAGTCGAAGAAGAAGGAAGAGAGTGCAAACCAATGTATTTTTTGAGCGTCTTCGCGTCAAACTCGTGCTTGATAAGGGTGGAGGAGCCGAACTTAGCGCCCAAGCTCGAGAGTAGGCTGCACAGCTCGCGCTCGTAAGGAGCCATAACCTCCAAGCCCCGAGGTTTTTTGAACTCTACCTTGGGAACCCAGTAGAGTGGGAAACCCTCAAGTAGAGTCGGGCTATGCTCATTGGAGGTGATCATGTAGAACCTACCCTTCCAGTCCTTGAAGGATTGTTGGTATAGGCCCAAGATCACTCTCCCTGTCACGCCATTCAGGCTCACCCATGACCGATTGCCTGGGTTCTTGGCCTCGAAGAAGTGGAGGAAGACGTCGGTTGAGGGAGGGTGGCCGAAGTGGTTGCAGAGAATCTCAAACGCTCGGATGAAGGCCCAAGCGTTTGGATGGAGTTGGCAGGGAGCCACGTTCAGCTCGGTGAGTAGGTCCTTCTCAAAGAAGGTGAAGGGGAGGCAGAGGCGCAGTCTCTTGAAGATGGCAGAGTAGATGAAGGTGAAGGGCACTCCGTTGTTGGCCCTATCGTCCACGCATATTGGCATGCCTCGAGGGGGGATGCACACGTTCAAGTGTGAGTCATCCTCCCTGTCAAGGGCACAGGTGGGTTCGTCGGTGTCGCTGCTCAGTAGGTTGGCGAGATGGTCGTTGGGGAGTTGTGTAGACGTCTTGGCGAGCAGGTGGAGGGGAGCCCACTGGTACACCGGCGCATAGTCGCGCTGAGGAGGCGCCGTTTGGGGGTGCGCACCCGTTGAGGGGGGCGTGCTCGTCGAGGGCGGTGGTGGTGCACTTGCGGAAGGCTGTGCACCGGAGGAGGAAGTGAGACGCGCGGTGGTTTTTGTGCGAGCCATTGCTCAGTAACTACAATGGAGAAAGAAAAGAAGGAGTGAGGGACCAATGAAAAACAAGGTTCAGCGAAAAACAAGAGGAAGGTGAGGAGAACGGAAATGCTATGGTTTGAAGGGCGTGGAGAAGCGAAAGTGACGAAGAAGAAGAAGTGAAAACACAGAAAAACCAGAAGAAACCCTGGTACAGTGCAGGGAAAGGGAAAACAACCCACAACGTATGCACAATGCAGTTATTGGATGATGCAATCGGTAGAAAGTATTCAAATATGCCATAGATAAAGAAAAAGGGTACCTTTTGTTGATTGCAAGCGGTTTCTGGAAGCCTGAAGTTGGGGGAGACGAATCGCAGAGAGGGAGTTCGAGAGTTTCAGAGAAGAAGTGTTGGAGAAGGTGATGGAACAGTGGAGGCACGTAAGTTTTGAATATGAGAAGCGCAAACAACGTTTCATGCTAGCCGTTGATGCGTACACGTGTCGCAAGATTGAGGAAGGAAGGCGTAACGTCATTTAAAACACAACATGTGATGTGGCACGTGACGTGGCATCACTTGCCACGTGGCCACTGAGGACGATCACTTAGCCTCTTCGCTGAAAACAAGTTTACAGCTCGAGGCTGGGGGGCTTGTGATCCGGTCGGTCATCGGTAGTCGGTGACGTCAGCAAAGGATAGCCACGTGGACCGTTCTTAGTGGAACATATGGGCCAGGGAAGCAGATGAGTCATTGAGAAAGTCACCCAGGGGGGTGATCGGTCGTCAGGGGATGGCGGTCAGAGAGGGTGCGCGATCAGCGCCTAGATAAGCGCCCGGAAGCCGAGGGCGTGGCGCTATGGTGCACCGATCGGTCATCTGGTGTGAGCGATGATCATCGAGTTTTCGTGTTGCACGCAGTTAAGCTGGAAACGAAGGACGTTTCCCAGCGAGAGCGTTGCATACGAACCTTGTGCGGCAGGGTATCAGAGAAAGGAGAAGTTATGTGCTTTGTGGTGTCGTGCACGAGAGTGGCCTAAGAGAGCTAGTCGCCAGTCGGTGATTGGTGCTCTCCTAACCCATAGCGTGCATGGAGCAAAGCAGAGGTGATCGTTTACACAATAGGTGATGTTTGGTGCGTGCGCTTAGCCAAGCCACACTTGGTATTCACACTGAGGTTGCACGAGACACCTAGTGAAAGAAACGCACTAAGTTACTTCATACACGAATAACTTAGGCGCGCAACAGAGTATATAAAGGCATTCCACGCTCATACAGAAGGGGGTAAGATTCATTCTTGCAAGTTACTAGTTTACAGAGAGAGAGAGAGAGAGAGAGAATTACAGAGTGCACACGAGTCTCGCTGAGATTCTTAGTTCTTAGTTCTTTGGTGGTTTTGCGAGGCTGACTTGAGCGTCGGAGTGCAATCGGCCGCTAGAGGCGCCGTTTGTTGTGTTTCGCAGGTTTGCTTGGAGTTCTTGTGGAGTGCTTGGAGCGTTCTTGCGGAAGACAGAGTTTGACGTGGTGAATCATTCGACGTTCGAATCCCCTGCGAGATCACATATCATCACACAAACCCTTAATTATATTTCAAAGTTTGTAAATTAGACATGAAAAATAAGAGGAAATCCTTAGTATATTACCATCAATCTCTTGGAAAGTTAAATGCATGCTTCTTCTATAATATAATGTCTATAAATACATAACACCCACATTCCCATGTTTCATATTCCATACACAAATTAAAACCAAAACCAAAACCAAGTTTGAAGGTGTGTTTCGCAGAATGAGTTCACAGAAGATAAGCATTCAGAATGTTCTTGCTCCTACAACAAGGCCACCTCCTAAATCCAAACCTCCAACCACTGGAACTAAGTTGCCCACTATCCAACAGGTTTTCGCTAGAAGCACAAAATGATTTCATATCATTTTGTTACATTACGAGACAGATTATTGTTGTATGATCAAGGTTGAATTAGAAGCTTTTTTTGAAGGTCCAAGGAATCAATTTGTTAGTTGTTGTTGAAATTCTGACTAGAATAACTATCACATATATAGTTTTTATTCAGTTTATCTTATATTCAATTGTTTATATTTTTTTAATTGTTGAATATGTGATTATAATTTATCAATATTTATGTCTAGAAATATAGGATATCATATATGATATGTGGTTTATCACTACAAGAAAAACGCGAATTACATACAGATTATTACATCCGTATGTAAAATCAACATTATATACGGATTTTTACATACGGATCAAAATCCGTATGTAAACAGGTATTACGGTTCCTTCAACAATCCTTCAGCAACCAAGTAAAATTTAACCACTACACTAAGCAAATTCTTTAGTTTTATTATGATTTTTATTATACTTATTATTATTAATAATACTAACAATATTAATAATATTAATAATACTAACAATATTAATAATATTAATAATACTAACAATATTAATAATATTAATAATACTAACAATATTAATAATATTAATAATACTAACAATATTAATAATACTAACAATATTAATAATACTAACAATATAATAATACTAACAATAATAATAATACTAACAATATTAATGATACTAACAATATTAACATATGAATCACATTTAATTTATCTATAATCTACTTGAATCTAAACATAATTTATTATATTATCTATTAGTATGAATCAAATTTAATATATGTCATACTCATAGTCATCATATTACCTATTACATTAAAATCAACTATCATATTAATTATTATTTTACGATCATATTGACTTAATTAAGTTCATTATAGGTAGTTGGTTTTACTTGTGTGTTATAGTAAAGAATATTGTCAACAAACAATATTATCTTTTAACATAAAATGATGACTTTTACATTAACTATTAATTAAATCTCTAATACATATTACTAGTTAGCATATCATTATAGTTTAAACTATATTAATTATTCCATAAATCTATGTAAAAGGTTGTTACTAAATAACCCTTTCTACTAATATATAATATAAATCATAATGACAAAGTGATTAAATAATTTATAATTTAAAATATTTTAAAAATTATACATTATATCAATTTTAATCTATGTAAGTAAATATTTGAAAATAAGATTGTTTTTATCGACAAAGAATAAAAAAAATTAAACAAAACATTTTAAGGATATTTCAATCCTTATACAAGAATCTCAAATCAGAAAAGAAGTGTAAGATACAAGCACCTATATAGCCATCTAACAAAAACTTCACAACTACCTATAATAACCTATATTTGAAAATAAGATATCAAATAATTTTATATTAATATATATATATATATAATATGAAAGTAAATTTAAATTTAACCATGAGTTTTAAAAAATTAATGATTAAATAAAGAAATATATTAATCAATATATATGTATTTATAGTATTAAAGTTATATTAATATTATATAATTTCTTCCTTTTTCTCTCTATCTATCTATATCCGGATAAAAGTAATATTACTCAAGTCAAATAAAACTACTATACACACACAATAAATATCTAAATGTATATTTATATCAAAATTAATATTAATAATATGAATATAATATTGATAATATGAATATAATATTAATAATATGAATATTAATACTAATAATATTAATAAATATTAATAATAATTTGAATATTAATACTAATAATATTAATAATAATGTTAATAATAATGTTAATAATAATATTAATAATAATGTTAATAATAATATTAATAATAATGTTAATAATAATATTAATAATAATATTAATAAATATTAATAATATGAATATAATTTTAATAATAATATTAATTATAACATTAATAAATATTAATAATATGAATAATAATATTAATAAATATTACTAATATGAATATAATGTTAATAATAATATTAATTATAATATTAATAAATATTAATAATATGAATAATATTAATAATATAAATATAATTTATTTTATTATTATTATTATTATTAATAATTATATTAATATGTATAAATTATATTAATATGTATAAGTATAATAAAAATGATAATATGACCAAAGAACTTGTCTGGTCTAGTGGTCAATGCTTGTGCAAAACTCAATCCATGAACCGATTTTATGGGTTGAGTTAAGCTTTGGTGATTAATCAATGGATCATACTAATAATTATGCTCTGATAAGCAAAGTCTGTTTGTAGAAGACTAAAAAAATAATCATTTATAAAAATCTAATTTTTCATAACAAATTAAAAATAAAAAATAAATTATGGTTAATTATCTTGTTTATACACAGTAATGAATACATCTGTTAATTTGTTTATTGACTTTTTAAAGTATAAAATTTTAATTTATATTTTATATTTTTTAATACTAAATCCACTATAAGGATTAAAAGAATTAGAAATTTACGTGAAAGTGGAAAGATGTGTGTTTAATCTTTTAGGACTGACATAATTCATATTATACATCGAACCCGTCTTAGTTTACTTAAATTATTACAATTTTCTACGTATAACTAAGTGATTAAAATGTATAGTAAATAAGTATACTAGTATTTCATAACCAAATTAAATTATACTATAATATTTTCAAATCAATAAAAAAAATTAAAATTTAATTGAGAAATAGAAATAAAAGATGATATATTAAATGGTCATATACCTAAAAGCAATCAATTACATAAGTTGGTTTAGGGTATTTAGAAGAGAGGGACAGAACCAACACTGATTTGAATTACTTAGTCACTGTACAATGAGTTTCCAAAAGCGAATATATTTTTTGATTTATTCCATCACAACATAAATGTATTATTAAAGAAGAAACATATATAAGGGTGGAAAAACGAAGAGAGATAGGTGAGATAAAATTAAAGAAAGTTATAAAATGCAGTGATATATATTATTGTTGAATCTGAAAATTGTATTGTATTGAAAAGAGAATAGAACTAGAAAAATGGTAAAAAAGAAAAATCAAGACATCTATAAGTGATATACAACACTTGCATGTTTTGACAAGTCAAACAACGTATGAAAATACAAAGTTTTGATTTTATTAAAAACATGGAGAGTTTAAGCTATCAAAGCCAGCATGATGGTTTTTTTTGGCACTGTTATCCAAATACAGTGACTCAAAAACTCTGTCTAAACCGTCATGGAGGTTGGGACAAAAATCTGATGAGATGCTTAACATTGTATACTCTATATCCAAATAGGAATTTAACGAGTTGAAGAAAGTCGCAAAAGTTGGGAGGTAGAATGGTTGTTGTTCCTGCCGGTTGACCAAATTGTCTTCGTGGTAGCTACGAGCTGCGTATCAAGGACTCCTTCGTCTTCGTTCCAATCTTCACCCTTCGCCTCCGAAACCTGCAACAAAGAGACAAAAGGGCGCCCTCGCGGCCGTTTGCACTCCGATGCTCAAGTCAGTACTGGCAGAAAACACCGTTGCACCTCCGTAACAGAACACCACAGACACCGTGTTCAGGAAGCGCGTAACTGAATTGTAGCTGAATTCTCTCTCGTTCTCAAGTCACTTGTGCGTAAAGTGTGAGATTGTGTAAAACATCAAATGTCTAAAATGTACCTTAGTCTGCTGACAACGAGAGCTTATATACCTTTCCGGTGCTTCTGCCACGTGTCTCCTTCTGACTTAAGCGTAACTCTGTGTGGGTGGCCTTACGACACTGCAACCCAACTTAGGGAAATCCCAGTGTGTAAGTTTCCCTTCTCGAAGTGCATCTCGCGCGGGGGTGACTATATGGGTGCCAACTCATGTGCCCTAGCTTCTAGTCACTCGCCCTGGGAGTGTTTCTGCCCTCCTCACGTACCATGCATGCAGATTACCCCCTGGGACGTGGCCCTCTCATGGGTCGTATCTGTCCTAGTGGTTCTCTAACGGTGGCGTGTACTGTCGCGTTCCCCCGCCTCATGCACAAATACTCCGCGAGTTGGGTCTCTCCTTGCTGGTACTGGGGGTGTGGCTTGGAAACCACCTTCCTCTTCTATTATTACTCTTTCGGGGTACCGAGGCCCGAGGCCTCCACGCCCTTACTGTGCCGCCTCCTCCACGGTCATTCCCACCCGTGGGTATCGGGGGGTGGCACCACCCAACTATAGGCACTTCTTGGTCCGAACCCAGTCAACGCCCGAGGCCGGTCAACGCCCGAGGCCTGATCGACCCCCCTTCTCACCTCATTGCCCCCCTGATCGGTCCTACCAAGTGTTGACTTTGGTCAACGCCCGAGGACGGGTCGATACAATTGCATATAAAAAAAACCCTTACTCAATATCTTTACCATGTACCCAAAATCATAGGCATTAAGCAATCCATTGAATATTATTGTTGCAGAGGAGTCTTGAGAGCATCATCAACTCAACGAATTGCGTAATGCTCAATCCAAAATTTCGATTCTTATCAAAATACATGCCTTAACGTCGAAGGAGGGCGATGGAGTGAGGAGCATGAGGATGGTGTGTCACATCGAACTCACATAAATTGAATTCTCAAATGAAGTGATGGAGGTTCCAAAGGTTGGAAGGTTGTCATGGTCATCTGAAAGGGTGAGACCCACTTGGATGAGGTGCACACCGTCCACGTTAGATTTCACCACTGTATAGTTATTTTTGGTTGGCGGAATGTTAAATGTGACTTAAAGACGATGTTGGGGAACTCCGTGACCATAGAGATGAAAGAGTATAACACAATTACAGAACAAATCAATTTGAACTCTGATTCAAGGTTGTAATACCACATTGATTTTGTCATTACAAAACTGCAAGGAGGGCATCTTGTTATCACGGAACTGCAAGGGAGGGCCATGCTGCTCCTTTCTCTTCCAATCTCTGTTTCTCTTCCCATCAAGAACAACAAAAGAACCACACTAATTCTCCTCACTACACTACTTTTATAGCCCAAATCACACACACACTTCTTATAAAAGATAAATCTTATAATCACACTTATCATTTCTTTATGTATGACTCAAGATATTAATTCACTATAAGAAAAAAACGCTTTTTTCGTCGGCTAAAAATAAACGCAAACGATTGACACTACAAGAAACTATTTATTTACATACTGATTATTACATACAGATACAAATCCATATGTAAATTGAGCATTACATACTCATATTTACATACAGATTTATTTCAGTATGTAAATACACATTACATACGGATTTTTCTATATGTAAACCCAAAATAATTATATACGGACATAATTCATATGTAATTTTGGCGCCATGATGCGAGAATAATTACATACAAATCATATCCATATATACAACATTATATTTTTAATTAAAGAAAGCAAAAATGATTACATACGGATTCTATCCGTATATAACGTATTACATATTTGATTAAAAAATAGAAATAATTACATACAGATTTTATCCATATGTAAGATATTACATATTTAATTAAAATTTTTGAAATATTTACATACAAATCATATTTGTAGACAATGTGTTACATACGGATTTTAAAAAACACTACAAAAAATGTATGCATTTTCGTCCCCCCTATAGCATTAATCTTTTTCCAAAAAAAAATTCCCCATTCCCTCCATAACATTCTCTTTTTTCCAAAAATAATTTCTTCATTCCCTCCACGACATTCCTTTTATTTTTTGACAAAATAATTTTTCCTCTAGAAACCTCTCATTCCTTCTTTGGAAACCCTCTCATTTGAAAACACAAACTTAACCCTTTCATTTTTTATCACTTTGTAATCGTCAACTCTGCTCATAACAACCCTAACCCTAACCCAACTTTTCTCACTCTCATATCCCACACCATACACATCCATGCCAACATGACGCTGCCATTGGTTCTATTGCCACCATTATCATGAAGACACAGTTACCTACCGACTTGAATAGCTTTGGGCGAAGCCGTAGTCAAAGTTTGTGTTGGAGATCCCACATCGACTAGAGATGAGAATATTTCATTGTATATAAGTGAGTGCAAACCTCACCCATGAACCGGTTTTATGGGGTTGAGTTAGGCTTGAAGTCCACTTAATAATAGCGTTCGAGATTTCTTAAGGTATCAACGATGTTGCGATGGAGAAAGATGCAACCACCGCGGATCCTTCTTCCTTCTTGTTGCTTGTGTCGACTCTTTCAGACCTTTCACCTTCATAGGTTTGCTACGCTCTCAACCCTCACCATTCCCCTCAAACGCCTCTCTCTAACCAACATTTTCTGGTTGAAGGTTTCTGTGGCATTTAAGTACGCATACGACCGCATCCCCTACTTTGAAAACATCTTGGAAAACACGATTTATGGGGTTGATCACATTTGTTTATGTTCGTTTTCTTGTGCCATTGTTTCATCTTATGCTTATCTTTTGTTTCCGTTGTGCAAATATGAGAGCAGAGGAGTTTGAAGAACAATTCACTACTCAATGGAAAGAAATTTTGGGTAATGAGATATTGTTACCTTCTCTCAAATTAGTTCACCAAAATATTAACTAAGAATGTTTAAGATTTTTTTTTGTTCTTGTTAATGTGTGTTTGCCTGGTTGACGGCCCGTGTTCTGAGTATTTGGTGTCTTAATATTGTCATGGTCTTTATAGTGTATATAATTGACGTATATGTTAGGTAAAATAGAGAGGGAAGTAAGAGTCTAAGGGATCAGTTGTTCTGTTGTAGAACTACTGATAACAGTCAGTAATTGAACATCTGGGAGTTAGTTGGAATAAGTTACACTTTGGAGTTTTAATACACTGATGATCCTATTTATTTGTTTGTTTGTGTTCTCTTCCAATATTTTCACTCTGGGAAATATCTTATCCTCTGATTTACTTCTATTCCTTCTTTCCTATTTTTAATTTTCTTGAGATTTAGTTTTGCAGAGGAACTTGGGAGTTTTATTACATTGATGATCTTATTTATTTGTTTGTGATCTCTTCTATTATCTTTGTCCAGGAAAATATCTTATCCCCTGGTTTAATGTTATTCTTTCTTCCTTTCTTTTAATAAAAAAAAATTCATTTATGTGGAACGAAATGTGATATATATTGGTTGCGCTTTACTAAATCACTGTGACATATCCTTTGTGCATATTTTGTGATTATTATTCTCAATATATTTTCTAATTATTGTTGCAGGGAAATGTGATTTTATGTGGGCAATTGTTACTGCAGATTTTCGTGAGAAAAGAGAAAGGTTTTCTCGTAGGCTTATTACCCGTCAGATAATTCTTACACTTCAGATACTAAAGTTGGAGGTTCTAAAAGGGAATGGTTCAAGGAATTTTTTTTAATGGAAATTAGAATTGAGAAGAGGCTAGAGAAGCAAAAGATTTCAAGAAACAAGCAAAACATAGCATAATAAAGTATTGTAGAGAGGTTCAAAATATATAATGTAAACCTTGATTTTAAAATTAAAATCTATAAATAGAAAAAAAGGTGAAAACTAAGATTTCTTAGTATGTGCCGAATGATGCATGCTTGGTGATACTTTCAAAGCTCATTTCCGGACTAGTCACATAACACACAATCAAGGTTTTATGCATGTCCTTAAACTACTCTTCTCACTATATTAGTGATTGAAAAAATAATTCCATAAATTGTATTTAATATGTAATTTAGAGTTCTCTATTTAGTATTGCGGACTAGTTGTATAAATATAAAATATGGTCATCTTTTCATATTCAAATAGGGTTTTGTTTTGGATTTTTGAATTCATCTTTATAGAGTAGTAGTTTCATGGCACCCAATTTTAACATTATCTTACTATAGCTTAATTTTTTTTTTTATTTGAATCTCTTAGGTTTACAAGGAAATGTATTTGACTCTTTGATATTATTAGTTGAGAAATTTATTTAAAATTTATTGTCTTCATTCTCCTGCAAGTACATGTCACATGTCAATTGCATCATTAAGCAAAAGCAAACTAATTAGTTGATGGTTGTCATGGTACATTTGATGCAATCCTAGGTTGCATCTTCATTTGTAGATCTTCTTCTTCATTGTTTTGCTTTAAATATCTTTTATGGATGATGAAGACTATTGCGGAAGCATGAAGAATTGTAGAAATTTAAGAGATGAAAATTATTATATATTGTGAATCTAAGTGAGGACTCTAGAAATTTGTCTAGCAAGAAGACAACTCTAGAGAGAACTTTGAACAAGTAAAAGTTTCTAAATTGGACAACATTTCATTACTCAAATCAAAGTTAAAAATCATGTATAAGAAACTCCTATTTATAGGAGAAAGTCTCTCAAAACCTCTCAAATGAGAGTGTGACAAGTGTCACCACCTTATTGGTGCAAATCCTCTCCATTGAGGAAAAGACATATGGAGCATCATGCCTTCCTTGCCTATCTCATGCCTTCCTTGCCTACATTTCTATTTGCACCCCTCTTTTACTATTTTACACTCTACTTTCTTTCCTATTTACATCCTTCTTTACTTTGGCCCAAAATACAAGGCCCAAAACTTCCTAACTACTCTATACAATTTTTACAAGGCTAAGAAAAAGAAAAATATTTTACAATATCTCCAGTAAGTCTCGATTTTCATCTATCTTCTTAACCGAAAATTTCGAGGTCGGATGGTTTTCATTGACATTACTTTTTGTTTCATTATATCAGGAACAATATTGGCTCGTGTTACCATTTTAAGGCTCAAATGAGTGGTTTACTCAAATTTGAGCAATTCTGTTGAAAAAACCTTAAAAAGGGAGGAATGGTAAATTGAAACTGTAAAAATTAAAAGTATTATAGACTGTGTTACAATATGGGTAAAAGATTGGGTGAACTTTATCTTTGTAAACAAGTTCTTGGATGACTTTTACATGTTTCAATAGTTTTCCCATTTACTTGTTTAACAAATGAACTTTTTTTCATAATTTAGTTATTATTGGCATTAGTAGCTCCCTCTGTTTTATGTGAAACCGTTCAAGTTCCCGTACATATTTTTTATTTGATGGACTAATTATTTATTTTGTTATGTTCAAAATTTGTTATTCTATGTCTAATGATCGACTTTATCATTCTCTTTGCACTATTAGCTTTGTCTATAGTTGACGTGCTTATGTTTCACCTTAATTGCAGCTTAAAGGTGACATATATGCTTCTCATACAATTAGGATGCCTTCGTCTATATCTTTGTTGGTCATCCTTTTTCTCTGTTCAGTTATCTACTTGACATGTATCTTCATTTGAATATGGTTGATTGTTGATTATTTTTTATAATTTTTTGTGGGTTTGACACTAGTTTGGTGTCATTTCAGTTTGATGAGCGACTGTCTAGCAAGCTCAATGGATGGATCGGTTAGTAAACTCTCCAGGAAAATTATTACCTATATTATTTAGATTGAAGGTTCTCTTTTGAAAGTCTAAGGAAGGTAGTTGCATCCATCTCTATTGGTTTAACCAAAGATCCAAGATGGTTTTATGGCTATAGTTTTGGAGGTGTTAGGTTGTTGTAAGGAATAAGGAAGTGTGCAAGTACTGGACCGGACTGTGACTGGTTACATTTCAGATTAAGGACTTGTTCTTGGCTTTAGGGGGTACCTTGCTCTGTAGACCAAATGAAGTATATAGTATTAAGGCCTTTTTCTGGTGTAGGTAAGGGAGGAGGGCTTGGTAAGTTGAGGAGAGGCAGAACTAATGGTATAGCTCTTGTAGTTCCACAAGTGGAATCTACTTCCCCTGCTATGTTTTTTAATGCTTTTAGGTGGTGGATTCTATAGCTAATTTGTGTTCTAGTAATAGTTTCTTATATAACATTTGTGGTTGGGTCATTTGCTGGTTCTATAGCTTGTGAGACTGTACCGAATGGTCCTCGAGTGTTGACCAAAGTCAACATGGTGGGACCCAGAGCGAGGAATCCACCAGAGGTACTGCGAAGCAAGAGAGGGAGTTTCGTTAAGGTCCACGGCCTCGGGCGTTGACCGACCTCGGGTGTCGCCCAGGTTTAGCACCATGAATGCGCCTATGCTAGAAGGGTGTCCCCTCTTGATACCCACGTGTAGCAATGACCGTGGAGGAGGCGGCACGGTGGGGCGTGGAGGCCTCGGGCCTCGGCACCCAGATAGTGATGATAGATAAAGAAAGGTGGTTTCCAAGCCACAACCCCAGTTCCAGTAGGTTGAGACCCAACTCACGAGGGATTCGTGCATGAGGTGTAGGAACGCGACAATACGCACCACCGCTGGAAAGCCACTGGGACAGAGATGACCCGTGAGAAGGTCACATCCCAGAGGGTTATTTGCATGCATGGCACGTGAGGAAGGTGAGGGGCTCCCAGGGCAAATGACTAGGAGATTTGGCACACGAGTTGGCACCCAAGTAGTCATCCCCACGCGAGTTGCACTTCGGCGAGGCAACCTTACACACTGAGAAGGCCCTAAGACTGGGAACAGTGTTGCTAAGGAGCGCCCCTAAGAATACGCAAGTATCAGGTTGACACGTGTACAAAAACACGGGGAAGGTATATAAGGTTTTACAATAAACATATGAAGGTACGCTTTTCACATTTTACGCACAAGTGAACTAAGTGAGAAAGAATTTAGTTATGATTCAGTTACGCACTTCTCTGAGCACTGAGCTGGTGGTGTTCTGCGACGGGAAGTGTTACGATGTTTTCTGCCATAGCTGACTTGAGCGTCGGAGCGCAAACGGCTACGAGGGCGCCCATTTGTCTCTCTGTTTCAGGTGTTAGCAGCGGAGGAAGAACAATGTTGGAATAGAAGCAAAGGCGTTCGTAAAGTGAAGCTCGTAGAGACGTGCGAAGGTGTCCAAGTCCAAGCGACAGGAACATTTGGCGCTCACACCGTGGGGCCTGATCTAAAACATTTGTCCTACCGTAGGAAGTAGAAGATCCAACGATAGTTGTGGAAGTTCTTGAAGGTCTTTCAAGATTCTTGAAAGGTTCATGATAGAAAGCTCCAAGATTTACAAAGACAGTCCAAGAAACATCCAAGAATGAGGAATACCAGGCAAAGTGCTACCGCGCGTGCTGGGAATGAGGCTTTGACCCTACAGCAGGTGATGGGGGTGATGCAGGGCCTTCAAGAGGCAATGGCGGCGTCGAGGGTGGAGCAAGAGCGCATCCAGCAAGATCTTGCGACTTCGCAGGCTAGAAACGAAGAGCTGCACCGCACTAACGAAAAGTTACGTCGTGGGTTGCGCAACCAGTTTGGAAGTCGTGAAACGGAGGATTGAGAAGTCTTCACGCCTCCCAGAGAGTTCCCCATGCCCTTCTCGCAGGAAATCATGGAGGCGGTAATACCACCCACGTTCGTAGGGCCGAAAGCTACGTTCACTAGAATGGAAGATCCAGAGGCGCACCTCACTGCGTTTCACACGCAGATGATGCTGGTCGGCGGTTCTGACGCCGTGAGATGTAAGCTGTTTTTGAGCACGCTGGTGGGGGTGGCGATGGACTGGTTCATCAGTCTCCTAGACGACCACGTGACTTTGTTTGCGCAGCTTTCGCAACTGTTCAGGGAACAATACATGGCGAACTGCGCACCCCCGCTCGTTTCGTATGATCTTTTCGATGTGAAGCAGTATCAGGGGGAAACTTTGAAAGAATTTGTTAATCGCTTTGGGGCACAAGTGGTGAGGGTCGACACCACTGAAGATTCGATGATAGTACATGCATTTAAGAAGGGAATTTGCCCTGGACCGTTCAGCGAATCGCTCATTAGATGTTGCCCCAAGTCTTTCGCTAAAATCAGGCGTTGTGCGTTGACGCACATCGCAACAGAAGGAGAGGTAGTCGAAAAGCGCGCGTGCATGGTCCTGGCGCGCCCTCGTGCGCCGCCGTGAGCGTAACCCATAAGGGTGCATGAGGCCGCGAGCGCAACCCATAAGGGTGCATGAGGCCACGACGGGTAAGAAGCCTCGGGGAAGGAAGCAGCCTTACGAGGCCGAAAAGCCCCAGGCCAAGAGGCGCCCAGGGAGGAATAAGCTACTAAGGCACAACTTCGTCGTGGAGCTGAAAGACCTGATCGTTGTGCCCAACATAGCAGATAGGTTGAAGATGCCGGTGAAGACGGATAAGGTATTGGGACCGAACAAGGATGCGTGGTGCGAGTTCCATCAGGCGTTCGGACATCCGATCAATAGCTGCTTAGCGTTGGGCCATCAGTTGGATGAGCTCGTAAAGAGCGGTTTCCTAAATGACTACCTGGAGGGGTCATCAGGAAACGAGGCCTTGACAGCATCAGCGGAGGATCAGGCTCACGAGATGCCCATCCACGGGGAAATCCACACCATCTCTGGTGGATTCTAGGGTGGAGGGTGCACTGCCTTCTAGCGCAAGAGGTACGTACGCTCGGTAATGTTTGTAGCAGAGCAGGTGGAGGACGACACGCTTAACGTCGATTTGACATTTACGAAGGAGGATCTACGTGATGTCGTCCCACATGACCCCGTGGTGGTTTCGGTCATAACTGCGGGAAGGAAAGTACACCGAGTGCTGGTAGACCAGGGCAGCTCGGCGGACGTGATGTTCTGGTCTACGTTTAAAAAGTTGCAGTTGTCTCCTGATCAGCTGAGGCCATACACGGGATGTTTGTATGGTTTTGCCAGAGATCAAGTGGAAGTGCGTGGCTATCTGGAGCTGAGGACTACTTTCACAGATGGCACCACGTCTCGTACCGAAAGCATGGTTGTGAACGCCGACTCGTCGTACAACATCTTGCTGGGAAGGCCAGCCTTGAATCGGCTGAGAGGGGTGTCGTCCACCCACTACATGAAGTTGAAGTTGCTCGATCTCAGTGGAAAGGTGATCGTGATCAAATTCGATAAGAAAGAAGTAAAGAAGTGCTATGAGAATAGCCTTAAGACGAAGAGGGGCATATTCATGGCGGTGGAGTGCCCACCCATGGAGGAGATGCCTGCTGAGGCAATACCCATGGAGGAGGACCGCATAAGCGTATCTTGCACAGATCACGCAGAGAACGCTCGAGAGAGGCGGCCTGAGCCGACCGAGAATGTGGTGGAAAAACAGATAAGTGGTAAGACGTTCAGGCTGGGCAGATCATTAGACCAAGAGGAACAGAACCAGGTGGTGGAAGTAATATCGCACCACCTGGACGCCTTCGCGTGGTCCGCCTCGGATATGCCAGGCATCGACCCGGACTTTCTATGCCACCGTCTCACCATGGACCCTAAGGTCCAACCAGTGCGCCATAGAAGAAGGAAGTTCAACGAAGAAAGGCGACTGGTCGTGCAGGAAGAGACGAAGAAGTTGTTAAACGCCGGCCACATCCGGGAGATTCAGTATCCCGAGTGGTTGGCTAACGGGAAGTGGAGGATGTGCGTGGACTTCACTGACCTCAACAAGACGTGCCTAAAGGACTCGTACCCATTGCCAAGCATCAACGCGTTGGTAGATAGCGCATTGGGCTGCAATATGCGTAGCTTTTTGGACGCGTTCTCTGGGTACAACCAGATTAAGATGCACCCCCGTGACGAGTGCAAAACAGCGTTCATGACCAAACATTCTGTTACTACTACACAGTGATGTCGTTCGGCCTGAAAAACGCAAGCGCCACCTATCATAGGTTGATGGACAAGGTTCTAGCACCTATGTTCGGAAGAAACGTGCAGACCTATGTGGACGATATGGTGGTGACCTCCCAGGAAAGAGGACAGCACATAGCTGATTTGGAAGAGCTGTTCGCCACCATAGCCAAGTATCGTTTGAAGCTGAACCCCGAAAAGTGTGTATTCGGGGTCGAGGCGGGTAAATTCTAAGGGTTCCTGCTCACCGAGCGTGGGATAGAGGCGAACCCAGACAAGTGTGCGACGATCCTTGCCATGAGGAGCCCCGCCTCGGGGAAAGAGGTACAACAGCTGACAGGGCGGATGGCGGCCCTGTCCAGATTCGTATCCGCTGGAGGAGATAAGGGGCACCCCAACTTCCAATGTCTAAAAAGAAACAGTCGGTTCATGTGGACGGAAGAGTGTGAGGTGACATTCCTCAAGCTTAAGGAGTACCTGGTCGCTCCTCTCGTGCTGTGTAAGCCGCAAACGGGCGTGCCCTTCTGGTTGTATTTCGCAGTGACCGAGCGGGCGATCAATTCAGTACTTGTTCAGGAGCAGGATCAGATGCAGAAGTTGATGTACTTCGTGAGCAAGGTCCTGCAAGGGCTAGAAGCGAGGTATCAAACTTTAGAGAAGGCAGCACTGGCCATGGTGTTCTCGGCCAGGAGGCTCCGTCACTACTTCCAAAGCTTCACGGTGGTGGTGATGACGGACCTCCCTATCCGAAAAGTGCTGCAAAAGCCAGACGTGGCAGGGAGGATGGTTCGCTAGGCGGTGGAGCTGTCAAAGTTCGATGTCCAGTATGAGCCCCGAGGACCAATAAAGGGACAAGTCTACGCGGACTTCGTGGCGGAGCTTTTGCCAGGGAGTGCACAACAGGAGGAGGAGGTTAGTTTCAAGTGGGTACTCTCGGTGGATGGGTCCTCGAATCAGTAGGGAAGTGGAGTCAGCGTAATCTTGGAGGGGCCGAACAGGCTGTTAATCGAACAGGACCTGAGGTTTTCCTTCAAGGCGAGTAATAACCAGGTGGAGTACGAGGCCCTAATAGTTGGAATGCTGTTGGCCAAGGAGATGGGCGCACGGAGTTTGGTGGCGAAGAGCGATTCCCAGTTAGTTATGGGTCAGGTGACCGGGGAGTACCAAGCGAAGGACCCACAGATGGCTGCATACTTGGGTTATGTCCAAGTCTTGAGGGGGGCGTTCCCGACGTTCGAGCTGGTACATGTCCCAAGAGAGCAGAATGTCCGTGTTGACCTGCTCACCACGCTGGCCAGCTCAGGCAAGGGGGGGGGGGAAGGCAGAGGACGGTCATACAGAAGACCCTCAAAACGCCGCGAACGTTTGTCGCAGATAACAGGGTGAGCGTCCTCCAGATCAGCACATCTAAAGGAAGGGCGAAGAGTCATCGGTCGTTGACTCAGGGCATGTTTAAGGCGCCCAGCGTAAGCGTTTACCCGGTCTCACCTGGAGGGAAGGACCCTATGCAGGTGTGTGTGCTGGAGGAGGGGGACACGTGGATGACGCCCTATAGGCGCTACCTGCTGATGGGATACTCCCATTAGAGCCCGAGGAGGGCAAGAAAATAAAGAGAAACTCCGCAAGGTACACCCTCGTGGACGGAGCACTGTTCAGACACAGGTTCACACACCCGATCTTGACGTGCGTGAGTGGAGATGAATGTACGAGATTAATGGCTGAGCTCCACGAGGAGATTTGTGGGATCCATGTTGGGGGGAGGTCTCTAGCGTCGAAGGTCGTAAGCGCAGGGTTTTACTGGCCGACGATAAGGGAAGATTGCATAAGGTACGCCCAACGATGCAAGCAGTGCCAGCAGCACGCCGATTGGCACAAGGCGCCACCAGAAGAGTTGATGTCCATCTATAGCCCGTGACCCTTTCATACGTGGGGAATCGACATTCTGGGGCCCTTCCCATTGACGATAAGGTAGATGAAGTATTTGATAGTAACCATCGAATACTTCACAAAGTGGATTGAAGCCGAGCCAGTGGCACAGATCACGGCTCCCAAGGTGCAGCATTTCGTATGGAAGAATATCGTATGTCGCTTTGGCGTACCAAGGCGTCTTGTCTCTGACAACGACACACAGTTCGCCAGCCAGTAGGTTGGCAAGCTGTGCACGGAGGTCGGCATAAAGCAGGTGTTCGCGTTTGTCGAGCACCCCCCAGATGAACGGACAGGTGGAGTCCGCTAACAGAATCTTGCTTAGGGGGTTGAAGAGAAGGCTCGAGAAAGCTAGGGGGACCTGGGCGAAAGAGGTGCCCAGGAGAGTGTGGGCTTACCACACCACGCCCCAATCCTCCACCATGGAGACGCCCTTTAGCCTGGTGTATGGATCGGATGCGATGATCCCGGTGGAGATCCATGAGAGCTCGCCACATTTCCAAAGTTTTGTGGCCGAAGAGTTCAACGAAGTGAGGAGGGTGAATTTAGATCTGCTAGACGAAGCCAAAGAGGAGGCGAGAATCAAAGTTGAGGCGGTGAAGAGAAGAATGGAGCACCAGTACAGTTCCAAGGTAAAGCCCCGACAGTTCCAAGTTGCTGATCTGGTAATGCGGAAGGCTCATCCGTACGAGCTGGAGAACAAGCTATCCCCCAAGTGGACTGGTCCTTTCAGGGTAACCGAGGCTCGGGGGAACGGATCGTACAAGCTCGAGACTCTGGAGGGAGGCGCCATCCCTCGCCCTTGGAACGCAGCAAACCTCAAGTTATATTTTAGTTGAAAACTTTACATTGTATACTCTGAAGAAGACTCCCTATGAACTCTTCAATGGAAGGAAGCCAAATATCAATCACCTCAGAGTTTTTGGTTGCAGCTGTTATGTTCTCAACAATGGAAAGGAAAACCTAGGGAAGTTTGATGAAAAAGCTTATCATGGTATCTTCATAGGCTATTCTCTAACTAGTCATGCATACAGAATCTACAACAATAGGCTAATGACTGTAGAAAAGTCTGTTTATGTTGTCTTTGATGAAGTGGATCGCAAAAGCATTTTCTAGAAGAACGTTGCTGAAGAGGATAAGCAGAACATCAGTTTAGAGAAGCTGGACATCTGTGCAAAAAACAACCAGTTGATTCCTCGAAACAACCGATTGAAATTCTGCAGCAGAGTGAGTTGCCCAAAGAATGGAGGATTCATAGAGATCTGTTAGTGGAGAACATCATTGGACAGATAAAGGAAGGTTTCTCAACATGTAGCTCCATCTCAAACTTCTGCAGGCACACTACTTTTGTCTCTCAAATTGAACCAAAGTCAATTGATGAAGCTCTCAAGGATGAAAAATGGGTTGAAGCTATGCATGAAGAGCTGAATCAGTTTGCAAGGAATGAGGTATAGTTTCTTGTCCCTAAAAAAACTGAGATGAATATCATTGGTTCGAAGTGGGTGTTCAGAAAGAAACTGGATGAGGATGGTGTGATCACAAGGAACAAAGCAAGGCTAGTTGCCAAAGGCTACAATCAAAAGGAGGGAATTGACTATGGTGAAACCTTTGCTCCTGTTGCAAGATTGGAGGTTGTGAGGTTGCTGTTGGCTTTTGCATGTATGAGTGGTTTTAAACTCTTTCAAATGGATGTCAAAAGTGCTTTTTTTGAATGGCTACATCAATGAGGAAATGTATGTGGATCAACCACCGGGCTTTGAAGATCATCAATATCCCAATCATGTCTTCAAGCTGAAAAAGGCTTTGTATGGGCTGAAGCAAGCTCCAAGGCAGTGGTATGAAAGGCTTAGCAACTTCTTGCTATCTCATGGCTATGAAAGGGGAATGATTGATAAGACTCTCTTCATCAAAAAGTCAAATTCTGAAATTATCCTTGTGCAAATCTATGTTGATGGCATCATCTTTGGTGCTACACAAGATAGTTTGTGTGAAGAATTTGTGGCTGCTATGAAAGGTGAGTTTGAAATGTCTATGATGGGAGAATTGTCTTTCTTTCTTGGATTGCAAGTTAAGCAAACAAAGGATGGAATCTTTCTATGCCAATCAAAGTATTGTAACGAGATTCTCAAGAAATTTGAAATGGAGAGTTGCAAGGAAGCAAACACACCTATGCCATCAAGTTGCTACATGGATGCAGATGCTGCTGGAAAAGGGGTAGATCAAACTAAATACAGAGGGTTGATTGGCTCTTTGCTATATCTAACAGCAAGTAGACCGGACATTATGTTTGCGGTATGTCTTTGTGCAAGATATCAAGCAAATCCTAAGGAGTCACACTTCAAACTGCAAAGAGAATTCTGAAATATCTCAAAGGAACTTCAACTGTTGGGTTATGGTATCCTTCTCACTCTCCCATTCATTTAATTGGTTATTCAGATTCTGATTTTGCAGGATGCAAGCTAGATAGGAAAAACACAAGTGGCACTTGCCACCTTCTTGGTTCAAGCCTCATCTCATGGCATAGCAAGAAGCAAGCATGTGTAGCTCTCTCTACTGCTAAGGCTGAGTACATAGTTGCTGGAAGCTGTTGTACACAGATTCTATGGCTCAAACAACAACTTGCAGACTTTGGATTGCAAATCAGCAAGGTCCCTTTGATATGTGACAATACAAGTGCTATCAATCTTACCAAAAATCAGATTCAACACTCAAGAACTAAGCATATTGAGATACGTCATCATTTCATCAGGGATCATGTAAGCAATGGGGACTGTGAAGTGAAGTTTGTTGAGACTAAACTGCAGTTAGCTGATATCTTCACAAAACCATTACCAAAAGAGAGGTTCTTCCTTCTAAGAAATGAGTTAGGTATCCTTGACCTTCATAATCTTTCCTAAATCTATTTTAATACCTGTTAGAGTCTATTTGTGAGGACAAATAGGGGGAAAATTGATTGGTTCTTGTGTATCTTTCTCTAAAACTATTTAAAAATGCTGAAATCTCTGATATCAAAACTGTTTCTGCTGATAGAAACAACCGATTGTTTCGTGTAAACAACCGATTGCATTCAATATGTGAAAATCTAACCTGCTACTGTAGGAAGCATTGGATTGTATATATGCTGTTTTTGCAGGAACTGCTTCAGATTCAATCAAAACCAACACAAGCAACCAGGGATTTGTCTTCATCAAATAAGGGGAGATTGTTGAATAAAGTGTGTTCAAGCTTTGAAGAATCCAAACCCTTTGAAGGTTGATGAAAGGCTGGATGTGCTTGCTGTTGCTGAGTTGTCTTTAGATAGGATCTGGGGTAGATTTTATGTGAAGAGAAATGAGTGAAGAGAACGTTCAAAAGAGTTGAAAAGAAAGCACGAAGAAGAAGAAAGAAAACGCAGTGAACGAAAGTGTAAGAGGCTCGGGGCTTCGAATTAGGGTACTAACGAGGGTATAGATAGTGGTTGTTAGAGGAACCACTGTCTATTTAAATCATAGAGGGAATTGATAGCGATTGTTGGGTTAGAACAATTTGAACCGGAATGTTCAAGAACAATTTGAACAAAATAAACAGAACAACACTTTCTAAACAACATTATGAACTAAAATTGAAATAAAAAAAAAGACAAATCAAAAATCAAATGAACAACACGGAAATAAAAACAGAAAACAGCTACTGGAATTTTTTTTTTTAAAATGCAAACTGTGCTATGTTTACAGATTTAACTGTAACGATTGAAAGCGAACTGGAATGTGAAAAATTAACCACAGAAACTTCAATTTCTTAACTAAAAAATGGCACTGGAATGAGGTAAAACCAGTAAGCCAATTGAGAGAAATAAATTTTTCAAAATCGCTGCCAGATTACCGTATTTTTTTTGGCAGAATTGTACACTGTTCGTATTTTATTTATCATTTTTTGTGTACTTGGAATTTTTGAGTAATTCTTTTCTCTATGATTTTTTAACACTTTGAAGAATGTAAATCCAAATTTTCACAAATTTCCTATGAGCCAATTAATTGCAGTAAATTGAAAACAGTAGCACATTTGTAAGAAAACAGAGGAGCCTATTTAGGAATGAAAAACAGTATGATGAACTAACAAAGACATAATGGAATTTGTGTAAAGGAACTTGTATAGAATGAAGATACAAGCATGAACTCAAATCTAAAAATGAAAATGCACAAAGGATCAAGCAATAAACTCAAAAAACAGAAAGTAAACCAAAGCAAGAAACAATCAAAGCAATAAAAGTACTACAAGAAGTAATGACAATTATGGAATAATATGACTAAGACAAAACTTGACATGATTACAAAAGTAAAAGACATATAACAAGAGATAACCACAAGTGAAAGGAAGCTTAAGGTCAGCTCTAGGAAGGAGAATGCCATTCCAAAAGAGCAGCCATACTCATATGAACAATGAGTGCTAGAGTCCTTTTCACAAACACATGGTGTAACAAAAGAAAACAGCAAGCAAACTCAAAATAAATCCTAAAACAGAATGGTAAACAACTTGAATTAAAGAGCTCTTGAAAGTAAAGTGCAATACAACTCAAAATTTAAGCAAAAACAAGCCTAGACTCTAGATACCACATGATGTGAATGCAATAACAAGAATACATGATTCTTTGACATTCTTAGGAGCAACTTGAGCTGGTCATAAATGGCACCTTACTTTAGAATTGGATCAATGTTCTAATTCAAGAACTCACCAAGACTTTGCACCAACCAAAGCTCATATGGAAGTCCATATATTGTCAAATGGAATCAAACAACAAGGAATCAAGAACAAGAATTGAAAGCTGGACAGAATTGAAATAATAAACTACTGCACCGAACAGAAACTAGAAGCAAAGCTGGAAAACAGAAATTCAAACGGTAGAAATGAAAGTAAACACTAGAAATTAAGAACTACTGAATGAAAATTGAAGAAAAGGAAGAAGGAGCACTTATAGAATGGAACTTGCTGAATTTGAGACTTGGAAGAACAATTCACGCCACTTGGAGCCTTGATCCAAGATAAGTGAAGGAGTGCCGCCACTTGAAGCTCACCATTGCACACAAGATAAGGCAAAGGAAGAAGAAGACTCCAAACTCACAATTTCTCTCTAAATTTGAGTATAGTCTCTCTACTTCAAAATTCCAATCTGAATTGTGAAGGACCTAAGCCCTCCTTTTATAGGAGTAAGGGCTGGTCATTTACATAGCTTATTCCCTAAGCTACCCAAAAAACTCCTAAGATCACACCCCCCTTACTAAGTTCACTCAACCTAAAGATGCTTTTACAAAAGAGGTGTCTCATGTTTCCCTCTAAGCACCTTTCTAAACATTATTCTATATTATTTACAATTTAAAAGAAACTATAAAGAGAGATATTTAATATGAAGCCTATTATTTGAGAGTTTGTAGACTTCTTTATCTTTAGGCTTGATCTTCTCTTTGACTTCTTTTAATTTGTGAGAAGACTAGAAGGAAGAACTTCAAATGTGTAGGTGAAAATCCTCTTCCTTCATTAATAAAATCCTCTTCTAGTGGATATCCATCAAGAAGACACTTAGCTCTTGAAGAACCAAAGCTCTATATACCAAATGATGGTGCCTTCATCCACATAGCTTGTTTTTCTTGGAGTTTTTGAATAGGTTGGCGGAGGCTTGGTGTAGGAAATTAAAAAAGGATGACTACAATGGAGCTATGGATTCCTTGTAGGAAATGAAAGCAATTAAGGTCTAACATGCATCCTATGGTCTTTCAAAGATAAGCTATAAATGAGGATATCATCAAAATAAACAACAACAAACTTACCAATGAAAGGTCTCAAAACATGATGCATGAGGCGCATGAAAGTACTTGGAGCATTAGTTAAACCAAAAGGCATAACTAACCACTCATATTAACCAAAGTTGGTCTTAAAAGCCGTCTTCCATTCATCACCCGGTTTGATACGGATTTGATTGTAGCCGCTCTTAAGATCAATCTTTGTAAAAATTTTGGAACCATGCAATTCATCCAACAAATCATCAAGCCTAGGTATGGGATGCCTATACTTAATTGTAATGTTATTGATAGCCCTACAATCCGAACACATCCTCCATGTGCCATCTTTCTTAGGGACAAGGATAATAGGCATAGCACAAGGGCTCATGCTATCTTGGACCCAACCTTTTTCAATCAAAGCCTCAATTTGTTCGCGAATTTCCTTGGTTTCACTTGGATTGGTCCTATAGGCCGGACGATTTAGTAAAGAAGATCCTGGAATCAAATCAATTTGGTGCTCAATCCCTCTCAAAGGTGGAAGGCCGTTTGGAGGATCTTGAAACACATCTTGAAATTCCTTTACCAAATTATCCAAACAATGAGGACTATCAACAAGTGGTTCTATCTTAAGAGGTCTAGGGATAGCTAAGAAAATAGGATTGTGAGCCACTATCTCCCTTTGAACCTCATGCCTAGACACAAGAAGCGTAAGCTTAGGACTCTTTTCTTTTTCACTCTCCCTCTTTTTCTTCATAAGAATTTGGTCCTCATGGACTTCTCTTGGAGAGAGAGATTTCAAAGTAACCTTGTGACCATGGAAATCAAAAGAAAGTTTGTTGGTAAAGCCATTATGAAAAACTTTTCTATCATATTGCCAAGGCCTTCCCAAAAGAACATGTGTTGCTTCCATGGGCACAACATCACATAATACCTCATCTTTGTATTTTCCAATAGAGAAATGGATGAGGACTTGTTTATTCACAATAATTTCTCCTACTTCACTAAGCCATTGCAATTTGTAGGGCTTTGTATGAGAGATAGTAGGCAATCCAAGTTTATCTACTACTCTTGTACTAGCCACATTAGCACAACTACCCACATCCACTATTAAGGAACAAATGTTGTTTTGAATAAGACATCTTGTATGGAAAATATTTTCCCTTTGACTTTCATCAAAAGGTTGTGAAACTTGTCCAAGAAGTCTTCTCACAACTAACAAATCTCCTTCAAGTGGACTCTCACTCTCATTCTCACTAGATGCTCTAGAATGTGAAGAATGCCTAGGTGAATCCGAATCATGCTCACTCATGACAATGCCATTATGCACAAACATATTCCTTTTAGAAGGACAATTAGCCGCAATTTGACCATAACCCATACACTTAAAGCATTTCTTACTAGACGATTTAGTTGGTGATTTAGGCATAGAAGTAGAAGACTTAGATTCCTTTGGTTTGAAAGAAGAATCTTTAGAAGGAAATTTAGAAAAAGACTTTTTGTTCTTCCAAGAATTGTTGTAGTAACCATCATTGGGAGCATTTTTGAAAGTATTTTTCTTAGCAAGTTGGGCTTCCACCTTTATTGCAATATGAACCAAAGAACCCAATGATGAATACTCTTGAAGCTCAACAATATCTTGAATATCCTTCCTTAGACCACTCACAAACCTAGCTATCAAAGCTTCCTCACTCTCACGCATATTTACCTTAAGCAAAAGCATTTCTAATTCTTTGAAATAAGCATCCACACTTAGCGTGCCTTGTTGAAACCGTTGGAGTCTCAACATGAGGTCTTTCCTAAAGTGTGGTGGCTCAAACCTAAGGTGCATTTGATCCTTTAAAGAGTTCCAAGAGTCCACGGGAGGACCCTTGTGATAGATAATGTCCTTTACAACACTATGCCACCATTTCATGGCATAATCACTAAACTCTAAGGTGGCTAGCTTAAACTTGTGGTCATCTTGGACCTCATGGATCTAAATATTTTTTTCAAATTTAGCCTCCCAATCTAGGTACACATTAGGATCACTATCCCTATTGAAACTAGGAATTTTTACCGAAGGAAGCTTAGCCTTTGCGTCTTGGTAGTAGTCATCTTCACGGTGATGTCTATCTCCATGAGCATGAGGTCTATATCCATGAAAGTGTGGTTGAGGTCGCCTTCTTCTATGTTCCTCTTCACGGCCATGATCATTGGAAGAGCCTCTAGATGAAGGTCTATGATTATGACGCTCTCCATGGATAGAATGAGAGGACCTGGCTTGCTTCATTTCAATGCTTTGCAATTTTTCCTCCAACCGTCTAATAGCTTCATCTTGGAGTGTAATGGTTCGCTTTTCCTCTTTTAATTCACCAAGAACAGAAGCTTTGCTAGGAGAATGCTGTTTGTAAGACTCACCACTGGAATATGAAGCCATTTATAAAAGAAAACAGCAAACAAAGTTAAGAAAACAAGGTTAGCAAAAAGAAGTTGGAACCAAAATGCCGAAATGAAGTGTCACTTAAATCACTCCAAAGAAAGAATAATCCTCTTTACCAATCTGATCTTGAGGCCTTTAGTATCCTCAAATGAAAGATGTCAAAGCAAGAGCACACAATCTTCAAAGCCAATCACCACAAAACCAATGAATAATGAAAGACAAGCAAGAAAAGGTATAAGCAAGAAAAGGCTATAACAAAAGGAAAACTAGATGTATGACAAACTCAAAGAGTAATGAATAAAAGACAAGCAAGAAAATAAGGTACTCAATGAAAAAGAAGACACACAAAAGAAACCTAAAGAAAAGCACTAGAATAGATGAAGAAAACAAAAACAGAACTACTGAATTTTTTTTTTATGCAAACTGTGCTTGATGTTCACCGATTTATCTGGAATGATATAAAGCGAACTGGATTATGAAATTGTAACCACAGAAAGTTCAACATCTTATCTCAACAATGGCGCTGTAATTACTTAAAAACAGTAAGCCAATTAATTGAGATAAATTTTCTAAAATCGCTGCCAGATTACTGTATTTTTTTTGGGTAGAATTGCACACTTTTTGTTTTTGATTTATCATTTTTTTTTACTTTGAATTTTGAAGTAATTCTTTTTTCTACTGTTTTATAACACTTTAAAGAACACAAATCCAGAATTTCAGAAATTTCCAGTGAGTAAATCAATTGAAATAAATCGAAACAGTGAGCACGTTTTCAGAAAAACAGAGGAATCCTAACAGGAATGAAAAACAGAATTAAGAACTAGCAAAGACACAATAGAAATGATGTATAAGAACTTGTATAGATCTAAAATACAAGTATGAACTCAATACTAAAACATAAAATGCACAAAGGATCAAGACACAAGTTCAGAAAAACTGTATTACACCAAAGCAAGAAACAAAAAAATACAACAAAGTACTACAAGAAGTGATGACATTCTTGGAAAAACATGACTATGACAAAACTTGTATGGATTCAAAAAGGAAAAGACACAAACACATGATAGGCACAATTAAGAAAACAGCAATAAAACTCAAAATAAGCCTAAAAACAGAAAGATAAACAACAAGAATTATAGAGCTCTTGAATTAAAAGTGCAACACAACTCAAATTGAAACAAGAACAAACCTAAACTCTAGATACCACATGATATGATTCCACTAGCAAGATATACTTGATTCTGTGACATTTTATGGAATCAACTTGAGTTGGAGAATGAATAGGCATTTTTAATAGAATTGGATCAATGTTCTATATTTCAAGAACTCACCAAAACTTGCACCAAACACCAAACTCACATGGAAGATCCATCTCTTGCCAATTAACCCATTAAATTGAACAAGAAAGCACATGCACCGTTTAAAAAGCTTAAGGAATGAAATGTACCGAACAAATTAAGAAGAAATGAAGAAGAAACCACTGAATCCAGCAAAAGAGCATAAGAACCGAACACTACAAGAATTTAAGCTCAAAACACCGAATAGAAAGAACCTAGACATGCTTTTGAAATTGAATGAACTTGGAAATGAAATGAAAAGATGAAGGAGAGAAGAACTTATGAGGATGGAGAGCTTGGTTAATGGTCACGCCACTTGAAGTGTGAAGGCTCCAAGATAAGTGAGCAAATGCCGCCACTTGAGAGAACCAAGGCACTCAAGATAAGACAAGGTAGAGGAGAAGACAAAGTTCTCACACAATTCTCTCTCAGTTTGAGTAGAGTTTCTCTATAGCCAAATTCCAATCTGAAATATGAAGGACCTAAGCCCTCCTTATATAGGAGCAAGGGCCGGTCATTACATAGCTTATTCCCTAAGCTACCCAAAAAGCTCCTAAGCTCACGCCCCCCCTACTAAGCTCACTCCCAAGCTTCTAGAATTTCCTAAACTAAAGTCTAAAGATGCTTTTACAAAAGAGGTGTCTAATGTTTCCCTCTAAGCACCTTTTATTACACAAGAAACTATCAAAAGAAAAAAACAATCTTCCACTATTTCCTAATTCCTTGAATTTGCTTCTTGTAAGCCTATGAGGTGGGTTATTGACTCCTTGAGCGTCTACCACTTGGGCCTCCACCTCTTCTTGTCCTTGATTATTGGCTTCCATTTCTTCTTGATCTTGATCTCCATCAGAACCCTTGCAAGAAACCCTAAAATTTGTCAATGACCCATAAAAGTTACCATTTTCTTACATTGTCGGTTTCAATAAATGTGTTGTAATGCCTAATTCCAAGAAAAGATAAATGAACAAACAAAAATCATGGATAAGTAAATTGTAAATAAAATAGGGTTGATTTTTTTAATGAAATGCTTTAACCTTAAATCTATGAACTAAATGCATGTAAGAAACAGAACTTTAATCAAAATAAAAGAGAAAGAGGGTCTTATGTTGTAGAGCTCAAGAATAAAGCATTAACAAGTTAGAAATGTAAAACCCTAAACCCACCAGATTCTGCTTAGATGGAGAAAGGAAGTAAGCCAATCTGAAACAAAGGATGGAAGCTCAGACATTTGCAACAAAAGTTATTTCTCTGCTGGAAAAAACATAACTTTGCTTTCAATAAAGAAATTCCAAGAGATGAAAAGTGAATAATGAATTGGGAAGTAAGGTTAGGACACCCAATGGTTTATCTGGTGTTTCCAGAAAGTTCCAATGTCTATCTTTTTTATTTTCATTATTATTTTAAGTAAAATAATTTTCAAATTAATTTTATTTTAATTTGAAAATTTCGAAATTGTTTTCATTTTGATTTTGACGATTAATTTTGTTACTTTTTAAAGTGTCTGTAATATTATTATAATTTTTGGAAATAAATTTTTAAAAAGTAATTTGTTTAAGTAATTCGAAATTTCAAACAATACTTTGATGGTATATAAAATTTCATAGATAAAAAAAAATTTAACCTAAAATTTCATACACAATTTACTATATTTAATTATCATTATTATAATTATAATAATTAATATAAATTAGAAATTGTTCATAAAGACAAATTTACTTCAAATGTGAATAATTCAAATTAAATATTAAATATAGTAGATAAACATTAAACAATTCATGATCAGATTACATTAGTTTACATTGTAAATAGTACAGGAATTATAAAAGAAAAAATGATAATTACAGTACAATTATTTGCTAATTTGAGATTCCAATAAAAATGATATATGTAAATTTGATTGTTGGCCACGAACTTCATCATGTAGGTACATCTCCAAAAATATCTTGCACTAATTTATGCAATTAAAAAAAATTATGTAAAAACTATAATTAATTACATTATACAAACACATTTGAAGTAAAACGGATAAAAGAGAAAATGTTTGTTCTTTAACAAAAACATGTTTTAGGTGAAAAGTATATTAAATTATGCGACCACCTTCTTTGATATAAATTGAAATCAAATATATGAAATATAGAATGAAAAATGATCAAATATTAATAAAAACATATAGTGCTCATAGAAACAAAAAAATTTAAAAGTCCATATAATAGAAATCAAAATGTATGTCAAAACACGTCAAAACAATCAAAGGATTTAATACACCACTGAGTTATTAATAATGAACAATATAATAATAATCACAATTGCACAATATATTAAAACCAAATGAATACCAGGTAAAAAGTAATGAAAGATTTCTGTGTTTAATGTACTGGCAACTGTTATAGTGTTTAGCATATGTAACAATGCTAACACATTATAGAGACGCCTGATAATGAATGAAAGTTTGAAGTAAAGCATAAAACAAATAAAATCAAATGAAATCAGATAAACATTAAACATAATAACAATAAAATAAACATAAACATTAATAATAATAAATTGTTCAGGTTTCTAACAAAGGGAAACTTAAGTAAACCACAAAAAGTAAATAGTTTTTCTCCTTCCAAAACAATAGAAAGGATTATCCAAAAACATTAAGAAATCTAATTATAGAGTTTGACCTGTCTTTTATAGTGACTTTTCATGAGTAGCAGAACCCTAATATCAGAAGAAGGCATCATCATATGACATTCAAATATAATTTTGTCGTCTTCACGGAAGGAATGAAGACTACAAAATTTTTTCCAGCCCCTACTAAGCTTGATGTTTGTTGAAGGAAACCTTCCTCTTAACACGTTGCATTGAACATCATGTAGCAGTTCATGTAGCGTAACATTTCTGAATTTCGTTTTTAGAAGATATTCCGCAAATGCACCGTGCAGATCCTTCAACAAAATGAGAGTAAGTATTGAAGAAAAGCAATACAATATAAATCAAAGCATTTAAAAGAAAGGATTCTTAAACTTACTAGATAATTTCCTTTGATATAAAAAGAAGACAACATAATGTCAAAATGTTCAAAGGGACCCTTGGTCAGCGGTTCCCTTCCTTGAACTTCCTTCAAATAACGATTAACACCAATTTCACAGATCTCTCCCATAAAAACAGTTATTTTGAAACAACTTTGACCGCCGTAACGGATGAGTATAGAGTGATCGCCTTTAAAGCCATAAATGGAACTCAAAGTCAACCATCCATCCAAAATTTGGGGAGACAATAGATCTTGGTTATAATATACTGAATGGACGTTCCCTGCACTATCTGCGAGGGTCCACTCCTTAGCAAGTTCTCCTTGAAACTCAACAGCGAATGCACGATCAACATAACCATTCTATCCATTGTGAAAAATAAAAGAAGTCAACAAAATGCATTGATGAAAAAAGTAGGTATTGAAGAAAAATAAAATAAACTACATACTTGCCCGCGGATGTACATTGAACAAAAAAGACCTCGTGTATCAAGTTCATGAATTTCTTTAGCAGTATAAGCCATCTAAGTGAATAATAAACAGTGGAGAGTGAAGGAATTAGGCAACAGTAATATAGAAACGTAGATGGAAGAAAAGAGTATTATTCTGAGTAATGAAAAGCCAAGTTTCTTACATATTTATAGCCAAATATAAGTTGTGACCCTTTGATATCCATTGCCTCAATCAACATGTCGTTTCAGTTCAAGAAAATCAATACATAATTAATAATGAATAATAAGGCTAAATAAAAAAATAAAAAATTATTATTTAAAAATTAATAAATAATAAAATAGTCAATCATGAATAGAAGATAAGATAAGTATGTTAACTGTAATTATTGTTACACCATTGTATTTTATGACCTTTCAATTTTCCACTGCATTATACAACAGAATACTTGTCGTTCAAGTATCTTATTAAACAATAATGAAATAATAATTATTACAATTATTCTAATTTTTAAAACAAATGATAATAATATTAGTCAATAGTGTAATTTTATTTACTAATAATTAGTATTTATATGAAAAAAACAAACACTTAACATAATTGAAAATAATAATATATCTATATAATTTTTACTATCTAATAATTTAATAATAAAACAAATATACTTATAATTTTTAACTACTTTATCTATATATTGAAATGATTACTTGTTGCCATATATAAGAGAAATACCTAGGAAGACTAAAAGTCTACGTTGAAAAGAGTGTATAAGGGATAGGGAACGACCACAATTCTGACAGCTATTTAATGCACATTATTAATTAAAAATAACTTAGTTTACACAAAAATGTGAGTACAATCATAAATATAAAATAAGGATTAAAAAGAGTAAAATCATTATGACTTCTAAAAAAATGATTAAAAACACATATAAAAGATAAATGTGCAAAATAATTGAACGAGCACATTAATTTTGAAGCATGTATAAATAACTTTTGTAAGCAAATATACATACATGTAATAATACTTCCTATGAAAGCAAAATGTTATTGTAATAATCTCAAAAAAAAATGGAAGAACAGATAAGTTATAGTCGTTGATAAATAATATCTGGAATAATTATAACATAATTGACAAACTGTAAGATTATGTGCCTAACATTCTTCCAAAAAAATAAGTCATTATATTAATTACACACAAACTAAGTGAAATTCTTAAGTAGAAGGCCAAAATTAACTATAAAGTAATTACGTACCTTAAAGATAAGGTTCGATGATGAAATCAACAATATTAAATAAATAGACTTTAAAAAGTAATTGTACTCATACATCATAAAATATTGTGAATAGAAATTAGAAAGAGTAAACAAAATTACAAATACAAACTAAAACTGTCCAAGAGTGACAGAAATACATAAAAAATCATCTTTCATAGTACTCCCTTTTCGATCTTTATATTTTCCTTAATACCCTTAATGGAACATCATCATCGGCTGTGTGCGAGGGTAAGCCCTGGATGAACCACTTCAACACTTAACTGACTGTCACTTGCTAAGTCAACAGTTTCAGAATGCAAATCAACAATTTCATTGAAATTTTTTTTAAACAAATCCTACAACATGAAGTAGAAATATTAGTAAGATTTAGTTTTTTAAACTAATCATTTAAATATAAAATACCTGAGGAACTTCTATAGAGAAATTGTTTTGTTCGACATCTTTAATACTGCATAGTCTTTTCCTCTGAGTATGAGGTTCCTTGTCAACATAAAAATTAAATTAAAAGATATACATAATTAATTTAGAAATAAAATGCAACACAAAATATAATAAAATACATACCACACTTTCAGAACCACCATGAGAAAATCTTTGGATAATACTCTCATTAGTAAATTTTTTTTGACACGGAATGATTGGTCAAACCTGTTAGCTTGATCTTTAACACAACCAACTTTATACAACATGACTTTGTCTATCAAAAGACCAAATTCTTTGAGTAATACACTAGAGTCAGCGTTCTAGAAATTAAAAATAAAATAAAATATTAGTATATTAATTTATACAATAACCTTTTCATATATGCATCAATAGACATATACACTATTGGAAAATTACCTTGTCATTACTTTCAAATAATTATTGATCAATGTAGTTGCATCCCTGTCAAAAAGAACAAAAGTGGTGGAGTCTGTCTCATCCATTACTCGTACCTTCAGCTTATACCTGAAATATAAAATATAAATAAAAGGTTAAGAAATATAATACAATAGATATTACTAATATAGAAAGTAATGAAAAAAAAAGGATGGCGTTTACAAAGAATACCTTGGTTGCACTTTCATAACATGCTTATTACATTTCTCACAAAAAAACATTTTCGAATCCGAGTAAACGATTTTATTGCATAAGCAAGTCGTGTACCACCATTCATCATCAACTACAATATGTTTTATAGTAGCTAAAACAACAAAAGTGTTTTCCTGAAAACAAAAAAGAGGTTCTGCAGTTAAAGCATACATAATTAATTTAATTAAATTTTGATAAAAAAAATATAATGATACTTCCTTGCAATCTTTCAGGCCTTGAATAATGTTTCTTGGAATCAAGTGGATAAATTCATCATCAACATTCTGTTTTCCAGAATCACACAACTGACTGAGTCCTTGAGTAGGAGAATCTGTATTTTCCATCATCCTACAAATGTTAAATTTGTAGTTAGAACGTGTCATAATTTTCAAGTACTGAATGACAAAGTACGTATTGAAGTAACCTTTTTTTAAGTTCGTTTGCCTCTTTAGACTGTAAGTTATATATTAATTTTGTACAATCCAAGCAATTTTGCAAACAAACCTTGTCTACAATCAAAATAAAATACATTATGTTATAAGTACATAAATTTAAGTAGCATAATAAAAAAAATAAGTTTCATGAGTAAACATACCCTAGGAAATCTTGACTTTAGCAAACTGCAAACTGATGACCACATTTTGCAACTCTCCAGATGACAAAAATGCATTGAGCTCATCAACATAATTGCCAAATAATGTACACTCCATGCGCAAGCTGTTGCAAATAAAATTTGAATTGTGTAAAACAAATTTTGGAATGGTTGTACTACGAAATTTTAGCTTACCCATCAACTTCAATGGAAATCACATTTAACTTTGTTGATGAGCCTGTTCTATTAATCTCCCTCTCAATGCCTACACCAGTCAGTAAACCAATAACATATGGAAACAAATATGTTGAACCAAAACCATTATAAGTAAACTTACCAACTAAATAATCAGTATCAAAACCAGGGACTCTTATCACAGACATTGGGGTGTACTGAGGTATTGCACATGATACCAGATCATTACATACACAGCTTACCTTAGTTCCAAACTGGAAATTAATCTTGTACTTGTGATGGGTTGTTCTATAAGATCCTGAATTAGTTGTCACACTAAAGAAATTGAAGGAATAAACCTTATCCTCAAAAATATTATTTTAAAATTTATAAATTAGTGTTTTTCTAACAAAAACATGAATTCTATCGCCCTGGAAAAGAAGATTCAAGATTAACCATGATTAGAATAATTGATATTGATATATTTAGTACAAAACAATAAGAAAGGAAATGATAAAACAATTGACCTCTTTATCTTGAATCACCATTTCCATTGAGAATGGAAACTTTCTTTTCTTGAAGTCCGACACAAACCAGAATCGAATTACTCTTGCTATCAGAATCCAATTTTCATTCTCTAGATTGATATCTCTGATTGAATAACAAATACATTGTAAGCCTGACTTTTTAAGTAAAAGGAAAATGTAGACTGCAAATGCTGATACTAAATGCGACTCCGAAGAACATACCACACATCTATTTATATAGAAGAATTGGTTCTTATTTATTTTGAAAAAGTAAAAAATAATTAAAATTTAGAAAAACAATGAGTACTGTGACACAAAGAAGAACTAAATAAAGAAAATCATTAACAATAAATGAATGTGTTCAAATCAGGGTTTAAAGAATAGAAAAAGGCTACCGTATAAAATATAATATATAATGATTAATTGCTGCACTAAATCTGAAAAGAAGAAATAATGATCTTGAAAGTCGTGTATAAAGCACAGAGTATTGTCACAATATATGGGAAAAGAAAAAAAATAAAGAATATATAAAAATTTCAAAATTCTCATAATCCCAATAATTTAATGTTCTCATAATGATTACTTGCTGCAACAAATATCTAAAAAATTTGCATTGAAAAAATAAATTAATATGCTGAAGGCAGTGTATAAAGAATAGAGAACATTCACAGTATAATTAATAATAATAATATATGATAATGATTACTTGCTGAAGTAAATATCTGAGAAATCTGAAAGAGGAGAAGAAATGAAGATCTTGTAAATGTCTAAGAAAACTTCCTATCTAAGAAACCTTTATATCAACAAAACTGAAAAAGTAATAAGAAACAGAGAACAAAGACTATGGAAGTAGTTGAATGCATCAAGTAAGCAAAAAAGAAATTCTCATCCCATAAGCATATAACATTCTTACCATAATCAATATGAACATCAATATGAAAGAGGACAAAATTAGAATGAACATCAATATGAAATTAAATAAACAATGAAATCAGAATAGCAGGAAACAAACCTAGAAATTTAGAACAGAGAAGCCTAGAAACAAAAAAACAAAAAATGCCTTGGCATAAATATTAGAGTTTACCCAAAAATGTTGATGAACATCAATATGAAAGAGGACAAAATCAAAATGAAAATAAATATGAACATCAATATGAAATGAATGAACCATGGAATGAGAATAGCATGCAACAAACAATTAAATGGGATGAACATGAATATCAAATGCATCCAAAGAGGAGGTCAAAATTCAGTACCTTTTACGATTAAACCCTCGAAAACCCTAGAATGCAAAAAAGGAAAAAAATCTTCAATCGGTGATTGAATATACAGTGGATTTGGAAATATATCAAAATAAAAATTAACCGTAAAAAGGAGATATCTTTTAATGTTCACCATAAAAATGAACCATGGAATTAGAAGAGGACGCAACAAACAATTAAAAGGGATGAAGATGAATATCAAATGCATCCATGAGTTTTGATAAGAATCGAAAGTTTGGAGTGAGCATTGTGCGATTCGCTGAGCTGATGATGCTTTCAGGACTCCCTTGCAACAATAATATTCAATGGATTTCTTTCCATAGTGCCTAAGATTTTGGGTACATGGTAAAGATAATGAGTCAACGCTTTTTTTATATGCAACCATTTCTATCTACCAACTTGTGTGACTTTCTTCAACTAGTTAAATTCTTCTTTGGATATAAAGTATACGATGTTAAACATCTAATCAGATTTTTTCCCAACTTTCATGGTGGTTTAGATAAAGTTTCTGAGTCCCTAGGTTTGGATAATAGTGGCATAAGAAGTCATCATGCAGGGTCCAATAGTTTAGTCACTCTCCATGTTTTTAATAAAACTAACTCTCTACTTTCATACAAAGTTTGACTTGCCAAAACATGCAGATGCTCTCTATGGCTTAAAGATACCTTAATTTTCCTTTTTTACCATCTTTCTTCCCTTTTCAGGACAATGTAATTTCCAAATTCTACAATAATACATATCACTTCATTTTATCCTACTTTCTCTTTTCTCTTTTCCACCCTTATATTTCTTCTCTCGTAATACTAATAATCGCAAATTAGATGGCTTCGCCATTGTACTATCCTTTTGTTTAATATTTTTAATTTTATTTTTATTTTATATAATAATTAACAAAATCAAACAATTTAACATTGGTAAATAAATATATGTTTATTAGC